>NC_042970.1:60889645-62089645 GCF_901001165.1 Salmo trutta | reverse complement strand
GAGGGTGACAGACTTTTTTTTTCTTTCCTTCAGGAATCGGATGATTCGGACCTCAGTGGCGATGAGCTTCCTGCAGACGTTGACTTTGATGACCCGTTCTTTGCTGAAGAGCTTGGTTCTACGGGTGAGTCGCGCCGTGAATCATAATCAGTTGCCACATTTACTCGAGTGCACCAGTAAAACGTGCACCAGTAAAACGAATCACAATATGCTTTAATGGATGATTTGACCATGACTTGTTTTCTTCCTAATCTCCCAGATCTGAAAAAGAAAGCAAAGAGCAAGAAAAACAAAAAGGTGGAGGAGAGGACACCTGAAGAGGAGGAGGAGTTGGAGAAACAAAAGGTAGGTGTCAGTGACGTGGAGTTGAAAGCACTCGTATACACTAATGCAATGGACTTAATACTGTTATTGGTATTCAGAACATTGCACATTACATTTTGTGAGCAGATGTCTTGACACAGTTTGTGAGTAAGCTAATCAACAGTAACCCATTTTATTTCTCCATAAACCCACAGGCTGAGATGGCCCTGCTCATGGACGACGAGGACGACGACAAACACAAACACTTCAACTACGACAAGATCGTAGAGGAGCAGAACCTGAGCAAAAAGAAGAGGAAGAAGCTTCTGAAGAAGGACAACACGAGCCTGGAGGAGGACGACTTCCAGGTCGGAGCAGCCTTTTGGTTTCTTTTCATGGCAAAGAAATAGCTTGTAGTCAACAGGCGGTATTTTGAAGTGTTTCTTTTTTTACCATCGTTTCTCATTGACATCAATTAATGATTTCGTAGTCTCAAATCAGGAGCTTCATGAAAACACTTATTGATAGGGGAGTGTAGGTTACATTTCCTGGAAGGACCATTTTTCTGTGGCCTTAAGATGCACAATTTGTTTTACTGTCGAGGCTTTTTTGTAGACTTCAATGAAATCTCACCCCCCCAATCTCTTCTCTCTGACAGGTGGATGTGAAGGACCCTCGTTTCCAGGCCATGTTCACCTCCCACCTCTACAACCTTGACCCGTCCGACCCGGGCTACAAGAAGACCAAGGCCACCCAGAGCATCCAGGTCGAGAAGCAGCGCCGCAGGGAGGAGCGCCAGCGCGACCAGGACGAGGCGCTCAAGAGCTCACAGGCCCCGCCCGCACAGGAAGTGGGAGCAAAGAAACAGGAAACAGATGCCAGTGGCCAGGCGGTGGCTGAAACCACCAAGAAAATGGACCCCGGACTGTCCATGCTCATCAAGTCTATTAAGAACAAAACAGAGCAGTTTCAAGCACGGAAGAAACAGAAGACCATGTAGGTCTTTTTAACTGGACTATTGAGGACAATGTTTCAAGGTGAAAAGCTATGGACTCTTAACCAGTAGCTATGTGCAGTGGCGTTACGCTACACTCTCTCTTTGTGATGAAGATACTGTTGGGGTGTGTGAGGCCTGAGATAAAAGCCTTGCCCACTTTTATTGTGAACTATCACTCTACAAAAGAGGTCTAATCAGGAATATGAAGTTGAAGATAAAGTTAGAATATTTTGTGTATTTGAATGGGAAAATATGCTTATTAACATTGAGACACTTGTATAAACCATGTTCTGAGGGACTGCCAACAGTACATGGTGGTTTGATAAATCTCTGAATATTATTTTTTTACTCTTGATTTATATTATACAAACCTGCTCTATAGCCCCAGTCTGAGCCCTTTTTAAAATACTTATTTTATATAAAAAGACACTTCACACAATTTTACAGAACTGGTTAATTGTATTTTCTATATGCAACAACAGTACACATTCATAGGTCCATTGATACTCTCAAACTCACAGCACGGCAACATTCTCATTGGAATCTCATTCTTCAACATTTCATACTGATTCATAAAAATAAAAAATGCCCTAAATTAGTGTAAGCAAGATACAAAAAGGCTGTCCTGTTTGAAAAGAGGACCAATAGTAGTGCAAAAAAAAGTTAGCTATATACTGAGAGGGCAACATACTCAAGTATCTTAAACCTCAGCACAGGTTTACATTGCCATTTTGTTGTCTATTCTCAGTTATATTAATCTCACAGAAAACCCAAGGGGATACTTGGATTGAGAGGTAACAATATTAACAATACAAAATCTTAGAAATTGCACCATCAAATGTTTAAACTATTTACCAAGTTACAAAGTACAAAAATATTTGATTATACATTAAGTATCCTCTATATCAATGTCGAGTTTCTTGCACAGGTTGAAATATTTTGTTTTCAAGTTGTAGTGTTTTCCTTAACAAAATAGGAATGTTAGAAGGAAAAACAAAAAAAAGATACCTGCAACACACTAATCTTGTTAAATGAGAACATTTCTAAGAAAATATTTGGTCACTGCAACCCAGTTTAGTCAAAATACAGTCACACTAGGTCCGACATACTCATAAGGCAATTAAATATTGATAAATAACAACCACAATAAATTGGATATGTTTGTTTTTTTCAAACCAGGTATACTTTTAAAGCCATAGTTAAGAGCTGATGTTTTCTGAACAGCCGGAGGGGTGCATTTACTGTGGCAGTAAAGATGGGAGGGTTACGTTTCCCTCACGTTCGACACCTCAAGCGTAAAAGATGAGCTCAGGGATTTGCCCCCCCTGCACACCCGTCCCATTGGTGCTGTCCGAAGAGCACTGGAACTGGAAGGTGACCTTGCCACACTGCACCTCAGTCATCCCCTCCTGGCCAAAGTAGCTGAGCTCGTTGCCGTCCAGCACGACGCTGGCCGTGTAGAATGTGTCGGGCTCGATCTGCACAGGGTATTCAAACCACACTGGGAATGTGCTGCTGGAGCCATCCGAAAAGTACTTGATGAGGCTCTGGCCCAGCGGCACGCCCTGCCTCTTGAGTTCAATCTTGGCGCTGTACTCTGCTGAGCCGCAGCTGGAGCCGTACAGGCCGAAGCCGGCGATGAACACTCGCTTGTCCACGGCGAACTGGATGCTGTCGCAGCGGCCCCGGTAGCGCCACTGGTTACTCCGGTAGGCGCACGACTGGAAGCGGTGGCAGCGCTGCGGTGCCAGGCCCTTGCGCAGCTTGCTGGCAAACAGCAGGTCAGGCTTCTTGGCGGCCGTGTACCACAGGAAGATGTCGTTGGTCTCGTTGAGTGTCAGCACGCCCGACTGTGCCGCACTGTTGGCGAAGTCATCCAGCGTCATGGTGGGAATGCGGATCAGGTAGATGGCCTTGCCCAGCGCCAGCCGTTTGTTCTCAATGGTGGGCGTCAGGCCCTGGCGCTGGCATTCGGCCTCAGCCCAGCTCAATGCCGCCTCGAACACCACCATCTCCTTGGCATTGAGCGTCTCGCGGCGCAGGATACTCTCCAGGGTCACCGAGTCGATGTCGGTGAAGCCCTCGGAGCGCAGCGCCAGCTCGGCTTGGGCGTCGATCACCTCCCAGCAGCGCTGCGTCAGGTCGGGCTCCTCAAACAGGCAGCTCTGGGAGAGCAGAACGCAAGCATTCTTGGCGCTCAGGCTCGTCTCCAGGAAGTTGACGCATGCCCGAGCCAGGTGGGGCACGATGTACTTCTTGGCGGCATAGAGCGTAGCCAGGACAGTGTCAGCACACAGGTCGATCTCGTCACAGTAGATGTACCTGGCAGACCAGAGTGGGGAGAGTCAGATTAGAGCTCGACAAGTTCACTTCAACTTCTCATTTATGGGAAGGCTAACTTTATAATTTCACATGCCATTGCATTGTCAGCTGAATATTCAAAGGAACACATTCTAACCTGAATACGGCCAAGTAAAACTTATCTCGGAAAAAAACTTGATGTCCCATCATTCAGTCAGAGACATTTTTCCTTTATAGCTTACTTGCAAATACCATCATTCAGCCTACATTTCAAATGAACTAAGGTCGCCCTCATTCTGAAATGTACAATGAACACTGGGACTGCATCTAATGAGATGTCAGGGGGCACCTGCCACGTACTTCAGCATGGCTAGGAACGAGGGAGGCTCCACATCAGGGATACGGATCTCTTCCTTGTCCTCTGCCAGTTCACCATAAAACATGGCGTGGAACACATTACTCCCCACAGCCAGCACATACTGAGGGACAGCATGGAAGATAGGGAGTCACGTGAGAAAAGGAAGAGAAGCAAAGAGGGAGCAAGTTATGGTGGGAGGATGTATGAGGGATAGAAGGTGGAGAGAATATACATTTACACAAATAAATGTGGATATTTGCTAAATGATTTGGCATAAAGATGCTGGTATGGAGACATCATATAATTGCATTTTATTTAACATTTTTGTCATTTAGTAGACTCATCTGTCTGTACATGTTGTGTTTTGTCTTGCTCAGTGAAGCACTCACATATGTTGGACAGATTTAAAGGGGATTGATTACCTTGTGCCCAGGTACTCGCTGAGTCCCTCCTGGGGGGCCAACGACAAAGTGAACATCTGCCATCAACTCATTGTTGAACATGACTGAATTCCTGTGAAAGCATGAGTCATAAGATTAATAAACAGTGTCCATGGCATCACATTCAGAATTCAGTATCTGCATGTAAGAGCTGGTAGACCCAAGAAATGTGTTTTCTTTGGCCATTTTACATTTATTAAAATGTACACATCGTCTCCCCTCAAAAGGAAGTAGAATCCCAGTTTAACTACTGGTTACTGGGGTCACCTACCTCTCTCGGATGGTAGGATAGAGCCCTTGCCAGTTGCAGCTGTGAATGGTGTTGTTGTTATTCAGGTTCTGCTGCTGGTATTGCTGCACAGCTGTTTTGGTTGAGGATGCTGGGGCCAGCTTCTTGGTGGGAAAGAGCTCTGCAGCCATCTTCACCCCACTATTTCTTGTTAGGGTGATCTCATGGCAGGCGTGAGGCTGCGATTGTTGGGGCAATCCTTTAAATTGCCTTTATTTGACGGTCGTGGCTGACACGGGAAAGGACAAAAAGAATGCTAGAAACAAAAACAAAGTTCTAACGTTAGCTAGCTACTGTAGCTGGCTAATGTTAGCTAGCGTAAAATAGTTCGCAATGTAGTCAAACAATACATGCCAAAATACACACGATAAACATCTAACGTTAGCTAGCTAGATTCTAGAGCGTTGTTTAAATCAACGCTTAATTTTAGACGTATTAGCTAACGTTAGATATCTACCTGTAGCCAGTTTGCTAACGCTAGCTAACTGCTAGACTGCGGTCAAGACCGGCCAGATGTGATACAGGAAATGGCTAATGAACGCTTGTTTTTTTAATTTGGCAAAACCGAGAAAGGTAGCTATCCTCTTACCTGCCGCATTTAACGTCAAGTAGTTATCACCAATCGTAAAGTGGGCGTCCGACGATTGTATGAAACGTTTCCACATGCAAGTAGCTTGCTACACAACTCGAATGTACACAATACACATCTGCCAGGCACTATTGTTTAGGTGTCATACAAGTTCATACCACTACGAGTTAAGGAGGGCTGTACTCCATTTTTTTGTTTTTTTGTAGAATGCTGAACAGGAATCCTTTCAAAGCTCTTGTTCATTTTTGTGACATTGATAAAGAAGAAAAATATGCAAGCATATTGTCACTGAGATATATTTGTGTAGGTATTGAAGTTATTTCAAAATAAATGTAACACAGTGTTTGTGAGTGTTTCTACTGCCTCTGCCCAGTGTTGTCACGTTAGTACTCAGTCTCGAGACCACATATTGACTGTCTCCGTGTCATTGACATTTGTACTCGGTCTTGACTCGAGTTCTCACTGTCCGAGACCATAATTTCTTCCCGAGACAAGCGGAGTAAAAAAACGAATAATTACCGGTTTCCATTCAGTCAGCACATAAAATCCCTTCGCCAGGCCAAATATATACACTCCTTTCTTGAAACATGATTATGTTATTAAGAGCCTTTATATATATATATGATAGGCATGATTGCGCAGTGACGAACCTATAGGCATTCATTGTGTGGCAGGTTCGAGATTCTGGAAGGACAGCAACCGTAATACAAGCGCACTCATGTAGGACAGTGCACTTTTTGTAAAACACAGGGCCAGTGGTGTAGTGGAGGGTATACGCAACGTTATGTATACCATTTTTTTTGTCAGTGGTCATTGCTTATATTAATTTCTTAATTCCTATTGCTGCGTATCAAAGTAGTGTAGTGGAGGTATACGATTTATCAATTATGTAGTACAATAGAGAAATGATGCACAAAATATCCTACACAATCGTAAAGTACGTGAAATATATTCACATTCGCACCGCACCTCCTGAGCTGGAAAATCTTGTGCAATACACCGACGCATGTCTTGTGTTCAAGATCCTAAATGGCCTGGCTCCCCCTCTACTCAGTACTTTTGTTAAACAGAAAACTCAAACATATGGCAGAAGATCCACAAGATCTGCCATGAGAGGTGACTGTGTCAGACACACACAACCTATCACACGTTCACAAAAAAACATGAACACATCGCTAAAGGCCAATCAGACTTGTGAATATAATCCCTAGTTGTGTATTGCCGCTTTTAAGGTTGTCTGTAGTTTGTGAGGTGTGGATGCTTTTTTTGCTATGTTCCTTTGTTTGCATACTACGTCTTGCTTGTCCTATGTTGCTCTGCGTGTGCTCACTACTGATTGATTGTCTGTATTGTTATTGTAATTGTTTTTAATAACCTGCCCAGGGACTGCGGTTAAAAATTAGCCAGCTGGCTAAAACCGGCACTTTTACTGAAACCTTGATTAATGTGCACTGTCCCTGTAAAAATTACAAATAAACTCATACTCAACTCACACAGCCTAGTTTCAACGGAATATAATCTGCAGGCAGCAAGAGTGTGCAGCTCTCAACTGGTTTTAACATCGGTAGGGTAAGAAAGGCGTTTCAATGTATGATCTCTACCAGTAAATGCTAACTAAGGGTATGCAAACAAGGTATTGAAAAAGTTTAGGCCTTAGTGTTGGTTAGTAGGCTATTTGTGATGCGCAATTGTCATCATCCACTGTTTGCATAAGGGGCGTAGACATGGATAGGCCTGGGTGGATAGAGGCCCACCCACTGGGAAGCCAGGCCCTGACAGGCCCATCAAATCACATTGATGTGGTTTAAGCATCGTTGTAGATTTAGACCATCAAAAAAAAAATCTATAAAAAGAATGTGTGATTTTTGAGAGTGAAAATATTTCAAATGTTTTGGAAAACAACAAAAAACAACAGGAAAACATAGTATTTTTCACGCATGGTGCTTTTCCTTCGCTGGGCGGGCCGTTTGGGAAAGTTTTGGCAAATTCGAGTATACCCACTTCTCTAGGCACCACTACACCACCGCATAGCGCTGATGGAAAGACAGCAGTCACAAACAGCATGATGTTAAAGGATAAGCAGTCCATAAACTCGGACATAATAAGCCAGTAGGTTCCAATCATAAGTTTACAAAAACACAACCATTAAGCATTTCACAATCGAAATGTACAACTATTACTTCCCATTGCAAAAAAACATTTCACGTTTAGCACACAGTAACCTGACCTAAAGTTTAAAGTGGAACGTATAGCATTTTAACTACTTTGCAGAAACAAACAGACAATGATAATATCAGTCAAAAATATCAAATTTCCAGTTTATGCTACAAAACCAACTTTATAAGAGGTTTTGAAAATAGGTTATATTTGACTCCATGTTCCATGACATACACTAAGGCATTGTTGGCTGAATAGATGGATGCAGTTCAATGCATGATTAATATAATTCACCAGTACATTTCTTGGTATTCCAAAAAATATTTCTAAGGTTGTAAATCACAGCTGGCCTGGTTCATTGCTTGCTGCCGGTACATTGTTTGCTGCCTCCATTCGGGATGCACTGTTTCAGTTTCAATGACTCAATATTCTGGAGTCAAATGAATTAATGTAACTAAAGCTGGAAAGGTCAATACAATCAAACTAGCAAGGGCAATGATCACAAGTGAGTCAACGTGGCTAATGGGCTAGAGTATCTATTTATGTAGCAAGCTAAAAACACAGAGCCTAACGTTAGCTAGAGTTGCTAGCTAGCTAGCTGCTAGGAGGCTGTCATGTCATGCCATTGGAGGAGTGGGTGAGTGTGACTTTTTCCACTCATATCATTTTTCGGTGGCTATACACAGCGAGAGATGCAGGTGTCATTTTGTTAGCTAGCATGAACTATTATATTGTGATACAATTAGCATATATCTTGCATTCGTAATTCACCCTGACTATATACTCCAACATAGCACTGAACAACTGATGAATTTACAAATGCGCAACACCTGCTGAATATGACCGTGCCAGTAAACATAGGCAAAAAAACGCTCTACTGTAGATAACATGAAAACAGCCCAACCAGCTCTGCTACGGTGAGTAAAATGGTCAGAGTGAGGTGTTCTCTCATTTGTGTCTGGAATTAGCTAGCTATCAAGCTAGCCAACTCTAGACAGTTAGCTTGGGTGCTTTGTTGGGGCAAGCATGCACTGGCAGGCAAGCTGCAGAAGGACGAGGAGGCTACAATTCTCCATCGTTTATCAGTGCAATTTTGAAGGCCAACTTGATAAAAAAGTTTCGGAGGGTTTATCTAGTGTTCCTTCGTTAGATTTTAGCTCATCTTGTTCTGGCTTGCAATAGATGTTGACCTTGTTGTTGATGTGGGTCAGAAGTTTACATACACTCAATTAGTATTTGGTAGCATTGCCTTGAAATTGTTTAACTTGGGTCAAACGTTTCAGGTTGCCTTCCACAACCTTCCCACAATAAGTTGAGTGAATTTTGGCCCATTCCTCCTGACGGAGCTGGTGTAACTAAGTCAGGTTTGTAGGCCTCCTTGCTCGCACACGCTTTTTCAGTTCTGCCCTACAAATTTTCTATAGGATTGAGGTCAGGGCTTTGTGATGTCACTGCAATACCTTGACTTTGTTGTCCTTAGGCCATTTTGCCACAACTTTGGAAGTATGCTTGGGGTCATTGTCCATTTGGAAGACCTATTTGCAACCAAGCTTTAACTTCCTGACTGATGTCTTGAGATTTGCTTCAATATATCCACAATTTTCCTTCTCATGATGCCATCTATTTTGTGAAGTGCACCAGCCCTCCTGCAGAAAAGCACCCCCCACAACATGATGCTGCCACCCCCGTGCTTCACGGTTGGGATGGAGTTCTTCGGCTTGCAAGCCTCCCCCTTTTTCCTCCAAACATAACGATGGTCATTATGGCCAAATAGTTCTATTTTTGTTTCATCAGACCAGAGGACATTTCTCCAAAAAGTATGATCTTTGTCCCCATGTGCAGTTGCAAACCGTAGTCTGGCTTTGTTATGGCGGTTTTGGAGCAGTGGCTTCTTCCATGCTGAGCGGCCTTTCAGGTTATGTCGATATAGGACTCGTTTTACTGTTTATATAGATACTTTTGTACCTGTTTCCTCCAGCATCTTCACAAGGTTCTTTGCTGTTGTTCTGGGATTGATACAGCTGCACTTTTCGCTCCAAAGTATGTTCATCCCTAGGAGAAAGAACGCGTTTCCTTCCTGAGCGGTATGACGGCTGCGTGGTCCCATGGTGTTTATACTTGCGTACTATTGTTTGTACAGATGAACGTGGTACCTTCAGGCGTCTGGAAATTGCTCCCAAGGATGAACCAGACTTGTGGAGGTCTACAATTTTGTTGTTGTTGAGGTTTTGGCTGATTTCTTTTGATTTTCCCATGATGTCAAGCAAAGAGGCACTGAGTTTGAAGGTAGGCCTTGAAATACATCCACAGGTACACCTCCAATTGACTCAAATTATGTAAATTAGCCTATCAGAAGCTTCTAAAGCCATGACATCATTTTCTGGAATGTTCCAAGCTGTTTAAAGGCACAGTCAACTGTGTATGTAAACTTCTGACCCACTGGAATTGTGATACAGTGAATTAGAAGTGAAATAATCTGTCTGTAAACAATTGTTGGAAAAACTACTTGTGTCATGCACAAAGTAGATGTCCTAACCGACTTGCCAAAACTATAGTTTGTTAACAAGACATTTGTGGAGTGGTTGAAAAACAAGTTTTAATGACTCCAACCTAAGTGTATGTAAACTTCCGACTTCAACTGTAGGTAGAGGTAAAGTGACTATGCATGGATAACAAACAGAGAGTAGCAGCAGTGTAAAAATTGGGGGTGGGGACAATGCAAATAATCCGGGTAGCCATTTGATTAGCTGTTCAAGAGTCTCATGGCTTGGAGGTAGAAGCTGTTAAGAAACCTTTTTGACCTAGACTTGGTGCTCCGGTACTTCTTGTGGTGCGGTAGCAGAGAGAACAGTCTATGACTAGGGTGGCTTGAGTCTTTGACAATTTTTAGGTCCTTCATGTGACACCGCCTGGTATAGAGGTCCTGGATGGCAGGAAGCTTGGCCCCAGTGTGGTAATGGGCCATCCGCACTACCATCTGTAGTGCCTTGCGGTCAGAGGCTGAGCAGTTGCCATACCAGGCAGTGATGCAACCAGGAGGATGCTGTCGATGGTGCAGCTGTATAATTTGTTTAGGATCTGAGGACCCATGCCAAAACTTTTCAGTCTCCTGAGAGGGAATAGGCGTTGTCGTGCTCCCTTCACGACTGTCTTGGTGTGTTCGGACCATGTTAGTTTGTTGGTGATGTGGACACCAAGGATTTTGAAGCTCTCAACCTGCTCCACTACAGCTCCGTCGATGAGAATAGGTGTGTGCTTGGTCCTCCTTTTTCTGTAGTCCACAATCATCTTCTTTGTCTTGATCACATTGAGGGAGAGGTTGTTATCCTGTCACCACACTGCCAGGTCTCTGACCTCCTCCCTATAGGCACTCTCATCATTGTCAGTGATCAGGCCTACCACTGTTGTGTCGTCGGCAAACTTAATGATGGTGTTGGAGTCGTGCTTGGCCATGCAGTCATGGGTGAACAGGGAGTACAGGAGGGAACAGAGCACACACCCCTGAGGGGCCCCTGTGTTGAGAATCAGTGTGGCAGATGTGTTGTTACCTACCCTTACCACCTGGGGGCAGACCGTCAGGAAGTCCAGGATCCAGTTGCAGAGGGAGGTGTTTAGTCCCAGGGTCCTTAGCTTAGTGATGAGCTTTGAGGGCTCTATAGTGTTGAACGCTGAGCTGTAGTCAATGAATAGCATTCTCACGTAGGCATTCCTTTTGTCCAGGTGGGAAAGGACACTTTATTTGTATTATTATGTGCAAGGCAAAATAGAATGCCATTTTATTTTCTCTTGCAGAACGGTTCAAACAACTGCCAATAGGACATCCAGCAGCCTGTCCTGGTCCAGGTTCTCCACCCTGGGGGTCTGCTCTGAGGAAGATCTTGTCTTCTTCCTCAGGTAGTTGGGGAACCTCTTCCAGGCAGAGAACTTTGGCATTGCAGTAGAGAAAGCCTCAATTTCCTTGTCATCGGCATCATCATGGTCCCCCACTTCAGCCACTTTAAGCAGTGTTCTGGACTGACTTCTGCTGGAGTCCTTCCTCCCCATAGTGCTGTAGGTAGGCCGCTCTACAGGAACTCCTTCCTCCTTCAGAGTGAGGACCTCCTACTCACACCTCGGAAAATTGGCAAAGGACCAGGAAGAGTCTCCATTCTCTGAGGAGGGATCAGCATCTTCCTCCTTTCACCAAACAGCCTTGCAGCCAATCAGCCTTTCCCCAAGAGGGTCTGATGCAGAGATCTCGATATTGTCTCTTTGGCCAGCATCTTCCAACTCAGTGCAAATCATCACTGACAATGTTTTAAACCTTAGGGCCTAAGGAAAACCTAACTGGAGACTAGATATGAAAAAAAATACATCAGCTAGTGCTGCAGAAACTACACTGCCACAAATTAGTGTATTTTCATTAGGCTATTATAACAAGTCACATGAATGCGTTTCACACGCATACACACAGGATGTAAAACACGCAGTAACATTTTATTCATTTTTACTGTACGTCCACCTGTACCCCTTTGCTTTCCGTAGCTGATTTTTTTTTTCAATCGTCTCGGGTCGACAACTGTTTTTTTAGATGGCAAAACTTAGGATGTTCGGATTTGTAAATATTATTTACAACGACTACTGGTGATACTAGACATTATCACAAGTTACTTCTGAAGAAACAGTCGTACAGCTGTCAGCTTTGGTTGGAGACTTTCATTTATCATTACGACAAGGGAAGAAGCTTTTCTCCGCTGTTTGTTGTTGCTAGTGCGCACTACCTAACGACGTTAGCTAGTAGCACATCATCATTAGCTAGCCTGCCAACTATCCATCTACATTTCAAAACTGTTCTTTGTTTTTGTCTTTCGTGGCGCGTTGCATTTGCATCAGTGATGGTAAAAAATACGATACAATCCGCAGGACTTCTGGTTTTGTTGTGGTTGTTATTTGGGGACTTTGTCTTTGTTCTGGGTTGGTTTCACAACAGAGTCAAAACGTACAACAACCAATATTCTTCCAAAGAAGATGCTCCTGACAGTCAAGACCAAAGCTGTTTTTGTCACGTAAGTACATTCAACTTGCAATATCAATGTCCGTTTAGGAAGGCTAAATGACTGCGTTGGAGGAACAGTCTTCTAGCATTTTCTACTGTCACGTTAATTTGACGTCATCATACGGAGATAGCTTGCTGGCGCCCTAACATTGCCTTATCCAACTTTATGGACAACCGGGCATAACATCTAACCCTACTCATATGGTTTATTTTGCCTTGCACATCGAAACACACTGACTTGTAAAAACGTATTGTTAAAATGGGTGGATAAAGATACTCTTAGCCAGCTATTTCCTGAATTCAACAGTTGTTTGTAATTGCTGTACAATGTAATTTGACACAACCAATATCTCGTGCTTGTGCGCATCTCAACTCAATAACGTTACCACTGTCATAGTCGAACTTTCCCTTATCATGCGAATATCTGATTATAATTCACCAAATCTGCCACTTCCATTCTCACACGTGTTTGTATGCCTATGTCGTGCTATGTATGTTTTCTTGATGTTTGTCATTCATGCCAACTTTTGAAATAAGTTAGCTGCTGAGATGACTGGTTGTGTATGTGATCGACGGCTGACTTGACCCACATACTGCAATCCATTTTATTTATACTATGGCACGTGCCTTTATTATTTCTAACAAATTGCACTCACATGAGTAATATGAGAAGACCGAGACGTGGTGTCGTCTGATTGGCCATACTAAAGTTTCCTTCCAATGAGTTAGTGGGACATGTAGTCTTCTCTTCCGTGAGTAATACTTGTTTTAAATGTCCTTGAATCGAAGTGAAGACTACAAATGTCAGGTATAGAGGCGGGACTAAGTTTGACAGCTGCTGCAGACATATTTTGTTTGGAGGCGAGGCCTGGGCAGGAGAATTATGCACGAGGAAAATAAGTGGCCTGAAATGACAGCTCATCCCCAGGTTAGGTCAGAGTCTTCCCATCAACTCTGGCAAACTCTCACCTGTCTGTTGAAGTAGGATACAGCAGTCCATAAGGCTGGTCTTAGTTTTGTAATTTAAAACTACTGTTAAAGATAGCAGATCCTCAGAGAAATAGGCAAATTAAACTATATTTTTAATAAACAACAACCAGGGAAACTGCTCAATGGTTTTGAACTGACCGGCATGCTCAGAGGACTTTGTTACTTATGGATGGCTTCACTGCTTCCCATCACGTTCTCTGGACAGCTACACTCAGAGGTCAGATATATGGTTATGTTTCCAGCTGTGGGCTATATGATGATGCTTGTGTCAATGTACAACTGTTAGTTACATCTCTGACATATTGTCACAATGACATAGAATAAACTGAAAGAGAAACGACTTTCTGCTGTTTTTGTATAGTAGCCAGTTGGTGAAACTAGTTGTCAGTAACAGCTGGTCAGATGGGCTACTCGGTTTTCTCCTCATCATGACACACGACCACTGATGTGAAAGTGACTGAATAGTCTACACTGTGCTAAGAGAACTTAATTTTAAAGAATTCTTGCAACATGCAGTCTTGCGCAACTTGTTCTTATAAAATAGCATATGTCTCTGCTTTGGTGACAGTGACCCACATACCTTTCATACGACTGTAGTTAGAATATACTCCTGAAATGAGATTAACAAATATTTTCTATAACACCATTTGCATTGATTGAGTCTAGACCTGAATACTTTATGATGAGAGAGAGGGAGTGGGAAGACTTAGGTGTCTTCTGGACCAGACCAACGCAGTCTTTCTTTCACAAAGCAGCTGTCTATTTCATTATGCGTGGGAGAATAAAGCCGATTGTCCGCAGGTATCAAATGTATGAAAAGGTGGAGGGAGAATGGTAAATGTTTTGGTAACCAAATTTTGGTCAACAACCTCAACCGGCAGCTGGGACAAACGTCATGCTGCTTAAGTGTTTTGTGGTGTTTGAGAGTATGTGGCAGTTTTAAAGTAGGCTAAATGTAAGAGGAAGTTAAGATTTGCAGGCAAGCTTTTGCCCTCGTTCTGTCCCTCTCTATCTCTGCCCCCCCCTTGGCTGAATCCCATATCACCCACTTCCCCCCGCCCCACAGCTCTCCATTTGCACCAAAGTGTCCCAAAGCTGAAGGAGGGAATATTATGGAGGGTTTAGGGCCTAATTAGACCCTCCGATAGCCACTTTGACGAGCCAACTCTGCTTCAGAGCGGAGTGTTATCCCATAACGCACTGCATTCTTTTATTTTGTGCAATTTCACCCCAACAAAGTGTAGCCTAAACAAATAGTTAACGGTTCGGTCTGCAAGTAGCCTAGTTTTAAAACAGCCCATGATATGCTTTATGAATGTAAAATGCGGCCCGCCAATGCACGATTGAACATAATAGCGTGGCTAATATGGATCATTTCATTTGAGCGGTAATGGCTAGAAACAAGCTAGACTTGTTTTACTATTAAACTTAATGCTGCTATTGTTTTTAATTTCGTAAAGCAGCATGTGTTTCTTAACCAGGCAAAGGGTGTCTGGTGGTGACTGGTTAGCTACAGGGAAACAAAAGAGTCACCTGTGCGACGTGTATAATCGGCGGTGGCGCTTGAGCGGAGCCTGTCTGCCTAACCTGCCCACATCACTTTTTCCCCTGCAGCTCACCAGCTGATGTAGGCTAGGCTGTGTGTGGCGGGTTCTTCGCACTGCTTAACAGAGCTGTGCTGCACATCTGTACTGTTAGTATTAATTGTGCTTATTACTGAAAAGCTCTCAATCTCTCCAAAAACGCTTGTCCAGTCCACTTAGTAGTCTGATTTTATCTACAGAGATAATTTAGTCCTGTCTCGTTTTAGTCAACTGAAATGAACAATCTTTTTTGTTTAGTTATTGTTTTTCCTGGGTCTATTTAGTCAGTTATGGTGTACTAAAATGAACACTGGTGTACCTTAATTCTTAAGGCGTTCTCCGTGTTTCCCTCAGTTGACAGGCGTCTTGGATGACTGCTTCTGTGACATTGAGAGCATCGATGTCTTCAACAACTTCAAGATCTACCCCCGCATTCAGAAGCTGACCGAGAGAGACTACTTCAGGTACTACAGGGTAAGTACTAAATAGACTTGCAGAGGGGACTAAACACCCCCCTCTGCATCTTGATCCTGGACCTCCTGACGGGCCGCCCCCAGGTGGTAAGGGTAGGTAACGACACATCCGCCATGTGCCCTCTTCACGACTGTCTTGAGAGCATCGATGCTAATATGGCTAATTTTAGCCATATTAGCATAGGCATGACATGAGTCAAAACAACATCGCAACGAGCCTCCTACGATTCCCAACATGGCAGCTTCTTGTTATTGTTGCTAGCTATCTGACTGTTCAGAATCATAACCCCACACGGCCTTCTGCCTCATTGATGCTTGCGCATCGTTTTTGCGACGTCTTAAGCCAACCCTTCTATAAGAAAGGCTTGTTTTTGTTGCAAAACATTTTCCGTTGCAAAACAGTGTGCTCTAATGAATACACCCTGACCAGGAAAAACTTGCTTGGGCACTTGTTAGAGCAAAAACTAATTGACCGTACGTTCTAATTATGGTATGGGATACTTGTCAGGTATAGTAAGTGTGAAAATTAGATGCTCCTCATACTGAAACCTAGGTATTAGAAAGAATGCCTAAGGATGACACCACCGTGTGGATGTAACTGAATCTTAAAGGGAAATACAGTAGGTCCAGTCCAGTGCTGACAAACCTTGTCATCCCTCTTTCCCAATCATCCTCTTTTGCTTCTCTAGACAGTCTTACGAGTTGCTCATATGTAGAACCTGATGCAAATATGATATCATTCTCTCTGATAACAGGGGACAGAGTGCTGTTACATTTGTATAACTGCTCGAATGCTTTCCCAACACCTAGCATCCATAAGAAACATTGAGGCCCATTGAGTCACTTAATCTTTTCACAAAGGCAGTAAAAGAACAATCACTCAGTGTGAGTCCAGCGGTTGCGTTCATACACCATTCATACACACCAAGCCACCTCATTCTAAAGGCCCTTTTCCCACTGTGAACATCCCATCATGAACTCTGAAAAGGAAGAATGGACTCATAGGAACATCATTAATATTTTCAGAATACTCATCTGGCCCCTAGTGCGATAATCCGGTTAAGTTTCTGTCTACCACTACCGCTGGTTAGTAATCTGCTGCTCTAGTAGTCACCATCCCATTGACTGAGCGACACTTCTGAACCCACAGACGGTGTCACCTTTTTTATAATTATGAAGTATTCTCCTCATACTGTCGCCTTCGTATGAGGTTGACGTGTCCAATGACGAGCACGAATGGAAAAAGGTCACCAGCAGCGACTATTCCCTGTGGCGTTTACGACGGAGCTCGTCTCTGGCACGCGTCAACGGAAAGAGAATCTGAGTCATTTGTTAACATCATTATTTGAGACACTTATGCTCATACATATGTCTAAATTGGGAAGACAGTGAATTTAGCCTAGCTGTTCTGTCTTGCCTGTCTCCAACACATCACATCTCTGTGTGACGCAGTCACTTTCATAGCATATGCCATGCCATCCCAACTCTTCTCTTTTCCTCTCCACAGGTCAACCTGAATAGGCCCTGTCCCTTCTGGGCTGACGATGGCCACTGCTCCATCAAGGACTGCCAAGTGGAGCCCTGCCCAGAGGTCAGTTCAACCGACCCACAATTATCTACGTTGGTCCCCAAATCGACTTCTAGTATTCATTACCCACAGGCACCTCCTGTAGGTCTGAAATGGTTAAATAAGTATTGGCAATGTGGTGAAAATTCCACGTAGGCTACAACAAGGTGGAGCTATTATTAGTATATTACTAATCACTCTAATTATTTTAGTTCTAGGCCTACAAGAAGAGACCAGGGCAAGGGCCCCTAACCCCTAGTGGGTTAATTTACAATTGTTAATATACTGTTTCCCGAATCTTTGTATTGTAATCTTTGTTTTCTGTTAGTTATAGCTAGCCTCTGTGACCTGCGTTCTGCGTTGACAGTGATGTTCACCTGTCCCATCGGTTTTCTTTGTGTGTGTTTGTTTACAGAGCAAGATTCCAGTGGGAATTAAGTCTGGAAACTACAATAGGGTAAGGCGGTCACTCCCCAGACAGACAACGTTCACTCAGTCATTCAACTGTAATGAATACAAACACACTCTACAAACATGTTAAAATGAAAGGAAAGAGAATATGCCATATGCACTCTCGATTTTCATGCAATATGGCAAAGAAACAGGAGTGTGCTTACTGTGTTCTAAAATAATTAGGGCAAAGGAGTAAGTTAAACAGAATACTGTGTAAATTGATGGTTGGAAGGATGTATAATAGTTGGATATGTTCTAAAACATGTTCTATTTTATATCGGATTTAACTGAGGGTATCTGGAGTGTTATGTACATGTAGGCTAGGCTACCTCTAGAGAGCAGACAGAAATAGGAAAGAGAAGCAAGCGTTTGTTTGCCTTGTCACAGTGTGGCCAGGTAAATAGTGTGTGTGCTTGTTCCAGCACTTTCTGACTAGGTTACGTCCAAAATGGCACTCTATTCCTTATATAGTACTCTACTTTTGACCAGAACCCTTTGGGCCTTTGGGAATAGGTTGTTATTTGGGACACATTCTCTCTGTCTGTCTTGGCTGCTGATTACATACTTAGTGGCCACTGAAATCGCTCATTACTTTCTGTCCTCCTGGCTATCTCCTGTGGTAGGGGTAAGCGAGGGACATGTTTGTTGGCGAACGCTTGGGTCGTGTTCAGTAGGCACGAAAAGGAGTGAAACCGGTAGGTACTATCTGATTTTGTCCAATTACAAATGCTTGTTTTTGTTCTCTTCTGCAAAGTGTTTTTTTATGTGCCCTAATGAACACGACCCTGGCGTAGTGCCTTCTGTTTGTCTTGCAATGACCCACCAGTGTTTGTTGGACATCTGGACTGATTGCCAGTCAAGGTCAAATCCTGCTGTATCTTTAGTTAGTGGGAAAAGTTGATGTTTGGACACATTGGTTGAGCTTTTCAATGGGCTCCTAATTTGGTGTATTTAGTCCCATGGCTTTTTCACACTTTCCACTCCAGCAGGGGCTATATACATGACAGGGGTAGTTACATGGCTATAGGCTACATAATGTACAGGGCAAGGTTTATTGTTTTTCACCTTTAATGAAATCAACCCCATCTCAAAGATTTTCGACCAACAGCGTTAAGCCAGACAGCTCTTCAAAACTTTCCAGTAGTTTATTAGCCACATCTGGCTTGACCTCCCGAGGTCTCTGGTCCCTTATTGTGTGGTCTGTTGTATGAGGATTTTTGCCACATCACCCCCAGTGCTAGGGGTTTAGCGCTAAGTGTGCTACTGGAGACGTGTGAGGCAAAAGGCTGATTTTAAATTCGCAGTTAGAGCTGTGGTGGTGCTCTCCCACAGCTGGAGGTACAGAGGGAAAACTGTCTAGCATATTCTAGGCAGCGTTGGCTAGAGACGCTATGTGGCTGGCGACGTGGCCATGCCGCAGGAAAAAGCACAGCAGGTGCTTGTGTGTGAGGTCGTGACGAAACATTAGCTGACTGTGCACATTAGAGTTGTTTATTTAGCTTTTAATGCTTCGTTGCTAGTGGCATTAGCTTAACCAGTTTGTTTAGCCCCTCAGGCACTTTTCTTTTCTTGACTGACCTTCTATTTAAAAAGTTTCGTCCTATTGCAGACAGTGTGTGAAGAACTCAAGTTGAAGTATGCAGAGTAGGGAGCCCTATATGACGGATTTAGCCTAGCCTAATTGATAACAAAGATGAGTCGTTCCATTTGATTTCAATCACCTTTTGACTGCACCCCTTTTGATTTTAACAAAACGTTTATTAATACATATTTATGGTAGAAGTGGTCAGAAAGTAGCTTTTTGGGCTTAAATACCAAAACATTTAGGAGATAGAGGTGCTCAAAGATGACCCGTACCCCTCCCTACCATGAGACATCCATGTCTTCTTCACTGGAAAAGATAGAAGGTTGAGTTTGATATAAGTTTTGAAATTATAGACAGGGTTGTCAAACTATTGTACAATTTTGTGGCAATGACATACATTTTGTTTTACCTATATGTTGTATTTTAGACTCGATTTTACATCATCTGAGGTGTTTGTGTTGTGGCAGCATCAGCATGGTCTTGAATACAGGTTGGGTGTCGTGTTTTGGGTGATACATGATCTTAAATGGCAATACAATTTGAAATGTCAACTTTGAAATAAATGGTAGCACAAGGATGGTTGGAGGTCCACACATCAGCTTTGAAATAATAATATCTTTTGTTTTAAATTATACTGCCAATCTTCCATAGGAAACCTATTGAAATAGAGATAATAGAGTAGACATTCCCATTTCAATTGACGTTTGATGGTGGGTGGACTAGTGGCCATCTTTGTGGTAGTAATTGGAAGTAATCATTTCAATTCAATTAATATTTAAATGATGCACCAGCTAAATTGCAGGGATATGTCCTAGGGTTGAGCAGTATCCAGATTTCCATACCTTCACACCGTGCTTGTGCCATCCGGGATATACTGTATTACCGGTAGTGCACACAAGGGGCGCTATTATAATTATAACGTTAAAAAAGCTCCTAAAACATCACTTACCAAAATTGCTAACAAAATGCTAACAAGTACTAAGGAATACTCATAGCGGATGCTAGGTAAATGCTAATGAGCGCATGCAAACATTTACTACTAGGACAGACAACCCAGCTCATAAAGTTATGCAAGTATCGCAAAACACAGTTTGTAGCACGCACAAAACAAATATTAGGCAGCAGGGAACTTAATACAGGAGGGGATGGTCTCTGCTGCTCCAAGAAGCTTGATCTTGCAAGCTAACATTAGCAAGTTATCAAAATTAACAAGTTAGTAAAAACCCAGCTGGAGAGAATTTATGTATAGTTAACTTAATAGTTATAGGATATATAGCTGGCAAACAGTAGTGAATTTCATACAAGTGTAACTTGATCACCTCACTTAAGTTGTGCTGCAGGAGTGACTCACCCATGTTGCTCGTTGTGCTTCTTCGTAAACAAACACGATTGGCTCAAACCGCTGTTTTTGGGGAACTAGTACCGGTAAGCTTCATAATGAAAAATGTTTTAACAGCCGAAATGATGAACGCAATCTGGCTTATCTATTACCAAGTGGACAAGTTGACTGCAGGTATTTATATATTTAAAAAAACGTCACTTACCAGTATGCTAACAAGTACTAAGAGATCCTCATAAAGAATGATCACATTTTGTACAGTTTCTTACCTAAACTTTACAAGTAACTCAAAAACGCTACTCACAGTTTGTTGCATGCAGGGTCACCACTTTAGTTTTAGAAGTGGGGGGGGGGACATAACCTGGTGAATTTGTTTGGGGCATCTAAAGCTAATTGCCTGCATTTTTACACAATTCAATGTGCCATCTCCATTTTTAAAAAAAAGTAAGCAAAAATGCCCAGTCATGAAGCTAGGTAAGAGATCATTGTTAAATTTAAGTCATTAATAAGACTGAGCTAGATTGAAGGTAATTCAATAATAAATAGTGTGTTGCACCTAACAAACTCTTTAAAAAAGACTTTTGAATTGTCTTCATTAAGAAGTCCTCTATATCAAATTTCAGCCAGAAAGACCAACCAGCCCGAGCCACCTGCATGCCTGACCCCCACCAGTCTAGTCAACTCAACTCTCAACACAATATCCTTCCTAGTTCACACCTTTTAATTTTCTTAATTCCCAAGGGAAAGTTTTGGAAACACAAAACAAAAAAACCCACATACACCTTAAATATACATTTACACACAGAAACCGCATATCTTCTATATAATTAATCTCATAGGACTAATAGTACTGTAGAGCTCTTTTTACTTGCACACAATACAGCTAGGTCGCCCCGTCTTGTCCCTAGGGGTCCAACATCCTGCAGTCCCCAAACCCAGCCAACCCACCCCACTCAGCTTTAGGGTCTTAGTGAAACAATAAAGGATTTGTTTCGGTTGTGTTAGGCCAAGATCAGAGTGACAACCCACAGGACGGCACACCCCCAGGGCCAGGACTGTGCAGCCCAGCAACAAGGGATTGCCTAAATGGGTATCTCCCTTGACGTGGGCATGTTTTCAATACAGACTCCTTTAGTCGTACTGTAAGACAGGTATTCTCAAACTGGGGTACGCCAAATAAAAATGTGATTCACATTTCAAAACAAACAAACCAAAAAATGTTCACAGTCCATGTTCACAGGTTTTCTTCTCGCCTGAGTAGCCTCGTTTCACTGCCAATTTTTTTTATCCATCTAGTGTTCAGCGAAATAACAACACAATGTCAAATACAGGTAGCCTAGTCAAATCATTTACATACATTCACGTTACTCTCAGGGGAATTCCACATACGGACGTATGTAGCCAAACGTAGCTGCTGCTCATGTTGGTGTCTGTACTGATGGCGCAAAAGTCATGACAGGGAGACATAGTGGTGTGGTAATGCGCATGCAAGCAGTTGCTCCCGATGCCACTTGGGTAGACTGCAGCATCCACCGAGAGGCTCTTGCTTCCAAGGGAATGCCTGACAGCTTGAAAGACGTTTTGGACACTACAGTGAAAATGGTTAACTTTGTTAAAGCAAGGCCCCTGAACTCTCGTGTATTTTCTGCACTATGCAATGATATGGGCAGCAACCATGTAACGCTTTTACAACATACAGAAGTGCACTGGTTATCAAGGGGCAAAGTATTGACACGTTTTTTTAAATTGAGAGACGAGCTTAAAGTTTTCTTTACTGACTGTCATTTTCACTTGTCTGACCGCTTGCATGATGACGAGTTTCTCACACGACTGGCCTATCTGGGTGATGCTTTTCTCGCCTCAATGATCTGAATCTAGGATTACAGGGACTCTCCGCAACTATATTCAATGTTCGGGACAAAAATTGAGGCTATGATTAAGAAGTTGGAGCTCTTCTCTGTCTGCATTAACAAGGACAACACACAGGTCTTTCCATCATTGTATGATTTTTTTGTGTGCAAATGTGATACAGCGACGCACCTGAGTTGGGTGCACAATTACGCCGTTACTTTCCTGAAACAGATGACACAAAGACCTGGATTTGTTAACCCTTTCATGCCCTGCCTCCAGTCCACTTATCGATATCTGAACAAGAGAGCCTCATCGAAATTGCAACAAGCGGTTCTGTGGAAATTGAATTTAATCAGAAGCCACTGCCAGATTTCTGGATCGGGCTGCGCTCAGAGTATCCTCCCTTAGCAAATATTGCTGTTAAGACACTGATGCCCTTTGCACATACTTACATTACCGTTCAAAAGTTTTGGGTCACTTAGAAATGTCCTTGTTTTTGAAAGAAACACATTTTTTTTTGTCCATTAAATAACATCAAATTGATCAGAAATCCAGTGTAGACATTGTTAATGTTGTAAATTACTATTGTAGCTGGAAATGGCAGATTTTTAATGGAATATCTACATAGGTGTACAGAGGCCCATTTATCTGGTGTTTGCGGGTACTATTTAATGAAGGATCTCAATTACAGCCTCGAGTCTTCTTGGATATGACGTTACAAGCTTGGCACACCTGTATTTGGGGAGTTTCTCCCATTTTTCTCTGCAGATCTTCTCAAGCTCTGTCAGGTTGGATGGAAGGTGTCGCTGCACAGCTATTTTCAGGTCTCTCCAGAGATGTTAGATCGCTTACAAGTCCGGGCTCTGGCTGGGCCACTCGATGACATTTAGAAACTTGTCCCGAAGCCACTCCTGCATTGTCTTGGCTGCGTGCTTAAGGTGGTTGTCCTGTTGGAAGGTGAACATTCGTCCCAGTCTGAGGTCCTGAGCACTCTGGAGCAGGTTTTCATCAAGGATCTCTGTGTTTTGCTTCGTTCATCTTTCCCTCTATCCTGACTAGTCTCCCAGTACCTGCTGCTCAAAAACATCCCCACAGCATGATGCTGCCACTACCATTGTTCACCCTAGGGATGGTGCCAGGTTTCCTCCAGACATGATGCTTGGCTTTCAGGCCAAAGAGTTCAATCTTGGTTTCATTAGACCAGAGAATCTTCTTTCTCATGGTCTGAGAGTCCTTTAGGTGCCTTTTGGCAAACTCCAAGCGGGCTCTCATGTGCCTTTTAACTGAGGAGTGGCTTCTATCTGGCCACTCTACCATAAAGGCCTGATTGGTGGAGTGCTGCAAAATTGGTGGAGTGCCTTTCCAAATCATGTCCAATCAATTGAATTTACCACAGGTGAACTCCAATGAAGTTGTAGAAACATCTCAAGGATGATAAATGGAAACAGTATGCACCTGATCTCAATTTTGAGTCTCATAGCAAAGGGTCTGAATACTTATTTATGCAAATAAGGTATTTTTTTATATATATGAGCAAACATTTTTTTTTTATACTTTTTCGCTTTGTTGTTATGGGGTATTGTGTGTAGATTGAGATTTTTTTTTAATATTTGATTTTAGAATAAGGCTGTAATGTAACAAAGTGGAAAAAGTCAAGGTCTGAATACTTTCCGAATGCACTGTAACTTGCCATTGTGGGAGGATAAGCAACCTTCCAATTAATGGCAATGCATTCTTAAGTCTCCAGAATCAACATTTCCAAACAAACAAAAACATGGAGAAGGGAGAATCTGTGGACATGCTGAGATAAGAGCATACCCTTTGCCAGAATTCAGCCAGCCTTCACAAGACCATAACATATGCAAATATGTCCCCTTTTGTGTTTTACACCTCCAGCAGGGGAATGACATTTCTGAGTGCATGTAAATCAGTTTCACTGGCATATAGTTCTGTGGATCCATTCTGTGGATGGCCTTAAACTGCAGTAATTTATGTCTGAGATGATATGACCATGACTGGCCATTCAAACTCATCTGTATCCATTACTACAGGGCCTGTAAATAAATATTGATAATGTTAAGAAGTGGAGGGCTCTCAACCAACGTGAGTCGAAGTGCAATCAAAAAATATAATCCTCATTGAAAAATAAAAGGCTCAACGCGCACATAGGTTAGGCTACTATGGTGAGCGAGCATGGCGCCTTTTCATTTTCAATATGTATTGATTACCCATTTATTTGTCTCTGCCTGCAAATCGTCCTCCTAAAGATAGGCTATATCATATAGGCCTATGCAAAACGTAGCAAGTGTCGCTGTCATCATTCTTGCTGATTCCTGTTCATTAGCCATACCTGCGCGATCAGGTATGCATGTGGTCTCAATTAAATAGAGGAGCCGATAGCCTATGCATGGGCGGAAAAACACGGGCCAGTTATCTTTCCAAGCTAATGTACTTCCTAAATAAGCCTATGATTACATTGCGTAGAAATGGGCCTAAATATTGATCACTCATATTTCGCCATCTGAAAATCTTCCCACTCCTAAAAGGTAGGCTATAAAAATAGCTCAAGAGAAATTGCAAGTCTCTCCAACTCTGCTTTCTTGAAACTACATCTAGCATATTGGCTGATACAGCCCAGTAATACAATATAAGGGCCGTGTGAGAATCTCTAGTAATTTAAAACCTATTTCTTAAGTTATTTTTGCTAATTTTACATTTGCCTTTAGGGCGCAAAATTTCTGGGAACATCCATGGCAAGTGAGCTGCGTCACATACGCCTAAAATAACATTGCGGGACTGCGGTTGGGTTTGGGACCAGTTCTTGCGGTAGTGGATGAGAGTCGGGAGCAGGATGAAGGAATTGGTCCCGCGCAAACTTTTACTGTGCACCATGACAGTGAAGCCTGCAACGTTAGAGCTGTTTATTGCTGTGTCAGTGTGAAAAGTAGGGAATTAGCTAGGGAAACTGACATATTGACTAATAAAACTCACATTGCACTGAAAAAACGTCAATCATTTGGCCGATGGTTTCATTGTTTGATTCAGGTCTAGTGTGATTGAGGCAAAAAGAATAGCTAACATTAGCCAACTTTTGGCCAGCTCGGTACATTTAACCGGCGAAAGCTAGCCAAGTTAATTTACTTCTGAAACAGGACAAAACAAAGGCTACAAAACCTTTCCATACAAACAGCTGTTAGCGATATGCGGTGGCTATTATTACTATCTAACTGACAGATAACTAGAGGCTGGAGCTGACCTGGCTGTGGTAGGTACTACTAGCTAGCGTAGCTTATTCACCTCAGTCGAGAGGGAATCAGATAATGTTTAACGTTACTGTACATGTCAGTTACAATACTAGCTTAGCACTGCGAATAAACACTCGTTTTTTCTGCTAAGTTAAACAGAAGTTACCTTGCCAGCTACATCAGTCAACTAAGAGTAGCCAGTTTCTGGTCTGCTTGGTTTTAAAACTCAGTGAAAGAGAGCAACATATACACACTGAACTATGCTCAACTCAGCCCGCTCTTTGATGTCCGGGGGGTTCTAAATCCAGCCGGCTGAACACTCCAAACAGCTTACCTGACAGCTGGGAGGCGTCTGCATGGTCCTAAAGCACACTGTCGCTGTTTTTTCTATAACATTGCAATGATAAAACATTGAAAGTTGTGCACCTGGTTGCACGCACAAAACTAATATTAGCCAGCAAGGATCTTGATCCAGGAGGGTATTCTCTGCTGTTACCAAGCAAATGCTTGATTTTGGAAGAAGCTAACCACTTTGCTAGATAGCTAACTAGCTACTAAATTAGCAAACCAAATACAGAACTGCAGACCATTTAGCACAGTTAACTTAATAGTTATAAGATATCTAGTTGGCAAACATTTAGTTGGCGCATGCTGCATGGCAGTGAGGGACTCACAAGGGTCTCTTGTTGTGTGCTTGTAAACAAACACCACGTGACTGGGGACTACTGTAAGCTACAAAATAATGTGACAAGTGAAATGAAGAACGCAATTATCTCCTAACGCAGTGGTTCCCAAACTTTTTATAGTCCCGTACCCCTTCAAACATGACCCTTCAAGCACCAGGGTCAGCGCACTCTCAAATGTTTTTTTTTTTCCGTCATTGTAAGCCTGCTACACACGCACCATATGATACATTTATTAAACATAAGAATGAGTGCGTTTTTGTCACAACCCGCCTCATGGGAAGTGACAAAGAGCTGTTATAGGACCAGGGCACAAATAATAATAATACATTTTGCTCTTTATTTAGCCATCTTACATATAAAACCTTATTTGTTCATCAAAAATTGTGAATAACTCATCACGGGTTAATGAGAAGGGTGTGCTTGAAAGGATGCACATAACTCTGCAATGTTGGGTTGTATTGGAGAGAGTCGGTCTTAAATCATTTCCCAATCACAGTCTGTGCCTGTATTTCGTTTTCATGCTAGTGAGGGCCGAGAATCCACTCTCATAGGTATGTGGTTGCAAAGGGCATCAGTGTCTTAACAGCGCGATTTGCCAAGGCAAGAAACTCTGAGCGCAGCCCTATCCAGAAATCTGGCAGCTGCTTCTGATTGAACTACATTTTCACAGAACCTCTTGTTGCAATTTCGATGAGGCTCTCTTGTTCAGATATTGGTAAGTGGACTGGAAGAGATAACGAATCCAGTTGTTTGTGTCGTCCGTTTTGGTAAAGTACCTGCGTAATTGCGCACCCAGCTCACTCAAGTGCTTCACTATATCACATTTGACATTGTCCGTAAGCTTGAGTTCATTTGCACACAAAAAAATCATACAATGATGGAAAGACCTGTGTGTTGTCCTTGTTAATGCAGACAGAGAAGAGATCCAACTTCTTAATCATAGCCACAATTTTTGTCCCGCACATTGAATATAGTTGCGGAGAATCCCTGTAATCCTAGATTCAGATCTTTCAGGTGAGAAAAAACATCACCCAGATAGGCCAGTCATGTGAGAAACTTGTCATCATGCAAGTGGTCAGACAAGTGAAAATTATGGTCAGTAAAGAAAACTTCAAGCTCGTCTCTCAATTTAAAAAAAAATGTGTCAATAATTTATACCTTGATAACCAGTGCACTTCTGTATGTTGTAAAAGTGTTACATGATCGCTGCCCACATCATTGCATAATGCAGAAAATACACGAGAGTTCAGGGGACTTGCTTTAACAAAGTTAACCGTTTTCACTGTAGTGTCCAAAACGTCTTTCAAGCTGTCAGGCATTCCCTTGGCAACAAGAGCCTCTCTGTGGATTCTGCAGTCTACCCAACTGCTTGCACGTGCGTTACCACTCCACTATGTCTCCCTGTCATGGCTTTTGTGCCATCAGTACAGTACAATCAAAGGAAGGGACATCCGTCTAAGACCGAATGACCATCCCACAACTTACCAAAATGCCGTCATTATTTTTGCAGGAATCTCCTTGCGAATGATTTTGCCGAAGATTGTATCTCCGCCGGCCTCTTGACCACCAAAGTCCATTTGATGTCACAAAGCTGTCCAGTACTTTAAAAATATCCTCTCATGTTGTTCTGGTTTCCAATGGTTTGCAGAAGAGGATGTCTTCCTTAATTCACCCCCCCCCCCCCCCCATAAACGTAACGGACATATACCAGGAGCTGTGCCAGGCCCACCACGTCTGTTGACTCATCCAGCTTTAACGGATGGAATTCACTGGCTTGTATGCGAAGCAGTAATTGTTTCAAAACATCTCCTGCCATGTCACTGATGTGAAACAGTGTTGTTTGATGAAGTCATTGTCTGTATAGTTTTTTTGGGCCTTTTCCCCCAACATTGTCCCAGCCATATCTGCTGCAGCAGGAAGAATGAAGTCCTCCACAATAGTATGGGGCTTGCCTGTCCTAGCCATTCGGTAGCTCACAATATAAGACGCTTCTAGCCCCTTCTTATTAATGGTAATTGTTGCTTATATACATATATTACTACTTGAAAGTCGGCTTTATTCTCGCTCCAAAAACTCCTGTGGCCTTCTTTTGAAATTGTCATGTTTTGTTTCTAAATGTCTGCGCAAGAGTGAAGGTTTCCCATGAGAGAGTAATGGTTAATGTGATTGGATGTTCATTTTTTAACTAGGCTACCTGTATTTGACATCTTGTTATTTCGCTGAACACTAGATGGTTTGATTTTATTTTCGGCAGTGAAACGAGGCAACTCAGGCGAGGGGGAAAAAACTTCACCCAAATGTATAGCCGTGTTGGAAAATATAAATGTACTGTTTGAAAATGTGAAGATTATTTTTTTAATGAAATGTGAATCACATTTTTATTTGGCGTACCCTCGACGGCATTGCGTGTACCCCAGTTTGGGAATACTTGTCCTAACGTATTGCACAAGTTGACTTACGGAGGAGTGGGATGATATAAGAGCGTCTGCTAAATGACTAAAATGTAAATGTAAAATATGGGAGAACTTGGGAAGGTTGAACAAGGTTGAAGGTTGAACACCAGACGGGCTGCAGTGTTCTTGATAAGTTGCAGGGGTTTGATGGCACAAGTTGGGATCCCAACCAACAGACAATTGCAGTAGTCCAGACGGGATAGAACGATGGCCTGGATTAGGACTTGCGCCGCTTCCTGTGTGAGGAAGGGTTGTACTATACAGATGTTGTAGAGCATGAACCTGCAGGAGCGAGTCACTATTTTGATGTTTGCAGAGAACGGCAGGGTGTTGTCCAGGGTAATGGCAAGGTTCTTTGCACTCTAGGAAGGGGACACCGTGGAGTTGTCGACCATGATTGAGTCGTCTTGGAGCGGTCAGGTCTTCCCTGAGAGTAAGAGCAGCTCTGTCTTGTTGAAGTTGAGCTTGAGGGGGTGGGCTAACATCCAAACTGAGATATCTGCCAGGCAGGCAGAGATGCGTGTCGCCACCTGGGTGTCAGAAGGGAGGAATGAGAAAAGTAGTTATCTGCATAGCAATGATAGAAGAGACCATAAGAGGATATGATGGATCCGAATGACTTGGTGTATGGGGAGAAAAGAGGAGGGGGCCTAGAACCGAGCCCTGGGTGACACCAGTAGTGAGAGCATGCGAAATGGTTCAACTTTTGAGCACGTCTATCTGTTTTGGCATTCGGGTCCAAAAAGTAACCATGGGCAAATATGTATAGAAAGTTTTGTTCAAATCAGAAGGGGTGCCATCAATAAGTGATTTAAATCCAATTGAACGACCCAGCTGGAGCATTTTTCTTAGGCTACAGATTTTATCTTTAAAGTTATCTTATTTCTTCTAGGTAATGCTAATGCTATTTTCTCTTTCTATCCTTGTGGCCAGTATTCCCAGGTGGCCAACGCCAACACAGACATAGTAGATTGTGAACAAGCCCAAGACCTGGGGGCCATTAACAGCACTCTGAGGTAAGAGCACACGCATGCTACTTCCCTAAAAGGCCTCATGCATACATGGGCATCTGTTTTGATAAGAAATCACTAAACCAACACTGCAAAACATGGTGATTATTTCAGATGAATGAAAGCATTGTCCGAGAGTGGTTTTCTGTATTACTTTTCCTCCTATAGTAACTATAGTAAAGAGGCCTTTGAGGACTGGGCCCGGCACGATGACGCACAGGACCACTTCTGTGAGCTAGATGGTAAGGCCCACTCTTATTCCACTTCAATTCTCCACTTAAGAGACTTATAGACTTTTTAGACGGTGCCTATTTTTTCCATTCGTATGGGATCGAGGTTGGTGTATTTCTTCTAAGACTGGAAGGGGAACTTTTGGCCAGTGTGTGAGAACCCCTTTTATCAATCGTTCTCGGGCGTGAGCTACGCTACAAATCTTGAAAATAGAACCAGAACTTAATTATACGCTCAGTAATCTATGATGGACAAACGCATGTAACTGTCTGAGAGTATCTGTTTAGAGAGGTGGAGACTTCTCTAGTCTCATTAGAATATTTTCTAGAACATAATCAAGCATCTGATGAAATTACGAAACGATTTAGCTCTGGGTGTCTGAGATTATACGCTCAGCAACGCGAGCCTCTCGTGAAGCCGCGTTTCTTACATCCAGGTTTCATTCAAATTAGTAGGAGCGTCTCATGCTCTGCAAATAGTGTGCATTTAGGGAAACAGTCACTTTTTGAGGTGTGAAAACATCTGACAAATGTTGTTATTGGGGTAAAATACCCCTTTAACATTGAGAGATTGTATAAGGTGTATCTCAATAGTGAAAGTGATTAATCTATCCATCCATCCATCCCAATGTTCTCTCCATCTTTCTCACACCTTTCTTCTGTCAGATGAGACGTCACCAGATGCAGACTATGTGGACCTGCTCCTAAACCCAGAGCGCTACACTGGCTATAAGGGCCCCTCAGCCTGGAGAGTGTGGAACAGCATTTACGAGGAAAACTGCTTCAAGTAAGACACACACACAAAATAAACTTGTGCACATGCCTCTGAATGCAGTTTTACACACACATTAACTCAATCTCTCACATGCCTACTTGCGCACAGTCCACTCACACACACCACGAGGGACATGTTCCCTAATCTGTAGTTAGCTGAAATATTTCAGCTTCTTCCCTCTCTTCAATGGGCTGATGTACAGTCAGGTCCATTATTATTGGCATGTGTGCATCAAAGATCCACCACCATATTTTACTGTAGCTACAAGGTACGTTTCTGCATATGCTTCTGTTTTTCAACACCAAAACCACCACTGGTGTGCGTGGCCAAAGAGTTCTATTTTGATGTCATCTGACCATAGCACAGGTTCCTATCAAACTCTAGGGGGAGCTATGGTCAGATGATGTGAAAATAGAGTTCTTTGGCCACGCACACCAGTGCTGGGTTTGGCATCAAAAAAGGGAAGCATATGCAATAAAGTACCTCACGCCTATGGTAAAATATGGTGGTGCATCTTTGATGTTATGGGGCTGTTTTGGTTCTGCTGGTCCTGAGGCCCTTGTTAAGGTCAACGGCATCATGAACTTTACCAAGTACCAGGACATTTTTGCCAAAAAACCTGGTTGCCTCTGCCTTGGCTTCAAGTGGATTTTCCAGCAAGACAATAACCCGACGCACTAATCAAAATCCACAAGGAAATGGTTAGCCACAGAATCAACATTTTGCAATGGTCATCTGTCTCCAGACTTGAACCCCATTGAAAACCTGTCGTTTGAATTGAAGAGGGCAAGTCCATAAGAGCAGGAGAATGATATGGAAAGATTCTGTATGGAGGAATGGTCTAAGATCCCTGCTACTGTGTTCTCTAATCTCAAAGAATTTTTGAAAAAGGGGAGGGTGCTATAGTATTAAACAGGGGTGCCAATCATCAATTGTATTAGTGTAAAATAATATAATTTCCCAATTACTTTGAAGATGCAGTATAGCTCAGTATTTGTATAATTTATTTTATAGTATTTTTTTTCCTATTTTTTGCTCGTCTTTGTCAAGTGTGCCAATAATCATGGACCTGACTGTATGTCTTGTGATAAATCCAGTATAGGGTCTGATTGCCCATTGTTTGTGGTTTGCAGGCCCAGATCAGTGTACCGGCCCCTTAACCCACTGGTTCCGCCCAGAGGTAAGGGATGCTCTTCTAGCTTGCAGCCTGTATTCACCATCATGGACTGTCTTGTCTCCATTGTCCTTGTCAGGGTGGCCTGTATTGTATACACTTAAACCGACAGCTATTTTTGTTTTACGTTTGCCCTGTGTATTCACATGCTTTCGCTTCGCTATTAGGTTATAATAATAGTTGTTATATTGTTTACAGATTCATTTCTAGAAATGTGTGTGTGTGTGTGCATATTCAGCTTCTGTGTAATAGATAATGTCCTCTCTATCAGCTTACCTGCTGGTAATATATTGTTGACGGTAATAATTATAGCAGGGATTTTGTTCATGTTTGCCTTGTAGTGTTACTTGAGTTATTTATAAGTAAATACTGTAGAGTTTTCCCCTCCAGAAGTCTGTGTGTGTTTGTGTGAATGCGTGTCCTCGTGCATGTGTAGTAGTAGTAGTAATAATAATAATAATAGCCCACAGTACGTGTGTAACATGCCTTTGTCCTCCTCTTTTGTATTTTTTCATTCCTATAGGAGGAGATGATGACGGTAAGTTGGAATTTATGCATGTTAATCTATGTATATTGAATTGTGCTATTTATAATATGCTTTAATGAATGCAAACTGACACAAGGCCTATTGTCATCTTGTATCCGTGCAGGCGAAGGCTTCTACAACTGGCTGGAAGGTAACTTTAAAAATGTATTTTTATCGCATCAATTTTATTTATTTTTTTAATCGCTTCAAATTAGCATTATTTTCACTTCTAACACACAATCTATTTTGGAATGAAGCAGTGGTACATCTTCTGTCAGCACTGTTACACCCTACAGTAATTTCCCTGTATGAGACACCACAGGACAGGTAGAAACTTCTAAATGAATTCCACTAGAATGGGGTTATTTAGTCCGTTTCAGAATCAATTGAATGTTACGTGTCATCGTCGAATGCCCCTTAACCACACCACTCAGAACAGCCACTCGCATCCAAACTAATTCAGCCGAGACACTATCTCTCTTCAACTTTTTCTCTTGACAATGGGTTTTCAACATCTCTCAGGTTGCATCCCAAATGTCATATTTTCCCTATGTCATGCTGCACTACATTTGGGGGCTCTGGTCAAAAGTAGTGCACAATATAGGGAAAAGGGTGCCAAAAAAAAAGTGCCCACTTTGTATGCCTTCATTAAGTTATTTTTTCTCAGGCAGACAGTAGTGGTGGAAACCTATTGGGGTGGGCTACAAAGAAACCAAACACAGTTCCATTCCTTGGCTCTAGTATAGCGAAGACTATGAAATGAGCCTTTGTTGTGAATGTCCTGTGACGTGCAGACACACTTACTGGACCAAGAGAGGGGACTCTAGTCACTCAAATGTGATGAGTCGACAACACACACATACACAGTGATGGCAGAATTTTTCTGAACTAGGTGTGTGTGTGTGTGCATGTCTCAAGCTTTATTTTTTCCTCCTCTCTTTCTCACCCTCTCCCTCCCCCCTCTCTCTTCCCATCACCCCTCTACACACACTCTCTCCCTCCCTTCTAGGTCTGTGTTTGGAGAAGAGGGTGTTCTACCGGCTCATCTCTGGTCTCCACAGCAGCATAAACATCCACCTGTGTGCAGAGTACCTATTGGACGGTAGGAAAAACGGACCACTTCCTCTCCATAGATGTCAAAACAGTCACCACCGTTATATGGTCATAGAATTATAATTCTTAGACTCGAGGTGCTTCTTCTATTCTATGGCAATTTTGATGATGAACCATGGCAATTTGCGTGGCGGATTCTATCTCTGGTTGTAGTAATGTATGTTGTGTATTGGTGTTTGTGTGAAACCAATTGTGCATTTTCTGTATATTTACTCTACTTTTGTAAGTGTTCTTGTATTGGGATACTTTCATATGAGGCTGTTTTATCATTGTATAACAGACTCACTGTGTTTACTTCTTCGTAACGTCAATGCATCAAGGTTTCTAAATCAGTGGTCCCAATTGTTCACCCTAACGTCATCATAACGTTGTGCCAACGTCGATGTAACCCTCACTATTCACTCACTCCTGCTCTCGTCAGAGGGCTGGGGCAAGTCCCTGTGGGGCCCCAATGTGCAGGAGTTCCGCCAGCGCTTCGACCCGGCCGAGACCAAGGGCGAGGGTACGCGGCGCCTCAAGAACCTCTACTTTCTCTACCTGATCGAGCTACGTGCCCTCTCAAAGGTGGCGCCCTACTTTGATCGAGCCTTCGTCAACCTGTACACGGGTGACCGTCAAGAGGACCGAGCCACCAAAGAGTTACTGTTGCAGTTCTTCAACGAGACCAAGTTAGTTTTTTTTATTTATTTCACATACACTACTGTTCAAAAGTTTGGGGTCACTTTGAAATGTTCTTGTTTTTGAAAGCAAAGCTAGACATTGTTAATGTTGTAAATGACTATTGTAGCTGGAAACAGGATTTTTAATGGAATATCTACATAGGCGTACAGAGGCCCATTATCAGCAACCATCACTCCTGTGTTCCAATGGCATGTTGTGTTAGCTAATCCAAGTTGATCATTTTTAAAAGGCTAATTGATCATTAGAAAACCCTTTTGCAATTATGTTAGCACAGCTGGAAACTGTTGTGCTGATTTAAAGAAGCAATAAACTGGCCTTCTTTAGACTAGTTGAGTATCTGGAGCATCAGCATTTGTGGGTTCGATTATAGTCTCAAAATGGCCAGAAACAAAGAACTTTCTGAAACTCGTCAGTCTATTTTTGTTCTGTGAAATGAAGGCTATTCCATGGGAGAATTTGATCAATTTGATGTTATTTTAATGGACAAAAAAATTTGCTTTTCTTTACAAAACAAGGACATTTCTAAGTGACCCCAAACTTTTGAACAGTAGGGTATATTTTTTAAAGCTATTTTTAAAAATATTTATAGAAGCGATAGTGAGAGAGGAGGGTGACAGTGAAGAAAGATCGAGAGAAGGTGGATACGTTTTCTGTAGGCTGGATTCAAACCTATGCCGACACTGTAGACATGTGCCAGAGGCTGCAGCATTACAGCTAAACCAACCAGGCCACAAGACCAATTGAGTCTTAATAATCTTTCGCCCTACTGAACTCTAGGGCTTCAATGAGACCATGAGTTTCAGTTCAAGTGGTCGGTTTTGACTGTGAATTAGAGTGGATATTGTCTTGTCTTTGAAATAACCGTCTATTCTCGTCTCCCAGAGCTTTCCCAATGCACTTTGACGAGAAGTCCATGTTTGCTGGGCAGAAGATCGAAGCAAAAACGTTGAAGGTGAGTCCACGCATCTCACTTTCATTTCACTATTAGTACCACATAGCAATGCTAACTAACATGCTTATATTTGCCATAAGCAAATCGTAGAATAGGTTTGACCCGTATCTCAATGGTTTGGTCCCTACCATAGCTTTGTACAGTGGGACTTAATTTGGACTGTGGAGAGCAGATGTGTCTTTGCAGATTTTTGTGCTAGCTCACTGCACGAGCAGCTAACTAAATGAGCCAGCCGTTCAACAGACAGTGTTTTTTTATGCACTGTATAATGATTTTGACTCGTCCATTGAACTTGACTTGACACATTCATGATATGGCCTAGTAGACCTACATACTGTACATTTAGGCTAACATGAAGTCATAATAGCTAAGCTAATGACAACTGACTTGGTGAGTGTGTGTGTTTGTTTTAATTCCTCAGCCTCACTGATTATGACTAAATCTGTTCAAATTATACTGAATGAATGCAGGTGTTTGCAGGCTATTTATCCGCATTGAGCCTAGCTCATACCCCCACAGGAAGCAAAGCCTGAAACATTCCCGTCTCTCTCGCCCCGTTTTTACCAGGAGGAATTCCGGCTACATTTTAAAAACATTTCCCGGATCATGGACTGTGTGGGCTGCAGTAAATGTCGACTGTGGGGGAAGCTACAGGTACGCCATTTTGTCACCTGGGGACCCATGGTTATTTTTAGCGGTAGTTACCCATTATCCATTGTGCTGTGCTGTAGTTAGCTGTTATGCAATGAGTGCTATTTGTAGATGTGATCAGACAGTTTTTCATTTATTTCTCTTCATATCAGGGTTATTTAGTTACATTGCAAATTACAGTGCAACTTGCTTCAGTTTAATACATAATGTAGAAAATATATCTTAAGTTCTTGATGTATGAAGATTTAATTCAAAGGATACTTTTCTGATTTCAAACTGATCCCGGCACGTAACACGGGCACCATTTATAAGCAGTAACAATACCCTTAGGACAATAACCAAAACCAATGAATTTTTAGTAAAGTCAAGAGGAAGAAGCAATATGGAATTGTACCCTATATCGTGGGACAGTGTTAGATCTGATGATATATTGGAGAATATGACATACCAGTATCCACATCCAATGTTTCTGAACATTTACTGGATATCAAATATGTTCATAAGGTAAAAAGAGACTCTGAACATTGAAATCTACGCTCCCATGTGGTTCATGGGCGACAATGTTTCAACCCTTTTGTCAGTGTCTCAATCCTGGTCCTGGGGACCCAGGGCACATTTTAGTTTTTGCCTTAATAAGAAGACACATGATTCCACTAATCATAGACTTGATGATTAGTTGAACCAAAGGGTGCAGGACCAGGATTGAGAAACGTTAAAATAATTATACGCTCATGAAACCTTATCACCAATAAACCACGTGGGATCATGGATTGGCGTGTGTGAGATCTCAGGCTTTCTCACATGATAAACCCATTGCTCCCCGACACCCCATTGCAGACCCAAGGGCTGGGCACAGCGTTGAAGATCCTTTTCTCTGAGAAGGAGATCAAGAATCTACCGGAACACAGCCCCTCTAAGGGCTTCCAGCTGACACGGCAGGAGATAGTGGCCTTGCTCAACGGCTTTGGGAGGTTGATACCACTTTTATACATGTTGTCTCTTTATGGCTGGTACTACTGCCTTGGAAACTGGGTGGTGTTCATTAGGGCACACAATGGGAAAACATTTTAAAACGGAAAACAAAAATGATAATTTCATGCTGGAAAAAATCCAGATAGTCCTTCGGTTTCAGTCTGTTTTGTTCCCTTTGGTGTGTAATGAACACAGTTGGCCTCATGACGGGGGATTCATATTATTTTCCACTAACCCTACCACCCCTCCCCTAATTGGATTAAACTAAAACAACACTTAGGCTTCTACTTCCAGCTTATACACCCTATATACATTTTACGGGCACAATCAATTTGACAATAGTTCTATTTTGTTTGTTTTTAGTCCTGTCCTTCCTCTACCCTCAACCTCTCCCATGTATTTCTGATGTCCATCCAGTTTCTATTTGCAATATATTTTTAACTGTGCTGTTTCACAAAAGTTCTGAACCTATATACATTTTACAGACACAGAATGTTTTGCATCTTGTTATTAGTCCCACCCTTCTGCTCCATTCAACTCCTCCCATCTATCTCATAACACCATCCATATTGGATTTCTATTTGCCATATATTTTTCAACTGTGCTGTGATGCTTCACAAAAGTTCTGAACCTTTCTATTCTCATAGTTTCTACAGATTGTAAATCAATGATAAAATGTTTTGCTAAAAGTATAATATAATACTTTTTGCTAAAAATTGTATCTTGAATTATTATTAGTGATTGATTATGACTTTTCAAATCACTAAGTATTGCTATCTGCACTGTTAGCTCCAGGTAAATGTTGCAATTCTTCAGCCATTACTGGACCTGTGACCAAAAACAAGCTACATATGGACAGTCCCCCATATATATTACATTCTATTGGTTGCAAGAATTTAAAAATTTGAAGTTTTGAATCCGGCATCGTTTTGCGTATCAGATCATAAACCATGTGCTATGGAATTGGTACATTCAAGTAATGTTAGCATCTCTCTCTTTCTCTCACACTCTTTCTCGCGCTTTCTCTGTCTTGCAATTTCAAATTACTATTAGCATGACATTTAGTAAATATTGCCAAATATTGCATACATTGTCATAAATAGTTTCTCAATCTATTTCTCTCCCCATCTCCTCCCCCCTTCTGTTTTCTCGCTAGGCTCTCCACAAGCATCCATCAGCTCCATGCTTTCCGTGCCTTGCTGAAGAAGAAGAGGTAACACCCTTCAACAGCACTACCACCTCCTAGCCACCAGGAGGAGCCAGCCCAGAGAGAACTGCAATAGTCTTATTCCTCCCCAGAATAAGACCAAGTTCAGGGACTTCAGGATACACTGAACCCCCATCCCCTCCTCCCTCCTTCCTTCCTTCTTCCTCTATGTATAACTCTCCTTCTCTCCCCTTCCTTCTAAATCTAGGTCTCTTTCCATAGAGCGTAGCGCTCAATGTGAGAAATCTGTACCTCATTTCGTTGTTTTTAAATGTTTGTCTTTACTTTTGTGGGTGAAAGTGTTCACCATTTCAGGCATACTAGTTGTGAGCTAGACCCACCTGTGTGTGTGTGTTTGAGTGAGTACATGTTTGTCGTTGATCGCCAGTTGCAGCTAAAGGATAACGAGGATTCATTCCATACTTTTACGACCACAAACTTGATAAGCATACTGCTTTTTGCTATCCTAGAGGTGTAACCTTTTTTCTGTGTGAGTGAGTGCATGTATTGAACGAATGTCTATGTGAGCGACTGTCTGCTTTTGTCTGTGCATTTAACTGTGCTGTTTAGGAGTGTTTTTAACATCTCCACGTGGTAACCCAGTCTTTCTGCGCATCACAAATGTATTATATAAAGCCTCATTTAAATGTGAAAAGACACAATCCGCAAATTGTTCATCTGTTGACAACGATAAGCTTGCGTTACTTCTCTCATACCTATTCTATTTGGTGACAGAACGGTTCATGGTGTTTTATTCTTATCCTATTATTTTGTTGGTTTTATGAAAGACGAGACTTGCCAGGGTGACGGCAATCCCAAATGTGTAAGAGGTGTTTTCATGGCAATGAAAAAGCGAAACCAGTATTTTGTTTCATAGTTCACTTAAATAAGCTATCATCCTGTGAAACTGCCATGTTGGAGAAGAGTACTGTTAAAGTATAATGGAGAATGCAGCCAATGGTGTGGGGGGGGGGGGAAAGCAACTCGAAACAAGCAGTGGGATTTGTTCCCCCATGATGGTCAAGTTTACTGGGGTGTCTTGGTGAGCTTGCCATGTAAATCAATTCAAAATGGATACGTGTAAATCAATTCAAAATGGATACGTGTAAATCAATTCAAAATGGATACGTGTAAATCAATTCAAAATGGATACGTGTAAATCAATTCAAAATGGATACGTGTAATGGCATTTAACGTCACACAACATTTTTGTACTGTCATACCCTTTAGGGCTTGGACGATACCAGTATCGCGATATTCGTTAGTATCGTACCAAGGAAACAAAACACAAAGCGGATTTAACTTTAGGAAAACAGCCCTAACGTTCCACACACTATACATGTTTTATTTCTGTCTGAAGTAGGTATTTTACCATGTGGACCAAAGATTTTACGTTGCCTTTCTTTTCTATCATGTCAAAGCACATTTTAGTTTTTCCCGCCATATACGTTTTTAGTTTGTGCATCATCACCCCCTTGAGTAACATTGGTTAGAAAATGTCGCAAGTGAAGATTGCCTTATGTGCAAAGATCAAACAATCGGTAGCCATACAATACATGTGTAATACTTTGTAACACATGTTTTGTAAAAGAAAGATCTCTATCTAATCAAACAAAGGTAGACATGTGGTCCAGTAAGTAGGAATTGAGTCAGTGGTAGCTGCCGGATGCTTATGCTAACATAAATAGCAACGCTAATGTCACCTTGAATGTGAACGCTATGGAGATTGAACAAGCTGTTCCTTCTTTGCTTAAAATGAAGGAAATAGACAAGATAAAATTATTATCTTAGAGGAAAAGCGTGTGTGTGTCTGTCTGAGCCTCGCATGCTTTCAAAAACACCAGAACGTCCTGTGCAATCCACTTGTCTGCCTTAAGTTCCAAAAAAGTGTTTTTAAAAAATGAATAAAAAAAGCTTGAGCCTGCTTTCTTGGATGAAATCCACCATTTTGTCTCCAATGATCTCTACGCTCTTCTGCTAGCTCTGCCTTTGTAACATTCAGATTCCCCAGAAAGTTGTACTATTTGTAAAAGGAAAATTACTGAACTTTTTTCAAATCTATATGAATATATATAGTTGCACCTGTATTGATGTGTATTCTTATTTCATTATATTTATTTGAACAGAGGAATAAATATTTCTGGTTGTCATTCAAAACTTTTTGTGCATCTTTTCAGATTTGTGCCATGAGCTATTATGTACAAGCACATTTGGAACAATACTATTTGACCTCACTGGAACAGAAAGGTGTACTTCATACCCCTCAAAGCAAGTTCCACTGTGTTGTTTTGTCATTGTTCCCCTTTAATCAGGGACTGATTTATACCTTGGACACTAGGTGGGTGCAATGAATTATCAGGTAGAACAAAAACCAGCAGGCTCTATATGCTTCATTTCATATTTTTAAGTCATTTTTAGCAATAAACCCTGAAAAGGGTTCTGTTGTGTTATTTGGACTTGTTCTGACCTCATCATGAATGAAATTGTAGACAACGTCGGGGTCAATTCTGTTTCAGCTAGTGACTAAATCAAGAACGGTAAGTAAGCTGTCACCACAAATGTCCTTTTATTCATGTTTGTGTCAATACCGACCACGATACAGACAGAAAAGCGGACACAAAATAGAGCATCTGATCAGTGAAACTTTCTTCATTACAAATTACATGAAAAAAAAAACTTCCTGTTTAAAAATATAGAATACAATTTTTTTCACCATTACATCACCAATAAATTAATGTATGTTCATAGTCGTATTTACTGCGGATATAGATATGACATGATTTTGTTTCTGTATTTGTGTCATTATATACAGGCTTTAGGATATTGATATTGTCTAAGGTCAACTACCTTGATGTATAAGTTTGTGCATGACTTAGTGCTAGATTATAGTATGGGTTTATTTCACAGGTTTTCTAGATGACTTTCTAAAATGTCTATATCAGTGGTTCCCAAACTGTGGGGTGGGGGACAGAGTTTTTTTTGTTTGTTGAGGAACTCAGTCAGGCTTACAACTTACTCTTGAAAGTTGTAATAGTAGAATGCACAAGGCACAATTTTGGGTAGTGTGTCATCTGTCTTCCTCTTGTCATTAATTGCATACCTTCGAGAGCTATTTATAACTTGTCAAAAATGTCCAGACCAACTAGCCCATGTCAGCTAACGGGATGTTCCCCAATGATGGAAGGGGGGCCCCGAGTGAAATAGTAATGGAAACACTGGTCTACATTAACACTAAGTGACTAATGCAGTATGGTGGCTGATGGACAAAATACGGATGCTGTCGAAGTGTCAAAGTTTACAAAGTGCATTGCGTTGCTGTACAGTGCAGTGTGGACTGGTTCAGAGTTGTGGTCAATTCCATTTAACATTTTTTTGCTTTTCATTTAGGAGAATTTGAATTTTTGCTTCCTGATTTGAATGAATTGAAATGGAATTGACCCCGACCCTGGACTTATGTCTCAGTATGGATGAAGCTCTCCCGTCACCGGTGCCAACCGTTGTTCGTCCGTCCCCTTTTGGACAGTGAAACTGCTGTTGTGGCTGCCCCAGTCGTAGCAGTCTGTAATTAGGCTATAGAAACAAAAGATAAACAAATACTTTAGTTTAAAAATAAAAACCAAACATGAGGAAATCAGTCAATTTAAATTAATTAATTAGGCCCTAATCTAAGGATATCATATGACTGGGAAAACAGATATGCATCTGTTGGTCACTGATACCTTAAAAATAAAATGGGCCTCACAATGGACCTCAGGATCTGTTTTTTTGCGCATTCAAATTGCCATCTATAAAATACAATTGTGTTCGTTATCCGTAGCTTATGCCTGCCCATACCATAACCCCACCGCCATCATGGGGCACTGTTTACAACATTGACATCAGCAAACCGCTCACCCACACAACGCCATACACATGGTCTGCGGTTGTGAGGCCTGTTGGACATACTGCCAAATTTTCTAAAATGACGTTGGGGGCGGCTTATGGTAGAGAAATGAACATTCATTCTCTGGCAACAGCTCTGGTGGATGTTCCTGCAGTCAGCATGCCAATTGCATGCTCCCTCAAAACTTGGGACATCTGTGGCATTGTGTTGTGTGAGTAAATGACCCATTTTAGAGTGTCATTTTATTGTCCCCAGCAAAAGGTGCACCTGTGTAATGATCATGCTGTTTAGTCAGATTCTTGATATGCCACACCTGTCAGTTGGCTGGATTATCTTGGCAATGGAGAAATACTCACTAACAGGGATGTAAACAAATTTGTGCACAACATTTGAAATACATATGGAACATTTCTGGGATACTTTATTTCAGCTCATGAAACATGGGACCAACACTTTACCTGTTGTGTTTATATTTTTGTTCAGTGTAGTTATTTCAGTATATCTTTTAAATCTAAAACATACTGAAAAGTAACCTATCCCTGTCTTAACTGTACTGTACCTTGTGGAGTTGTTCTGAGGAGGGATGCTCCACGCCAAGTCATCGTCGCTATCGTACCGACGGGGGTTGTCAAAGAAGTAACCTCTGGACGAGAGCACGTGGTTCGGGATCCCTGATCCACTCTGCAAAGACGGAGCATACCGAATAAGCTAAAGAAATCGGTAATGCTTTATTTAAGAGTCCAGTTTAAGATGGTACTTACCCCAGAATTTAACACAATAAGTAACTACCTGGCATCAAATGGTATAGGCTTACATAGTGACATTAGCGTCAATGAATCGCAGTGAAACCGATGTGTAGAAGGTCCCTGGTTTGGGGCGGCAGGTATCCTAGTGGTTAGAGCATTGGGCCAGTAACCCAAAGGTTGCTGGATCGAATCCCTGAGCTGACAAGGTAAAAAATCTGTAATTCTGCCCCTGAGCAAGGCAGTTAACCCGCTGTTTCCCGGTAGGCCGTCATTGTAAATAAGAATTTGCTCTTGACTGACTTGCTAAATACTGACTAAATGAAGGTTAAAATAAAAGGTGCGAAGCAATTATTAGGTATTTACCGTTTAAACAACTAACTAGCTGGTTAAATTAAAGAGTTTTACGAATCAATCTAACATTTCCAAGCTTCTCTTTCCTTGTCATCTGAACACACACACACACCCTGTCCTGTGGCAGCCTGCGGACCCTGAAGAAGAAGACCACCAGGGAGGTTGGCAGCAGTTCCCAGACAAAAAGGATCACCCCGAACACGATGTAGCCAGCGTCCCCCAGAGTGGACCTCAAGTCAGCCTGCACAGAGAGAGCGAGAGTGCATTTGTGTTTATCCCTCCAGAGGGTCTTCATTTGTGGCTCGTTGGTGTTAGGCTGGCGAAGTGTGTTTGTCTGGCGAAATGTATTTGACTTGTCCCACATATACTGTGTTTGTGTCTGTCTGCCTGTCTCGGTGTGTCTGTCTGTCACATTCTTTTTTATCTCTGTCCCTCTCTTCTCTCCCTCATTCTGTGTCTGGGATAGCGTGTCATCCTTACCTGGTCGGACACGTTGTACCAGTCGTAGTCGAAAGAGTTGATGGTCTCGATGTTGGTCAGAGCAAGCACCACCAGGTTGTAGCAGGCCCGTGATGCGTACAGCAGAACCACCAGGACGCCAATCAAAGTCACCTGACACACTGACGTTCCCTGCAACCAATGTTGAGGGAGGTCATGAACTACCAATCAGCATTAATATTTCCGAGGGGTCACAATTTAGTGCTACCGGGTTCACACAATTTCCCACCTCCAAAATAAATAAAGACATTCAATTAATTGAATTGAACTGTTTTTTAAATTGACCTTAAATCTTATATGTTGTGTCCTACTTTCAGAAAACCATAGAGCAGACCTAGACAATCTTAAGTATGTAGCCGTATGTATCAAGTGTCTCAGAGAAGGAGTGCTGATTTAGGATCGCATGGACAGGCAAGACCTGATCCTGGATCAGCAATCCTACTCTGAGATGCTTGATACAGACCTGTATCTACAAGTTCTGAAGGTCCTACCTTGGACTCGAGGTATATGCTGGCCAGGGACATCTTAGCCACCTTGTAAAGGCAGATGGACAGCGAGACGGCGCAGAGCACGAAGAGCGTATCGTTGATGGTGACTCTGACCAGGACGATGGTCTTGACCTCGGTGGCGGTCATCTTAACCAGCAGGGCACAGGCCAGGTTGACCACCAGGAAGAGAAGACTGACCGCTAAGAAGACCAGGTAGAGAGGGAGCCTGCAGAAGGAAAGAAATGGAAGGGGAGGGAGGTCTAAAACACTGCAATACATACCACATGAAATGAATAAAATCTCTGGGCCCTAGTTACAGCCTTTGAGATATGTGAGGGTCCTGTATATGGAGAGGAAGAGAAGTGGAAACTCAGCCTACTTACTTGTATTTAAGGAGCTCTGGGGTATACTTGGACTTTGCCTTGAAGTAAACCTGTTTTGGGTGACATAAGAAAGCAAGTTATACTTTGGATATTTTCCCAATGTTCTTTAAGAATTTGCTCCAAAGATAACAACAAACAATCAACAATGTGGCCGCTCAGCTGAAGAACCAGGTAATGAATTGATTCTGTCTCCAGAGCAGATATATTTGAAGGGATCCCGAAGAATTCCAAACAAATTGGACCCTTTTTTCACTATGTAGACTGAGTAAATAGCACAAAAAGAAACCCATGACGTTTGTCTGCTGTTGACATCACGAGGCCCTACTGTATTATATTCAATAGTCATGTGTGAAGGGAAACAAATGCTGCGAATAGATGTAGCATTGTGTCTCTAACTGGCTATACAGAACAGTGGGCATGAGAATGTCAAGCAAGTGTGTGATTGCTGGTGTCTGGAGACAAGGGCTGTGTAAATCTCTATTGTGGGCCACCCCTCTGAGCCGGGTTCCTCTTAAGGTTTCCTTCGTCCTAGGGAGTTTTTTCCTGCCCTGTGCTTTTGCTTCTGCTTTGCTTGCTCTTTGGGGTTTAAGCCGGGTAAATGTAAAGCACTTTGTGATAACTGCTGATGTGAAGAATCTATATAAAATAATTTATAAAACGCCAGATCCTCTATTAAGTCTATTACAATTTAATTTCGTGCTTCTGATAATGATTCATCATCTACACTGAACAAAAATATAAACGCAACATGTAAAGTGTTGGATCCCATGTTTCATCAGCTGAAATAAAATATCCCAGAAATGTTTAGCACATAATGCATATTTCTCTTAGATTTTGTGCACAAATTTGTTTACTTTCATGTTAGTGAGAATTTCTCCTTTGCCAAGATAATCCATCCACCTGACAGGTGTGGCATATCAAGAAGCTGATTAAACAGCATCATCATTATACAGGTGCACCTTGTGCTGGGGACAATAAAAAGGTAACTCTAAAATGTGCAGTTTTGTCAAACACCACAATGCCATCGAGGTCTCAAGTTGAGAGGGAGTGTGCAATTGGCATGCCGACTGCAGTAATGTCCACCAGAGCTGTTGCCAGAGAATTCAATAGTTTCTCGTTTTCGAGAATTTGGCCGTACGTACAACCGGCCTCACAACCGCAGACCACGTGTAACCACGCCAGCCCAGGACCTCCACATCCGGCTTCTTCAGCTGCGGGATGGTCTCAAAAGAGCCACCCGGACAGCTGATGAAACTGGGTTTGCATAGCCGAAGAATTTCTGCACAAACTGTCAGAAACCGTGTCAGGGAAGCTGATCTGCGTGCTCGTCGTCAACACCGGGGTCTTGACCTGACTGCAGTTCGACGTCGTAACTGACTCCAGTGGGCAAATGCTCACCTTCGATGGCCACTGGCACACTGGGTAAGTGTGCTCTTCACGGATGAATCCCGGGTTTCAACTGTACCGGGCAGATGGTGTCTTGTGGGCGAGCATGTCAACGTTGTGAACAGAGTGCCCCATGGTGGCAGTGGGGTTATTGTATGGGCAGGCAAAAGCTAATAACAACAAACACAATTGCATTTTATCGATGGCAATTTGAATGCACAGAGATAACATAACGAGATCCTGAGGCCCATTGTTGTACCATTCATCTGCCGCCATCACCTCCTGTTTCAGCATGATAATGCCCATGTCGCAAGGATCTGTACACAAATCCTGGAAGCTGAAAATCTCCCAGTTCTTCCATGGCCTGCATACTCACCAGACATGTCACCCATTGAGCATGTTTAGGATGCTCTGGATCGACGTGTACAACAGCGTTTCCAGTTCCCACCAATATCCAGCATCTTCGCACAGCCATTGAAGAGGAGTGGGACATAATCCACATACCACAATCAACAGCCTGATCAACTCTGTGCAAAGGAGGTGTGTCACACTGCATGAGGCAAATGGTGGTTACACCAGATACTGACTGGTTCTCTCATCCACGCCCCTACCTTTTTTTAAAGGAATTTGTGACCAACAGATGGATATATAAACTCCCAGTCATGTGAAATCCATAGATTAGGGCCTAATGAATTTATTTGATTGACTGATTTCCTTATATGAACTGTAACTCAGTAAAATCTTTGAAATGGTTACATGTTGCGTTTATATTTTTGTTCCCTGTATCTAAAAGCAGCATGACTTCTTGTCTGACCCATATTGCCCACACCTCACCACAGCGCCCGCTATGATATATTGTAAATAACTAGCGGTATGAATATATAATTGCCAAATGTTGTGTGCCCGTTGCACAATGAGGTGGCTGTGCGAAGCTACTAAATTAGAAAAACGTTGCTAATCTTCCTTTGCGGGGGCTTCATACCTTTACACTCCTGTCTTTCTTGAGCTGCCCCCTCCTTCCCACTGCCTTCACGACCCTTCCACCACTTACCTCTTCTAGGGGAGCTTTCCCCATAGGATTGTATATCCCACCTATTGGGGATGCCACCATTTCAACAATATCGGAAATAACAGTCCACAGCTATTCTGTTTACAGAACACTCACACATCAATGTATAATCATATTAATTCCCTGAACTACTACCTAGACACTGAGGCTATTTACAACATATAGCATCCAACCGTAATCCACATTTTGGACCCCAATGGACCCTCAAAATGGGCTCAATATGGCTCTTGTGGCCTCATGAGACCCCCCATTCCCTCAATGTGGCCCCTGGGAGCGCATCCTCACCTGGGCGCAGTAGAGGTTCATGAGGCTCAGCGTGAAGAACTGCAGGCAGACGGGGAAGCAGTAGAGCAGCCAGAAGGCGAAGGGCCCCAGCGTGTTGGCCGTGACGCAGTCGCGGAAGTAGAAGGAGAAGAGGAGGGCGCGCAGCGCGGCCCACAGCAGACACAGGAAGAGGAAGGCCGTCTGGTAGCTGAAGCGCTTGTGTCGGTATCGGAGCACCAGCCACAGCTGGGCATAGATGAAGGCAAAGAGGAGAGAGTAGAAGACGGTGTAGGCCACCGTGAGGCCAAGCTTGACGTAGGGCGGGATGGCCGGGGCCATGGTGGGCGGGGAAGGCAGGGAGCCGTTACCGGCTGCTGCCGTCGTGAATGCCGGCTCTGGTGCCGCTGACATCCCCACGACGGTGCTTTTCTCCACCACCTGGGATGATGACTCCAGGGACATGTCCATCGCCTCTCCATTCATCCTCTGTTCCTCAACGAGGGAGAGAAAGAAGGGAATCCTTTTTTCTTCTCTCTCAGGCAATGTGTGGCTGGTAGAGACGATATCTCCTCTCCATGGAGTCTTTGCTTCAGACTCACAGCTCTGCTGTCTGACTCAGCGAGAGGGAGGGAGACAAAGGAGGGAGGAGAGGGGGAAAAGAGACACTCCCCTCTTTTTTGCCGGTGCTCCTGTGGAGAGTGGTTGGAGGCAATGTCACATGATCGTGGCTCGGAGCGTTTCATTGGTCGGGGGCTCGGCAGGAGGCTGTGATGCATTTGAAGAGGATGGAGGGAGGGTACAGATGGATCGAGAAAAAGAGAGCGAGAGAGAGAGAGGGAGGGAGGAAGCGAGAGGTGCACTGACTGTACCTTAGACCACGTGCTGGAGGGACCTGTCATCTGCTCCCGGCCCCCTCTTCTGTCATAGACAGCATCATCATGCAGCCTGTGCCAACTGTTTTTCGCCCCTCCCCCATTTGTTTCTCCTCAATTCTTATTTCCTACATCCATACAGAAGGTTGTGTAATGGATGCATCACAGTGATGGTGGGTGCTTTAAATATGTCAGTTAACCACTTGGCTGAGTAAGAATTTTGTCCACAAATGTACCCACAATTCTATTATACGCTGGGTGTACAAAACATGACAGACTGACCAGGTGAATCCAGGTGAAAGCTATGATCCCTTATTGATATCACCTGTTAAATCCACTTCAATCAGTATAGATGAAGGGGAGGAGACAGGTTAAAGAAGGATTTTTAAGCCTTGAGACAATTGAGACATGGATTGTATGTGTGCCATTCAGAGGGTAAATGAGCAAGACAAAATTCTAAGTGTCTTTGAACGGGGTATGGTTATAGGTGCCAGGTGCACCGGTTTAAGTGTGTCAAGAACTGAAACGCTGCTGGGTTTTTCACACTCAACAATTTCCCGTGTGTATCAACAACGGTGCATCACCCAAAGGACATCCAGCCAACTTGACACAACTGTGGGAAACATTGGAGTCAACCTGGGCCAGCATCCCTGTGGAACGCTTTTGAAACCGTGTGGAGTGCATGTCCCGAAGAATTGAGGTTGTTCTGAGGGTAAAACAGGGAGTAACTCAATATTTTGTACACTCAGTGTGTATCCTGCCTAGTGGCACTATTGAGCGTTGGCCGCATGATGATTATATTTTTGACTATTCAGCATCAGATAAGAAATGACTGAGGATGTGTTTTTGGTATAACATATTATAAGCCTACTATGCTACAGTATTTTTTGGTTCTCTGTGTCTTCGGATTCACAGACACCCATATGTCATCAATGTATATTTCGACATGTCCTATTGATTCACGAGACACCCTCTACAACCACTGTGATTATTATTTGACCCTGCTTGTCGTCTATGAACGTTTGAACATCTTGAAGAACGATTTGGCCTTAATGGCCATGTACTCTTATAATCTCCACCCGGCACAGCCAGAAGAGGACTAGCCACCCCTCATAGCCTGGTTTCTCTCTATGGTTCTGCATTGTTTGCTGTTTGGGGTTTTGGCAAGGGTTTCTGCATAATCCCTTTGTGTCATCTGCTGATGTAAAAAGGGCTTTATAAATACATTTGCTTGATTGATTATTTGTCTTTTTATTATGCGCTATAATTTACCATTTACTTTGAAACATATTATCGTTATGATTTTTTTATATTGTTGTGTCTCAATGAGCCACTAGGCTATAAATAGGATTTAAGTGCAATATTCAGGTCACTGAGGAAGACATCAGCTTGATGTCGAAACGTCACTCACCTGTCCACATCCTGTACAATGGATTAAAGTGAGCAATAACAAATCACTCTGCCTTTTTACCTCGAATTAGTCCTTTTGGATGATTTTCTTGGTAAGCCATTCTCGTGATTTTTGTCATTGTTGTTGAGCACCCTTCCTTTCATTTGTTTGATGAAGCGCGAAGGCCCACCTGAACTTTATGCTACAGTATAATGTATGCTATTATATTATGTTATGTAAAATACGAATTAATCATTGTGGTCTTGCGAAACATTGATTCAGCTTTATTCTTGCTTTACTAAACCAGCACCATTGTGAGAACGGACAATCGTCTAATAATAATAATAATAATTGATGTGTATGACTATTAAGGCGTAGGCAACAGAACTTGATGAGAGTTATTTTAAGCGATGTAAGCGCCCTCAGAATCATGGAGCTGAAAGGACAGCACCGTAACCAAGTGCTCACATATCGCCCTGAATTCCACTGTGCAAGAGACGGTCCGTGGAGTTTTATGAACTTCAAGGCAGACACGCAGTGAATTTGGATCCTAGATCTCGTTGGTGGGATGATAAGGTTCATGTGGTGGATCAGTTCGTCTGCATACGCAATAGAGGTGGTGCGTTTCTGTAAACTAAGCACTCAGACAGTAGGGCGAGTTCAAGTGTGTCGTACATGGGCCCCAAGCCCATAACGAATTGTTTTGAGGACAGCCGTTTCTAGCACATGGTAGAGTTTTCTGTGGATGGTCTTGTTACGTCGGATTTGGTCCGACCGATGGACTGGCCTTTGCACACAAGCCTACAGTATTCATCATTTGCGCCATCGCCAGAGAAAGAGAGAGAGAGAGAGAGAGAGAGAGAGAGAGAGGGAAGAAACCACCGTTTACCTACCTACAGTACATTCAGACCCTTTCCCTTTTTCCATATTTTGTTATGTTCCTCTTATTCTAAAATTGATTAAATGCATGTTTTCCCTCATCAATCTACACACAATATCCCATAATGACAAAGTGAAAACAGGTTTTTAGACATTGTGCAAATTAATAAAAAAAACTCTAACAGAAATACCTTATTTACACACCCTTTTGCCATGATACTCAAAATTGAGCTAATGTGCATCCTGTTTACATTGATCATCCTTAAGATATTTCTACAACTTGATTAGAGTCCACCTGTGGTAAATTCAATTGATAGAAAATGATTTGAAAAGCCACACACCTGTCTATATAAGGTCCCACATCTGATCCCACGGTGCATGTCAGAGCAAAAACCAAGCCATGAGGTCGAAGGAATTGTCCGTAGAGCTCCGAGACAGGATTGTGTCCAGGCACAGATCTGGGGAAGGGTACCAAAACATTTCTGCAGCATTGAAGGTCCCCAAGAACACAGTGGCCTCCATCATTCTTAAATGGAAGAAGTTTGTAACCACCAAGACTCTTCCTAGAGCTGGCCGCTTGGCCAAAATGAGCAATCGGGGGAGAAGGGCCTTGGTCAGACCAAGAACCTGATGGTCACTCTGACAGAGCTCCAGAGTTCCTCTGTGGAGATGGGAGAACCTTCCTGCAGCACTCCAATCAGGCCTTTATGGTAGATTGGCCAGACGGAAGCCACTCCTCAGTAAAAGGCATGAGAGCCCGCTTGGAGTTTGCCAAAAGGCACCTAAAGGACTCTCAGACCTTGAGAAACAAGATTCTCTGGTTTGATGAAACCAAGATTGAACTCTATGGCCTGAATGCCAAGTGTCACGTCTGGAGGAAACATGGCACCATCCCTACGGTGAAGCATGGTGGTGGCAGCATCATGCTGTGAGGATGTTTTTCAGTGGCAGGGACTGGGAGACTAGTCAGGATCGAGGGAAAGATGAACGGAGAAAAGTACAGAGAGATACTTGATGAAAACCTGCTCCAGAGTGCTCAGGACCTCAGACTGGGGCGAAGGTTCACCTTCCAATAGGACAACAAACCTAAGCACACAGCGCGACTCAGTCAAATAAATTATCAATAGTCAAATACTTTATTAGGACGAGCAATGAGGTAAGGTAAAGCAGGCAAGGCCTCTAAGGCCAGACCACAATAGGCACTTATCACAGTAAGAGGCTGTTCCTTCTCTTGCTAGAACAAAAGACTACCTGCTATGTGCCGACCTGGTACCGATGAACCTGCCGTTTCTACTTGTAGAATCGGCAGTGGCAAAACAACTTGACTTTGAGCCAATCAGAGAGCTCGAACATCCATGTGGGGTAGCCGACAGGCGTGACAAGTAAAAAGGAAAAAAAAACAGGTCATTTTTTTCGGGCCTAATCTAATTGTTCTAACTAAAACAATAAAGCTGCATAATGCAATTTTTTTTATAGAGCAAGACTTTACATCTAGCTATGGAGTTTTGTGCTGGAAGAAGGATTTTTTTGTTAGGCTAGTTACCTAGCAATTATTGAGCAAGGCAGCCATACACACTTCATATGGAACAAATGGGGTGGTAAGTGCAGCACAATGTAGCACTAAATGCTTTAAAAAGCTAGCTATCTGTAGCTAGTAATATTATAATTAAATCACAATTGATTCGTTTCCATTAAGCATCTGCTGTAGCTGGCTGCTGAGAGTCAATGCAGTTTCTTTACTTTACCTAGCTAGCTAGCACAACAGCTTGCTAATGAATCATGCAAAACCATTTCGCTAACGTTAGCCAGCTAGCTAAAAATGCATCTATGGGCAGTATGCGATTATGGAGAACTAATTAAATTGTTTCTTTGTCATCTTCCTAGCTTGTTATCTAGCTGTGGCCATATGGCTAGTATCATCAAGGGCTTTGTACAACAGCAACATTACTGCCATTAGCTAGCTAGCAAACATTGACTAGACCTTAAAGCAACACACACGGACATGCATTGCCAAACAACGCTACTGCCACCTTCTGGTTTGGAGTGGCTGATGACTTCAAGGTCTTTGCTGTGTTAACACAAAAGAGATTGACTGCCGATTCAGGTTGTACCTTTTACCGTAACACAACAACATTTGGAAAAAGTCAAGGGGTGTGAATACTTTCTGAAGGCACCGTAAACAGCAACATTCACAATTGACAAATGCAAATGCTTGCATGGTAAATACAAGATAAATATAAGTCACAAAAAACAATTTAATTAAAGCATCTTGCTATACAAGATGAACATAAGTAACACATTGATTTTCATTTAAAAGCCTACTTATGCCAGTACAAAACTGTACTTCTTGCTTTTCGGAGGTAAAGACCTGTATCACGACTCAGGATATGACCCAGATACAGACACAGGAGGCAGATAGTGCAGTTCTCAGATTATTTATTGTTAACAGGGGCAAACAAATGGCAGGTTGAGGACAGGCAGGAGTTCGTAATTACAGTTGAAGTTGGAAGTTTACATACACCTTAGCCAAATACATTTGACCTCAGTTTTTCACAATTCCTGACGTTTAATCCCCTGTGGCTCAGTTGGTAGAGCATGGTGTTTGCAACGCCAGCATGGTGTGTGCAACGCCAGGGTTGTGGGTTCGATTCCCACGGGGGGCCAGTACAATGCAAATCAATTTATAATATTTTTGACATGCGTTTTTCTGGATATTTTTGTTGTTATTCTGTCTCTCACTGTTCAAATAAACCTACCATTAAAATTATAGACTGATCATTTCTTTGTCATTGGGCAAACGTTCAAAATCAGCAGGGGATCAAATACTTTTTTCCCTCACTGTATGTAAGAACGGCCCTTGTTCTGAATTCTGTTGCTGTGCATTTCAAAAGTGCTGAACAAATAGTTAATATTGACTATGTCCGTCTTCTCTCGCTCATTAAGACATTAATGAGCGAGAGATATTATTTTATTTAAAAAAATAAATAATTTTAAAGTAAGATAAGAATAACAAATAATTAAAGAGCAGCAGTAAATAAAAATAGCGGGGTTATACAGGGATTATCGGAACAGAGTCAATGTGCGGGGACACCGGTGACGAGGTAATTGAGGTAATATGTACGTGTAGGTAAAATTATTAAAGTGACTTCAGAGGGTGAATGCGCAAGACAAAAGATTTAAGTGCCTTTGACCAGGATATGGTAGTAGGTGCCAGGCGCAATGGTTTGTGCCAATAAATAAATCAAATGTATTTATAAAGCCCTTTTAACATCAGCAGATGTCACAAAGTGCTATACAGTCCCCCAGCCTAAAGCCCCAAAAAGCAAGCAATGCAGATGTCAAAAACTGCAAGGCAACTGGGTTTTTCACGCTCAACAGTTTCCTGTGTGTTTCAAGAATGGTCCACCACTCAAAGACATCCAGACAACTTGACACAACTGTGGGAAGCTTGGAGTCAAAATGGGTCAGCATCCCTGTGGAATGCTTTTGACAACTTGAAGAGTCCATGCCCTGACGAATTGAGGCTGTTCTGATGGCAAAGGTTGGGGGGGACAACTCAATATCAGGAAGGTGCTTTGTACTGTACACTCAGTTTATGCAGCCCATGTATCTGATGCTGTCTGGTTAAAAGACTCTTTTTGGCACAGACAACATGAGATAGATTTTTTTTGAACCTTTATTTAACTAGGCAAGTCAGTTAAGAACAAATTCTTATTTATGATGGCCTACCAAAAGGCAAAAGGCCTCGGGGACGGGGGCTTGGATTAATATATATATATATATATATATATACAGTTGTAGTCGGAAGTTTACATACACCTTAGCCAAATGTATTTAAACTCAGTTTTTCACAATTCCTGACATTTAATCCTAGTAAAAATTCCCTGTCTTAGGTCAGTTAGGATCACCACTTTGTTTTAAGAATGTGAAATGTCAGAATAATAGTGGAGAGAATGATTTATTTCAGCTTTTATTTCTTTCATCACATTCCCAGTGGGACAGAAGTTTACATACACTCAATTAGTATTTGGTAGCATTGCCTTGAAATTATTTAAATTATTTAAAAAGGGGAGGCTTGCAAGCCAAAGAACACCATCCCAACCGTGAAGCACGGGGGTGGCAGCATCATGTTGTGGGAGTGCTTTGCTGCAGGAGGGACTGGTGCACTTCACAAAATAGATGGCATCATGAGGTTGGAAAATTATGTGGATATATTGAAGCAACATCTCAACACATCAGTCAGGAAGTTAAAGCTTGGTCGCAAATGGGTCTTCCAAATGGACATTGACCCCAAGCATACTTCCAAAGTTGTGGCAAAATGGCTTAAGGACAACAAAGTCAAGGTATTGGAGTGGCCATCACAAAGCCCTGACCTCAATCCTATAGAAAATTTGTGGGCAGAACTGAAAAAGCGTGTGCGAGCAAGGAGGTCTGCAAACCTGACTCAGTTACACCAGCTCTGTCAGGAGGAAAGGGCCAAATTCACCCAACATATTGTGGGAAGCTTGTGGAAGGCTACCCGAAAGTTTGACCCAAGTTAAACAATTTAAAGGCAATGCTACCAAATTATAATTGAGTGTATGTAAACTTCTGAATCACTGGGAATGTGATGAAATAAATAAAAGCTGAAATCAATCATTCTCTCTTCTATTATTCTGACATTTCACATTCTTAAAGTAAAGTGGTGATCCTAACTGACAACAGGGAATTTTTTACTAGGATTACATTTTAGTCATTTAGCAGATGACTTACAGTAGTAGAATGCACATACATTTTTTCTCCGTACTGGTCCCCTGTGGGAATTGAACCCACAACCATGGCGTTGCAAACACCATGCTCTACCAACTGAGCCACACAGGGATTAAATGTCAGGAATGGTGAAAAACTGAGTTTAAATGTATTTGGCTAAGGTGTATGTAAACTTCCGACTTCAACTGTAGATGGGGCGGAGTGAAAAGCCAGCAGCAGGTCGTGCGACAAAGACCCCTTCCAAAACGAACCATTTGGATAGCAGAGTCCCTACTGAGTATTTCCTATCCCACTTTAGCTGAGACAGGTAGAACAATTCTCTCTACAGGTGAATATTCTCAACATACCAGTGTCAACATTGTATTTTTTTAAAAATATTATTGGTATTAAAAAAGGTTTTTAATTTGTTTTCATAAATGACTCATTGCATTTTAAATATCTTGGCAATGAGCTATCCACATTGCAATGTTTTGAAATGCGCGCTTTTATTTAGAAGATTTCCTCATTACCATACAAACAGGACGTCATCGTTTGTGCTGCTGACAGAATACTAGTAGAAGAAGAAGCTTCTTCAACAACAACAACACGGCTACTAATTCAGCCAGCTCTGTACTGTTAGCTTGTTAGCCAACATAAAACCTACCCATTGCATCACTTTAGACCATTTTTTTGTGTAGCTACATGAATATTAGTGTTTTAAACACAATTCTGATAACGTATGTACTAGTTGATTTAAACGGAATTTACCATTTAAGATTGATACTGAGCCTAGCACTAGGGCAGTCGCTCATGCTAACGTTAGCTAGCTAACATCCCCGACAATGAGCTCACAAAGCTTCTCCCCCGCTGCTAAAAAAGAGGTCTGCTGGACAGAGAAAGAACCTCTGGGGCTGAACATTGTCGTAAAAGAAGAAGAGGGGGATACAGTAAAAGGAGAGGAAGACGCTTTCAGAACGATGAAGGAGAAAGGGGAGACTATCACATTGAAAGAAGAAGAGGGGGTTGTTATGGTGAACGAAGAGAAAGGACCTTTTGTGGTGAAAGAGGAAGTAGACGAATTCAGAATGAAAGAGGAGACTATCACATTAAAAGAAGAAGAAGAATATTGCATAGTGAAAGAGGAAGAGATAGCTATCTCAATAAAGGAGGAGGAAGACGTTTTGGAACTGAAAGAGGAGGAAGGAGAGGAGACTGAAGACACCAGTGAGTTTTGTCACATATAGAACAAGGTTTTGTCTAGAAGGGATTTTACAGATTTAGTCAAAATTGACTTTTCGTAGCAGGTTTAGGAGAACTGATGCAGCAGGTTAAGGGTTAGCTAAAATGCCCCCCAAAAAACCTAAATCTGACAAAAGCTGTATCCCACCTAGCCATGATTATAGAATAAGGAGCCAGATGTTTCACAGGATGTATAAATCTGAAGCATCCGGTTGGAATTTCCATTCCCCATCAAATATGTTGAGGAGAGGAAGGAAGCCCAGTGTCCAGCAGTGGGAGAGTATGGAGTGAGATGGAACTGGGCCAACATTCAGCTAATTTTCAAAATCTACGGAACCTTTAATCACAAAACAAGAATATGTTACGAACAGGGTGGTACGTTTTGTAGACTTTACCCTTTGCTAAAGTAAAAGAAAAATGGTGGTGTTAAGAAGAGCAAGGGCGATTTGAGTTATTGCACACATGCACACACACACACACTTCACAGAGTAGGGGTGCCATAATGGCAATATGTATGTTTGTTCTGCCCACTATGCTTCATTTGATCCCATTGGAAACAACAGACTGTGGTGTATCTTGGGTTAGTTATACAAATCTTTGATATTGTCTTAAAAACAGGGGCACAAACTGTGCAGTTGTTGAACCGATGTGTGGTTTTAAGAGGCATTCTACTGACCTCCGTTTTTTTATATATTTTTTTCATTTTTGTTTAGTTTGTATTCAGAGTTCGCTCTCCAACTGAAGGTCCTTGGATGAAGAGAGTGATATGCCTGGAAACAGGTAGAGAGCCAGCTACACCCTTTGTTTTAACCAATAGTTGAACTCTTCCCTTTACAGAACCAAGGCAAAATGCTGTTTTCTGGCCCTCCCAGGGCTGTATAGTGAAAGAGGACATCAGAAAGATACAGGGAGAATATAGTGTGGCACCCGTGAGTGCCAGCCAGACTGTTGATAATGATGACAATGCTCTTCACTGCAATGAAGAATGGGACATGGAGGACAAGGATTGGTTTCCCAGCAACCGGCTGGAGGTAAGTATTTCCCAGTCATTGAGTGTTTTGGTTCTCAACAGTCCTTCCTTGATTCCTCTCATTCTTGATTCTTCAACCTCCTTCTTTGAATACATTGGAGGAGAATATTTGAGGTTCCTCCAAATGTCCTATATATGTAAATGCACTTAGCAAATAAAGGTGATTCTGATTGGACTTTCTCTTCCAATGCAATTTGGGAAGGAGGTCCAGAGAATGAGGGGAATCAAAGAAAGACTGCTGAGACTTTTGAGAATTCAAAATTCCTTGACATGTAGGAGAGTTTCATACCCTAAATTGATTCTGTCATTATTTACGCATGTGTTTTCCAGGACACATCTTTCCCGCCCCCCTCCCATTTCCTGGAGTCCTCAGGTCGTGCCTCACTGTGGGGTCTGAAGAGGGTGTCTGTGCGGCTAGTCGATTGCAGGAAAACACCGGGGCTGAGTGAAACTGTGAGAGAAGGAGATGAAAAGGGAGATTCAGATTCAATGTCATCAGGTAAGAATAATGGTGTGTGTGTGGATTAGACTCCAATCTTCTGTAACAGTTCATTAATTGATCAATATTTATTTATTGACCCATATTTGCAAAACATAACTATTTAGTGTTGATTAGCAGCTCATCTGTCAGGGCTATACAGTGCAACCGTTTTGGTCTCGTATAGGGCTGTGGTGGTCCCGAAATTTCGTACGCCGGTGATTGTCAAGCAAGTATCTGTCGGTCTCACAGTAATTGACCGTTAATTAATCTTAAACACATTTAGCATCGTCTGGCTTCCACACACAGCCTACAAGCCACTGATGCAGAACTTTGGAACATCTACGTTTTAAAAAGTCGAATAAATCCATGTAATAAATCCATTATTTACTTTAGACTGGTTTAAAGAAACATGATATGAAGAAAATGTATTCTATTTCAGAAGAACAGAATAGCATACTCTGAGTTGTCCTTATGGCATAGCCAGATCAGGACCTAACATATGGCTGTGGACTACACTAGTTCATTTAGCAGACACGATTTGCTTAGAATTCCATGGCATTATTTTATAGTATGAAGAATACAATTGAACAAAGCTGAATAAAATAGAAAGGATATTTTCTCCAAACAATTTGAGGGAGTGCGCTCTTATATGCTTAATTTAATGTTATTAATGTAATTTTAGTCGTTCTACAAACGTTGGGCTATATGTTTAGATGTTTAATACATTGTCAGTCTGCATGATGTGACTCTAATGATGATTTGAAAAAAGTTGCCTGAAAGGCATGGGCTCTGCTTTGTTTCTACACACTTCATCAGTCCCTCATTCACAATTTGACAAGCACTTGATAATGCCTTGAATTTCCCGGCGGCATCCCCTTTGTGTGGCCATAATACACCCCCAAAAAAATCCCCTTTGCCGCCCTTTTCCCTGAGTGCTGCCTGCTCCGAAGCATCTATCATCTCACTCACACGGCTCTCCATCACGTGATCGGGTCTTTCTCACAGGCTACAAGTGAAGACACTTGTAATAGGTTAAGAACGCGTGCATAGGATAAGGACGCTTGCAGTTGCGTCCCCAATGTGTCTATCGGGGACGCAACTGCACGCGTCCTTGTCCTATTCCGAGGTGCATATTGAAGATATTGGAAGAACTGTCCATATTTACTTTTCGTCAGCCAACAAGATGAGTAGGCCTAACGAACAGCAACAGCACTAACCTATGTCAATCTACTATCCCCCATAGTACAAAAGTTGACCTATTCTGTGCAAGAAATAAATATTCCAAACATAGACAGTTGTGGGATGTGATAGATCTCAAATTAATACAACCATTAGCTTTTAAAAAAACTACATAGTGAGGCTGACGCAACAGATCAGAACGTTTAGCTAAAAATGTTGCTAAACTATTAGGCTATTTCTTCACATTATAAGCACAGCAATATGCACACGGCAGTAGGCTATAAGCGCAAATGTTCCATTAGTGGGAAAACACCATCATCAAAAGTAACCGCAAATGTGATTATGCATGGAATGCTTTTATTATAAAGGTGCATTGTTATGGTGAAAATGATCTTCCCCAAACTTGAACCTCACTGCACTGTATGCCAGTTAGGCTCTACACCTGTTGTAAATCCGATTTAATGTGCTTCATTTTAAGAAGTTATTTGGCCACTTTAGTATCAAAACATATAGAACAATGGGATAGGCTACATGAGGTGTGCGACTATGATGAAAACATAAAAAATCTTTGTTTCTTACCTTAAGCTGGGCATCATTCACAAGGGATGATATATAATTCACAAGTGATAGGCTAATGTTGTCACACGTCAGACTATTCTTGTTTTAATCTTGTCTTTACATATACTAAATAATATATGTGTGAAATTCGCTTTGATTTAGAATAGACCATTATCATGCACCTGTCTGGAAACGGAGGGGGAAAAAATACATGTCATCTCTGCACTTAAATAGCAAATGTGGCTCATTTTCATGACAGCCAGGTAGGCTATACACCGGTTGTGGAGTTAAGCAATGTGCTTAATATTTGCTTAATATTAGGAAAGTTGAGAAATAAATATAGTAGGAATAGCCTATAGAAAGCTGATGGGATCCTCTTTTTAATAGATGCCATCACTCTGTTTTCGCGCGCAATTGCATAGCCAATAGAAATGTTGTGCAACATGAGTTCATGGGCTCTCATGAAGTGTTTGATTAGATTTTTGAAACATTTGCATTGATGTGAGAGTGATTAGAGGGACAATAGAGTGCTGAGTAACAGGCAGTTAGCAAGTTTGGTAGACTACTAATGACCATCCTCAGCATCAGAACTTAAGCCTAATTACCGTGACTAAATGGTCCCGTGGAATTTGACAGCCTTCATGACTCGTGACTGCTGGTGTGGTGGTAGTACGGTCATCGCGACAGCCCTAGTCTCATATGCTCTGAAATATTTTGCTGTGCGACGTGGAATTTTAATTTGGGACACCAGTATGCTTAGAAAAAAAGTACTTTGTTGTACTGCAGCCTCTGAGTGCCATAGCGAGTACACTGAATGCTTGCACCATTACTACAGAGAAAACCACGTCTTTCTAGCCCAAACCGTTCAATATTGAAGACCCATATTTCCTGCGCTTTTTTGTTCTTTGTATCGCAAATTTGCGGGACCGCTTTTTACATTCCTAAACCATGTCGCGGGCCATTCTAAAACTGCTCACAAGCTGCTTTTTGATCAAGTAATTGGTGTATTGTAGACAACAAAGGAAAGGGAACCCACAGTACTTGTCTTCACATGTCTATACAACATGTGGATAGGAAGCTATTACAAATGGGAATTCTAATGTGTGTTTGTTTCATGGGTTAAGGACATCGGTGACCTTGCTCCAAGTGATGTCAGCTCTGTAGGTCAGTGGTTCCTATCCTTTTCTGTTCCGGGGACCACCAAGTCACCTTTAAAAGCTCTTGAGCTCCACCATTACCGTAGTCAATTTTGCGTTAAATATCTTAGCAGTCAAATTTAGAATCTATTTCATCAGTGAATGTATGTAGCATATTACAGGCCTATTATTAATAAATGCGTGTTCCACGGATAATTGTCTTCACAATAGACAAACATAGGCTCATTATGTTAAGAACTACCCAGAGTATGACATCTTGTAACTGTACAACAAACATAGTGATCCTAAATGTTGACACTGTACACCGAGTGTACAAAAAATTAGGTACACCTTCCTAATATTGCGTTACACTCCGTTTTGCCCTCAGAACAGCGTCAATTTGTTGGGGCATGTACTCTACAAGGTGTTGAAAGTGTTCCACAGGGATGCTGGCCTATGTTGACCCCAATGCTTCCCACAGTTGTGCTAAGTTGGCTGTATGTCCTTTGGGTGGTGGACCATTTCTTGATACACACGGGAAACTGTTGAGTTTGAAAAACCCAGCAGTGTTGCAGTTCTTGACACACTCAAACCGGTGCGCCTGGCACCAACTACCATACCCCATTCAAAGACACTTATTGTCTTGCCCAATCACCCTCTGAATGGCACACACACAAGCTAGTCGCTGTTTATTATCTATGCATAGTCACTTTACCCTTACCTACATGTACAATACCAGTCAAAAGTTTGGACACTCCTACTCATTCAAGGTTTTTTCTTTATTTTACTATTTTCTACATTGTAGAGTAACATTGAAGACATCACAACTATGAAATAACACATATGAAATCATGTAGTAACCAAAAAAGTGTTAAACAAATCAAAATATATTTTAGATTCTTCAAGTAGCCACCCTTTGCCTTGATGACAGTTTAGCACATTCTTGGCATTGTCTCAACCAGCTTCATGAGGAATGTTTTTCCAACAGTCTTGAAGGAGTTCCCACATATGCTGAGCACTTGTTGGCTGCTTTTCCTTCACTCTGTGGTCGAACTCATCCCAAACCATCTCAGTGGGGTTGAGGTCGGGTGATTGTGGAGGCCAGGTCATCTGATGCAGCACTCCATCACTCTCCTTCTTGGTCAAATAGCCCTTACACAGCCTGGAGGTGTGTTTTGGGTCATTGTTCTGTTGAAAAACAAATGATAGTCCCACTAAGCGCAAACCAGATGGGATGGTGTATTGCTCCAGAATGCTGTGATAGCCATGCTGATTGTGTGCCATGAATTCTAAATAAATCCCCGCCAGTGTCACCAGCAAAGCACCCCCATACCATCACACCTCCTCCTACATGCTTCACGGTGGGAACCACACATGCAGAGATCATCCGTTCACCTACTCTGCGTCTCATAAAGACACGGCGGTTGGAACCAAAAATCTCAAGTTTGGGGTCATAAGACCAAAGGACAGATTTCCACCGGTCTAATGTCCATTGCTTGTGTTTTTTGGCCCAAGCAAGTTGATTTTGAGATGTGTCTGTTACTTGAACTCTGTGAAGCATTTATTTGGGCTGCAATTTCTGAGGCTGGTAACTCTAATGAACTTATCCCCTGCAGCAGAGGTAACTCTGGGTCTTCCTTTCCTGTGGCGGTTTTCATGAGAGCCAGTTTTATCATAGCGCTTGATGGTTTTTGCGACTGCACTTGAAGAAACTTTCAAAGTTCTTGACATTTTCATATTGTCTGACCTTCATGTCTTATAGTAATGATGGACTGTCATTTCTCTGCTTATCTGTGCTGTTCTGGACATAATATGGACTTGGTCTTTTACCAAATAGGGCTATCGTCTGTATACTACCCCTACCTTGTTACAATACAACTGATTGGCTCAAACGCATTAAGAAGGAAAGAAATTCCACAAATGAACGTTTAACAAGGCACACCTCTTAATTGAAATGCATTCCAGATGACTACCTAATTTTGTATGTGTATTTATTATGGATCCCCATTAGGCAGCAGCTGCTCTTCCTGGGGTCCAGCAAAATTAAGGCAGTTTATACATTTTTAAAAGCATTACAATACATTCACAGATTTCACAACACACTGTGTGCCCCCAGGCCCGTACTCCACCACTACCACATATCTACAGTACTAAATCCATGTGTATTTATAGTGTGTGTGTGTGTGTGTGTGTGTGTGTGTGTGTGTGTGTGTGTGTGTGTGTGTGTGTGTGTGTGTGTGTGTGTGCGTGTCTGTGCCAATGTTTGTGTTGCTTCACAGTCCCCGCTGTTCCATAAGGTGTTTTTTAATCTGTTTTTTTTAATCTAATTTTGCTGCTTGCATCAGTTACTTGATGTAGATAGAGTTCCATGTAGTCATGGCTCTATGTAGTACTGTGCTCCTCCCATAGTCTGTTCTGGACTTGGGGACTGTGAAGAGACCTCTTGTGGCATGTCTTGTGGGGTATGTATGGGTGTCCAACCTGTGTGCCAGTAGTTTAGACAGACAGCTTGGTGCATTCAACATGTCAATACCTCTCATAAATAAAAGTAGTGATGAAGACAATCTCTACTCCACTTTCAGCCATGAGAGAGTGACATGCATATTATTAATATTAGCTCTCTGTGTACATCCAAGGGCCAGCCGTGCTGCCCTGTTCTGGGCCAATTGCAATTGTGGCACCTGACCACACGACTGAACAGTAGTCAAGGTGCGACAAAACTAGGGCCTGTAGGACCTGCCTTGTTGATAGTGTTGTTAAGAAGGCAGAGCATCGCTTTATTATAGACAGACTTCTCTTCATCTTAGCTACTACTGCATCAATATGTTTTGACCATGGCAGTTTACAATCTAGCGTTACTTCAAGCAGTTTAGTCATATCAACTTGCTCATTTTCCACATTATTTATTACAAGATTTTGTTGAGGTTTAGGGTTTAGTGAGTGTTTTATTCCAAATACAATACTTTTAGTTTTGGAAATATTTAGGGATAACTTATTCCTTGCCACCCACTCTGAAACTAACTGCAGCTCTTTGTTGAGTGTTGCAGTCATTTCAGTCGCTGTGGTAGCTGACGTGTATAGTGTTGAGTCATCCGCATAAATAGACACTCTGGCTTTACTCAAAGTCAGTGGCATGTCGTGGGTAAAAATTGAAAAGAGCAAGGGGCCTAAACAGCTACCCTTGGTAATTCCTGATTCTAATTGGATTATATTTGAGAGGCTTCCATTAAAGAACACCCTCTGTGTTCTGTTAGACAAGTAACTCTTTATCCACATTATAGCAGGGGGTGTAAAGCCATAACGCATACGTTTTTCCAGCAGCAGACTATGATCGATAATGACAAAAGCTGCACTGAAGTCTGACAATCATTTTTATCATCAATTTCTCTCAGCCAATCATCATTTGTGTAAGTGCCGTGCTTGTTGAGTGTCCTTCCCTATAAGCATGCTGAAATTCTGTTGTCAATTTGTTTAATGTGAAATAGCATTATATCTGGTCCTGCAGCAAAGCACCCCCACAACATGATGCTGCCACCCCGTGCTTCATGGTTGGGATGGTGTTCTTCGGCTTGCAAGCCTCCCCCTTTTTCCTCCAAACATAACAATGGTCATTATGGCCAAACAGTTATATTTTTGTTTCATCAGACCAGAGGACATTTCTCCAAAAAGTATGATCTTTGTCCCCATATGCAGTTGCAAACCGTAATCTGGCTTTTTTATGGCGGTTTCGGAGCCGTGGCTTCTTCCTTGCTGAGCGACCTTTCAGGTTATGTCGATATAGGACTCGGTTTACTGTGGATATAGATACCTTTGTACCTGTTTCCTCCAGCATCTTCACAAGGTCGTTTGCTGTTGTTCTGGGATTGATTTGCACTTTTTGCACCAAAGTACATTAATCTCTTGGAGACAGAACGCGTCTCCTTCCTGTACGGTATGACGGCTGCGTGGTCCCATGGTGTTTATACTTGTGTACTATTGTTTCTACAGATGAATGTGTTACCTTCAGGCGTTTGGAAATTGCTCCCAAGGATGAACCAGACTTGTGGAAGTCTACAATTTCTTTTCTGAGGTCTTGGCAAATTTCTTTTGATTTTCCCATGACGTCAAGCAAAGAGGCACTGAGTTTGTAGGTAGGCCTTGAAATACATCCACAGTTACACCTCCAATTGACTCAAATTATATCAATTAGCCTATCAGAAGCTTCTAAAGCCATGACATCATTTTCTGGAATTTTCCAAGCTGTTTAAAGGCACAGTCAACTTAGTGTATGTAAACTTCTGACCCACTGGAATTGTGATACCGTGAATTATTAGTGAAATAATCTGTCTGTAAACAATTGTTGGAAAAATGACTCGTGTTATGCACAAAGTAGATGTCCTAACCGACTTGGCAAAACTATAGTTTGTTAAGAAGAAATTTCTGGAGTGGCTGAAAAACGAGTTTTAATGACTTCAACCTAAGTGTACAGTCGTGGCCAAAAGTTTTGAGAATGACACAAATATTAATTTTCACAAAGTTTGCTGCTTCAATGTCTTTAGATATTTTTATCAGATGTTACTATGGAATACTGAATTATAATTACAAGCATTTCATAAGTGTCAAAGGCTTTTATTGACAATTACATGAAGTTGATGCAAAGAGTCAATATTTGCAGTGTTGACCCTTCTTTTTCAAGACCTCTGCAATCCGCCCTGGCATGCTGTCAATTAACTTCTGGGCCACATCCTGACTGATGGCAGCCCATTCTTGCATAATCAATGCTTGGAGTTTGTCAGAATTTGTGGGTTTTTGTTTGTCCACCCGCCTCTTTAGGATTGACCACAAGTTCTCAATGGGATTAAGGTCTGGGGAGTTTCCTGGCCATGGACCCAAAATATTGATGTTTTGTTCCCCAAGCCACTTAGTTATCACTTTTCCCTTATGGCAAGGTGCTCCAGCATGCTGGAAAAGGCATTGTTCGTCACCAAACTGTACCTGGATGGTTGGGAGAAGTTGCTCTCAGAGGATGTGTTGGTACCATTCTTTATTCATGGCTGTGTTCTTAGGCAAAATTGTGAGTGAGCCCACTCCCTTGGCTGAGAAGCAACCCCACACATGAATGGTCTCAGGATGCTTTACTGTTGGCATGACACAGGACTGATGGTAGCGCTCACCTTGTCTTCTCCGGACAAGTTTTTTTCCGGATGCCCCAAACAATCGGAAAGGGGATTCATCAGAGAAAAGGACTTTACCCCAGTCCTCAGCAGTCCAATACCTGTACATTTTGCAGAATATCAGTCTGTCCCTGATGTTTTTCCTGGAAAGAAGTGGCTTCTTTGCTGCCCTTCTTGACACCAGGCCATCCTCCAAAAGTCTTCACCTCACTATGCATGCAGATGCACTCACACCTGCCTGCTGCCATTCCTGAGCAAGCTCTGTACTGGTGGTGCCTCGATCCCGCAGCTGAATCAACTTTAGGAGACGGTCCTGGCGCTTGCTGGACTTTCTTGGGCGCCCTGAAGCCTTCTTCACAACAATTGAACCGCTCTCCTTGAAGTTCTTGATGATCCGATAAATGGTTGATTTAGGTGCAATCTTACTGGCAGCAATATCCTTGCCTGTGAAGCCCTTTTTGTGCAAAGCAATGATGACGGCACGTGTTTCCTTGCAGGTAACCATGGGTGACAGAGGAAGAACAATGATTCCAAGCACCACCCTCCTTTTGAAGCTTCCAGTCTGTTATTCAAACTCAATCAGCATGACAGAGTGATCTCCAGCCTTGTCCTCGTCAACACTCACACCTGTGTTATTGAGAGAATCACTGACATGATGTCAGCTGGTCCTTTTGTGGCAGGGCTGAAATGCAGTGGAAATATTTTGGGGGGATTCAGTTCATTTGCATGGCAAAGAGGGACTTTGCAATTTAATTGCAATTCATCTGATCACTCTTCATAACATTCTGGAGTATATGCAAATTGCCATCATACAAAATGAGGCAGCAGACTGTGAAAATTAATATTTGTGTCATTCTCAAAACTTTTGGCCACGACTGTATGTAAACTTCCGACTTCAACTGTAAATTGCACTTACTGGACAAAAAATGAAATTCTTAACCCAAGAAAACAATTTATAACATACCTCTATCTCCTGTAATTTGAAAAAACTAATTTGAATTGAATAATGTCCCAAAAATGCTCATCTATCACTCTTCAATCTTAATCTCTATCCAACAATGTCACCAAGCTTCTCAACACACAGAACCCCCAAAATGCTCTGTGGCACAATCCCAATACAACACACTAGGTTCGTTCTCTGATCCTACATCTATGATTGGATGGACAACATGTCAGTTCATACTGCAAAAGCTTTGATTGGTTGGAGGACGTCCTCTGGAAGTGGTCATAATTACCATATATGTCTAGCCTAGCCTCCTAGGTTTTGTATTGAAGTCAATGTAGCCAGAGGGGGATGGAAGCTAGCTGTCCTCCGGCTACGCTATGGTGCTAGCCCAGACAGTGCTGTTGAAGTTACTGTAGACCTTCATTGCAAAACAGTGTATTTTAACCAATTATTTGGTGACATATATTTATTTAGTATAGTTTTATCTAAAAAGGATAACTTTTTTAATGTTTCACTATTTTTATTTTTATGAAATTTCACTGAGGAGGATGGTCCTCCCCTTCCTCCTCTGAGGAGCCTCCACTGGAGTGCGCATCATAAAAACGGTTGGTAGTCTACACACTTTGTTATTATCGGTCAATCAAAGCAGCACTACTGTCAGAAGCTCCATGTGTACCAAGCGATGTGGAAGATTTGTAATCAATGCAACATTTAATTACAATTACAGAATAAAGTTGTCTAAATGAGAAGCAGTAGGCTTCAATGATCAACCAACAGGTAGGCTGTTGTTTAATATGAATAGAGTTGTTGTAGACCAGGACGTGGGGAGCGCTTCTAAATAGCCTCAATTAGCCTAGCTAACTAACTTAGCTGGCTAGTGTAGCTATCTGGCTTCTTGATGCAGTCAAGACAGACACTACCAGATGAGATGATAGACAACATATCGCAGCAACAAATTTGTCTGAGTTGCGCGAGTCAGTTTGGCTATTTACTCTCTCTCCCTCTGTGTCAGACACAACCGGCCCCTGCTCACTCACGCCCCATCCCCCACATGTCTGTGCTGAAACTACTAGAGTGCACCGCCTCTCCTGAGTTGCGCGAGCATTGTCCAATTGAAGTGTTGTCTTTAAAACACATGTACACTGAACAAACATGTAATCACAATATGTAGTGTTAGTCCCATGTTTCATGAGCTGAAATAAAAGATCCCAGAAGTGTTCCATACGCTCAAAAAGCTTATTTCTCTCATTGTGTGCACAAATTTGTTTACATCCTTTTTAGTGAGCATTTATCCTTTGCCAAGATAATCCATCCACCTGACAGGTGTGGGATTTCAAGAAGCTGATTAAACAGCATCATCATTACACACGTGCACCCTGTGCTGGGGACAGTAAAAAGCCACTCTAAAATGTTTTGAGGGAGCATGCAATTGGCATGTTGACTGTAGGAATGTCTGCCAGAGAATTTAATGTTAATTTCTCTACCATAAGCCGCCTCCAACGTTGTTTTAGAGAATTTGGCAGTACGTCCATCCGGCCTCACAACTGCAGACCACGTGTAACCACCCCAGCCCAGGACCTCCACATCTGGCTTCTTCACCTGCGGGATGGTCTGAGGCGAGCCACCCGGATGGTCTGAGGCAAGCCACCCGCCCCATCAATGTTAATGGGGGCCTGTTCGGCCCGCCTTTTCCTGTAGTACACGATCAGCTCCTTTGTCTTGCTCACGTTGAGGGAGAGGTTGTTGTCCTGGCACCACACTGCCAGGTCTCTGACCTCCTCCTTATAGGCTGTCTCCTCATTGTCGGTTGGTCAGGCCTACCACTATCGTCAGAAAACTTAATGATGGTGTTGGAGTTGTGTTTGGACACGCAGTCGTGGGTGAACAGGGAGTACAGGAGGGGACTGGCCTCCCGAGTGGCTCGGTGGTCTAAGGCACTGCATCGCAGTGCTAGCTGTGCCACTAGAGATTCTGGGTTCGAGTCCAGGCTCTGTCGCAGCCGGCTGCGACCGGGAGACCCATGGGGCGGCACACAATTGGACCAGCGTCATCCGGGTTAGGGGAGGGTTTGGCCGGCAGCGATGTCCTTGTCCCGTTGCGCACTAGCAACTCCTGTGGCGGGCTGGGCTTAGTGCACGCTGACACGGTTGCCAGGTGTACGGTGTTTCCTCTGACACATTGGTGCGGCTGGCTTCCGGGTTAAGTGGCATTGTGTCAAGAAGCAGTGCGGCTTGGTTGGGTTGTGCTTCGGATGACGCGTGGCTCTCAACCTTCGCCTCTCCCGAGTCCGTATGGGAGTTGCAGTAATGAGACAAGACTGTAACTACAAATTGGATACCACGAAATTGGGGGTAATAAAAAATAGGAGGGGACTAAGTACACACCCCTGAGGGGCCCCTGAGGATCAGCATGGCAGACGTGTTGTTGCCTACCCTTACCACCTGGGGGCGGCCCGTCAGGAATTCCAGGATCCAGTTGCAGAGGGAGGTGTTTAGTCCCAGGGTCCTTAGCTTAGTGATGAGCTTCGTGGGCACTATGGTGTTGAACGCTGAGCTGTTGTCAATGAACAGCAATCTCACATAGGTTTTCCTTTTGTCCTGGTGGGAAAGGGCAGTGTGCAGTGCAATTGAGATTGCGTCATCTGTGGATCTGTTGGGGTGGTTTGCGAATTGGAGTGGGTCTAGGGTATCCGGGAGGATGCTGTTGATGTGAGCCATGACCAGCCTTTCAGAGCACTTCATGGCTACTGACGTGAGTGCTATGGGGCGGTAATCATTTAGGCAGGTTACCTTCGCTTCCTTGGGCACAGGGACAATGGTGGCCTGCTTGAAACATGTTGGTATTACAGACTCGATCAGGAAGAGGTTGAAAATGTCAGTGAAGACACTTGCCAGTTGGTCCGCGCATGCTTTGAGTACACGTCCTGGTAATCTGTCTGGCCCCTCGGCTTTGTGAATGTTGACCTGTTTTAAGGTCTTGCTCACATCGGCTACCGAGAGTGTTATCACACAGTCATCCAGAACAGCTGGTGCTCTCATGCATGCTTTAGTGTTGCTTGCCTCGAAGCGAGCATAAAAGGCATTTAGCAGGCTCGTGTTACTGGGCAGTTCCCTTCTGGGTTTCCCTTTGTTGTCCGTAATAGTTTTCAAGCCCTGCCACATCCGACAAGCGTCAGAACCGGTGTAGTAGGATTCAATCTTAATCCTGTATTGACGCTTTGGTTGTTTGATGGTTCGTCTGAGGGCATAGCGAGATTTCTTATTAGCGTCCAGATTAGTGTCCCGCTCTTTGAAAGCGGCAGCTCTAGCCTTTAGCTCGATGCAGATGTTGCAGGTAATCCATGGCTTCTGGTTGGGATATGTACGTAAGGTCACTGTGGGGACGACGTCGTCGATGCACTTATTGATGAAGCCGATGACTGAGGTGGTATACTCCTCAATGCCATTGGTTGAATCCCAGAACATATTCCAGTCTGTGCTATCAAAACAGTCCTGTAGCGTAGCATTCTGACCACTGACCACTTCTTTATTGAGTGAATCACTGGTACTTCCTGCTTTAGTTTTTGCTTGTAAGCAGGAATCTGAAGGGTAGAATTATGGTCAGATTTGCCAAATGGAGGGCAGGGCAGAGCTTTGTATGCATCTCTGTGTGTGGAGTAAAGGTGGTCTAGAGTGTTTTTCCTTCTGGTTGTACAAGTGACATGCTGTTAGAAATGAGGTTAAACAGATTTAAGTTTGCCTGCATTAAAGTCCCCGGCCAATAGGAGCACCGATTCTGGATGAACTTATGGCCCTGTAGAGTTGGTTGAATGAGGTCCTAGGGCCAGCATCATTTTCTGGTGGTAAATAGATGGCTATGAATAATATACAGTTGAAGTCGGAAGTTTACATACACTTAGGTTGGAGTTTTTCAACCACTCCACAAATTTCTTGTTAACAAACTATAGTTTTGGCAAGTTGGTTAGGACATCTACTTTGTGCATGACACAAGTAATTTGTCCAACAATTGTTTACAGACAGATTATTTCACTTATAATTCACTGTATCACAATTCCAGTGGGTCAGAAGTTTACATACGCTAAGTTGACTGTGCCTCTAAAACTTGTTAGGGATAGGGATTTTGGATGACCGAGGTGTCCAAAGTAAACTGCCTGTTACTCAAGCCCTGAATCTAGGATATGCATATGCATGGTAGTATTGGATAGAAAACACTCTAAAGTTTCTAAAACTGATTTGGCAGGCGAAAACCCGAGGACCAATTTTTTTTTCTGTTGACCCGCCAGCCAATTCCAAGCTTAAGCTATTGAAACCAAAGACTTCCGCCTCCCAAATTGCAGTTCCTATGGCTTCCACTAGATTTCAACAGTCTTAATACATGGTTTCAGGCTTGTATTCTGAAAAACCAACGAGGAATAGTTGTTTATCCTCAGGAAAAACTAGTCTCATTGCGCTCGTGACCCGAGGAAGCGCGCTGCGTTCTTTTCCTTACCTATTGTAAATAGTTTGCTCCGTATGAAATATTATCGTTTATTTAGATATTAGAGTACCTAATAATGAATTAGAAACATCGTTTGATTTGTTTGGATAAACTTTACTGGTAAGTTTTGGAACTCCTATGTCTGCATTCTGAACGGGTGCATTACTGAACTCAATGACGCCTACTGAACGGACTATTTGGGATATAAAGAAGGAATTTATCGAACAAAACGACCATTCATTGTGTTCCTGGGACTCTTCTGATTGCGATCAGAGGAAGATCTTCAAAGGTAAGTGACTTATTTTATTGCTATTTGGGATTTTGTGACGCCTGTGCTTGTTTGGATAATATGCTGTTGTGGGTGACCTCAGATAATCGAATGCTGTGCTTTCGCCGTAAAGCCTTTTTGAAATCCGACGATGCAGTTAGATTGCCAAGTTTCTAAGCTAAAGAATCATGCATGACACTTGTATTATCATGAAGGTTTAATATCACGTTTTCTATATTTTGAATTTGGCGCTCTGCAGTTTCACGGATGTTGTCGAGGTGGGTCGCTAGCGGGACTCCTGCGCCAGAAATCTTGCAACCTTTCGGTTACTAGTCCAACGCTATTACCACTAGGCTACCTGCCGCCCCATTTGAGTCAATTGGAGGTGTGGATGTATTTCAAGGCCTACCTTCAAATTCAGTGCCTCTTTGCTTGACATCATGGGAAAATCAAAAGAAATCAGCCAAGACCTCAGAAAAAAAATTGTAGACCTCCACAAGTCTGGTTCATCCTTGGGAGCAATTTCCAAACGCCTGAAGGTACCATGTTCATTTGTACAAACAATAGTACGCAAATATAAACACCATGGGACCACGCAGCCGTCATACCGCTCCGTAAGGAGACGTGTTCTGTCTCCTAGAGATGAATGTACTTTGGTGCTAAAAGTGCAAATCAATCCCAGAACAACAGCAAAGGACCTTGTGAAGATGCTGGAGGAAACATGTACAAAGGTATCTATATCCACAGTAAAACGAGTCCTATATCGACTTCACCTGAAAGGCCCCTCAGCAAGAAAGAAGTCTCCAAAACCGCCATACAAAAGCCAGACTACGGTTTGCAACTGCGTATGGGGACAAAGATCGTACTTTTTGGAGAAATGTCCTCTGGTCTGATGAAACAAAAATAGAACTCTTTGGCCATAATGACCATCATCATGTTTGGAGGAAAAAGGGGGATGCTTGCAAGCCGAAGAACACCATCCCAACCGTGAAGCACGGGGGTGCATGCATCATGTTGTGGGGGTGCTTTGCTGCAGGTGGGGCTGATTCACTTCACAAAATAGATGACATCATGAAGCAGGAAAGTTATGTGGATATATTGAAGCAACATCTCAAGACATCAGTCAGGAGGTTAAAGCTTGGTCGCAAATGGGTCTTCCAAATGGACCATGACCCCAAGCATACTTTCAAAGTTGTGGCAAAATGGCTTAAGGACAACAAAGTCAATGTATTGGAGTGGCCATCAAAAAGCCCTGAACTCAAACCTATAGAAAATGTGTGGGCAGAACTGAAAATGAACTGAAAATGTGTATGTAAACTTCTGACCCACTGGGAATGTGATGAAAGAAATAAAAGCTGAAATAAATCACTCTACTATTATTCTGACATTTCACATTCTTAAAATAAAGTGGTGATCCTAAGACAGGGATTTTTTCCGAGGATTAAATGTCAGGAATTGTGAAAAACTGAGTTTAAATGTATTTGGGTAAGGTATATGTAAACTTCCGACTTCAACTGTACATGTAGAGATGAAACGGTATGAAAATGTCATATCACGAATATAGTGAGCAAAGTTATCACGGTTATCAGTATTATGACGGTATTGTTAAAATGTGCTTGAAATGTAAAAGAAAATACTGATACACGCACTGAAATCATTTCACCAAGTTTTATATTGAAAACCAACAAACAACAAATACAATTAGCAGCACTATGCACTTTTTGTGTGCATAAACATGAAAATAATAACATTAACATTAAAGATGGCACCATGTGGCCATGAGAGGTAAACGTTTCCCTAGTGCAGGTTTAAATGAACACAACCTTAAGTAAGCAAATCAAATAAACAAACAACAAATAAAATTAGCAGCACTATGCACTTTTTGTGTGCATAAACATTAAAATAACAACATTAACATTAAAGATGTGGCCATGAGAGGTAAATGTTTCCCTAGTGCAGGTTTTAGTGAACACAACCATGAACATAAGCAAATCAAATGTGCATATAAAAGCAACACAAACAAAGCAATGTGCATGTAAGAACAATACTACCATATGTAAACAAATCCAATGTGCAGGTGTTGACATTTAAAATAACACAAAATATGTAAACAAATCAAATGAACACCACTGATTGTATGTCCGTTTTCTCCTTCATAAAGAAATAAGGTGCTGCTGGCCTAACTTCCTGTATGTATGCATCTTTGTTCACTTGAGATTGAAATGTAAAAATGTCAGCATGTTTACTTTGTCCAGTTTAAGTAGTGATCTGCGAGGGGAGACGATGTGCCTGCTGGCACTGAACACTCCCTCTGATGGCACGCTGGTTGCTGGGATGCACAAACGCTTCCTTGCAACCCTGGCAATGTGAGGGAGCTCTTGGTGCATGGCCCCTCGTTGTTATAATTATTATTATTCACACGCACACGCACACAGTCTATCTTCTGTGTTGGATTTGACTATATGCAATGACCCCATGGACAATTTCCATAAATACAAATGAGTCTTAAGAAGACGGTGATAGTAATTGCAATGACATAAATACAGGAGTCTTGTATAGGAGTCTATAGTGTTCCTCCTGTTGGAACACTTTTACAACCAAGTCGACGACTGACGAATTTTAAATGAACAAAATATGTTGGTTGGGTGACTAAACTACATGACGTGTTATCATGTGCAGTGGGCGAATAGTCTGCAGACACAACGCATACAGCAGCAGAACAACGTGTCGTTTTTTTTACAAGAGTAGGTAACACTGAAAGCTTCAGTTTACATTATTGACAAGCTATTAGCAAGTTAGACAGACAAACCATGACGTTTTCCCCCATTCCGAAGTCCCCACATCATGCATTGTGCTAAAAGTTAACTTGCCTTGCATTGGCTATAAAGTAGTGGGTGGTGGTCACGAAGATGACTCAAAAGATTTGAAGTGTTGCAGACAGGGTGACCATCTTCGATTAATTTTCCCTCAGCACTTTTGTAAAACACAAAATATGGATTTGGTTTTCTTAGAAGGCTGAAAAATTTCCCGAGCGCTGTCACTGCCTTCCGCCATGTTTTCACACAAAACAAAACCCACATTGCATGCTGTGCCTGCGCTAGACTGTTGCTAACTTTGGTTGATGTTGGACAGTATTTACCATGAGTTTTTCAAACCACGGTAATCAAAAACGGTTTTAATGATCATTACAATTTGAAATGGTAATACTAACCGTCGGGAATTTTACAGTGGTTTATTGTGAAACCAGTAACCATTTCATCCCTATATAGATTAGAACTCTCTTGGTAGATAGTGTGGTCTACAGCTTATCATAAGGTACTCTACCTCAGGCGAGCAATACCTCGAGACTTCTTTAATATTAGACATCGCACACTAGCTGTTATTGACAAATAGACACCCCCACCCCTCGTCTTACCAGATGTAGCTTCTCTGTCCTGCCGGTGCATGGAGAATCCCGCCAGCTCTATATTATCTGTGTCGTTGTTCAGCCACGACTCGGTGAAACATATTATTTGACAGTTTTTCGATGTCCCGTTGGTAGGATAATCTTGATCATAGCTCATCGATTTTATTTTCCAATGATTGCACGTTGGCCAATAGAATGGATGGCAGTGGGCGTTGACTCTGCGCCCAAAATTCCGGGTTGTGAAAATACAATACATTTTCCTGACACTCCCCCTCGAACCTATAGTGCTACAGCCAGTGTTAAGATTTACTGCTGCGTTAAGTTTGTTTAAATAGAGCTCAGAGTGCATTATCACCCCTTCATTCTCTCGACAATATGAGGAAGATGACTGATTTAAATATTGTATTCGTAAAATGTTCTTGTGTAAAAAAAATATATATCACACTACACATTTAGGAATAACAGGAGGCATTTGAAACGTCATGCACATTAAAACTTTCATATGAATAAAATGAAAGGAGTGGGAAAGAAGATGCTCGTGTATTGATAAGCACATCAATGACGGCATTATGATACACACACAATAAAAGAAAGACGGCACTTCTAATAGCGTATTTGCCACCTAAGCCTGCTGAATTTGCAAAATAACTTTCATTTTCATTTCGCCAAAAATGAAAACGTGGCACTGACTCGCCCATGGGATCGCCGTTTTCAGGGTAATCTCAATAAAGAGTTTGGCGTTCGACTCACTAGGTTGTCCACGTGCTACATGGACAAGCAGTTACATGCCTGGCTGGAGTTAGTGTCAGCTGCAGGATCAATATCCACATCTGTAACGTGGATGAAGCCTGAGCTGGAATGTGAAGCTAACTGAAGCTGGCTTGTTTCAGAAAACCATAAGTAGATGTAGCTAACCTTGTAATTTACCCCTCAGAACCCCAAATGTAAGCTTGTTTTACTCCATTGTTTGTATACACTGTAATTGTAGTCCATTAGGTCTAATAAATGCATAACAGTCAAGTTCTATTTTGTTTTTATTAGGCTACAAAACACTACCGCCATTCTGTGATGACGTGCACTGTTGTTTTTATTGATGGATCTAGTCTTGATTAAATCTCATAGGAAGACAATTTTATCATATGGAGGTTTCATTCAGGTCTCTGTTTAGTATTTAACTAAACACTCTGTTTGTCTTTGGCAGGAGAGAGACTAGACTCTCACTCGAACAGCAGAAAGTGTACTTCAGGGGAACCAGACCCAGAGATGCCCAAACCAGCGAGACAACACCGCTGCTCGCAGTGTGGAAAGAGTTTTACTAAGTTACGGAACCTAAAAGATCATGAAAGAATACACACAGGTGAAAAGCCTTACCACTGCTCACAATGTGAAAAGAGTTTTACTCAGTCAGGGCACCTGAAAACACATGAGAGGACGCACACAGGAGAAAAGCCTTACCCCTGCTCCCAATGTGGAAAGACTTTTACCCGGTTAGGGCACCTTAAAGACCATAAGAGAGCGCATAAAGGGGAGAAGCCTTACCATTGCTTTCAGTGCGGAAAGAGTTTCACCCAGTCAGGGAACCTGAGAACGCATGAGAGAATACACACTGGGAAAAAAAACACACACTCTGTAGAGAGGCCTTTCCAATGCACTCAGTGTGGAAAGAAATTTATCAGGTCAACTCATCTGAAAGAGCATAAGAGAACACACACAGGAGAAAAAACATTCCAATGCACTCAGTGTGGAAAGGGTTTTACTTGGTTATGGACCCTGAAAGACCATGAAAGAACACACACAGGAGATAAGCCTTTCCAATGCTTCCTGTGTGGAAAAAGTTTTACCCATTTAGGGAACTTAAAAATGCATAAGAGAATACACACAGGGGAGAAGCCTCACCACTGCTCCCAGTGTGGAAAGAGTTTTACCCAGTTAGGGCACCTGACAACACATGAGAGGACACACACAGGAGAGAAGCCTTTCTACTGCTCCCTGTGTGGAAAGAGTTTTACTGAGTTAGGGAGCCTGAAAAAACATAACAGAATACACAAAGGAGAGAAGCCTTTCCAGTGCTCCCTGTGCGGAAAGAGTTTTACCCAGTTAGGGAGCCTGAAAACACACGAGTGGACACACACAGAAGAGAAGCCTCACCTCTGCTCACAGTGTGGAAGGGGTTTTGTTGAGTTAAGGGGTCTGAAAGAGCATGAGAGAATACATACAGGGGAAGAGAAAACATACCACTGTTCTCATTGTGGGAAGGGTTTCGGGCGATCAGGGCATCTAAAAGTGCATGAAAGAACACACACTGGCGAGAAGCCGTATCAGTGCTCCCAGTGTGAAAAGAAATTTTTCTCATCAGGGGACCGGAAATCACATGAGAGAACACACTTAGTAGAGAGGCAGAGGGCTTTCCAATGCTCTCAGTGTGGGAAGAGATTCATCCAGTCATCTCATCTGAAAGATCACATGACAATACACACGGGAGAAAAACCATTCCAATGTTCTCAGTGTGGAAAAGGTTTTACCAGGTTAAGGAGACTGAAAACACATGAGATGACACACACAGGAGATAAATAATCCTTTCAAATCCTCTTAGTGTGAAAAAGCTTTTACCCGGTTAGGACACCTTAAAATGCATGAGATGACATGCAGGGAAGAAGCCTTTCTGCAGCTCCCAGTCTGGAAAGAGTTTTACCTAGACAAGATACTTGAAAAAAACATGCGCTAACACACTTTGCAGAGAATCCTTGAATAAATCCACACTGCAGGAAAATATATTTTTATATGATTAAGTTAACTCATTGATCCTGCTTTGTTGTATACCCCTCAGGTCTAAGTCTGCGAAAAGGAAAGCAGGCCCAGTCCTTGCTGTTCTGCCACCCTAGGCGAGAAAATAAATTGCAGCCATCCTCCTCTCTCTCCGCAAAACTAGAATAGTGTGCCGTGTCCACCCAGTGGTGGAAAAAGTACCCAATTGTCATACTTCAGTAAAAGTAAAGATACTGTACCTTAATAGAAAATGACTCAAGTAAAAGTGCAAGTCGCCCAGTAAATTACTACTCGAGTAAAAGTATTTGGTTTAAATATACTTAAGATTCAAAAGTAAATGTAATTGCAAAAATATACTTACAGTGCATTCGGAAAGTATTCAGACCCCTTGACTTTCCACATTTTGTTTCTTTACAGCCTTATTCTAAAATTGATTAAATTGTTTTTTCCCCTCATCAATCTACACACAATACCTCATAATAACAAAGCAAAAACAGGTTTAGATTTTTTTGCAAATGTATAATTTTTTTTAATGGAAATATCACATTTACATAAGTATTCAGACCCTTTACTCAGTACTTTGTTGAAACACCTTTAGCATCAATTACAGCCTCGAGTCTTCTTGGATATGATGCTACAAGCTTGGCACACCTGTATTTGGTTCAAGTCCCGGGCTCTGGCTGGGCCACTCAAGGACATTCAGAGACATGTCCTGAAGCCACTCCTGCGTTGTCTTTGCTGTGTGCTTAGGGTCGTTGTCCTGTTGGAAGGTGAACCTTCTTCCCTGTCTGAAGTTCCTGAGCACTCTGGATCAGGTTTTCATCAAGGATCTCTCTGTACTTTGCACTGTTCTTCTCTCCCTTGATCCTGACTAGTCTCCCAGTCCCTGCCGCTGATAAACATCCCCACAGCATGATGCTGCCACCACCATGCTTCACCGTTGGGATGGTGCCAGGTTTCCTCCAAAGAGTTCAATCTTGGTTTCATCCGAACAGAATCTTGTTTCTCATGGTCTGAGTCTTTAGGTGCCTTTTGGCAAACTTTTTTTTATCAGTTTTAGAATAAGTCTGTAATGTAACAAGATGTAGAACAAGTCAAGGTGTCTGAATACTTTCTGAATGCACTGTAAGTATCAAAGTAACAGTATAAATCATTTAACATTCCTTATATTAAGCAAACCAGATGCCACAATTTCTTTTTTTCTTCTTTTTTTTACGGATAGACGGGCACACTCCAACACTCAGACATAATTTACAAACAAAGAATTTGTGTTTAGTGAGTCTGCCAGATCAGAGGCAGTTTGGATGACCAGGGATGTTCACTTGATAAGTGTCAATGTTTTAAAATGTAACTTTTATTTAACTAGGCAAGTCAGTTAATAACAATTTCTTAATTACTATGACGGCCAAACCCGGATGACGCTGGGCCAATTGTACGCTACCCTATGGGACTCCCAATCACGGCCGGTTGTGATACAGCCTGGTGTCTGTAGTGACGCCTCTAGCACTGTGATGCAGTGCCTTAGACCGCTGCGCCACTCAGGAGCCCATGTTAGTAACAAGTTCTTTTGGGTGACAGGGACAATTCATGGAGTAAAAAGTAAACGTAAAAAATATAAATAGTAAAGTACACCCCCCCCCCAAAAAGACTTAAGGTGTACTTTTGAAGTATTTTTACAACACTGTGCCCATCCATGTGGTACCGTTTGTAAAACATGCAGTTGCATTGGATTTATTAGTTCTGGTGTTAGTCCTGGTTCCTGACAAAGGTTTTTCTATTTAAGCTTTGAATATCAATTCCCCAAGTTTATCAGGCTTTATCTTGAGACTATTTGCTATGAGAATCAACGTGTTTACACAGCTGGAAATGCAGATGTATTTTCTTAGCTATAATCAGCTGGTCAAAAATTCAGGGATACAAATCTTAAACACTTATCTATTTTACTACTGCAGTGAAGTTAGCTTTATATTGAAGATTCTGACTTTACTCGTCAATACCTCAACAGAACATGCCAGGAAAATTATAGAAATGTAATTCTAAATCAGCTGACAATAGCGAACAAGTTACACCCCTTGTTTTAAAATATTTACTTTTTGGAGGCAAAATGTAGCTAAAACATTGCTCTCCTCTGCTCCAAGGGGCAAGGGGCCCATTTTAAAACAAACGCTTACTATAGCATGTTAATGAACAATGTCAATATCATCTCAACCACAGACAAACCCAGATAACACATTTTGGTTCTGGCAACGGTCCCTGAAGGTTGTGGGAACGTTCCCTGAACGTTGCACCAATGTTCCCTAAAGGTTTAAACGGATGGTTTTCTTAACGTTCTTATAACGTTCTCTTTTGGTTTTACAAAGATAGCGGGGCACGTTCTCTGAAGGTTACACTGTAGGCAACGTTCTCTGAAGGTTCTGGGAATGTTCTCTGAATGTTAAAAATGTTCCCTAAAGGTTCAAAATTATGGTTTTCTTAACACACACACACAGGATGGCACAATTAAATATTAACAATTAATTCTTATACACTGCTCAAAAAAATAAAGGGAACACTTAAACAACACAATGTAACTCCAAGTCAATCACACTTCTGTGAAATCAAACTGTCCACGTAGGAAGCAACACTGATTGACAATAAATGTCACATGCTGTTGTGCAAATGGAATAGACAACAGGTGTAAATTATAGGCAATTAGCAAGACACCCCCAATAAAGGAGTGGTTCTGCAGGTGGGGACCACAGACCACTTCTCAGTTCCTATGCTTCCTGGATGATGTTTTGGTCACTTTTGAATGCTGGCGGTGCTTTCACTCTAGTGGTAGCATGAGACGGAGTCTACAACCCACACAAGTGGCTCAGGTAGTGCAGCTCATCCAGGATGGCACATCAATGCGAGCTGTGGCAAGAAGGTTTGCTGTGTCTGTCAGCGTAGTGTCCAGAGCATGGAGGCGCTGCCAGTAGACAGGCCAGTACATCAGGAGACGTGGAGGAGGCTGTAGGAGAACAACAACCCAGCAGCAGGACCGCTACCTCCGCCTTTGTGCAAGGAGGAGCAGGAGAAGCACTGCCAGAGCCCTGCAAAATGACCTCCAGCAGGCCACAAATGTGCATGTGTCTGCTCAAACGGTCAGAAACAGACTCCATGAGGGTGGTATGAGGGCCCGACGTCCACAGGTGGGAGTTGTGCTTACAGCCCAACACCGTGCAGGACATTTGGCATTTGCCAGAGAACACCAAGATTGGCAAATTCACCACTGGCGCCCTTGTGTCTTCACAGATGAAAGCAGGTTCACACTGAGCACGTGACAGACGTGACAGAGTCTGGAGACGCCGTGGAGAACGTTCTGCTGCCTGCAACATCCTCCAGCATGACCGGTTTGGCGGTGGGTCAGTCATGGTACGGGGTGGCATTTCTTTGGGGGGCCGCACAGCCCTCCATGTACTCGCCAGAGGTAGCCTGACTGCCATTAGGTACTGAGATTGGCCCTGGGTTCCTCCTAATGCAAGACAATGCTAGACCTCATGTGGCTGGAGAGTGTCAGCAGTTCCTGCAAGAGGAAGGCATTGATGCTATGGACTGGCCCGCCCATTCCCCAGACCTGAATCCAATTGAGCACATCTGGGACATCATGTCTCGCTCCATCCACCAACGCCACGTTGCACCACAGACTGTCCAGGAGTTGGCGGATGCTTTAGTCCAGGTCTGGGAGGAGATCCCTCAGGAGACCATCCGCCACCTCATCAGGAGCATGCCCAGGCGTTGTAGGGAGGTCATACAGGCACATGGGAGGCCACACACACTACTGAGCCTCATTTTGACTTGTTTTAAGGACATTACATCAAAGTTGGATCAGCCTGTAGTGTGGTTTTCCACTTTAATTTTGATTGTGACTCCAAATCCAGACCTCCATGGGTTGATCAATTGGATTTCCATTGATTATTTTTGTGTGATTTTGTTATCAGCACATTCAACTATGTAAAGAAAAAAGTATTTAATAAGATTATTTCTTTCATTCAGATCTAGGATGTGTTGTTTAAGTGTTCCCTTTATTTTTTTGAGCAGTATATTTATACCAATTATCCCACTGAATAATATTTTTTTTTTAAGTATACTACGTCATAACTGACTTTATATGGCCAATAAATAAATAAAAGTTTCAAGTCTTCCAAGACTTAAAAAGAACTGATGATATTGGACAGAGGGAATGTTAGTGATGTTCCAACGAAATTACGGTTAACAAAAATTACCCTTAATCCAGTATAAACGAATGTATAGAATGTATTATACAAGTTAAAATCACAAATTCTTCAGCAAAACGGAAGAGTCATGTTTTAATGAAGTGATAATGCCTGAGTAGCCGCTGTTTGGAGGATATATTGGCACGGCCTGAGACCAAGTCAAATCGTGCCAATATATCCTCTAAACATCGGCTTCGAGGGCATTATCACTTTTATACAACGGGTTACCAACATATATAAATAATGATTGACATATTTTTATTAACAAAACTTATTTTGATTAATTTATTCATGCTATTTCATCCTTCCACAAGATATAGTCCCGACACAAATCTAGGGTTGCTACCCAAGCCGCCTGGTCGTTCTTTCTATCTGTTCGGTTGCCAGAGACGCAACCCAATCGTTCAGTCTTTTTGTTCTGTATCTATGGACGCAACCCAGATCTAAATGTTCCATTGCCATATTGGCTGGCAATGTTCTTATCCCTTGCTAGCTAGCTAGCTAGTCAACTACGGCTAAATTACGGTCACGTCAAACAGTGCAGCCAGAATAACAACAAAGTAGCTGCATTTGCATTTGTTTAACTTGTTTTCTAGTGATATTTATTTGGATACGTCCATAACAATGAGCTAATGATGCACGATTTCACCTGGCATAGAAAATGTGCTCTCTCTCGTCAGGACACTGTTGCTCGAGAGCTAGCCAACAACACAGCTAACACAATCATTTTAAACTGAAGCTGGAAAGACTACAAACTAGCTGCACATTGTTTGGTTTGACCTGTTTTCTATTGCTAGTTCTTTGTATATATCCATAAAAATTATGTTGATTCATGATCTCAAACTGGCTGAGAAAAGCTGCCTACCTGTCTGTCTCATCCCAACACGTTCATTACTATGGGACAGGTGGAGATCGAATTTGAATATTGAAACAATTTAGCAAATGTCGGAGAGACAGACAGCAAGGTTTATACAAATCTCCGATGTTGAAAACTAAATGTTAGTCTAAAAGAAATGGGAGATAATGTCTACATGCTTTTTATAGTGGAGATCAAGTTTATAAATTGCCTGGCTGGGCTGATGAGACAGGGGATTGCACAGGCAGATGGAACAGAGTAAATAGGCATTTTAACATCATAGATTTAGCCGGTGGTAACTTGTGGAGTAGACACCGGCTGGAATGCGGTTTTGAGCAATCAGCATTCAGGATTAGACCCACCTGTTGTATAAGTGTAAAACTAACAATGACTCAATAACCCATGCCTTCTGCGAATGCTATAAAGTCCAAAAGTTTTGGGCGGAGTTATAAAGTTGTCTGTCAGAAGTATCAAAATGTAAATGTACTTTTAATCCGTCTGAGCAGATAGGTCTGGCCAGATGTGATGACGTTGATGTTTGTGTGCTGTTGTTTGGATGTGCATGTTTAGTATTGTTTTAAAAAATGTAGAATTTTAACAGTTAACACATATATAATTTTATTTAACAATTCAGAAATCTGCAACCTGGTGACTGCCTCATGAAGCTGGTTGAGAGAATGCAAAGAGTGTCCAAAGATGTCAAGTCAAACGGTGGCTAAATATATCTTTATTTGTTTAACACTTTTTTGCTTACCACATGATTCCATATGTGTTATTTCATCGTTTTGATGTCTTCACTATTATTCTACAATGTAGAAAATAGTCCAAATAAAGAAAAACCCTTGAATGAGTAGGTGTGTCCAAACTTTTGACTGGTACTGTATATGAATGTATTTTCACATTTTTTTTGAATGTTCCTAATTTAGAGTGACTACAGTGTACCTCTGGTACTGCAGACATTGTTGTTTTCTGAGCTGACATTTTTAATAAATGTGTAATATACATTTAAATAAAAGTGAGAATCAAACATGTATTGTTTTTTCAATGACTACACCACAATTGAACAAAACAGGTGTGATTCAGTATAGATCAAGAACACTTTCATGGTCTGTCTGCCTCCTTTCTCTGCTCTGCCTCTTTGCCTTTTTGACCTGAAGGACCTGTAAGTTCCATACAATCAATGCAATGGCAACACATGTCAGTTAAACATGGCCTGCTAGGACACCGTAATGTTAACGGCTAGTTATATAGATTACCGGTATTGCCATGACTTTGATAGTTTTGAAAATGTGAGTTTACATTCTTTTTGCCTGGAAGCATTTTTTTCTCATGAATATCTGTCTGCCAAGTTAGCTTTCTTCTTTGCTCTGTCATATGAGTAAAATAATAACATCTGGTTACAAATAATTCTTCAATGGTTATTTGTTTGAAATGATATGCCACACCCAAATGTAAAGTATCATACTGGACATACCCTATTAGATGGTCATACTGAATCCAGATTTCATATATACTATCACTTTCAAAACATATTCACTTTACCTGTGGTCTCCAGAATTCTGGCCCATTGTTTCATTTTCTATGTCTTGTCTGGTCGTTCACAGTTTTTACCTTTTTCGGGGATACCTTTTTTGGTCCAGTAGCAATACACAACCTGATGAAGAGGTTACAGTGTATTTCAATTATAAGCCACAGAAATACTATGAAAACAGCTTCTGCAGAATTGTTCTGCTATAACACAACTCACACGTGCTCATACTTGACTTTTTACTCTATTTTTATTCACAAATGCGAATGTAATTTTTGCAGTGTAGAGCCCTGAAAATTGACCACCCGCTTCAGCCCTGCATCCCCACCAATTTTACGGAATCCAAACACGGTCCAATATAAATTGACCCGAAAAGTCAGGTGGGCATCAATTGAAAGCTTATTCTACTGCCAACATGACTAGCTAAGTTATAAAATATGACCTTACAGTGTTAGGCAAGTATATTAAGCTATAATATTGGAGAGAACAATCTAGCTAATGATTAATTCAGCTGATTGTTCGGCCCCATCGCAGATTGGAGTTTTGACCCGTCCCTCTCGCCAGGGGATACAGCTGCCTCTGCTATTGCAAACTCCTTCTCCAGCCTGATAAAAGCCAGAGATTCCTGCGTCAGGGAGGAGAGCATCTTTTTATGTCCTGTGTTGATTGTTGTAACCGATCCTTCCCGAGGTATGTGTATGCCAATGGGACTTAGTGAACAATTTCAACAACCAAAAACACTAAGTATTAGTAATTATTCTGTTTCATTTGTTCCCAGGGGGCGAAGGGGAACGCACCTTGGGAGTGTTTAGGCAAGAGGCCTGCGGGCATACATAACCCGTTGTATTTAATCTGTCTATGCACACTAGGTAACAGCTGGGCATCCCACCCCCTTGTATTTTGTTTAGCGCGCCAGGTGGTGCTAAAGGTTAGGTAAGTAGTGGGAAGGCAGGTAAGGTAGGAGCGGGGAATCTTTTTAATTTAGACTTTCTTTACTTTGGTTCCGTCCAGCCCTTTCCCCCTACCTTACCGTGTTAAGGAATAACACATTCCCTGTAAACGGTATTTTTCTCTGCCTCTGTCGTCCCTCCCCGCACCTACGATCACATACTTATTCACTCCACAGGGAGTTGAGATATAGCAGGGTGTTGCGTTTCCACCAAGAGGCGTACATAACATATGTCATTTATAATGACAAAGGGAAAATAACTACTTTTTGACATTAATTTCATAACACCCTCTTGAATTTCCCCGTTTTTCTTCTACATTGTTGTACAGCAGTGTGTGGACGCCCTAAAAATGCAAATAATGTTAGCTAGCTAGCTATCAACCTCAAACCTAGGAGTTATAGATGCAGTTAAGGGGATAGGAGGACATAAAATCAGAGGTCCACCTTTTAAAAAAATCCAAATCACATGTTTTTAGCAGTTAGTTGTCAGTAACAGAAACACAAAACCAATGCTTTTAACAAGGTATGTATTACAAAATCCATGCAAGCATACTGAAAGATCTAGTTTGTGAATGATCATTCCTATATCTGATCCTTACAGAAGCTGACACAGATTATAAGGCATTCAATGGTGGGTTACACATTATTGAAAACTACTTACTTGACGAGTTACTAAAGTTAAGGTGAATTATTAAGGTGAACTAGGGCTCTCTTGTGGAGACTGTGGGTAGTTCACCCTCTCTCACTGCTCCTCAGGCGCACTCCCAGGCGGAAGGGCTTTTGAGACTGTGTCCCACCAAAGATGAGGCTGAAATCTGGGACACCTCCATCCTCAGGCCAGACGAATCGGAAACACTGAAGCAATGTCACTAGAACCAGGAAGAGCTCCATACGTGCTAACCCCTCCCCCAGACACACACGAGATCCTGGGGAACACACACACGGCTATCAATGAGAACAACATTTCACTCATACCTTCATATGCATGCAGCCTGGCATTTTATGTCAACATATTCTCCTGTCTCTGTACAACATACTATCACTTATAGCACAGAGAGTTCAGTGAGGATCATGTACACTCTAAAAAAAAAAGGTTCCATCTAGAACCTAAAAGGATTCTTTGGCTGTCCCCAACACCTTTGAAGAACACTTTTGGGATCAGCGTAGAACCCTTTCCACAGAGAGTTCTACCTGGAACCCAAAAGGGTTCTACCTGGGAACAGCCGAAAGAACCATTTTGGAATCCTTTTTTTTTAGTAAACATGGAGTGGCACAGGGCTTAGACTGTACCATGGCCCACGGTCCGAAAGCTTCTTTGGTCAACTCCTCTAAGCTCTGGATGAGGGTGAGGATGACCGGGTCGTCGTATTCGAACCTCTCTCCGAAAATCAGCGAGCAGATGATGTTAGACGCAGTCAGATGGAACAGGTGCTGAGGGTCCGTCGAACCGCCTACCAGGACACAGCAACGGTCACCACGCCAGGCAATACACACAGACAAGGTAAGAACAACGATCACAGAGCTACTGAATTGAACACACTGACAGGATAGATAAAGTAACAATCCCCACAGTCTTTATACCTAATGTTAAAACAAGTATAGTAAATATAGTCATACTGGGAGTATTACTGAGAGGATCTTGTTTGTGTGATTTATGGAAGCTTGTTACAACTACAAGGGGTTAATAGTGTAATTGTTTGATACAGTATTTGGAGGACCTTTGGGGTGGATACTAAGCGCTGATAATGACATGAATATGTACGGTGATGATTGTGATTACTAGGACGTTGTGTGTGTGGGACTGTACCAGCACTGCTCTCCAGCTCAGTGCAGATGTGGGACACCTCCTCTAGGATGCGTTTTTCCATGGAGCGTTTGCCCAGACCAAATTGTCTCAGCGTGGTCAGAGCAAAGCGCCGGTGGTCCCTCCAGCTGCAGCCATAATTGGCCAGGGCGATCCCTGATCGGCACACACACACACACACACACGGAGCATACGTGGGTCGGGCTCACGGTCTCATGCCTGCTACTTTGAAATCAGTGCCACCCTCAGCCCAAGGGGGGATTTCCTATTGGGCGAATTCCTGTATCCTGTTTCCTGTTTCCTATTGGGCTAATTCCTGGTCTCCCATGGGAGATACTGCCGGTGGTGCACACACACACACACACGCACGCACGCACGCACGCACACACACACACACACACACACACACACACACACACACACACACATTACCCTTATTATACCACATATTACAAAATGGGTCAAGGACCTACTACCTTTGCTTTCGAAGAGGTGGCTGATGAGAAGATGGGTTGGTCGTCCAGCATATTCCTCTGCGTGTGTCACCAGCGCTTCACGAACCACCTCCAGTCCATTCAGAACCACAGCAGGCCGTGAGCCGATGTACAGACTGAACACGTTACCATAGCGCCTCTTCAGCTGAAGCACAGAAGGAGAGGGACAGGGGGAGTATTTATTGTGGGAATATAATGTGGGACTTTTCTTTTGAAATGCTATTCAGGCACTTGGGAGAAAATGCAAGGGTTGATGGATAAGCTTTCAGTCTTGCGTTTTAGTGGTTCGAGGAGTAACTCTTGGCCGACTACTATTATTTCGTCCCTTTACAAGTTGCGTAGCACTCTGATATTAAACATTGAGTCGCAGTGTCCCTGGTTTCCTCATTATGTGAAATAACAAAAAAAAGCTCAACCTGATTCACAACATATCTATACACTGTTATTAGTGTGTAATAAGACCATTTCTTCCCAGGATAATAAAGTGTTTCCCTTTCCCTAGAATTGTATGGTTTAGAAATAACGGAAAGCGTGGTTTTTATCCACAATTTTCACGAATTATTTTAAAACATTAGACTAAATTACATAAATATTTCTGTTTATTGTCAAATGAATGAATCATTGTCTTTTGTTGAAATTGTGTATTGACATTCCAACCTTTTTGAGTATTTTCTAGTCCAATTGCGGCATGATTCCGCTGGTTGTATCCGTTTGCATCAGTTTCAGAGTTCCAGAGTGCTGTGCAGTATGTGGAGGCCAGTGCCAATGCCAGTCAGGTGTCTGGGTACCTTTGCTGCCCCCTGACATGGGAGCGGTTGAAGGATAGTCATCTCGTCAATCAGGAAGTGAGCCAGCTCAAGAGACCTCAACTGTCATCCCCTGAGCTAAATCTGTGCAGCATGTGGAGGCCAGGGCCAAGGTTGTCAGGTGTCTGTGTACCTTTCCTGGAAGCGGCTGAGGGATAGTCTCGATCAGGAACTGAGAAAGTCAAAGAGGCCTCGACTGAAGCAGCAGCGAGAGGCCTGCTGGTATGTCAGATAAGGTGTTTGCCAGCAAGGGGCGCAAGAGAGCATATAGCCAGAGTGAAGAAGGATGAGACCCCAGATCGCAAGAAAGGCGAGGGACCATAGTCACTGATATTCACCCATTCATATGCACACATCAGGGTGGGGGTCAATTCCATTCAATTCAATTCAGTCAAATTAGAAAGTAAGCTGAAATCCCAGTTTCCATTAAAACAATTTCTTAAGCAAGGCATTGAGGAGTATTGGAATGGGAAGTAGAAAGTCAGTTTATTTCCTAAATTGAGAGAAATTAAAAGGAATTGACTCCAACCCTGGCACACGTATACAAAGGCACACACATACACAAGTAAATATTTTTGTAATAAATATTTTATTAGCAAACAATCAGTCAGTGATGTGTTTTTATTCACCAGTTATATTTGAGTTAAAGTAAACATCTGTCAGTAAAGACTGCACTGTGCGTCAAACTGCCCATGCCCTGATAGGAATAGAGAGGATGGTACAATACTACCTCTGAATGTAGTGACTACATGTGAAAAACAGAGAAATGTAGCTTTCATTTAAATCAAAAAGCAAATATATCACACAAAAAAAGAGATAATGAAATGATCCTCATCCATTCAAATGGATTGTTAAAGGCTCTTTGACATTACATTTCAGACACAAGTCAGCAGGTTGCAGTGTCAAATGAAAACGAAAGACAACAACAAAAAATAACTACAGTATGTTTATAGTACCTTTACATTTTTATTCTCTCCCTTATATTAATTTGCTTAACTAGTTCATCAGGTTTGGAAAAAGAAAACTGCGACCTGCCATTGCAACACTACTCTATGTTGCACACATATTATATAGTTATTTTGCAATTGTTTGCAATTGTTTACAATCTGTTACTTAACTTGGAACAAAATGTCGGTTGAAGGTTAACATAGGCAATACTTTTCAGCTGTTAAATATATTGGCATGATGCTCTACTCAACAGTGTTGTTGTTTACATTTTAATATTCAGCAGACTCTCTTTTGTTAAGTGCCTTGCTCAAGCGTTCATCAACAGATATTTCACCTAGTCGGCTCGGGGATTCGAAACAGCAATCTTTCGGTAACAGGTGTTGTGCCGAAAATCTCCCCCCTGTCAGAATCCCCCCCCCCATTTCACTGATCTTAGTAGCAGAAAGCATTTTTTATTTGTGTCCTTCAAGGCAGCTGTCAATGATCACGTTAGGCTGCATTTCATTTGATTTTTGATGGTGGTTTGATCGCGGGGGAGGCACTAGTAATGTCTGCAGTTTTCAGTTTGGCTGTTTGAAGGACTAATTTCAAGTGTATTAGTCTAAAAATAAATCTCTTTGCCAAAATTGATCATTTCTCCCATGTCTTATTCGACTAGTAGTTGTTCTGAAATGTTTATTGCTTGCCTACATTTTACTCCCTCCATTATGTTTAATATAACACACATACATGAATTATTAATTTTGGTTGCCTATCCTGATGTCAAGTTTGTTCTATAAAAAGTATTTGACTCTAGTGACAAAATTAAGGAAATTAGAAGGGGTTTCGGTGAGGATGTCGGCAAGGCCATTTTCTAGCCTGCCGAAATTCTCTCCCATCTTCTAATTTTCCTAATTATGTGGCTAGAGTCAAATACTCTCTGTGGCACACACTACTAGTCTTGGTCATGTGACCTACTGGACTCAAACAAGGTTCAGAATGTCCACTGACTACCGTTCTATATTGCACACCCTTTAGTTTGTTCATTTTCATCTCACACGTTTTTACATTAATTCTGTAAACTTTAGAATTTCAATAGCCCCTTGGTCATGTGACCTACTGACCTCAAACAAGGTTCAGAATGTACACTTAGTGGGCCTACACGTTGCACACCTTCTTGTCTGTCCATTTTCTCACATGATTTTACATGAATTTGCCTGCTCTGCTCCCCTGAGGGACAGTGACACTCACACACCTATTCACTTGGGCCTTCTCCCTGGGGCCTACCTGACCTCCAGGCAGCCCCCCATTGACCTGGTGACCTCTGACTTCTGGCCTCCAGGCCAACACTCCCTGCCCGCCTGCCTGTCCTCTCCCTGGGCCTGAGAGTGTATATCTTACTCCCTGGAACTACAGACCTCCAGGCCTCCACACCTACTCTCCCTACCCGGTCAACACCCTTCTCCCTTGGCCTTAGAGTATAACTTACACCCTGGAATTACTAAGACGTCTATAGTCCCGCTGTCAGGAACCACGTGCACATGGTAATCCGAAACAGGCTCTGTGCACCTGATAACCCAAAACAAGCTCTGTGCACCTGGTAAGCCGAAACAGGCTCTGTGCACCTGATAACCCAAAACAAGCTCTGTGCACCTGGTAAGCCGAAACAGGCTCTGTGCACCTGGTGACCCACCCACTTTTTTCCCTATTCCAACCTCCACAGCCTGGGTTCCCCACAAACATGCAGTGCGCATCAGGAGAGGGGCGGAACTCCAACACCGTCACTAACGGCTCTACTCACCTGCTAAAAGAGGCTAATGTGTGGTGTCCCGCACTCAGGCAAGCCTGAGGCCTGGTAGTGTCAGCTAATGTTAAGGCGACCCGCCGGAGACCCCCCCCAGCGAACGTAGCTGGGGAGATCCGCGAGAAGGGCCCAGCGTGCGTCCAAAGTCGCTGCTGCCAACCATCGGAACCAACCCCCCACCGGCCCGCCGACAGACACAACCCTGACAAACCTCCGCACGCTGCCCCTTGCGAGACCACACACGAGAGACCGCGATATGGTCCGCATAACGAACTTCCAACGGTGGCGAGAGGAGGGCGACGGAGCGACTGCTCCCCCAGCTGCGGCTCAAGTCCCACTTCGCACCACAGCCTGACCGACCCAGCCCTTAGAGCCAATCCTTATCCCGAAGTTACGGATCTGACTTGGCAACTTCCCTTTTTAATTTTTTTTAAATTTCACCTTTATTTAACCAGGTAGGCTAGTTGAGAACAAGTTCTCATTTACAACTGCGACCTGGCCAAGATAAAGCAAAGCAGTGCGACAGAAACAACAACACAGAGTTACACATGTAATAAACAAACATACAGTCAATAATACAATAGAAAAAGTCTATATACAGTGTGTGCAAATTAGGTGGGATAAGGGAGGTAAGGCAATAAATAGGCCATAGTGGTGAAATAATTACAATATAGCAATTAAACACTGGAGTGATAGATGTGCAGAAGATGAATGTGCAAGTAGAGATACTGGGGTGTAAAGAAGCAAAATAAATAAATAAATAAATAACAGTATGGGGATGGGGTAGTTGGATGGGCTATTTACAGATGGGCTACGTACAGGTGCAGTGATCTGTGAGCTGCTCTGACAGCTGGTGCTCAAAGTTAGTGAGGGAGATATTTATTCTCCAGCTTCAGTGATTTTTGCAGTTCGTTCCAGTCATTGGCAGCAAAGAAATGGAAGGAAAGGCGGCCAAAGGAGGAATTGGCTTTGGGGGTGACCAGTGAAATATACCTGCTGGAGCGCGTGCTATGGATGGGTGCTGCTATGGTGACCAGTGAGCTGAGATAAGGCGGCTTTACCTAGCAAAGACTTATAGATGACCTGGAGCCAGTGGGTTTGGCGATGAATATGAAGCGAGGGCCAGCTAATGAGAGCATAAAGGTCGCAGTGGTGGGGGGTATATGGGGCTTTGGTGACAAAATGGATGGCACTGTAATAGACTGCATCCAATTTGTTGAGTAGAGGCCTTACCTGCATTGTTATAACATGCCAGAGGCTAGTCCGTGGACATTCTGAAAGTAGTTTGAGGTCAGTAGGTCACATGAGATGTGCAATGTGTAGGGTGTGCAATGTGTAGGCCCACTAATTACACAGTCTGAACCTTGTTAGAGGTCAGTAGGTCACATGACCAAGGAGCTATTGAAATGCTAAAGTTAACTAAATTAATGTAAAATCGTGTGAGGTGAAAATGGACAAACCAAAGGGTGTGCAATATAGAACGGTAGCCAGTGGACATTCTGAACCTTGTTTGAAGTCAATAGGTCACATGACCAAGGAGCTATTGAAATTAGAAACATTGATAAACATTGAAAATTAATGTCAATTTGCATGAGATGAAAATGGACAAACTAAAGGGTGTGCAATGTGTAGGCCCACTGATTGTACATTCTGAACCTTGTTAGAGGTCAGTAGGTCATATGATCAAGGAGCTATTGAAATTTGAATGTAAAAAAGCGTGTACTTTGTTTACGCTCCCTAACTAATTCAACTATGAATACAAAATGCCGCTCACATTTCCATATGTTTATTCGCTTTGGAAAGCGAATTAATGTCCAAATCTTGAAAATAAGACACGTGCATTGTTGTGCGCAATTTTTCCAACATCATGACACTTATTAGGACTCCGTGGCTCAAGTGGATTGAAGGTTATTGAGGTTTGAAATCGTGAATATCCGATCTGAAACTGATTTTAGCTCGGTGGAAAGCTGCATGTGAGGCAGGCAACCCCGCGCAAGAGTGTCCCATGCAAATTGCTCTGCTTTCTCCAACTCCACCCTCCCTTTATATTGTCTTTTGCTACCGCCGATTCATTCCGTTATTGTGCGCCCTGAGGTGTGCACCGCATCGGAACCGCTTTGGCGAACTGGGTAGCCAAGCATATAGGTCAAAACTAATAAAAGTTCTGGGCATAGCCGTATTTAAACATGGATCTTCATCAACGAGGTTGGTTAGGATGGGCAACTCTGTTTGCCATTGCGTTATCAGTGAACAGTTTGAGCAAACGCGACATGTTTGATTATGGAGAGCAAGCTGGAGACCAACTGTTGGAGCAGGGGACCGACCAAACTCAAGCATTTATTTTGAACCAGTCAATGTTCTTCTTCGATGGCGCATATGACACTGTTTATGTGAGTATAATTAGGTTTTATGCACATGCGAAAATAGTAGCTTAATTATACACGAGAATAGCTGCAAAATATATCAATGGCAACCATGCACAGCCATCAATTATGATATTCACGTGCATGTTGACTGTTGAGAACCCCTTCCTATGCATCCATTGTGATAGGCTATTTTGTCCATGAAAGATAGCTAACAAAACAATTACATCCTATGTTCTCAATTAGTTTACCATCTCATGCATGTGCCACATTTCACATCATTCAAAATCTGTTCACATATTAAAGTACTCTTTGATGATAATCAAATTAGCATAAATTGCTCAAAACCCATGAATTGGGGGGATGAAAGGACATGTGGAATGTTGCTGGGAGGGTTTGGAATGTCAGTCAGTTCATTATGTGACTGATAAGGCTATCAATGCCCACCTTCATAAACAATGGCTTGGCTCTGTGCCTCCTTATACTGTAGAATATCACATACCAACAAATCATGTGATGATGGTTGATAGAGAATGATACATTCATTGATCCACAAATGTCTTTAGTTTAGAATGGTTCAGATCTTCCCAAGCGCCTGAAAGTTGCCCAAAATGTCACATTGGCAATTGTCACCCCTTTCGTCCCCAAATGTCCATCTCTCTCTCTCTCTTTCTTTCTCTCTCTCTCTCTCTCTCTCTCTCTCTCTTTCTCTCTCTCTCTCTCTCTCTCTCTCTCTCTCTCTCTCTTTCTCTTTCTCTTTCTCTTTCTCTTTCTCTTTCTCTCTCTCTCTCTCTCTCTCTCTCTCTCTCTCTCTCTCTCTCTCTTTTCTCTCTTTCTCTCTTTCTCTCTCTCTCTCTCTCTCTCTCTCAATTCAATTCAAGGGCTTTATTGGCATGGGAAACATATGTTAACATTGTCAAAGCAAGGGAAGTAGATAATAAACAAAAGTGAAATAAACAATACAAATGAACAGTAAACATTACACTCACAGAAGTTCCAAGTTCTCTCTCTCTCTCCTACATCTTTGTATGATGTATCTACTGCATTATAAATGAATTCCCCCTTTAGCTATGGACCCCAGACAGTGCAGTGTAAGGGTTAATTAACCCAAACAATGACTAGTCTGTTCATTAAAAAGCGCTGAGCCCTATTGTTGAAGATTGACAAAACATTAAACCCAGAAGGTCCAGGTAAACTCATCCCTATGCCCCATTAGAAAGCTTTGTCTGTGACGTGACCCGCCTTTTGTCGGATCAAAAGACAGAGACGGCACAGAGAACTAATGAGGTCCCCACACAGCAGGACTATTGTGTGATTTATCTCCAAAGAGGCTACAGAGTGACCTTAAAGCTCAGACACACCGGTATGATTGTCAAACGTTTGTCTGCCGACTGTACTTAGCACCTCAGAACAGTGTCGGTAGTCAATCTCTTTTGTGTTCACACAGCAAAGACCTTGGAAGGTGTCAGCCACTCAGCCTTGTTAAAATACTCCAAACCAGAAGGTGGCAGTAGCGTTGTTTGGCAATGCATATCCATGTGTATTGCTTATGGCCTAGATTTGAAGCTACTGTATCTACGCTAATGTTGCTAGATAACTACAGTACCTAGCAAGATGACGAAGAAACTATTTAATTCACTCTCCATAATCGCATACTGCCAGTGCCAGCCCATAGCAAAATGTTTAGCAAGCTAGAGATAACATTAGCATATACGCTAGCTAGTACAACATAGCTAGGTAGCTTAGGACACTGCACTAACTTAAAAAAACAGGTGGATCAGCTTAATATTGCGGAAAGATTGTTGCTTCCATCAATGTAATTGTCTGCATAATTTCCAATCCCCCATATATTTTTGGGGTAAAACTATGTATCCATATACATACACATATGCATACATATACAATATATACATACACATACCTATATAGATATTCATACTTTTTAAAGAATATACCTTTATTATTCCCCGCAAACCCTACCACCCTTCCCCCAATTGGAGTAAACTAATAAACACTTAGGCTTCTACCTTCAGTTTATACAGCCTATACACATTTTACATACACAATCTATTTTACAATAGTTATAATTTGTTTGTTTTTAGTCCTTCCTCTATTTCTGATGTCCATTCAGTTTGATTTCTATTTGTAACTGTGCTATTTCACAACATTTCTGAACCTATATACATTTTACAGACCCTGTATGTTTTACATTTGTTATCTTGTTATTAGTCCCAGCCTTCAGCTCCATTCAACCCCTCCCATCTATCTCTCAACATCATCCATTTTGGATTTCTATTTGCCATATATTTTTTCAACTGTGCTGTGATGCTTCACAAAAGTACTGAACCTTTCTATTCTCATAGCTTCTACAGATTGTAAATTAAAAATATATTTTTTTGCTAAAATAATTATTATATTATTGATTGATTGACTATGGCTTTTCAAATCACCCAGTATTGCTATCTGCAGCGTTAGTTCTTGGCAAATGTTGCAATTCTTCAGCCATTCCTGGACCTGTGACCAAAAACGAGCTACATATGGACAATACCAAAATAAATGATCTAATGACTCTGCTTCCTCACAGCAAAATCTGCAGAGCTGGGAAGATTGTATCCCCCATATATATAACATTCTATTGGTTGCAAGAATTTTGTATAATAATTTAAATTAAAAAATTTGAAGTTTTGAATCCGGCGTTGTTTTGCGTATCAATTCATAAACCATGTGCCATGGAATGGGTACATCGAAAATCTCTTCCCAATTATTTTGCAATTTATATGGCATAGCTGTCAGTTTTTTGTTCCTTAAATTAAATTGGTATATGTTTTTATTTATCACACTTTTCTTTAACCATTTATGTTCTTTAATACAGGGCCGACATACAAATTCCTTACCTTTTTCCCCTTCTACTTGCCTCTTCCATTTTTGTGGTAATGCTGCAATTAATTGGTTGTAATTTTGGGTAGAGCAGACATTTCCATATGTCTGTGTTAGATGCATGTGTGACATAACTCCACCAGTCCTATTTATGATACCAATCACTAAAATTATACCTATTTTAAACATTTCTTCGAAAAATATGTTTTTTTTAATCAGTTAGTATATTTGAGTTTAACCACAATATTTGTTGTATTGTTTGTTCTGTCTTTTCAGGTGGATTAAACTGAAATTGCAACCAACTTTCTAAGGCTTGTTTAAAAAATAACGATATTTTGGAGATTATTTCCTTTCAAACAACCGAAAGTGAGCAGGTGTAATCTGAATAAAGGGAAAAAGGCCCTTTTTGAACATAGGATGAGACATTCCTACCAATTTACTAGAGAACCAGTTTTGATTTAAGAATAACTTTTGTATGACTGATGCCTTTAGTAAGATGTCTAATGCTTTAATATTTAATCATTTCTGCCCTCCGGATTCATGTTCGTTATATAAATAGGCCCTTTTAATTTTGTCTGGCTTGCCGTTCCAAATAAAATGTAATATATTTTGTTCATATAATTGGAAAAGCAGGTCACTAGGTGTAGGCAAAACCATAAGCAAATAGGTAAACTGTGATATGACTAAAGAGTTAATCAGGGTGATTTTTCCACAAATAGACAGGTATTTTCCTTTCCATGGTAGCAAGATCTTATCTATTTTTGCTAACTTTCTATAAAAATGTATTGGAGTGAAATAATTTATTTATTTTGGGATTTGTATACCAAGTATGTCCACATCTCTGTCAGACCATTTAATTGGCAAACTACATGGTAATGTAAAATTTGAATTTTTTTAGTGATCCAATACGTAATATTATAATTTGTTTTTAATCTAGAGAGGATAGCAAAAGTATCTAGTTCCTCTATGAGGCCGTGGAGAGATTCTAATTGTGGTTTTAAAAGAAAACATAAATCATCAGCGTATATTGACACCTTAGTTTTTAAGCCACTGATTTCTAATCCCTTAATATTATTGTTTGATCTAATTCTAACAGCTAACATTTCGATGGCAATAATAAATAGATATGCCGATGGTGGACAACCTTGTTTTACTCATCTAGATAGTTTAAAACTTTCTGAGATGTAGCCATTATTTACTATTTTACACCTAGGGTTACTATACATAACTTTAACCCATTTTATAAGAGATTCCCCAAAATTGAAATATTCTAGGCATTTCTATATAAACGCCAGTCATACTTTATCAAAAGCCTTTTCAAAATCAGCTATGAAAACCAGGCCTGGTGTCCCCGATATTTCATAGTATTCTATTGTTTCCAGTACTTGTCTTATATTATCTACAATGTATCGACCATGTAAAAAAAACTGTCTGATTAGGATGAATAATATCTGACAATACTTTTTTAATTCTATGCGCCAAGCATTTTGCCATGCATTTTGCTAGAATTTTTGCATCACAACACTGAAGTGTAAGAGGTCTCCAATTCTTTTAATGGACTGGATCTTTATATATACCACTTGGGTCTTGTTTCAGTAATAATGATATCAGACCTTCTTGTTGCGTGTCTGATAATCTACCATTTATATAGGAGTGGTTAAAACATGCTAATAAAGGTCCTCTGAGTATATCAAAAAAAGTTCTGTATACTTCCACTGGTATGCCATCCAGTCCTGGTGTTTTCCCAGTGCACTGCACTAACTTGGCAGCTAACACAGGCATCTGTTTCATGGAAACTAGCTAATACATTGTGATTTAATTATAATGACAATACTAGCTACAGTGGTAAGCTAGCTTGGAGGAAGTAATTAGTGTTGTATGCATTGCGTCTATGCACTTAGCTAGCTACCATCCCATAGCCCACATTGCATATGAAATGTGACTGTCTCATCCCTGGATGTACGGAGAAAAAAGCTGGATGAGAGAATGCAAAGAGTGTGCAAAGCTGTCATCAAGGCAAAGGGTGGCTACTTTGAAGAATCTCAAATATAAAATATATTTTGATTTGTTTAACACTTTTTGGGTTACTACATGATTCCATATGTGTTATTTAAAAGTTTTGATGTCTTCACTATTGTTCTACAATGTAGAAAATAGTAAAAATAAAGAAAGACCCTTGAATGACTAGGCGTGATCAATTTGATGTTATTCTTAATGGACAAAAGATGTGCTTAAGTGAACGGCAGTGTATATATTATTATTTTGTTGATCGCAATGGAATCATGCATAGCATGTTTTTTTTGTTCAGTTTTGATCTCATTTCCTTCTACCCCCCCCTCCCCCCCCACACACACACACACAAAAAGCCCAGAGTGTTTCAATGCGTGACAGCGAACGGAAGAGGAAAATCTTTTGCAAATGTTGTATAGTCACTGGTGTGAGTTTGTTTAAGATAAATCAGAATGGCGTTTTCCTGCTTGCACATCACCATCGCGGTCTGTTGCGTGTCATCTGTAAGATTCAGCAACGAGCTTTAAGGTCTACTTTCCTCCCACCAAACTCTGCTCTCACACCCCCTTGTGCATGTGGGATTTCCCCTTCGCTCTCAATCGCAGTCTGTCGAGCTTCAGCAAATGCAGAGAGCTACCCCTCCCTCCATCCTTCGCTACCTCTCTCCCTCGGTTTCTTCCCTCTTTCCCTCTCTCCCTCCTGGTCGAGGCTGTGTTGCTCTAGTCGGTGCCTTTCCAGCTGTCCCAGCAGCTGTCTTTGAAATCGCCCCCCGACACACACACACACACACACACACACACACACACACACACACACACACACACACACACACACACACACACACACACACACACACACACACACACACACACACACACACACACACACACCTCCAGGAGGGAATGTTTAGATGTTGGCAGAGGGGTAGAGGGTGGACATGTATGTGTGAGTGGGGGGTTGGGGAGTTTCATTCTTTCAGTGCTCTGTTGGAGTGGGAGAAGAGTGTGTTTGTCCATTAGATTGTTTGTTCAGGAAGAAAAAAAAATATTCTGGTGTTTTGCGACTTGTTATATTCTGAGTGTTAAAGTGCATTGAGATGGTCAGTGTTGATTCACTAACTCTGTGAACTTCTGACTAACTATATAATGGCAAGCATTTCGCTACACTAGCAATAACATTTGCTAACCATGTGTTTATTTATTTATTTATTTCACCTTTATTTAACCAGGTAGGCAAGTTGAGAACAAGTTCTCATTTACAATTGCGACCTGGCCAAGATAAAGCAAAGCAGTTCGACAACATACAAAAACACAGAGTTACACATGGAGTAAAACAACATACAATCAATGATGCAGTAGAAAAGAATAAGACTATATACAATGTGAGCAAATGATGTGAGATAAGGGAGGTAAAGGCAAAAAAGGCCATGGTGGCAAAGTAAATAAAGTATGGCAAGAAAAACACTGGAATGGTAGATTTGTAGTTTGAAGAAAGTTCAAACTTAAAATATAAATAATATGGTGCAAAGGAGCAAAATAAATAAAATAAATAAATACAGTAGGGGAAGAGGTAGTAGTTTGGGCTAAATTAAAGATGGGCTATGTACAGGCGCAGAGATCTGTGAGCTGCTCTGACAGCTGGTGCTTAAAGCTAGTGAGGGAGATAAGTGTTTCCAGTTTCAGAGATTTTTGTAGTTCGTTCCAGTCATTGGCAGCTGAGAACTGGAAGGAGAGACGACCAAAGGAGGAGTTGGCTTTAGGGGTGACCAGAGAGATATACCTGCTGGAGCGCGTGCTACAGGTGGGTGCTGCTATGGTGACCAGTGAGCGGAGATAAGGGGGGACTTTACCTAGCAGGGTCTTGTAGATGACCTGGAGCCAATGTGTTTGGCGACGATTATGAAGCGAAGGCCAGCCAACGAGAGCGTACAGGTCGCAGTGGTGGGTAGTATATGGGGCTTTGGTGACAAAACGGATGGCACTGTGATAGACTGCATCCAGCTTGTTGAGTAGGGTATTGGAGGCTATTTTGTAAATGACGTCGCCGAAGTCGAGGATTGGTAGGATGGTCAGTTTTACGAGGGTATGTTTGGCAGCATGAGTGAAGGATGCTTTGTTGCGAAATAGGAAGCCAATTCTAGATTTCACTTTGGATTGGAGATGATTGATGTGAGTCTGGAAGGAGCGTTTACAGTCTAACCAGACACCTAGGTATTTGTAGTTGTCCACAAATTCTAAGTTAGAACCGTCCAGAGAAGTGATGCTGGACAGGCGGGCAGGTGCAGGCAGCGATCGGTTGAAGAGCATGCATTTAGTTTTACTTGTGTTTAGGAGCAGTTGGAGACCACGGAAGGAGAGTTGAATGGCATTGAAGCTCGTCTGGAGGGTTGTTAACACAGTGTCCAAAGAAGGGCCAGAAGTATACAGAATGGTGTCGTCTGCGTAGAGTGTATGTGTGTATGTGTATGTGTATGTGACCAATAAAATTGGATTTTGACACTTTCCTAATATTGAGTTGCACCCCCCTTTTTTGACCTCAGGACAGCCCTTAATTCGTCAGGGCATGGACTCTATAAGGTGTCGTAAGCGTTCCACAGGGATGCTGGCCCATGTTGACTCCAATGATTCTCACAGTTGTGTCAAGTTGGCTGGATGTCCATCGGGTGGTGGACCATTCTTGATACACATGGGAAACTGTTGAGCATGAAAAATCCAGCAGCGTTGCAGTCCTTGACACAAACCGGTGCACCTGGCATCTACTACCATACCCCTCTGAATGACACACATACACAATCCATGTCTCAATTGTCTCAAGGCTTTAACCTGTCTCCTCACCTTTATCTACACTGATTTAAGTAGATTTAACAAGTGACATCAGTAAGGGATCATAGCCTTCACCTGGATCCACCTGGTCAGTCTACGTCATGGAAAGAGGAGGTGTTCTTAATGTTTTGTACACTCATGGCATATTTAAGTGCACCTTATTTAATATATCAGGCTTTTAAAATGCAATATTGGTGCACAATTTGTACTTAAGATATCAAATGGACGCAAAAGGCACTCTATTCGTGGAATGACCCAGGTAATCATTTTGCAGTGGGAATCTTAAGGATTTATCCACGAACAATGCCATTATTTGACTAACACATCTGTAAAGCTGGACAGGAGGCAAGACTGCTTGGTTCGTCTTTTCTCTCTCTCTCTCTCTCTCTCTCTCTCTCTCTCTCTCTCACCCTCTCTCTCTTACTCTCTCTCTCGCTCTCTTTCTCTGTCTAAAAAAACAAGTAGTTGGTTCATCTTCTCACTTCCTCCTCTCTCTGTCTCTCTCGCTCTGCTTGTCTTTCCACTCAACTGATAATTATGATCCCAAGTGTCTGTATGATGTAACCAAGATGCTGTTCCTGTTCGTACCTCTCAGGAAAGCTTTACAGCCTTTACAGCGTTCTTTGCATAACTTTACAGCCTTGAACTTCACAGTTTTCTCTTGGGTGCGCTTTTCCAGACCCAGAGTAAACCTATATTCCTGGACTAAAAATTCCAGTTTTTTAAGCCCACGTATCCAGATTAAGCCCACTACTGGATTCTGAAAGCATGCTCAGTGGAGAATGTCAGATTCTCTGTTGAGCAGGCTTTCAAAATCCAGGAGTGGCTTAATTTGGGTACGTGGAAACGGTCTCTTAAAGCGATATTGGTAATGCCTACGGGCGGCTTTAGCTTGATGTCCAAGACCATAACCGAAACAAAGAGAAGGGCTTCCTGTCTTTTCAACCCCTGGAGGACTTTAAGCCAAATTCTTGTCACATTGCAGACAAGCGACTCCTGCACTACAGGCATTTTCTTCAAGTCAAATACCTGCTGTGAGGGCAGCTATTCACCCAGATGCTATTGTCATTCATGCGTTCCTTTGGATGAAGTGTCGTTTAGAGACGAGAGCCAAGGGCTGAGCCTGAGAGCCTGAAACAGATGTAGTACTGTAGTCTAGATTCTCCTTTGGTCCAAGCCAAAGGCTATCGCCAGCTAATAATAATAATATATGGTATTTAGCAGACGCTTTTATCCAAAGCGACTTACAGTCATGTGTGGATACAAGTCTCATGTATTTAAATCAACGGTGTTTAGCCTAAAGACAAATATTTCAAATATTATTTGAAATCTTTCAAATAGTTTAGCCAGCTAAATCCCCCCGGCTTTTCAAATTCATTCAACCGGACGGGAGAATGGACTTAACATTGGTTTAGTTCCGCTATTTCTCCTTGTGCCGTATGTAGTTGTTATCCGCTGTTTTCTCCAGGTAGTTCCACTCAGATAAAAAAAACAACGTTTTTTTTCTAGAGAGAGCAAGCTAAGTTCACAAGTAATTTCAGCTAGACCTAGGCTCAAATATTCAAAACCTGTCAAGAACTATGTGTGTTTGCTTGCACCTGCCAGGTGAACTTTTGAGACTTATCAATTAGTTCCATCGTGCCAGGCAAGTTCAGTCAAGCACAGCTAAACTATTTGAAAGATTTCAAATTCTATTTGAACTATTTTTCTTTAGGCTAAACACAGTTGATTTAAATACATGAGACTTGTCAGATGTGATTTGCGTTGCTTCTTCCGTTGTAGCAAAGGCACCTGGGGCTTCTGGCTTTGTTGGCTGCTAGCAAGTATAAAGTATAGACCATATATTGTGTTCCCTACAGGTTATTGAAAAGAGCAGAAGCTCTGAACTATCCATTCAGACCACAGTCTTACCTACACGTTATGGGAATTGTGCTCTTTTAGTATTTCTCCAGTAGATCATTGCATATGTGGGGTACAGCGATAAGGTAGTCATTTAAAAATCATGTCAAACACTTATTTTACACAGTGAGTCCATGCAACTTATTATGTGACTTGTTAAGCTAATTTTTTACTCCTGAACGTATTTATGTTTGCAATAATAAAGGGGTTGAATACTTATTGACTCAAGACATTTCAGGTTTCATTTTAAATTAATTTGTAAAAATCGATTAAAACATAATTACACTTTGACATTATGGAGTATTGTGTGTAGGCCAGTGACACAAAATCTATTTTAAATACAGGCTGTAACACAACTGTAAAAAGCCAAGGGGTGTGAATATTTTCTGAAGACACTGTACTACAGTAATTTACGCAAAAACACAACAGTAAATACTACAGTATACTACAGTCCGTAAAAACACTACAGTAAATACTACAGTATAGTACAGCCCGCAAGAACACTACATGAATTACTATAGTATATACAATTTTTTTGTACTATAGTTAACTGTAAATACTACAGTATACGACAGTAAATACTACAGTATTTATTGTAGTGTTTTTTCAGTACAAATCAATAGTAAGAAGGTGTTCATAATGTTTGGTATACTCAGTGTATCACAATACAATATAGGTCAACAACTCATATCCATATTTCACAGTATAGGAGGAAATTCCCAAGCACTGGCCTTAGACCAGTTTTTCTTCTCTGTTCTTTATTATGATTTGACTACACTACAATGCATTCGGAAAGTATTTAGACCCCTTAACTTTTTCCACATTTTGTTACGTTACAGCCTTATTCTAAAATTAATTGAACTGTTTTTCTTCCCCTCATCAATTTATAAACAGTATGTCATAATGACAAAGCAAAAACTGTTTTTTAGACATTTTTGCAAATTTATAAAAAAAACTACGGAAATATCACATTTACTTAAGTATTCAGACCCTTTACTCAGTACTTTGTTGAAACACCTTTGGCAGCAATTACAGCCTCGAGTCTTCTTGGGTATGTTGCTACAAGCTTGGCACACCTGTATTTGGGGAGTTTCTTCGATTCCTCTCTGCAGATCCTCTAAAGCTCTGTCAGGTTGGATGGGGAGCGTCGCTGCACATCTATTTTCAGGTCTCTCCAGAGATGGTTGATCGGGTTCAAGTCCGGGCTTTGGCTGGGCCACTCAAAGACATTCAGAGACTTGTCCCGAAGCCCCTCCTGCATTGTCTTGGCTGTGTGCTTAGGGTTGTTGTCCTGTTGGAAGGTGAACCTTCGCTCCAGTCTGAGGTTCTGAGCGCTCTGGAGCAGGTTTTCATCAAGGATCTCTCTGTACTTTTCTCTGTTAATATTTCCCTCGATCCTGACTAGTTGCCCAGTCCCTGCCATTGAAAAACTTCCCCACAGCATGATGCTGCCACCACCATGCTTCACGGTAAGGATGGTGCCAGGTTTCCTCCAGACATGACATTTGGCATTCAGGCCAAAGAGTTCAATCTTGGTTTCATCAGACCAGAGAATCTTGTTTCTCATGGTCTGAGAGTCCTTTAGGTGCCTTTTAGCAAGCTCCAAGCGGGCTGTCATGTGCCTTTTACTGAGGAGTGGCGTCCATCTGGCCACTACCATACAGGCCTGATTGGTGGAGTGCTGCAGAAATGGTTGTCCTTCTGGAAGGTTCCCCCACCTCCACAGAGGAACTCTGACCAAGGCCCTTCTCCCCTGATGGCTCAGTTTGGCCGGGTGGCCAGCTCTAAGTAGAGTCTTGGTGGTTCCAAACTTCTTCCATTTAAGAATGATGGAGGCCACTGTGTGCTTGGGGACTTTCAATGCTGCATACATTTTTTGTACCCTTCCCCAGATCTGTGCCTCCCCACAACCCTGTCTCGGAGCTCTACGGACAATTCCTTCAACCTCATGGCTTGGTTTTTGCTCTGACATGCATTGTCAACTGTGGGACCAATCAAGTTGTAGAAACATCTCAAGGTTGATCAATGAAAACAGGATGCACCTGAGCTCAATTTCGAGTCTCATAGTAAAGGGTCTGAATACTTTTGTAAATAAGGTATTTCTGTTTTACATTTTTTATAAATTTGCAAAAATATAAAAAAATCTGTTTTTGCTTTGTCATTATGGGGTTTTGTTTGTAGATTGATGAGGATTCTTTTTATTCAATCGATTTTAGAATAAGGTTGTAATGTATTTGTTACTTTTATTTCTTATTTTTCTTTTGGTATTTTTCTTAAAACGGCATTGTTGGTTAAGGGCATGTAAGTAAGCATTTCACTGTGAGATCTACACCTGTTTTATTCAGTGCATTTGAGAAATAAAATTGAATTTGATTTTGATCAAAATGTGGAAAAACGGAAGAGGTCTGAATACTTTCCGAAAGCATTGTATATATAAAAGTATATGGAAAACCCTTCAAATTAGTGGATTCGGCTATTTCAGCCACACCTGTTGCTGAAGGGTGTATACAATCGAGCACAGAGCCATGCAATCTCCATAGACCATTGGTTCTCAATCCTGGTCCTGGGGACATTTTTGTTTTTGCCCTAGCACTATACAGCTGATTCAAATTATCAACTCATCATGAGGCTTTTATGATTTGAATCAGGTTTGTAGTGCTAAAGCAAAAATACAAATGTGCACCCCTTTGGGTCCCCAGGACCAGGATTGAGAACCATTGCCATAGACAAACATCGGCAATAGAATGGCCTTACTGAAGAGCTCAGTGACTTTCAACGTGGCACCATCATAGGATGCCAACTTTCCAACAAGTCAGTTCGTCAAATTTCTGCTAGAGCTGCCCCGGTCAACTGTAAGTGCTGTTATTGTGGAGTGGAAATGTCTAGGAGCAACAACGGCTCAGCCGGTAAGTGATAGGCCACACAAGTTCACAGAATGGGACCGTCGAGTGATGCAGCGCGTAAAATCGACTGTCTTCGGTTGCAACACTCACTACCAAGTTCCAAACTGCCTCTGAAAGCAACGTTAGCACAAGAACTGTTAGTTGGTCACTTCATGAAATGGGTTTCCATGGCCGAGCAGCCACACACAAGCCTAAGATCACCATGCGCAATGCCAAGCATTGGCTGGAGTGGTGTAAAGCTCGCCGCCATTGGACTCTGGAGCAGTGGAATCGCATTCTTTGCAGTAATTAATCACACATCACCATCTGGCAGTCTGACGAACGAATCTGGGTTTGGTGGATGCCAGGAGAATGCTACCTGCCTGAATGCACCAAAATGTAAAGTTTGGTGGAGGAGGAATGATGCTCTGGGGATGTTTTTCATGGATCGGGCTAGGCCTCTTAGTTCCAGTGAAGGGAAATCTTAACGCTACAGCATACAATGACATTCTAAATGATTCTGTGCTTCCAACTTTGTGGCAATAGTTTGGGAAAGGCCCTTTGCTGTTTCAGCATGACAATGCCCTCGTGCACAGAGCGAGGTCCATACAGAAATGGTTTGTCGAGATCGGTGTGGAAGAACTTGACTGGGCTGCAACGAGCCTTGACCTCAACCCCATCGAACATCTTTGGGATGAATTGGAACGCCGACTGTGAGCCCGGCCTAATCGCCCAATATCAGTACCCGAACTCACTAATGCTCTTGTGACTGACTGGAAACTGCAGCGATGTTCCAACATGTAGTAGAAAGCCTTCCTAGAAGAGTGGAGGCTGTTATAGCAGCAAAGGGGGGACCAACTCAATATTAATGCCTATGATTTTGAAATTAGATGTTCGACAAGCAGGTGTCCACATACTTTTGGTCATGTAGTGTATAAATAAAGCAGTCAGACCTTGTCCAGGTTGAACTGATCCTAGATCAGTAGGTGAACCATATCCCATTTATAAGGTCTGCTCTAGAATCAACTGATCCTAGATCAGTAGGTGAACCATATCCCATTTATAAGGTCTGCTCTAGAATCAGCTGATCCTAGATCAGTAGGTGAACCATATCCCATTTATAAGGTCTGCTCTAGAATCAACTGATCCTAGATCAGTAGGGGGAACCTCAGACATCTTTCACAATAGGGGGAGAAAGATACTACATGTTCCCTGGGGGGAGGGGAGGAAGCCTTAACTAATGTGAAGGAAAGGTCATGGCATGTTAAGATTTACTGGGCAACTATTTTCACGAGGACCCTGACCGTGCTGGAAAACCGGATATTTACTTAACCGAGTTTGCAGCAGGAGAGGGTTCACTTGAACATGTTTTCATAGCTACAATCGCTTACCATTGTCAAAATTCCTAAGATTTCAATTCTAGTTGAAGTCATCATGATAAAATTTACTTTCTGAACCCCACAGCCGGTCATTCCCAGCAGTTTTCGGGTAAAAAGTGACAGGAACTCCGATTGTATCATGGACATTGACAATTGTGACCTCAACCACATTGTGGTTCAAAAACATCATTATCCAAAAACCTATTTGAACTGTAGGCTATATTTAACTTCGGCATTATGAGAAAATCTTGAAGTTGCAGAAAATTCTGCAGAAAAATGATCATTCATGTCTTTGCTGATGATAACACATTTGTGATATTCCAATCCCAGATCAACACCAATGGCTTTCTGGCAGTAGAAGAACCTAAGGTGGAGTCTGAGTACTTGGGAAAGATGCCTGCCAGCTTCGGAATGATAGCGGCTTTCCTTGGAGATCTGGACAACAGCGACGGAGTGGGGAAGGTGTACTACCGGCAGGACAGCAGGCCCTCCGTGCTTCTCCGGACCACTGACCACATCAGCCAGGCATTCCCTCAGGACGACGAGATCAAGCCCACCCACGCCTTAATCATCACATGGGAGAACATGGCGGCCCACGGCGCGCCTGGTCGAGGAGATGGGCTGGACAGAAAGGTAAGGAGGACCCTCATAGATTGGCCTAGATAGGGTCATATTCATTTCATGTATTTTAAAATATGTCATTGGATATATTGAAGTGTTGATAAACTTGTTTTAATGCAACATTGATATGGATAGCATTTGAAATTATAATTTGACACCATCTTTTCTATCCACCTAATATGAAGTTGCCTAAAACCCATACATTGTACAATGTAGTTGCAGGTACAGTATAGTTAGAGTGATGTTACTCATGGTTACATAGTCCTTTTAACTGTGTTACCTGTTTGCAGTTTTTATGGTGGGCTACATAGATTTATTTTGTTACATATTTAGTTCACTCTACCAAGCCAAACTCAAAGGTAGTGCACTAAAGAAGCAATAGGGTGCTAGGACTCAGTTTCCCTCTTCTATCTTTTCTTTCTACCATTTAGAGAAACACCTTCCAGCTGGTGGTGGCATCCATGGCGTCCGCCTCCTACGCCATCTTGTTCTACCCCAGGGAGGGGCTGCAGTACATCTCCACGCCTGTGGCGGGCCAGAGTGAACCAGTTCACGCCGGTTTCAGCCAGGGCCTGGTCCAGGCCTGGTTCAGCTGGAGCAGCAGCCAGGGGCCCTACTACCGCATCGCCACCGACGACGAGGCGTCCGTCAGACAGCTCTCCAAGTAAGTTGATTGGTTGGTTGGTGGGTGGGTTGGTTGGGTTGGTTGATTGATTGATTGGATGATTGATTGATTGATTGATTGGATTTCTATGGTGCGCTTCCAGATGCTCCAAGAACTTTACATAGGCTTAGTAAGTGTTGTTCATAGAAAATTTGGTTAGGTTTCTGTCATTATGTTTTGACCTGGTATTTGCATAGTTACATTGCATTATGGTAATTATGTAATGATTACATATACCCTGACATATGCATAAAGCTTCTTCATAGAGGTAGGTCTCATAATGATGCATTCTGTCTCCCGCTAGGGAGACCAACTCAGGCAGGCGTGGTGTGTGGGTGTACGAGATCGGCACCTCCCCGTTCTTCTCCTCCATCAGCCCAGGCCAGGTCACCAACCTGTCCCCGGAGGAGGGCGTGGCAGTTGGGCAGGTGGAGCCCGTGCCAGAGTTTCCACCCAGAACCACTGGAGAACAACAGGAGATTGAATTCCCTCCCTATGAGCGCGAGGAGGAAGAGGAGACACCTGAGCCGGAGCTGCCCCCAACTGTCTACCCGGTCCAGTACCAGCCCAGATACCCTGTTGTCCCTGAGCCGATCCAGCCCAAGTACCCTGAGCCGATTCAGCCCAGGTACCCTGAGCCGGTCCAGACCATCTACCCTGAGCCGGTCCAGACCATCTACCCTGAGCCGGTCCAGACCAGCTACCCTGAGCCGGTCCAGACCAGGTACCCTGAGCCGGTCCAGACCAAGTACCCTGAGCCGGTCCAGACCAGGTACCATGAGCCGGTCCAGACCAGGTACCTTGAGACGGTCCAGCCGGCTCAGCTGCAGCCACCCCGCTACCAGCCTCAAACCCCACAGGTGGTGTTTGTGGATGAAGATGATGCCCTTGATGTTGATGGTAAGCCATGAAAGAAACAACAACAATTGAATCTGTGTCTGAAATAGAATCCTAGTCAAGACTGCCATGACATAAACATTGGTTTAGTTTAGTTTATTAGGATCCCCATTAGCTACTGCACATGCAGCAGCTACGCTTCCTGGGGTCCACATAAAACATACAAATACATGACAAAGTACCGAACAGTTATAGACAAGAACAACATAAGATATTACATTAAATTCAAAAAATGTAAACAGATACAGTTATATATAGGAAAGACACCAAGAGACAACAAAAATACTATTTACACACTATTCATATTCATACAGTACAGTTAAATTAGATGTTTAGAAAGAGGAGAGGCACTGTGATACATTTTTTGTTTGTTTTTTAAAGCTAATCTTGGTTTTGCCTGAGTAAGCTCTGGTGGCAGAGCATTCTGAGCGACGCATTAAATCTGTTTTTGGTTTGGGTACCGTGAAGAAACTCATAGTCGCGTGTCTGGTGGGGAATGTACAGTGCATACGGAAAGTATTCAGACCCCTTGACTTTTTGCATATTTTGTTACATTACAGCCTTATTCTAAAATTGATGAAATTGTTTTTTTCCCTCATCAATCTACACACAATACCCCATAATGACAAAGCAAAAACATTTTTTTTGACATTTTTGCACATTTATTTAAAATAAAAAACTGAAATAACACATTTACATAAGTATTCAGAGCCTTTACTCAGTACTTTGTTGAAGCACCTTTGGCAGTGATCACAGACTCAAGTCTTCTTAGGTATGACACTACAAGCTTGGCACACCTGTATTTGGGGAGTTTCTCCCATTCTTCTCTGCAGATCCTCTCAAGCTCTGTCAGGTTGGATGGGGAGCGCCGCTGCACAGCTATTTTCCGGTCTCTCCAGAGATGTTCATTCAAGGACATTCAGAGGCTTGTCCCAAAGCCACTCCTGCGTTGTCTTGGCTGTGTGCTTAGGGTCATTGTCCTGTTGGAAGGTGAACCTTTGCCCCAGTCTGAGGTCCTGAGCACTCTGGAGCAGGTTTTCATCGAGGGTCTCTCAGTACTTTGCTCCGTTCATCTTTCCCTCAGTCCCTGCCGCTTTAAAACATTCCCACAGCAGTGAGCAGGCCTTTCTAATCAACCTGGCCCGGGTATCCTGGAAGGATATTGACTTCATTCCGTCAGTAGAGGATGCCTGGTTATTCTTTAAAAGTGCTTTCCTCACCATCTTAAATAAGCATGCCCCATTCAAAAAATGTAGAACTAAGAACAGATATAGCCCTTGGTTCACTCCAGACTTGACTGCCCTTGACCAGCACAAAAACATCCTGTGGCGTACTGCATTAGCATTGAATAGCCCCCGCGATATGCAACTTTTCAGGGAAGTTCGGAACCAATATACACAGGAAGTTAGAAAAGCAAAGCTAGCTTTTTCAAACAGAAATTTGCGTCTTGTAGCACAAACTCCAAAAAGTTCTGAGACACTGCAAAGTCCATGGAGAATAAGAGCACCTTCTCCCAGCTACCCACTGCACTGAGGCTAGGAAACACTGTCACCACCGATAAATCTATGATAATCAAGAATTTCAATAAGCATTTTTCTACGGCTGGCCATGCTTTCCACCTGGCTACCCCTACCCCGGTCAACAGCTCTGCACCCCCCACAGCAACTTGCCCAAGCCTCCCCCATTTCTCCTTCACCCAAATCCAGATAGCTGATGTTCTGAAAGAGCTGCAAAATCTGGACCCCTACAAATCAGCAGGGCTAGACAACCTCTTTCTAAAATTATCTGCCGCAATTGTTGCAACCCCTATTACTAGCCTGTTCAACCTCTCTTTCGTATTGTCTGAGATCCCTAAAGATTGGAAAGCTGCCGTGGTCATCCCCCTCTTCAAAGGGGGAGACACTCTAGACCCAAACTGTTACAGACCTATATCTATCCTACCCTGCCTTTCTAAAGTCTTCGAAAGCCAAGTTAACAAACAGATCACCGACCATTTCGAATCCGACCGTACCTTCTCCGCTATGCAATCTGGTTTCCGAGCTGGTCATGGGTGCACCTCGGCCACGCTCAAGGTCCTAAACAATATCATAACCGCCATCGATAAAAGACAATACAGTGCAGCCGTCTTCATCGACCTGGCCAAGGCTTTCGACTCTGTTGTCGTGTCTTTGGCATCATTAAACTGAAGACATGTTTATCAAATAACTCTCTGTAATTATTATTACGCGATTAAACTGATTAATCGTGTAACTGTAATTAACTAGGAGGTCGGGGCACCAAGGAAAATATTCAGATTGCAAAGTTATAATTTTCCTAATATATCTTTCAGATATCATAATATCTGATCTATGAGTCTTCTGATTAATGACGTATTAGTTACCTCACGTCAGTCTCATTCCAAACGTCGTAAATTGTTGGTTATCTGCACGAACCCAGTCTTCACTATGAGTCATACATACATCAATTGTCTTAAAATCATTTATTTACTAAGTAATTCACAGAAATGCATAACAAACAGTAGCTATGGTTACAAGGAAATGATAGGAGAATGTGCCCTAGTGGGCTAAACCGGCATGGCGGCTTGTTAGACAAAGGGTTGATAATTATAACAATTGAAATGCTAATCCTTTACACATGAACGCTCACTCATTCGGGAACAATTGCAATCAATATATATATTTACGCTCAGTGTCGTCGGGATCTCTGTTGAAAAGTTTGTTTCTGTTGGAGATCTGTCCGCCCTCTCTTTCTCTCTCTCTCTCGGTTAGAATGGATATTTCAAAGTGACATTCATTAATGTCGTTATAGGACAGATGTTTCGTCGGTCTTCACGTTCAATGATACCGAATTTCTAGCTGCAGACTAGTAATTAATATCAAAGACTTGTTATTATTCTGTTGGTATCAATAGTCTAAGAGTTTAACCACGTGGTATGGTTAAAGTTCAGAACGAGGAATGCATGGTCAAACCTTTAGCCACTCGTAATGGACGTAAGCTCGGTCTGGTGATAGAAAATCTGGGTGGGGGTTATATTCGGAACATAGAAAAGGCTGTCTCATGACGCCAGGTCCCGTCTGGTCATGGGGGCGTGCCGATGACTTGGTGAAACTTTAAACAGAAATACAATTCTCTCACATTAACATCTTACAAGCATCCCAACATATTCCAAATAGCTTTATCCTTATTCATTTGTTTTATACAACCATTAGATGTAAGTCTCACAACTGAGGCTATTATATAAACAGAGCCATGGTAATGTGGCCGTATTGTCTCTCATGAGTTTCACAAAATTGTACCAAACGGACCAGTTCGTAGCTGGATTCTTCACCGATCTTTTATACCTCTCCAGAACATAAATGTCGTTCGGTTCTCCAGTCCTGTGAGGTGGAAGAATTCCTGGGTTCTTTCTCTGAAACCCACTCTCTCTTTATACTCTGGCCATGAGGCGGGACATTTTCTTAGGAATTTACGACCGCTCTCACAGGGCCTGGGTAGGGGAGGTAGGGGGATGGTACATAGAAAACCCAAAGAGGGCAACGTCATGACACTGTCAATCACCACATTCTTATCGGCAGACTCAACGGCCTTGGTGTCTCAATTGACTGCCTCGCCTGGTTCACCAACTACCTTTCAGATAGAGTTCAGTGTGTCAAATCGGAGGGCCTGTTGTCTGGACCTCTGGCAGTCTCTATGGGGGTGCCACAGGGTTAAATTCTCGGGCCGACTCTTTTCTCTGTATACATCAATGATGTCGCTCTTGCTGCTGGTAGTTCTTTGATCCACCTCTACGCAGACGACACCATTCTGTATACTTCTGGCCCTTCTTTGGACACTGTGTTAACAAACCTCCAGACGAGCTTCAATGCCATACAACACTCCACTTCCGTGGCCTCCAACTGCTCGTAAATGCAAGTAAAATTAAATGCATGCTCTTCAACCGATCGCTGCCCGCACCCGCCACTCCCGTCTAGCATCACTACTCTGGACGGTTCTGACTTATATGTGACAACTATGTGGACAACTACAAATACCTAGGTGTCTGGTTAGACTGTAAACTCTCCTTCCAGACTCACATTAAGCATCTCCAATCCCAAATTAAATCTAGAATTGGCTTCCTATTTCACAACAAAGCATCCTTCACTCATGCTGCCAAACATACCCTCGTACAACTGACTATCCTACCGATCCTTGACTTCGGCAATGTCATTTACAAAATAGCCTCTAACACTCTATGCAGCAAATTGGATGTAGTCTATCACAGTGCCATCCGTTTCGTCACCAAAGCTCAATATACTGCCCACCACTGCAACCTGTATGCTCTCGTTGGCTGGCCCTCGCTTCATATTCATCGCCAAACCCACTGGCTCCAGGTCATCTGTAAGTCTTTGCTAGGTAAAGCCCCGCCTTATCTCAGCTCACTGGTCACCATGGCAGCACCCACCCATATCATGCGCTCCAGCAGGTATATTTCACTGGTCATCCCCAAAGCCAACTCCTACTTTGGCCGCCTTTCCTTCCAGTTCTCTGCTGCCAATGACTGGAACGAATTGCAAAAATCACTGAAGCTGGAGTCTTATATCTCCCTCACTAACTTTAAGCATCAGCTGTCAGAGCAGCTTACCGATCACTGCACCTGTACACAGCCCATATGTAAATAGCCCACCCAACTACCTCATCCCCATATTGTTATTTATTTTTTGCTCCTTTGCACCCCAGTATCTCTACTTGCACATTCATCTTCTGCACATCTATCACTCCAGTGCTTGATTACTAAATTGTAATTATTTCTCCACTATGGCCTATTTATTGCCTTACCTCCCTAATCTTACTACATTTGCACACACTTTATATAGACTTTTCTATTGTGTTATTGACTGTACGTTTGTTTGTCCCATGTGTAACTCTGTGTTGTTTGTGTCGCACTGCTTCTCTTTATCTTGGCTAGGTCGCAGTTGTAAATGAGAACTTGTTCTCAGCTGGTCTACCTGGATAAATAAATGTGAAAATATATATATATAGACAGGTTTGTGCCTTTCCAAATCATGTCCAATCAATTGAATTTACCACAGATGTAGTCCAATCAAGTTTTAGAAACATCTCAAGGATGATCAATGGAAACAGGATGCACCTGAGCTCAATTTCTAGTCTCATAGCAAAGGGTCTGACTGCTTATGTAAATAAGGTATTTGTGTTTTTTGTTTTTATACATTTGTACAAAGTTCTGAAAACCTGTTTTTGCTTTGTTGTTATGGGGTATTGCATGTAGAATGATTTGCATTTAATCAATTTTAGAATAAGGCTGTAACGTAACAAAATATGGAAAAGTCAAGGGGTCTGAATACTTTCCGAATGCACTGTAAGTCTGTTTGAAGTGTATGCAAATAGATTATACAATTGGTTAGGCATTTTCAACACACACGTTTCTTAAAAAGACTAGAAGAGAAGAAGTACATTTCTCCTCAACCCTCAACCATGATAGACTATCATGCATGTTGTTGATGTTAGTTCTGTGTGTGCAGTTAGGGCAAGGCGTGCTGCTTTGTTTTGTGCTCCTTTGTTTTTAGCCATGCTTCTTTGTTTAACCGGCCTGCTTAAGTATTTTGTAGAAAACAAGAGCTCCAATGAAATTACAATCTTAGAAAAAAAGGGTTCCAAAATGGTTATTTGACTGTCCCCATAGGAGAATCCTTATTGATTCTAGGTAGAACTCTTCTTGGTTCCAGGTATAACCCTTTTGGGTTCCATGTAGGGTTCTTCAAAGGTTTCTCCTATGGGGACAGCCGGATAACCCTTTAAGGTTCTAGACAGCACCTTTTTTTCTAAAATTGTATTATTTCAAAAAATTTGGTTTGTCTTCTTTTCGGCAGTGTTTGCGTACAATTCTGAGACATGCGCCAGTAACAGGCAGAGGTGCTCGTCCTTCGCTGACTGTAAGGACTACACCAATGGCTACTGCTGCCACTGTAGGCCTGGTTTCTATGGCAACGGCAAGGATTGTGTGGCTGAAGGTAGGAGTAACCCCATACCCAAGGTACATACAGTATTTGTGTAATTGGGCTATCCTGCTACCTTCGTTTATGAAATATGTGAAATAAAGTTTTAGAATGATTCAATATTTTATAAAGAAATTGAAAACCTGAATGCTTGACACACAGTCACACATCAGTTACATTTTAAGTTACATTAATTAAAATCAAATTAAATGAAGTTAATTTCCTTACATTCCACACGCAGGTAAGCCCCAGCGGATGAATGGCAAAGTGAACGGCCGGGTGTTCGTGGGCAACTCGCCCTCGCCACTGGAGTTTTCCAACAATGACCTGCACTCGTATGTGGTGGCCAACGATGGGCGTGCCTACGTGGCCATCAGCACCATCCCGGCCGGCTTGGGACCCTCCCTGCAGCCACTCTCTTCCCTGGGAGGGGTCATCGGCTGGGCCTTCGCTCTGGAGCAGCCCGGCTATGAGAACGGCTTCAGCATCATCGGTAAGAGCTGGTTCGCCGATTATCTTGCACATTGTTGTGTCATTAAGAGTTATTTTAAGGTAAGAGCTGACATTGGGTGAATCACAAAAGTGATTCCTCGCTTCCTTGATTCATAGCGTCTTTCTCAAGACTTCCTTGCCCTGGAGAATGTCCATGAGAAGGGAACTCAAGTTGAGAAAGTGCCATAGTGTCATTAAAAAGGCAGCAGGTGATTTGAATACGTTAGGCTTTTCTAATGTGAATAGGGTTTGGTTTCGCTTCTCCTTCCATTGTAGCAAAGGCACCTGGGGCTTGGGACTTTGTTTGCTGTGGTCTAATGAGATGTCCTTCAAAGACAGGTGTGAATGACCGCTGTGGGATTGCAACATTTATTCAAGTGAAGTTTGATTAGTTTGATTTATTTGTTCTCTTTGAATTACATATTTTTTTCTATATGTCCAAAATCTGGCTTACATACTACTTACCTAAACTGCATACTGTGTACTAATAGTACTACATACTGTTAAGAATGTACTGTTTAGTAAAAACGAATGCAGTAAGCAACAAATATCAGCATACTATCCATACTGAGAATGTGTCATCTAATGCACAATTGCGTTGATTCCCGCCATCCGTTCATTTTGGTACAGCACGTCCCCTCAGCTGATTATCAGCTATTGTCAAACACACGTTGGTCTCGAAAGACGATTCTATTCCTCACTAGTGTGTAGCGAATTCTACTAGATTAAAAGCCGAAATGAGTATGACGTCCTGGCATTTAAAGCATACAACCTTTTGGACATTTCACGTACGTTCTATAAAATGTTATTTTTTTGCCAACTATTTAGAACGCAAGTAAGGGTATTCGGACACTGCCAATCTCTTTGCTCAGGGAAAGTACATGCTCTACTGGCCATTTGAGTGGTATACGTGGAAGTTTGAGTGATTAGTACTATCTTTCTCTTTTTGATACATTCCTCAACAAGTTGAACTCCACTTTAGTCTTCCACTTGGACATTTAAAAAAAAGTAACCTTTATTTAACTAGGCAAGTCAGTTAAGAACAAATTCTCATTTACAATGACGGCCTACCCCGGCCAAACCTGGACGACGACGGGCCAATTGTGCGCCACCCTATGTGACTCCCAATCATGGCCAGATGTGATGCAGCCTGGATTCAAACCAGGGACTACAGTGACGCACGCCTCTTGCACTGAGATGCAGTGCCTTAGGCCGCTGCGCCACTCGGGAGCTCACGATTTGTTGGTAGAACGATGATGTGTAAAATTATGGGGAATTTGTTCTGCGTTCCTGTTTTCAGTGCATTTTTCTGCTTTTCGGGCCTCAAAATGTTGCTCCAGCTCATTGCTTCCAGCTGGCTTCACTTCTTTCAAAATGTTCCCCTTTGATGTGTAATGTTGTTGGCTCCAGGGAGAACCAAATTTGGGGGGATACACTCAAGGCTATGGGTGGGGATGCAGAATGAAGTTGCCCCTAAATGCTGATCTTAGGTACAGCTAGGTTTTGTGTTTCATCACATAATGGTTGAGCTTTTGGGTAAGGCAAGACGATCCTACATTTGTGCTCAGGAGCTGAAGAGAACGTATGCGACTTGGTTATCTCTCTCTTTCCTTCTCCCACCGCCATCTCTGCTCACTCACATGCGCACACAAACACCCACAACCACGCTCAATCGTCCCGCTCCCCCTCCAGGTGGCGTGTTTTCCAGGCAGGCCGAGGTGACCTTCTTACCGGGCAACGAGAGGCTGACCATCAAGCAGGAGTTCAAAGGCATCGACGAGCACGACCACCTGGTGGTGAGCACCGAGCTGGAGGGCCGTCTCCCTGAGGTCCCACACGGCTCCACTGTCCAGATCGACCCATACAAGGAGCTCTACCAGTATGGCAGTAACCGTAAGTCATGACCACACCAATATAACTTGGAATGCAGTCAATTCCATTTCAACTGAGTCAATTCACTAAAATTATTTTGAGCTCCTGAATTTAAATGAAATTGACCCCAATCCTGGAACTCAACACTGTCACAGTTTGAAATACATGTAATCACATAACAAAGGTCAGCATTAATCCCAATGTTGTTATTAGTCAAATTGCACTTATGTGCGACCAGATAGTAGTCTATCTTATTCTTTTCATGAGACACATAGTATTAGAAACACTTTTGGCAGCAATTACAGCTGTGAGTCTTCTTGGGTAAATTCTCTAAGAGCTCTGCACACCTAGATTGCGCAATATTTGCGCATTATTCTTCAAAAAATTCTTCAAGCTCTTTCAAGGTGTCATATTCAAGTCTTGCCATAGATTTTCAAGCAGATTTAAGTCAAAACTGTAACTTGGTAAAGCAACTCCAGTGTAAATTTGGCCTTGTGTTTTAGGTTGTTGTCCTTCTGAAAGGTGAATTCCTCTTCCAGTGTTTGTTGGAAAGCAGAATGAACCAGGTTTTCCTCTAGGATTTTGCCTGTGATTAGCTCCATCCTGTTTCTATTTATGCTGAAAACTCCCCAGTCTTTGCCTCAAGAATACCCATACCATGATGCAACCACCACTATGCTTGACAATAAGGAGGAAATTACTCAGTGATGTGTTGTGTTGGATTAGCCCCAAACACAAGACTTTCCATTTAGGCCAAAAAGTATATTCCTTTGCGTGCTTTTATTGCAGTAGTAGTTTATTGCCTGGTTGCATACAGAATACATGTTTTGGACTATTCTGTATATATTCTGCACATTTTTATTCTTAATTTAGGTCATTATTGTGGAGTCACTACAATGTTGTTGCTCCATCCTCAGTTTTCTCCAATCACAGCCATTTAAAATCACCAATGGCCTCATGGTGAAATCACTGAGCAGTTTCCTTCCTGTCCTGCAGCTCAGTTCAGAAGAACAACTGTATCTTTGATGTGTCTGGGTGGTTCAGTACATCATCCACAGCATACGTATTACTAGACCATGCTTAAAGAGATATTCATTGTCTGACTTGTTGTTGTTACCAATCTACCAATCACTGCCCTTCTTTATAAGGCTTTGGAAAAGCTCTTTGTAGTTGAATCTGTCCTTGAGGGACCTTACAGATATTGTATGTAGTCATAGGGGTAGTCATAAATTTATTAATGTCAACCCGTATTATTTCACACAATGTGATTTGTTAAACGAAATTTGACTCCTCAACTAATTTAGGCCTGGCTGAACAAAAGGGGTGAATTCTTATGCAACAACTGTATTCATTTGAGAATTAATTTTTTACATTTTCTTTTCACTTTGACATTATGGACTATTTTGTCTAGATCAATGACAAAAAATCTAAATGAAATCTATTTCAATCAAATCAAAATCAAATCCCACTTTGTAACGCAACAAAAAGTGAAAAAAAAGCCAAGGGGGTGAATACTTATGATACCAACTGTATATGGATGTTCAATGTAGCAACATTCCATTTCTTCAAATTCTCTTCAGTGATCACCTCCTCCTCCAAACGCGACTACACCGTGAGCCTACCGGACGGCAGCGTCCAGACCAAGACCTACCAGTGGCGTCAGACCATCACCTACCAGAGCTGTCCCAATGACGAGGCGGTCAGAGCCGTGCAGCCTACCCAGCAGCTCAGCGTCGACCAGATCTTCGTCATGTACGACTCGGGCAACCAGCTGATCCGCTACGCTATGAGCAACAAGATCGGCTCCATCCACAGTGAGTAGGACCCCTTGTGTTACAGCTAATCTTTGTTCATGTTCTCCTATAATGTTATGCTAACCTTGTGCTTATTGTTCCGCTAATGTTCTGCTAGTTGTGTTAACCTTCTGTTAATATTCTGCTAATGTTCTGCTAACCCTCTGCTAACAGGATTGGGGTCATCCTCAGTAGTATAGCCTATCATGTACATACTGATAATCTTCAGCTAACGTTGTGCTTATGTTCTGCTATATTTCTGCTAACTTTCCCGCTACATATGGCTTATCCTCTATGTTTGGCTGGATGTGGTTGTAAGACAGACACCTGATGCTTAAATTTAAATGGTGGTGGAAACTCTGTGTGGATTTGCAACAAGATCATATGATCGATGTTAATAATGACAGGCAAACAGGAGTACCAAGAAGGACAATCAAGGCAAAATAACATTGTTATGGATGGAATCCCAGTCTCCACACAAGACCTGGATGGAGTCTGAGGAGAAAGTGAGAAAAATGATCGCTGAAAAGCTGCAGCCAGATCATAAGAAGATTGAGGTGTCAAGTCAAGTTCTTCCACACCGACAAAACATTTCTGTATGGACCTCGCTTTGTGCAAGAGGGCATTGTCATGCTGAAACAGGAAAGGGCCTTCCGCAAACTGTTGCCACAAAGTTGGAAGCACAGAATTGTCTAGGTCATTGTATGCGGTAGCATTAATGTTTCTCTTCACTGGAACTAGGGGGCCTAACCCGAACCATGAAAAACAGCCCCTGACCATTATTCCTCCTCCACCAAAATGTACAGTTGGCACTATCCATTCGGGCAGGTAGCGTTCTCCTTCTCCTGACACAGATTTGTCTGTCGGACTGCCAGATGGTGAAGCATGATTCATCACTCCAGATAACGCATTTCCATAGCTCCAGAGTCCAATGGCGGTGAGCTTTACACCACTCCAGCCGATGCTTGGCATTGCGCATGGTGATCTTAGGCTTGTGTGTGGCTGCTCGGCCATGGAAACACATTTCATGAAGCTCCCGACTAAAAGTTATTGTGCTGACGTTGCTTCCAAAGGCAGTTTGGAACTTGGTAGTGAGTGTTGCAACCGAGGACAGACGATTTTTAAGCAGTACGCGCTTCAGCACTCCCATTCTGTGAGCTTGTGTGGCCTACCACTTCACGACTGAGCCGTTGTTCATCCTAGACGTTTCCACTTCACAATAACAGCACTTACAGTTCACCGGGGCAGCTCTAGCAGGGCAGAAATTTGACAAACTGACTTGTTGGAAAGGTGGTATCCTTTTTGACGGTGCTACGTTGAAAGTCTGGTTTTGCTGAAAAAGCCGAATCAACTAATTTGAAGGGATGTCCACATACTTTTGTATATATAGTGTATGTTAGCCATCACTGAGACTCACTTAGATAATTAATTTGACAACACAGCAGTAGCAATACAGGGATATAACATCCAAAAAAAGAGGAATAAATCTTGGGGAGGTGTCTCTGTATACAGTGCATTAGGAAATTATTCAGACCACTTCCCCCTTTTCACATTTTCTTACGTTACAGCATTATTCTAAAATAGATTAAAATAAAACATTTCCCTCATCAATCTACTTACAATACCCAATAATGACAAGGCGCTCCTGAGATCTAGTTTGGTGAAGAAGCGCGCCCCGTGCATTGACTCAATTGCTGTGGCTATGAGTGGTAGCGGGTAACTATACCTCACAGTGATCTGGTTCAGACCCCGATTGTCAATACACGGGCGCAGACCTTCCTCCTTCTTCTTCACAAAAAATAAACTCGAGGAGGCGGGTGAAGTGGAGGACCGAATGTACCTCTGATGCAGGGATTCGGAGACATATGTTTCCATAGCCTCCGTCTCCGTCTGTGAGAGGGGATACACGTGACTCCTGGGAAGTGCAGCGTCTACCAGGAGATTTATCGCACAATCGCCCCGTCAATGGGGTGGAAATTGAGGTGCCTTCTTTTTGGAGAAGGCGAGAGCCAAATCGACATATTCAGGGGGAATGCGCACTGTGGTGACCTGGTCTGGACTTTCCACCTTAGTAGCACCAACGGAAACCCCATAACACCTCCCCGAGCACTCTCGCGACCACCCTGTGAGAGACTTCTGTGGCCAAGAAACAGTGGGGTCATGACAAGCTAACCAGGGTAGGCCTAGCACCACGGGAAACGCAGGAGAGTCAATGAGGAAGAGACTAATTCTCTCCTTGTGACCCCCCTGCATCGCCATGCCCAGAGGAGCGGTGGCCTCGCTAATCAACCCTGACCCTAATGGTCGACTATCTAAGGCGTGAACGGGGAAAGGCACAGCCACGAGAATAATGGGGATCCCTAAACTATAGGCTAACGCTCTATCAATAAAATTCCCAGCCGCGTCCGAATCGACGAGCGCCTTATGCTGGGAATGCGGGGAAAAGTGACATACACAAACATATGTGCAACAGAGGGCTCTGGGTGAGAATGGTGCCGTCTCACCTAGGGTGACGCCAGAGCGCCCTGCCTGCTGCCTCGATACCCAGAAGAACCAACCCGGCACCGACTAGCAGTGTGACCTCTGCGGCCACAGATGGTGCACGAGCCTGAACCCCCTCCGGTCTCCCTGCGCACCGCTCCTCCCAGCTCCATGGGTATCGGAGAGGGGGTGCGGGGGGATGGAACCAACAGACCCCGATCTGAACATCCGCGGGTAGCCAGCAGGTTATCCAGCCAGATGGACAGGTCCACCAGCTGGTCGAACGTGAGGGTGGTGTCTCTGCAGGCCAACTCCCAACGGACATCCTCGCGCAGACTGCAGCGATAATGGTCGATCAGGGCCCTGCCGTTCCACCCGCGCCGGCAGCCAGGGTCCGAAACTCCAGGGCCAACTCCTGGGCGCTCCTCGTCCCCTGCCTCAGATGGAAGAGGTGTTCACCCGCCTCTCTACCCTTGGGCGGGTGGTCGAAGACTGCCTGGAAGCGGCGGGTGAACTCCTCAAACTGGTCCAACGCCGCATCTCCCTCTCTCCACAAGGCGTTGGCCCACTCCAGGACTTTCCCGGTGAGGCACGAGACGAGGGCGGACACCCTCTCACGGGTCGGAAGGAGCCGGGTGGATGGTTGCCAGGTATAAGTCCAGCTGCACAGGAACCCCTGGCAGTTCGCAGCCGTCCCATCGTATTCCTGGGGAAGGGAGAGACGAATCCCACTGGGACCAGGAGAAGGAGGGGCGCGTAGTGGAGACCCCGGTTGTGCTGGTGGAGGCGCTGGGAGAACTCCCTGTCTCTCCCAGCGGTCCATTGTCTGGACAATGTGGTCCATGGCGGTGCCAAGATGGTGGAGCATTGCTGCGTGCTCCCGGACGCGCTCCTCCACCCCTATACCCGGGGTACCTGCTCCTGCTGACTCCATAAGTTTGGTCCGGAATTCTGTAGGGGGTGCGTACTGGCAGCAGAGAAGTCAGTCGCAGAAGAGCAAAAACTGATTTACAACGGCGCAGTTTAATAAATTAAACCACCGTAAACAGAACAATAATACAATGGGTAAACAAAACCCGTTACACACCAGCATAACGTGCACAAGCACTACAATAAACAATTCTGGACAAGGACATGGGGGGAACAGAGGGTTAAATACACAACATGTAATGATAGAATTGAAACCAGGTGTGTGTGAAGACAAGACAAAGCAAATGGAAAATTAAAAGTGGATCGATGATGGCTAGAAGACCGGCGACGCCGACCGCCGAACACCGCCCGAACAAGGAGAGGAAACAACTTTGGCAGAAGTCGTGACATTCAGGTTATTAATCAAGCTACCAGGGTGTTTACAAACAGTACAGGAACTACTGTATATCGTCCATGTGTATTGATTATATTTTTTGTAATGCTGCAGAACTTTGTTCGAAAGGTGCATCCACACCCATTGGATGTAGTGACCACAATAGAATAACTGTATCCAGAAAAGCCAAGGTTCCAAAGGCAGGGCCTAAAATAGTGTTTAAGAGATCATACAGTATTTTTGTAGTGATTCCTATGCTGAAGATGTAAAGAAGATTGATTGGTCAAATGTGTGTAGAGGGGAGCATCCAAACGCTGCAGTACATTTCTGAAAATTGCTTTTTCCAGTTTTTGATAAACATGTACCTATTAAGAAACGGACTGTTAGAACTGCTAAGACACCGTGGATCGATGAGGAAAGAGTGGATTGGCTAATGAGTCTAGCTGCACATCTGATTGGCAAACCTACTGTAACTTGAGAAATGATGTCACTAAACAAAAAGAACAAACTGTGTTATGAAACTATGATAAAATATATAAAATATGATAGAAAAAAGCTTTGGAGAACATTAGATTCAATTATGGGCAGAAAGACTTATTCAACACCGTCTTTTATTGAATCAGATGGCTCATTCATCACAAAACCCTGTGATGTGGCCAATTATTTCAACAACTACTTCATTGGTAAAGTGGGCAAATTCAGGCATTAAACTCCAAAAACAAACTGTGAGCCGTCATATTCATGCATAAAATACCTATTTATGAAAGAAAAGCAAGGTTAATTTAAATGTCATGAACTTAAGTGTGGAAGAGGTGAAAAAATTTAGAAACCACCTGTTATTGACAACTTAGATGTTAAGCTCCTGAGGATAGTAACGGAATATGTTTGCCGCTCCTATTTCTCATATCTTCAGTATTATGATCTGGAGAAAATTTTAAAAAGTTATTTCGCTAAAGTTATTACGCTAAAGTGCTCTTTTCTGGTTCTAACAGCAGATCAGTAAGTCTACTGCTGGCTTTAGCAAACTTTTGGAAAGAATTATGTTTGACCAGATACAATGTTATTTCTTTATGAACAAATTAACAACAGACTTTAAGCATGGCTATAGAGAAGGGCATTCTGCACATACTGCACTGACACAAATGACTGAAAGAAATGGATAAAAAGAAGACGGCGGGAGCTGTACCGTATTGACCGTAATCTGTTAGCGGGAAAAATGTATGTGTTATGGCTTTACACGCATGTCATGGATTAAAAGCTATCTATCTTATAGAACACAGAGGGATTTCCTCAATGGAAGCCTCTCTAACGTAATACATGTAAAGTGTGATGTTCCGCAAGCCCCGTTTACTATTTTCTAGCCTTAAACAAAGCCTGTGTGTCTATGTATGATGAGTATTCCATCCTATACACATCAGCGGCCACAGCTAGCGAAATCACTGCAACTCTGACTCTGGGGAAGTAGATTAAGGGCCGCATTGCCAAAATCCCGGAGTATCCCTTTAAGCTCTAGACCTAAGATGGAACTGGTTATGAAAAATGTGACTATAGAACAAGTTGAGGAAACTAAACTTCTTGGTGTCACCTTAGACTGTAAATGGTCATGGTCGAGGTATATTGATTCAATTGTTGACAAGATGGGGAGCTGGGGTAAGGAGATGCTCAGCATTCTTAACACCACAAATGGCCGAACAAGTCATACAGGCTGTAGTTGGATCATATCTTGAATACTTCCTAGTAATATGGTCAGGTGCTGCAAAGAAAGACATAATAAAGCTAAAGCTGGCTCAAAACAGAACAGCACGTCTTGCCCTGCAATGTTCCAAGAGATCTAATGTCAACAAAATTAATGTTGGCCTTTCCTGGCTCAAAGTACAGGAGTTGTTGTCTGCGTCGCTTCTCAATTTTGTTAGAAATATTAAGGTGTTAAAATCAACTAACATATAGCTCAACCAATCAACTAACATACAGCTCAACCAATCAACTAACATACAGCTCTGACAGACTTTCATATTCCACAAGGCATGCAACTAAAGGTATCTTCATAGTCCCTCCCTGCCATCTCAAATCACTCAATCAAGCAACAGTAGTTTAAAAAACTAAAAAAATGAAGCAGCACATCACAGCACAACGCCTCTGACCTAAATAGCTGTAGCATCTCCCTCCCGAACACATCTGGCATTCAAGTTCAAGTTAAAGATAAGATGTGCCCTTGGCATCAGGATATCAAGGACTGCTCAGAGAAAGCAATTGTAAGCAAAGCCTCAGTACAGTAAGGACTTAGTGGTCTGGTCAGCTTACTGATGTTAGTGAGAAGAGCAAAGTTTATGAAAGTGTATTCTTATTTTGTGACTGGTGGATGCTGCTGTGTGTGAGTGTGTTGTGGGGAATGACATTGGAAATTCAAAACAAGTTCATGAGAACCGGAGGAAACTCCATAAGAGAATCAGACGGAACTCCGTATCAAGCGGACTCGATTCATTTTGTGAAAAAGTCCAAAGGCGACGCACTGTACATTAGCTAACCCTTTATGGGCAGATGTTTGGTTTAGCTCATTTCAATACACTAGACGGGGAAAAGGACACGTGAAGCCCATCTGATGATAATGACGACTGTTCAATTTATTGAACGGAGTGGAATGATGGAAAAAGTCCACATATGCAGCTTAAGGATTACATTTAAACTTGCACTTGCATTCAGTTGCATCTATGAACCACAATATTATTATGAAACGTATTGATGTCAAACGGGGAAACCAAAGACACCAGTGGTTCCTAATGTTGTGAGATTCTTGCTGGTGTTTACAGAACAGCATGTTCTAAGAGATTAGGATCAGGACCTGCGATTGTAACAGTATACATTTTCCCAACAGATTCTTCTGTCTCTACTCATACGTGTGTCTTCTTTAGACATCTGGGGGATGTTGTTACCACTCATTTGTTGTCTCAATGGACCATCGTATTACATACATTTCACTTCAAGAGCGTTTGAATTCCTGACTATACACAGTATGGAATGTCGAGCCAAATGAATAATAATTATCTGTAGTGTAACATTATCCGTAGGTTAACCAAAAACCTAGTGTTGTTGTATTTCCTCAGCTGGCCTTTCAAAGACACCCAAATCCTTGACACGGTAAAGGTTAGCGGATAAGGTAAACAAGGTTATTTACTGCAGGTAGGAGGTGTAAGAAGAAGGGGAGAGAGGGGAGGGCAAGAGGAAGGCACTGGGAGAGGGGTAAAGGTACATAGGGGATGGCCGGGGGTGGCGATCAGGGGGCCGGGGGTAGGTTATGCAAGCAAACTTGACTCAGCTGAAGTTTATTGGCAAAAGTGTAACATCTGTGCCGAGTTTCCTGTGAGGACGCAATGGGGTTTGGAGGAGCAGGGACTTCAAACGTGCACCCCCCCCCCCCAATAAGCAGCTGTCTGATAAGCGGTCGGCACGTCTAATAGTCAGGAGAGGTGTCTTACATGCCTGTGTCTACAAAACTGACACTTTGTGTGTGATGTCACAACATCTTGTCCAGCTATTCCACAGCGTAAGCCATTTCCAACAATAACTAACGTGAGGGTTACTAGGAATCTATTAATTTCAGGTTGTAGTACTATACTGTGGCTTTTCAGACTGAAGTATCCGAAGACTGAATTAACTCCAAAGTAGAACTCCCCTGATCCCTTGTTTTACAAAATCCATCATCGGAAAACAGCCACACAAAAGCCTTACTGAAGGACTATATGTAGCCTATAAGTGAATTGCAACCAATTGGTCCATTCCATGTTTACTGCAACTATTTCACTTCAATTCTAGCTATAACATCAGAACTAACCCTGAACTAGGCATTGATGGCATCACCCACTAACCCGGAACCCACTGCTGCCCCTCAAGAGAATGGACGTTTGTTTTGATTGACAGGTGGCCCACCAGAGCAGAACCCATGTTTCACCGGCAGACACGGCTGCGACACCAATGCCGCCTGCAGACCCGGAGAAGGCGTCCAGTTCACCTGCGAGTGTTCCACTGGTTTCACTGGGGACGGACGTCAATGCTATGGTAGGGGCCCTGCACACTATACATATCAGCTTAAACCTACACCAGCTGATGCATAAGGGACATGGGGAATAGTCTATTGAAGTTTGGGTTATACTTTATTTTACCTATTTACCTGGTAATTCATTAAAGAATGCATGGTAATAACTTTATTACATTGTTATTATCTAATAAACTTATCAGTTTCATGGGGATTCTTTGAAATAAAGACTACTTGGCACCATTTAGTGGTGACCAATTTCCTTAAATGATTTCAATAGCAAAGCATACCAATTGTAGCAATTTTTTTAGTAAATACTAGCTGCAATAGGACTGAAAGCGAAGTTGCCCTAGACATTGATCTTCGATCAGTTTAGCAATTTCCCGACTAAGGATTGGGGGAAGATTGGGCTGAAAACAGCTCATTACATTTCATGACTGATCTTCATAAAATAGGTAATATTAGTAAGATGGCATCTTCATAGTAGTGGTCATGATATTATATTTAGCTTATTTTGCACTTTCTAAGAACTCAAAGATGCTTTACATCAGTAAAGGGCAAGACCGCACAAAGAGATAAACAAGTATTACAGGACTGAGACAGACTGTAGCATAGGAAAACAAGCAATGTCATCAGAAATGCTCCATCACTAATAATTCATATTATTAATATACTGTAATGTACAGTATATTGCTACATAAACTACAAATGACACAAATTATCACATTAAATCATTACAAATATGCAATGAAATAATGTAATTATTATCATGGCTGTTGATATGACTTGCAGTAAACATGAATCTGGTGCAACAGAATTGCCCTCGGGACAAATAAAGTTGTTTGAATTGAATTGAGTTAAGTTGAATTGAATTGAATGTGCTCATTTTGTAGACATTGACGAGTGCAGAGAGACACCCGAGATCTGTGGTTCTCACGCCATATGCAACAATCAACCGGGAACATTCCGCTGCGAGTGTGTGGACGGTTTCCAGTTCGCCAGCAATGGCAAGACCTGTGTCGGTATGTAGTGCTGAAAAAAGTGTGTTTGCAGCTGTGTTGGTCTTTGTTTGGATGGCCCCCAAAATAACTGTTGTAGTTCACACAACTTAATACACACTTAAATACACTAACCTTTTACAGATTTTTTCATAGCATCTATATTCATCTTCAACTCCAATTTAAGAGTTTCTATGCCATATAAGTCTATTAATCAGTTGTTTTCATTAGTCTATCAAACCGTCTACTGAGAACTTTCTCACATTTGCTACTCCTTTTTATGGTTTTAGTTTAATCAAACTAAGGATTCAGGGGATTTCTGTCTCTACTAAGTCTAAAATCTCCCCCTTCCCCCCTATCCCTTGTAGAAGTGGACCGTCTCATAGACCACTGCCAGAGGGGTACCAATAACTGCGACATCCCAGAGCGGGCATATTGTACCTACACGGGGGCGTCCGCCTATGTTTGCTCCTGTCTGTCCGGATTCGTGGGTGATGGTCATACTTGCCAGGGTAGGGTGACACTTAAACAGTTGTGTGTGTGTGTGTGTGTGTGTGTGTGTGTGTGTGTGTGTGTGTGTGTGTGTGTGTGTGTGTGTGTGTGTGTGTGTGTGTGAGGGTACATGTTTAACTATTCTTGTGGGGACAAGAAGTCCAAAAGAAAAATTGGACCAACAAGGGACATTTTGTTGGTCCTCGCAAGGTCAAATGCTATTTCTAGGGGGTTTAGGGTTAAGGTTAGAATTAGTGTTAGGGTTAGGAGCTAGGGTTAGTTTTAGGGTTAGGAGCTAGGGTTAGGTTTTTGGGTTACGGTTAGGGTTAGAGTTAGAGTACGGGTTAGGGGTTAGGGAAAATAGGATTTTGAATGGGACTGAATTGTGTGTCCCCACAAGGTTAGCTGTACAAGTTTGTGTGTGTGCTGTGTATGTGTGTGTGCTGTATGTGTGCGTGCGTGCATGCTTGGTGGCAGCTTGTTTTCTGAGGTTGAAGCACTTTTTTTACTAATAAAATTATTCCATATCATTTGACTTAAATGATCGGGAACAATATTTATTTGTCATCAGGTGATGTCTTAACCTTTTTTTAATGTTTTATTTGTTATTAGGGGGTAGATCAGCTTTAATATTGCAGATAGATTGTAGCTTCCATCAATGTAATTGTCTGCATCATTTCCAATCCCCAATAGATATATTTTGTAAATATATGTACAGTACAAGTCAAAAGTTTGGACACCTACTGATTCTTTATTTTGACCATTTTCTACAATGTAGAATAATTGTGAAGACATGAAAACTATGAAATAACACCTATGGAATCACGTAGTAACAAAAAAAGTGTTAAACAAATCAAAATAGATTTTATATTTGAGATGCTTCAAAGTAGCGACCCTTTGCCTATCAGATATCAAGGTATGACCCAGATGCAGACCGTGTCGAAGTAACAATGTTTATTACAGAAACAGGGGCAAAGGTAAAGGACGGCAGTCAGGGTCAGGTCAGGCAGAGGTCGGTAATCCAGAGGTGGGGCAAAGGTACATGACGCCAGGCAGGGTCAGGGGCAGGCAGAGTGGTCAGGTGGGTGGGTACAGGGTCAGGACAGGTAAGTGTCAAAAACCAGGAGGACGAGAAAAGAGAGACTGGGGAAAGCAGGAGCTGACACAAAGACGCTGGTTGGCTTGACAAACAAGACTGGGGGTGGAACCCGGAGGACAGGCTGGCTGACGACCCAATGAGGGTGCAGAACGCCTTCCAGAACTGGGACGAGAACGTAGGACCCCGGTCGAAGACCATGTCCACAGGCAGTCCATGGATCCGGAAGACATGCTGCACCATGAGCAGGGCCTTCTCTTTGGCAGAGGGATGAGTCTTGCTGAGGAGTCTTGTTCTGTGCACACACCGTGCAAGAGGCGACGAATGCGGACACGTCAGGAACCATAGTAGGTCACCAAAAGTGCTAACGCACAAAGGCCAGTGTCCGATCGGCGCTCCAGGACCACGGAGCGGACGGCGTTTGGAACGAACATCCGGTTATCAGGGCCCCCCTGGGTTCGAATGGGAACGCTGCGCCTCATGGACCTGCTTCCCTATTCCCCAGCTGAGTGCCGTCGCCAGGCATGAAGAGGGAAGGACGGGGGAAGCCAACGTGCTGTAACCCCAAATAAAGCGGCGATAGAAGTTGGCGAACCCCAGGAAACGTTGCAGCTGCACCCTGGACGTAGGCTGAGGCCAATCCATCATTGCTCTCACCTTCCCGGGATCCATCTGGACACTCCCATTAGAGATGATGTAACCCAGAAAAGGGATGGTGGAGCGTAGGAACTCGCACTTCTCCACTTTCACAAACAGCTGATTCTCTAGAAGGTTTTGAAGGACCTGCCGGACGTGGAGCACGTGTTCTTGAGGGGAGCGGGAGAAGACGAGGATGTCATCAATCTAGACGAAGACAAACCGGTTCAAGATGTCATGGAGAACATCATTCACCAGAGCCTGGAACAGAGCAGGGTCGTTGGTGAGGCCAAAGGGCATGACCAGATACTCGTAGTGGCCACTGGCCGTGTTGAAGCCAGTCTTCCACTCGTCCCCCTCTCGTATCCGCACCAGGTGGTAGGTGTTCTCTAAATCCAGCTTGGAAAACACAGTGGCCCCCTGGAGCGGCTCGAAGGCCGAGGAGATGAGTGGTAGCGGGTAACAATTCTTAACCGTAATGTCATTGAGTCCCGGGTAGTCAATGCACGGGCGCAGGGTCTTGTCCTTTTTCAACACGAAGAAGAACACTGCGCCGGCGGGAGAGGAAGAGGGACAGATAAATCCAGCAGCTAGGGAGTCCCCAATGTAGGTATCCATAGCTTTGGTCTCCGGTCCCGACAGAGAGTACAGATGTCCCCGGGGCGGCATGGTGCTATCCCGCAATCCCTCAATCATAGGGTTGGTGAGGCGGAAGCGACGTGGCCAGGGCCTTGCTGAACACCTCCCGGAGGTCCTGGTACTTTGTGGGAATGGCGGAGAGGTTCGGGGCACTTTCCGAGCCCCCAGGAAGACGTCCCGGGGCAGGTTGTGCTGACTTCAGGCAGTGGGCGTGGCAGAATGGGCTCCAGCCCATGATGGTACCAGTAGACCAGTTAATGAGAGGATTGTGTCATTGGAGCCAGGAGAATCCCATTACCACGAAAATCAGAGGGGACTTGATGAGCAGGAACAGGATAGCCTCACTGTGGTTCCCTGACACCCGTAGGTTGATGGGAGTGGTGTTGTGGGTGATGTGGCCTATAGAGCGCCCGTCCAGCGCTCTAACGTCCATGGGAATGGAGAGGGGCTGAGTGGGGATGTTCAGCTCGGACGCCAGGGTAGCGTCCAAAAAGCTTTTGTCAGCCCCAGAGTCAATGAGTACCCGGAGAGATTTGGACTGGTCTCCCCACAGCAGAATGGCATGAAAAGGGGTGCGAGCAGGGGAAGCAGGAACGTTCTCTATATGGCCCACCAGAGTACTTGCTCCTACTGGTGAGCCTGGTTTCTTTAACTTCTTACGGATACATGGGACGGTAGCGTCTCACCTGGCCAACATCCGGTGAAATTGCAGAGTGCAAAATTCAAAAATACTAAATTCAAATATTTAACATTCTTGAAAATATATGTTATACATAAAAATAAAGCTTACCTTCTTGTTAGTCCAGCCAAGGTGTCAGATTTCAAAAAGGCTTTACAGCGAAAGCAAACCATGCGATTATCTGAGGACAGTGCCCAGCACACAAATGCATAACAAATCATTTTCAACCAGGGAGTTCTGAAAGTCAGAAATAGCGATATAATATATGCCTTACCTTTGAAGATCTTCTTCTGTTGGCACTCCAAAAGGTCCCAGTTACATTACAAATGGTCCTTTTGTTCGATAAAGTCCTTCTTTATATCCATAAAAACTCAGTTTAGCTGGCGCGCTTCAGTCAAATCACTTCGGGAAATCGTTTTTTATTACAAAGAGAGTGAAAGTAAAAGCATGCTATCCCCTCATGCACGAGCCTCAGTCTAATGGCCCTCTGATAGAGCACTTGCCAAACGCGCTAGTGTGTTTCAGCCTGGGCCTTGAATTACGTCATTCAGCTTTTTCCCGGGTTCTGAGAGCCTATGGGAGCCGTAGGAAGTGTCACGTCATGCCAGAGATCCCCTGTTTTTGTTAGAGATTATCAAGGAGGGCAAGAAATGGTCATAGAGGGCGCTTCCTGTTTGGAATCTTCTCAGGTTTTGGCCTGCCAAATGAGTTCTGTTATACTCACAGACACCATTCAAACAGTTTTAGAAACTTTAGGGTGTTTTCTATCCAAAGCCAATAATTATATGCATATTCTAGTTACTGGGCAGGAGTAGTAACCAGATTAAATCGGGTACGTTTTTTATCCGGCCGTGCAAATACTGCCCCCTAGCCCCAACAGGTTAAAGGACAATAAATGACTCCCAGGCTGCAAGCTCATCCTTGACCTTCTCCAAGACGCCATGCAGTAACATATTGGACAGTGTCTCTTGATTCCAAGCACTCTCCGCTGCCAACGTGCAGAAATCCACCGCATAATCAGCTACACTGCGGGAGTCCTGCTGAAGCTGGATTAGCTTCCGGGTGACATCTCACCCGGAGAACAGGGCATCAAAGACCTTCCTCACTTCTCCTACGGACCCCTTCAGACGAGCGCATATGGCCGGCTGTTGTTCCCACACGGCAGAAGCCCAGGTGAGAGCCCTCCCGGACATCAGCGTGATGAGATAGGCTATCTTTGAGCGATCCGAGGGGAAGGAGAAGGGCTGAAGCTCGAAGACGAGGGCACAGTGAGCTAGGAATGCCCGACAGGTGCTCAGCTCTTTATTGAAATGTTCCGGAGGAGGTGGAGTGACCGATGAGACGGCGCTGCTAGCAGGTGAGTTGCTGAGGAGCTGTGGGTTTACCCCCGTGGTAGGCTGCCTCCCAGACAACCCGTGGAATTGCTCCAGCAAACTGTCCAATGCCCGGTCATGGCGTTCAGCCAAAGTTTGGACCCCCTCCACAAGGCCACGAAGCAATTCCTCAGGCATACCGATGGTGGCTCCCTGGGTGGAGATGGCGTTGTACAGCTGGCCCAGGTTTGCTGGGTCAGTCATGGCCAGTTCATACTATCTGGTATCAAGGTAAGACCCAGATGCAGACCATGTCGAAGTAACAATGTTTATTATAGCAACAGGGGCAAAGGTACAAGACAGCAGGCAAGCTCAGGGTCACCTCAGGCAGAGGTAGGTAATCCAGAGATGGGGCAAAGTTACAGGACGGCAGGCTGAGGGTCAGGGGCAGACAGAGTGGTCAGGTGGGTGGGTACAGGGTCAGGACAGGCATGGGTCAAAAAACAGGAGGACGAGAAAAGAGAGACTAGAGAAAAGCAGGAGCTGACACAAAAACTCTGGTTGTCTTAACAAACAAGCGAACTGGCAACAGACAAACCGAGAACACAGGTATAAATACACAGGGGATAATGGGGAAGATGACCGGGGGGGGGGGGGGGGACAATCACAAAGAGAGGTGAACAGATCAGGGTGTGACATTGCCTTAATGACAGCTTTGCACACTCTTGGTATTCTTGGCATTAAGCTCAGGTCTACCCTGTTTTCATCCTTGAGATATTTCTACAACTTGATTGGTGTGTACCTGTGGTAAATTCAATTGATTGGACATGATTTGGAAAAGCACACACCTGTCTATGTATGGTCCCACAGTAAGGTCCCACAGCAAAAACCTAGCCATGAGGTTGAAGGAATTGTCCGTAGAGCTCCGAGACAGGATTGTGTCAAGTCACAGATCTGGGGAAGGGTACCAAAAAAATGTCTACAGTATTGAAGGTCCCCAAGAACACAGTGGCCTCCATCGTTCTTAAATGGAAAAAGTTTGGAACCACGAAGACTCTTCCAAGAGCTGGCCCTCCGGCCAAACTAAGCAATCAGGGGAGAAGGGCCTTGGTCAGGGAGGTGACCAAGAGCCCGATGGTCACGCTGACAGGGCTCCAGAATTCCTCTGTGGAGATGGGAGAATCTTCCATAAGGACAACCATCTTTGCAGCACTCCACCCTTGCGGAAGCCACTCCTCCGTAAAAGGCACATGACATCCTGCTTGGAGTTTTCCAAAAGGCAGCTAAAGACTCTCAGAAACAAGATTCACTGGTCTGATAAAACCAAGATTGAACTCTTTGGCATGAATGTCAAACGTCACGTCTGGAGGACACCTGGCACCATCCCTACGGTGAAGCTTGGTGGTGGCAGTATCATGCTGTGGCAATGTTTTTCAGGGGCAGGGACTGGGAGACTAGTCAGGATAGAGGGAAAGATGAACGGAGCAAAGTACAGAGAGATCCTTGGTGAAAACCTGCTCCAAGCACTCAGGACCTCAAACTGTGGCGAATGTTCAACTTCCAACAGGACAACGGCCCTAAGCACACAGCCAACACAATGCAGGAGTGGCTTCAGGACAAATAAAATAAAATCAAATTTATTTATATAGCCCTTCTTACATCAGCTGATATCTCAAAGTGCTGTACAGAAACCCAGCCTAAAACCCCAAACAGCAAGCAATGCAGGTGTAGAAGCACGGTGGCTAGGAAAACCTCCCTAGAAAGGCCAAAACCTAGGAAGAAACCTAGAGAGGAACCAGGCTATGAGGGGTGGCCAGTCCTCTTCTGGCTGTGCCGGTTGGAGATTATAACAGCACATGGCCTAGATGTTCAAATGTTCATAAATGACCAGCATTATCAAATAATAATAATCATAGTAGTTGTCGAGGGTGCGACAAGTCAGTAACACCAGAGTAAGTGTCAGTTGGCTTTTTCATAGCCGATCTTTGAGAGTATCTCTACCGCTCCTGCTGTCTCTAGAGAGTTGAGAACAGCAGGTCTGGGACAGGTAGCACGTCCGGTGAATAGGTCAGGGTTCCAGCAGGTCTGGGACAACAGGTCTGGGACAGGTAGCACGTCCGGTGAACAGGTCAGGGTTCCATAGCTGCAGGCAGAACAGTTGGAACTGGAGCAGCAGCACGGCCAGGTGAACTGGGGACAGCAAGGAGTCATCAAGCCAGGTAGTCCTGAGGCATGGTCCTAGGGCTCAGGTCCTCCGAAAGAGAGAAAGAAAGAAAGACAGAGAGAATTAGAGAGAGCATATTTAAATTCACACAGGACACCGGAAAAGACAAGAGAAATACTCCAGATGTGACAGACTGACCCTAGCCCCCCGACACATAAACTACTGCAGCATAAATACTGGAGGCTGAGACAAGAGGGGTCAGGAGACACTGTGGCCCCATCCGATGAAACCCCCGGACAGGGCCAAACAGGTAGGATATAACCCCATCCACTTTGCCAAAGCACAGCCTCCACACCACTGGAGAGATATCTCCAACCACCAACATACCATCCCGGGACAAGGCCGAGTATAGCCCACAAAGATCTCCGCCACGGCACAGCCCAAGGGGGGGCACCAACCCAGACAGGAAGACCACGTCAGTGACTCAACCCACTCAAGTGACGCACCCCTCCCAGGGACGGCATGGAAGAACACCAGTAAGCCAGTGACTCAGCCCCCGTAATAGGGGTAGAGGCAGAGAATCCCAGTGGAAAGAGGGGAAACCGACCAGGCAGAGACAGCAAGGGTGGTTCGTTGCTCCAGCCTTTCCGTTCACCTTCACACCCCTGGGCCAGACTACACTTAATCATAGGACCTACTGAAGAGATGTGTCTTCAGTAAAGACTTAAAGGTTGAGACCGAGTCTGCGTCTCTCACATGGGTAGGCAGACTATTCCATAAAAATGGAGCTCTATAGGAGAAAGCCCTGCCTCCAGCTGTTTGCTTAGAAATTCTAGGAACAATTAGGAGGCCCGCGTCTTGTGACCGTAGCGTACGTGTAGGTATGTACGGCAGGACCAAATCGGAAAGATAGGTAGGAGCAAGCCCATGTAATGCTTTGTAGTTTAGCAGTAAAACCTTGAAATCAGCCCTTGCCTTAACAGGAAGCCAGTGTAGGGAGGCTAGCACTGGAGTAATATGATCACATTTTTTGGTTCTAGTCAGGATTCTAGCAGCCGTATTTAGCACTAACTGAAGTTTATTTAGTGCTTTATCCGGGTAGCCGGAAAGTAGAGCATTGCAGTAGTCCAACCTAGAAGTAACAAAGGCATGGATTAATTGTTCTGCGTCATTTTTGGACAGAAAGTTTCAGATTTTTGCAATGTTACGTAGATGGAAAAAAGCTGTCCTTGAAACAGTCTTGATATGTTCTTCAAAAGAGAGATCAGGGTCCAGAGTAACGCCGAGGTCCTTCACAGTTTTATTTGAGACGACTGTACAACCATCCAGATTAATTGTCAGATTCAACAGAAGATCTTTTTGTTTCTTGGTACCTAGAACAAGCATCTCTGTTTTGTCCGAGTTTAAGAGTAGAAAGTTTGCAGCCATCCACTTCCTTATGTCTAAGACACAGGCTTCTAGCGAGGGCAATTTTGGGGCTTCACCATGTTTCACTGAAATGTACAGCTGTGTGTCATCCACATAGCAGTGAAATTTAACATTATGTTTTCGAATGACATCCCCAAGAGGTAAAATATATAGTGAAAACAATAGTGGTCCTAAAACGGAACCTTGAGGAACACCGAAATTTACAGTTGATTTGTCAGAGGACAAACCATTCACAGAGACAAACTGATATCTTTCCGACAGATAAGACCTAAACCAGGCCAGAACTTGTCCATGTAGACCAATTTGGGTTTCCAATCTCTCCAAAAGAATGTGGTGATCGATGGTATCAAAAGCAGCACTAACATCTAGGAGCACGAGGACAGACGCAGAACCTCGGTCTGACGTCATTAAAAGGTCATTTACCACCTTCACAAGTGCAGTCTCAGTGCTATGAGGGGGTCTAAAACCAGACTGAAGCGTTTTGTGTACATTGTTTGTCTTCAGGAAGGCAGTGAGTTGCTGCGCAACAGCTTTTTCAAAAATTTTTGAGAGGAATGGAAGATTCGATATAGGCCGATAGTTTTTTATAATTTCTGGGTCAAGATTTGGCTTTTTCAAGAGAGACTTTATTACTGCCACTTTTAGTGAGTTTGGTACACATCCGGTGGATAGAGAGCCGTTTATTATGTTCAACATAGGAGGGCTAAGCACAGAAAGCAGCTCTTTCAGTAGTTTAGTTGGAATAGGGTCCAGTATGCAGCTTGAAGGTTTAGAGGCCATGATTATTTTCATCATTGTGGAAACTACCCAAATACAGGTGTGCCAAGCTAGCGTCGTACCCAAGACTCGAGGCTGTAATTGCTGCCAAAGGTGCTTCAGCAAAGTACTGAGTAAAGGGTCTGAATACTAATGTACATTTGATATTTTAGTTTTTTAGTTTTGACAAATTTGCAAACATTTCTAAAAACCTGTTTTCACTTTGTCATCAGATTGATGAGGGAAATAACTATTTACTCCATTTAAGAATAAGGCTGTAAAGTAACAATGTGGAAAAAGTCAAGAGGTCGGTATACTTTCCGAATGCACTGTATGGACAGTACCAAAAGAAATGATCTAATGACTCTGTCTCTTCGCAGCAAAATCTTCAGAGCTGGGAAGGTTGAATCCCCCATATATATATATATAACATTCTATTGGTTTCAAGAATATTGTATAATAATTTAAATGGAAAAATTCAAAGTTCTGAATCTGGCGACATTTTGCGTATCAGTTCATAAACCATGTGCCATGGAATTGCACAGTTGTCAATTTTTTGGTCCTTAATTAAATGAAACTGGTGTACTTTTTTATTAATCACAATTTTCTTTAACCAATTTTAGTTTTTAATGCAGGGCCGACAGAAAAGTTCCTTACTTTCCCCCTTCCACTTCCCCCTCCCCTTTTGCGGCAATGCTGCAATTAGTTAGTTGTAATTTTGGGTAGAGCAGACATTTCCATATGTTTTTGTTAGCTGCATGTGTGACATAACTCCACCAGTCCTATTTATGATATAATTTACAAAGATTGTACCTTTTATAAAAAAAATGGATTGAAAAATGATGTATTTTTATGAATTATTATATTTGAGTTTAACCAAAATATTTGTTGTATTATTTGTTCTGTGTTTTCAGGTGGATTCAACTGAAATTTCAAACAACTTTCTATGGCTTGTTTTAAAAATAGAGATATTTTGGAGATTATTTCATTTCCAAATAACCGAAAGTGAGAGGTTGTAATCTGAATAAAGGGAAGAAGCCATTCTTGAACATGGCGTGAGACATTTTTACTAATTTTCTAGAGAACCAGTTCGGATTTAAGTATAGCTTTTGTATGACTGACGCCTCTAGTGAGAGGTCTAATGCCTTAATATTTAATCATTTCTGCCCTCTGAATTCATATTCACTATATAAATAGGCCCTTTTTTGCTTATATAATTTTAAAAACAGGTCCCTTGGTGTAGGCAAGACCATAAGAAAATAGGTAAACTGGGATATGACTAAAGAGTTAATTAGGGTGATTTTTCCACAAGTAGACAGGTATTTTCCTTTCCATGGTAGCAATATCTTATCTATTTTTGCTAACCTTTTACAAAAATGTATTGGAGTGAGATCATTTCTTTCTTTCTGGATATGTGTACAGAGTATGTCGACATCACCGTCAGACCATTTTATTGGTAAACTACACGGTAATGTAAAAGTTCTAGTTCTTCTATGAGGCTGTGGTGGGATCCAAGTTGTGGATTTAAAAGAAAACAGGAATCAGCGTACAATGACACCTTTGTTTTTAAGCCCTGTATTTCTAATCCCTTGATATTATTGTTGGATCTGATTTTAATAGCTAACATTTCGATGGCCATAATAAATTGATGTGCCAATAGTGGATAACCTTGTTTTACTCCTCTTGACAGTTTAAAACTTTCTGAGTAGCCAATATGTACTATTTTACACCTAGGGTTACTATACATAACTTTAACACATTTTATAAGAGATTCTCAAAAATTGAAATATTCCAGGCATTTATATATAAACTTCAGTCGTACTTTATCAAATGCCTTTTCAAAGTCAGTTATGAATACCAGGCCTGGTTTCCCAGATATTTCATATTGTTCAATTATTTCCAGTACTTGTCTTATATTATCTCCAATGTAGTGTCCATGTAAAAAACCTGTCTGATTAGGATGAATTATATCCGACAATACCTTTTAAATTCTATGCGCTATACATTTTGCAAAAAAAATTGCATCACAACACTGAAGTATAAGAGGCCTCCAATTTTTGAAATGGACTGGATCTTTATATTTCCCACTTTGATTCTGTTTCAGTAATAATGAAATCAGACCTTCTTGTTTAGTGTCTGATAATCTACCATTTATATAGGAGTGGTTAAAACATGCTAATAACGGTAAATCTGAGTATAAAAAAAAGGTTTGGTGTACCTCCACTGGTATGCCATCGAGCCCTGGAGTTTTCTCAGACTTAAACGCTTTAATTGCATCAAGAAGTTCTTCCTCTGTAATTTGACCGTCACATGAGTATTTCTGTACAGCGTTTTTTTTACATTATTAATAGAAAAACAATCCATACAATTAACTTTGTTTAGTGGAGATGGAGGAGACTGAAACGAAAACATGCTTAAAGTACTTTATTTCCTCTTTCAAAATATTGTTTGGTGAATCGTGGGTGACTCTGTCATTTGTGACAAGTTTCAGTAAATTATTTTTGGCAGCATGTTGAAGATTAAAACATAATTTGGTGCATTTTTCTCCATATTCCATCCAGTTCACTTTATTTTTTATAATATATTACACTTGATCTTTTTTGAATAAGTTCATCCATTTCTTTTTGTTTTTCCTCAAACTTATTCTGAGCCTCTATGGTACAGTTTTTATTGCTATCTATCTGTTCTGTTAGTCCTTCCATTTCCTTTGTTAATATGGACTCTTTTGACCGAAATTGCTTTTGAGGACTGAATTTCATGGCCCCTAAAGGCACATTTAAAAGTGTCCCATACAATAAGGGGATCTGCTGTACCTATGTTATGTTGGAAAAAGTCAGTTATACGTTCTTCTGTCCTAATTAAAAACAAGTTATCATCCAATAGGCTTTGATTACATTTCCAATATCCTCGCTCACGTGTATATTCTGTAAGAGTAATATAAATGCCAATTATTTGATGGTCTAACCGCATTCTGTCCCCTATAAACACTTTTTAAACTTTTGGTGTCAGAGAGAATGACATAAGAAAGTAGTCAAGACAACTAGCTTGATTGAGCCTCCGCCATGTATATCTCACTAGGTCAGGATTTTTACGCCTCCATATAGCCAATAGTTCCAATATATCCATGACATTCTTGATTTCCTTAAGGGTGATAGTTTGAAGTGTGATTTCTTTTACGGTCCTTAGAGGTATTTAAAACCGTATTATAATCTCCCACCATAATAATAGTCTTGTATTGCTTGTAGGGTTGATAAATTATTATATATATTTTCAAAGAAGCGCGGATCATCATTATTTGGAGTTAATGAGCCATATCTGTTTATGGTCCAATAACATATTTAAAATCATCCATGTACCTTGAGGATCTGTTTGGACAATTTGCACATTTGGATCAAAATTACTGTTAATTAATATAATCACCCTTTTAAATATCTCTTGCCCATGGGAGAAATATATTTTGCCGCCCCAGTCCTTTTTCCACACAACTTCATCTAAAATTGTTGAATGAGTTTCCTGTAAACACTAGATATGATATTTCTTCTGATTGTCTCTTCTTATTATCTGCTAAACCATTACAATTATAACTGGCTATACTAATTTCACAATTTACCATAATGAGATACAAGTTTCAAATCTAAACTCAGCAAAAAAAAAAAACTTCCCTTTTTCAGGACCTTGTCTTTCAAAGATAATTCGTAAAAATCCAAATAACTTCACAGATCTTCATTGTAAAGGGTTTAAACACTGTTTCCCATGCATGGTCAATGAACCATAAACAATTAATGTACATGCACCTGTGGAACTGTTGTTAAGACACTAACAGCTTACAGACGGTAGGCAATTAAGGTCACAGTTATGAAAACTTAATACACTAAAGAGGCCTTTCTACCGACTCTGAAAAACAGCAAAAGAAAGATGCCCAGGGTCCCTGCTCATCTGTGTGAACGTGCCTTAGGCATGCTGCGAGGAGGTATGAGGACTGCAGATGTGGCCATGGCAATAAATTGCAATGTCCATACTGTGAGACGCCTAAGACAGTGCCACAGGGAGACAGGACGGACAGCTGATCGTCCTCGCAGTGGCAGACCACGTGTAACAACACCTGCACAGGATCAGTACATCCGAACATCACACCTGCGGGACAGGTACAGGATGGCAACAACAACTGCCTGAGTTACACCAGGAATGCACAATCCCTCCATCAGTGCTCAGACTGCCCGCAATAGGCTGAGAGAGGCTGGACTGAGGGCTTGTAGGCCTGTTGTAAGGCAGGCTATAACGTAACAAAATGTGGAAGAAGTCGCTCGACCAGACAGGACTGGCAAAAAGTGCTCTTCACTGATGAGTCACGGTTTTGTCTCACCACTGGTGATGGTCGGATTCGCGTTTATCGAGGTGGAGGGTCCGTCATGGTCTGGGGCGGTGTGTCACAGCATCATCGGACTGAGCTTGTTGTCATTGCAGGCAATCTCAACGCTGTGCGTTACAGGGAAGACATCCTCCTCCCTCATGTGGTACCCTTCCTGCAGGCTCATCCTGGCATGACAATGCCACCAGCCATCCTGCTCATCTGTGCGTGATTTCCTGCAAGACAGGAATGTCAGTGTTCTGCCATGGCCAGCGAAGAGGCCGGATCACAATCCCATTGAGCACGTCTGGGACCTGTTGGATCGGAGGGTGAGGGCTAGGGCCATTCCCCCCAGAAATGTCCAGGAACTTTCAGGTCCCTTGGTGGAGGAGTGGGGTAACATCTCACAGCAAGAACTGGCAAATCTGGTGCAGTCCATGAGGAGGAGATGCACTGCAGAACTTAATGCAGCTGGTGGCCACACCAGATGCTGACTGTTACTTTTGATTTTGACCCATTATTCAATTTGTTAGTCACATGTCTGTGGAACTTGTTCAGTTTATGTCTCAGTTGTTGAATCTTATGTTCATACAAATATTTACACATGTTAAGTTTGCTGAAAATAAACACAGTTGACAGTGAGAGGATTTTTTAAATTTATCATAATATATGTGCGTAAACTCACCATTACAAAGTACCATAATGATTGAGTGTCCATAGCTATACCATGATATTTGCGTTGCTACTAAGTAAACCTCCAATTGTTCCCCACTATTCCACCCGCTAAAACCCCTCCCTGTTCCAAGATGGGTTGTCATCCCAGTGACCGGCAGACCACCCCCGTCACCCCGAATCCCAGGGACCCTGAAAGACCGGGACCCATCCTTCGAAAAGAGCACACAGTGCCACCTACAGAACAGGCATGCACAATTGAGCAAAAATCAGGAGATTTGATTAACTTTGTCAAGTCCTAGGTGATGGAGATCAGATATACCCCCTTCCCCTGAAAACACACACTCGCTGGTCTCCAATTGTGACCATTTCCCCAAGCATCTCTGTGCAGCCAGACCTTTGATTATTTTGTGCCACCAGGGCCACAATAATATGCCCCCTCTCTGATTGTCCGAGTGTGACCCCCCCCCCCCCCCCATGAGTTACTGCAGATGTGTCTCGACTTGCCTTTGTAGCCCTTGTCTAGTTACTAGGCCATATTAGAATAGTATACGTTACTGTCCAACATGCAAAATAAAGTTGTCTTTTGCTTTTCTTGGAATCCCCCCAGACACCTCAGAAACACACAAACCCTTCAGCTTAAAAAAACAGACCATGTCTTTTCTCTAAACTCTCCACTGGGTCTCTTTATGTTGGACCCTCTGAGTCCTTCTCGTTGTAATGCACCCACACTGAGGCCCCTGCGAGAGGAAATGTGTCCACCTGGACAAGAAATGCAAACAACCCTGCCCTACAGCTGGGGAGCTCGTTGGTCACGCGTTTTATTCATCCATCCATCCCAGTATTTCTTTTTTTCCCTCGTCCAATGCAACATGGCCCACCACCAAACGAAAGCAGTAGGAATTTCCATATGTCCTTGTAGAATTTGTGGATTTGTAGAACTCCTTTTTTATTTGTTGGCCTTAGAGATAGACTTTAGAGGTTGAGGTAGTGAGCTGGGTGTGTTACATCCAAGTTGCATCCAAAGAATGGTATCCCTGAACGCTAAGCTTCAACATGTGTACACAGTACTTTAGTTATGCAGATACAATGTTTTATTGACTGTATTTCTTTCCCCATCTAACACCATTACATAACACAGTATGTGACATGTCATGAATGTATGTTTCACATTTAGATACTTTATATAGTAGTGCAATACCAATACTTTTTGTATTTCCATTGCAGGGTATAATATTCACATTCCAATTGACTGTGTATATTTCAGCTATATATTTAAATATTTTGATACCTTATTTTCAGTTGAATTTAGCATCTGTGTCCTTATTGTTTCTCATTGACTGTTGTTCCTCACACACACAGACATTGATGAGTGTGAGCAAGGTCGCTGTCACCGGGACGCCGTCTGTTATAACTCTCAGGGCTCCTTCACCTGTCAGTGCCGCCCTGGTTTCCATGGCGACGGCTTCCAGTGTGCCCGTGGCTCCCCAGGTAGGTAACCCCTGTGCTTTTTGGTGTAAATAAATCCCCTTTTCAAACCCCAAATTGTGTGCGAGGAGTTCTTCTCAGGGTCATGTTCATTTGGAACCAAACAGAAGTTTGATCCCCGGTCAAGTCATACCAATGACTCTAAAAATGGGTGAATCTGCAATTCAAACACTAACAAACTTGTCACCCGGCCAGTGCTTTGGTAAATAGTTCAGGGATGGGGCTGGAGAAATGTAACCATTCTCAAGTGTATAGATGGAGCTATGGATGCAAGAACTGACCATCCATGACATCAAAAGTATAGTTTTAACCATGCTTTAAAGCGATACATTGTTTGTTTGCAATTACAATGTTTACAAACATTGGCGTAAAATAAGCTTATATTTTGGGTTCTGATGGGGTACGGCAGTTGAAATAAGTTCATGAGACATTTATAAGTTGTGATGTGCAGATTGGCCCTTTAAGGAAATGGACAGGGGGTGTACATTAATCTGCCTCATGTTGCAGAAACAGGATATAGGCTCCTACCCTATGGGCCATTTTGTCTCAGACACGGCTACTGATACTTCTAAGTTAAACAGCAGCCAGAGGCAGTGTAGTCCAAAATGTGCAAGGGAAGTCAAGAGACATGCATTCAGAAGGAACCTCTAAATTGTACGGCTATGTCCGGAAGTATCTAAATAGTGTACATTGCATGGGTATAGTTCGAGCTCTCATCAGACGTCTTCTTCCCCTCAAATCATTAGGGTTCGCATAGTTTTACTTTTCTGTCTTTGTGCCAACAGCTGGAACATGTGAAGCTCCTATCAGTATAGTTTGGTTTAGAGGGAGGGGGAGGGGGAGAGGGAGGCGGGGGAGCAAGACAGATTTGTTATCAAAGGAAAGCATAATACACCAGAGACAAACTGTTTATATTGAACGTCCACACAAGCCATAGTGGACTAAACAGTATATACAGTGCATTTTATTAGTGGAGGTCTACTCGCTAAGTTAAACAAGTCTATCAGTGTTGCGTCATCGCCTGGCACCAGTAGAAAGTTATTTAATCATGGAACGCTCCCAGCATGGTGGAACATGGATTGAGGCGAAGGCCGGAACTGTGTGTACTTCCACAAGACTGATATAAGACTATGTGAGACTGCTGAAATATGGAACTGTTAGGGGGAGGGAGGATGGATGAAGGGTGTGTGTGCGTGTGCTTCGGGGTCCTGAAACTCACTCTGAACTGAGTGTCTGTTGGTTTCTGGTGTGCCTTGACCACATGTCACCCTATTCCCTCCCCCCTTGAATGACATTTAAAGGTTGACATTTGACACTGTGCATCCTTCCTGTGCGGGGATGGATATAACAACACACAGATGTTATTTAGGGAGGATAAAGGAATGGAAAGGGAGGTTGGTGTTGATACATAACATACGATCCCCGTTTCGGAAAGACCAACATAGCTGCTCATTCTCCATACAATTAGGGCCAAAGGCCTGGAACATGTCACAAGGATGTGCTGGAATAGAGCCAATGCTCCCACACTCCCGAATACAGACTCCTGAGCTGCGTCCCTAATGGCCGATGTAGTGCACTACTTTTGGCCAGGACCAATAGTCCAATTTAGTTGAACATAAAGGTAAAGATGCCCTGGAGTTACAAACAGGAATTTAAACATTTAATAAACAACAACTGAAGTAATAGGAAAAAGTAGGACTTGCCCCTATTGACTTAACAACCAATCCATTTTCTCTTTGATTCAACTCACCACTGTATATTTGGGAATATAGGGTATGTGTATTCAAGTGTTCTATTATTTTTCTATAGTCTGCAGCTTTCATGTCATGTACTGGAGCCTTGGGTGTTTGTGAGTTGGCATCTTTCTCAGATGTTACCTCTTTGTTCATCCAATCCAGGTGTCAACTGCATGTATGTACTCCACCACGCTAATTATACCTCCTCCTCCAGTTTTGTCATATTTTGTACAAGCCTTCTGAAAAGGGGCATAATTTTGTCCTCCTTTGTCTGAACTTGTACTTGTAGTACACATTGTAGTGTCTGGACCCTGTGAGAGTTGACCTGGTTGTCTTCCTCTCGTCTCGACGGTTGACGACCGTCTGACAAAAACTGTTAACTGTTTCCATCGTTGACTAATTGTCTTTATTTGGTGGCTTTTGTTGATTGTTGCGGCCAGACGTTGTGCATAGCGCAGATTGTATGTTCCGGCTGTTTGAGATTGTTATGACTAGTGTGTGGTTAACCAGACAGATACCCTGGGGATAAGTCTTTCAGTGAGACACTATATTCCAGATGTCACCGTGTCTCCTATGTCAGAGTTACGGGAATGCAAAAATATTCTACATTGAATCATATGCTCATCAGCTCTCTCCTTATTCCATGTTTTCCATATTAGTAGAGGGCAAGTAACTTTAGTTTTGAACTGCCATGTGCCATGTAGTACAGTAAGGGAATTATATTTAAACCAAAGCTATATAGCGCTTTAAAAAGAAAGCAATTTCTTAGAAACCTTTCTAAAAGACATGTAGGATCATTTTTATTTTCTTAATTTCCTCTATTTCTTTTATTACTTCTCTCATGTCATCTTTCTGTTTTATTCCAGAGCTTGAGAAGACGCAGTGTGAGCGAGACAGAGAAAGCATCCAGGTCTCTTCCAACACAGGCTCGTTTTCCTTCTTCCGCCCACGCCCCGCCGTCAGTCAGTATGTTCCTACCTGCGACCAGCATGGTGCCTACGAGCCCACCCAGTGCCACAGTAGCATTGGGCAGTGCTGGTGTGTGGACGGCAATGGTCAGGAGGTCCCCAACACTAGAACTGGCCCCGGCCAAAGACCTTTGTGTGAGTGACTGCCTCAAAATGGGAAGGGTCCGATTGGTCATCCTTGGCTTTTACCTTAATATTCATATTCAACATATTCATGCATTCATAGCACTCATGTCTATTCCATTGCACTCAACATTTGTACCCGTATGCTAAATAAAAATACAGTAGGAACCCACTGGGCGCATACTGGTTGAATTAACATTGTTTCCACGTCATTTCAACAAAAAAATGATATGTGATGACATTAAATCAACGTGAAAAACCGATTGGATTTGCAAAAAGTAATCAAAATAAAGTAACTTTTAACCTAAATTCAATGGCATTGTTGAAAGTTTGTTGATTTCACATTTAAATCAGGTTAGTTGAAAACTCAATCATATATAAATCAATACTAGATGTTGATAGGACATCTGTGCCTAGTGGGAAATGTAACTTCAGTTGTCCTCCCTTGACAGGTATTGACCAGGGAGTGATTCCTCCCCCGATCGGACCCACCACCAGGCCGGATGTCTCTCCTGTGGCCCCAGGGACCCACCTGCTGTTTGCCCAGAGCGGGAAGATCGAGCACATCCCTCTGGATGGATACAGCATGAACAAAGGGGAGGCCAAAGCCCTGCTGCACCTGCCTGTGAGGCTCCACATTGACGCACCTCAACTCACCTCACATTATCTCAAACAGATAGTCACTCATTCAGTCAAGCACTGCACATCTCTCGCTACAAGCACTGTGGGAAGTTACTTATTGACTCACAAATGTTAACTCACTCACTCTCTTCTCGAGTGAGAGATTCACTCAGTCAGTAAGTCACTCCTCTGTAATCCCCGGCATACCACACTTTGTTAAGATGGCCGCTCACCAGATGGCCAGAGCTGTCTTCTCAGACCCCCAGTCTTAGGTTGAATGAAAAGAGGGGGATTTGCTAATCTCTTGCTCGCATATCAGATGTTTCCTTTAACCGGACTGAGAGTGTGTTGATGGGTGTTGTGGGTCCACGCACCCACTCTCTGGAATGTTCCAAATGCCACTTGAACAATCTCCTGATTGTGTGAGTCGACCATCCATACTCGTCCTCAGGCTTTTCATCTTTCTTCTCACTAGCGTGGAATGGTCTGGCAGAACATGTAACTGGACATACAAAGGGATTCTTCCCCATAAAAGCTTCAATTGTTTGGCGAGCCGCATTCTGCCATTGTGAAATGTAATGTAACATTATGTACTTCTTATGTAATTTGGTTGAACCCCATCTGTGAAATGAATGGGTGAGATATTATCACTGTTAAAGTAGTTCCTGTTCTGCTTGCAACATAAATGTGACAATCTAGTTAAACAATTTATTACATTATAAATTGTTCTCTTGCTGTGAACAGGGGTTCTATTGAGTGTGTGTGTGACATCCTATATTCTGACACTTGCATGGTTTCCAATTAGCAGTTAAGGGAAGAAATAAGGGCTTTTTTTATTAGTGCCAGGCCAGCTACACACACTACTATGGTGCAAAGTGCATCGGATGATTGGTCTTTTCAATGTGACAATGTGTTTGTATCTGTCCCGATCTAAATAAACCATTAATCAATAAAACCTTCTGTCTTTATGTGTTGCTCCCAGGACAGAGTGGCGATCGCCGTGGCCTACGACTGTGTGGAGAAGATGGTGTACTGGACGGACATCACAGGGCCCTCCATCAGCAAGGCCAGCCTGGAAGGAGGAGACATAATTTCTCTCATCACAACAGGTGAGCAGTACACAGGTCTCAGGCCAGTCTGGAGGGAAGAGACACCATCTTACTCATCACAACAGGTGAGCTGTTCACAGGTCTGAGGTCAGCCTGTAGGGAGGAGAAACCATCTCTCTCGTCACAACAGCTTTAGTACGCAGGTCTCAGTCCAGTCTGGAGGGAGGAGACACAATCTCTCTCGTCGCAACAGGTGAGCGGTACACTGGTCTGAGATCAGATCAAACCTATCTAGCATGCTCCATGAAATGCATCAAGAATGGTAATAGTTAACTTTTCATTTATCATGTTTTATTTCTCATAATTTATCTTTATAAAGGCTTTACATGTAGGTATAATGTGTGAACAAAAACACATTAGCGATCTGTCTATCCATCAAAAGTTCCATTAATTTCATCTTTTGACATGTGTGAAACAACACGGACCAATGGCAGATTGCCATCCATTGTCTTGGTAGTCTTTCAATGCTCACTATATATCCAAAAGTATGTGGACACCCCTTCAAATTAGTGGATTGGGCTATTTCAGCCACACCCTTTGCTGACAGGTGTATAAAATCGAGCACACGGCCAAATAATCTCCATTGACAAACATTGGCAGTAGAATGGTCTTACAGCTCAGTGACTTTCAATGTGGCACCGTTATAGGATGCCACCATTCCAACAAGTACGTTTGTCAAATTTCTGCCCAGTCAGCTCTAGTAGCAACAACGGCTCAGCCGCAAAGTAGTAGGCCACACAAGCTTAAGATCACCATGCGCAATGCCAAGCATCGACTGGAGTGGTGTAAAGCTCTCCACCATTGGACTCTGGAGCAGTGGAAACGCGTTATCTGGAGTGATGAATCACGCTTCACCATCTGGCAGTCTGATGGACAAATACCTGCCCGAATGCATAGTGCCCACTGTAAAGTTTGGTGGAGGAAGAATAATGGTCTGGGGCTATTTTTCATGGTTTGGGCTAGGCCCCTTAGTTCCAGTGAAGGGAAATCTTAACGCTACAGCATACAATGACATGCTAGATGATTCTGTGCTTCCAACTTTGTGGCAACAGTTTGGGGAAGGCCCTTTCCTGTTTCAGCATGACAATGCCTCCATACACAGAAGAAGGTCCATATAGAAATTATATGTTGAGATCTGTGTGGAAGAACTTGACAGGCCTGCACAGAGCCCTGACCTCAACCCCATCGAACACCTTTGGGATGAATTGGAACACTGACTGTGAGCCAGCTCTAATTGCACAACATCAGTGCCCGACCTCACCAATGCTCTTGTGGCTGAATGGAAGCAAGTCCCTGCAGCAATGTTCCAAAATCTAGTGGAAAGCCTTCCCAGAAGAGTGGAGGCTTTTATAGCAGCAAAGGGGGGACCAACACCATATTAATGCCCATGATTTTGGAATGAGATGTTCGACGAGCATCAATGTAGTGTCCCCCAGGGATGGAAATAAAGCTTGCCTAAGGATAGTATTGTTTTATACCGGGCTTGTAGAAAATGTGACCAACTAGCTTGCTGTCTATTGAAATGTCATCTTCTTAAAGTTTTTGGACCCAGGCTTGTAGGAATTGCAGTCTACTAGCCCGGCTGGCCAGTGCCCCAACTCCTTAAGTTCCATCCCTGATGACTCCCATAGAAAATCAGTAGTTTCTGTCCGATCTAGGCATTATGATGTCCTCCTTCTCTTTTCGTTAGACCTGGAGAGTCCAGAAGGTTTGGCTATCGACTATCTGGCCCGACTAATGTTCTGGACGGACTCCATGAAGGACAGGATTGAGGTGGCCAAACTGGACGGAAGCCAGCGCCGTGTCCTCTTCGACACCGACCTGGTCAACCCCCGGCCCATCGTCGCTGACCCCTCCTATGGGTACGTGTCTTTGGACAATGTCTTAGTGATTCCTTTGATGCAAATTTGTGATAAAATAAGCAGTTAGTTCATTGTGCTGAAGATATATTGTCCTTAACCGCTAAGGCCTGGAACGATTTCGCTAGCGAATCTGGCATGTTAGCCTTTTCATGGTTTCGATAGCATAATGTAGGTTTGACGACACAAATCACCAGTACTGTGTTGGTTTAAAAATATGGTTCTAAGCATTGTGACAGGAACATGTTTTTTCTGGCTTGTTGTACAGACGAGTCTACTGGGCAGACTGGAATAGAGACGGGCCCAAAATCGAGATGTCCAACATGGACGGAACCGACAGGACAGTCTTGGTTAAGGACGACCTGGGGCTGCCCAACGGCCTGACATATGACCCTGAGAGCCAACAGCTGTGCTGGGCCGATGCTGGTAAGAGGCTATGCTAAACATAACACTGTCGATGCTGGTAAGAAGTTACGAAAAAAATGCTAACACTATCTGTAAAAAGCTATGCTAAACGTGCTTACACTATTGATGTTGTTGAGAAGGTATACTAAAAATGCTAACACTAGTGGTGCTGGTAATAAACTATGCTAAACATGCTAACCCTATTGTTGCTGGTAAAGACGCTACACTAAACATGCTAACACTATTGATATCATGAGCTAAACATGCTATGTAGCAATCCATGGGAAAATCCCACTCTACTGAGGCAGTTCAAATGACTCAGTTAGTTAGAGCATGGTGCTAGCAGCAGGGATGTTGGTTTGACTGCTGCATGTTTTCTTTTACCTTTACAGGTACTCGTAAGGTACAGTGTATGGACCCCAACGGTAGGAACCGTAGGACTATTGTGGAGGGGATTCAGTATCCTTTCGCCATCGTATCCCATGGGAGGAACCTTTACTACACTGACTGGAGAAGGTATGATCACCTGGGCCCGATTTCCCAAAAGCATCTTAAGGCTAAGTTCATTGTTTGAACCTTCGTAGGAGCGTCGTAAATCTCCTAGCTGTTTCCCAAAACTATTGTTACTAAAGTTGCACATGAAAATGCTTGTTATTTACTGACTGCCCTTCTGTAGATTCTCCTACTATACACATAAAATCTCTGCTATACATAGAGACAGATAGGCCTAAACATCTTTATTCTGTGTGACTGACGATAACTGCGGAACGAAGTTGACAACAAATACAAAGTCGCCAATGTCTTTACAATTGTTACAAACAAGCGAAGGATAAAAAATGCTTCAAATTAAAACAGAGATGACTGCATTAAAATAGAAATACAGTAGGTCTAGACCTATAGGCTACATATCCCTATATATTTAAATAATATAAAAATTAATTCCATGATCAATAATTTGAGTTCTAATTTGCTAATTGTCAGCTACTGTCTGTAATTTTTGCCTAAATATATGTCATGATGTGTAACAATAAGCATTTCACTGCACCTTTCATACTGTGTACATGACCTTTCATAAGCTGTGTACATGACCTTTCATAAGCTGTGCACATGACGAATACAATTTCATTTGCTTAATTCATTCATTCATACACACGAGCATGCATACATTTCCCATTACTTACAATGCTCAGATTTGTATACACCAGGCCAGTATATTGCCCCATTTTCAAAAGATTAATGAAAATAAAATAAAAAAACCTTGGCAATGAATGATAGAAAGGATTCTTGTCATGTAGAATTTAGTTTTTCATGGTAGTCAATAGAGTAAGAGCCTTCAAAAGAATGGTAGTAGACTTCATAGTTAGGGGGGGGGGCAGCGAATGTTTAGAGAATGTTCTGATAATGTTGTTTGCTGTTGCCAGGGAGGCGGTGGTAGCCGTGGATCGCACAACGGACAGAGAGACAGATGAGTTTCTGCCACAGAAGCGTTCGCGAGTGTACGGCATTGCCACGACCCCAACTCAATGCCCACAAGGTAAGCCTCTTCACACTTCCTCACTCTCTCAATAGCCTTGGTTTGCATCCCAAATGGCACCCTATGGTCAAAATAAGTACACTGTATAGGGAATAGGGTGCCATTTGGGGATAGTCGAGGTCAGTGGTCACCAACCTTTTCTGAGTCAAGATCACATTCGTAGTCAAAAAGTAAGCCGAGATCGCTCGGTCAGGAAAATAAAAATAAAAAACATGACTTAAAAAATGTTACATTAATCTAATAAAAACTGTTTTGTAGGAATGAGGTTTGTGCTGTAGGCCTAATACATTATCACAGCCTAATGTTCTTTTCAGACAATAATATATTTCAAAACTCGAGCTTTGATAACAAAATAGATCAGTTGGTGTAGCGCTTTTGAGGCACAGCTGAGCATAAATTGAAATAATTAGCAAATAATTTGCCTTTATATTTTACTGGACTGATGAGAGGTACAGTTGAAGTCGGAAGTTTACATACACTTAGGTTGGAGTCATTAAAACTCGTTTTTCAACCACTCCACAAATTTCTTGTTAACAAACTAGAGTTTTGGCAAGTCGGTTAGGACATCTACCTTGTGCATGACACAAGTATTTTTTCCAACAATTGTTTACAGACAGATTATTTCACTGTATTACAAATCCAGTGGGTCAGAAGTTTACATAAGTTGACTGTGCCTTTAAACAGCTTGGAGAATTGCAGAAAATTATGTCATGGCTTTAGAAGCTTCTGATAGGCTAATTGACATCATTTGAGTCAATTGGAGATGTACCTGTGGATGTATTTCAAGGCTTACCTTCAAACTCAGTGCCTCTTTGCTTGACATCATGGGAAAATCAAAAGAAATCAGCCAAGACCTCCACAAGTCTGGTTCATCCTTGGGAGAAATTTCCAAACGCCTGAAGGTACCACGTTCATCTGTACAAACAATAGTACGCAAGTATAAACACCTTGGGACCACGCAGCCGTCATGCTGCTCAGGAAGTTCTGTCTCCTAGAGATGAACGTACTTTGGTGCAAAAAGTGCAAATCAATCCCAGAACAACAGCAAAGGACCTTGTGAAGATGCTGGAGGAAACAGGTACAAAAGTATCTATATCCACAGTAAAACAAGTCCTATATCGACATAACCTGAAGGTCGCTCAGCAAGGAAGAAGCCCCTGCTCCAAAACCGCCATAAAAAAGCCAGACTACGGTTTGCAACTGCACATGGAGACAAAGATCATACTTTTTGGAGAAATGTTCTCTGGTCTGATGAAACAAAAATAGAACTGTTTGGCCATAATAACCATCATTATGTTTGGAGGAAAAAGAGGGAGGCTTGCAAGCCGAAGAACACCATCCCAACCGTGAAGCACGGGGGTGGCAGCATCATGTTGTGGGGGTGCTTTGCTGCAGGAGGGACTGGTGCACTTCACAAAATAGATGGCATCATGAGGCAGGAAGACGATGTGGATATATTGAAACAACATCTCAAGACATAAGTCAGGAAGTTAAAGCTTGATCGTAAATGGGTCTTCCAAATGGACAATGACCCCAAGCATACTTCCAAAGTTGTGGCAAAATGGCTTAAGGACAACAAAGTCAAGGTATTGGAGTGGCCACCACAAAGCCCTGACCTCAATCCTATAGAAAACTTGTGGGCAGAACTGAAAAAGTGTGTGCGAGCAAGGAGGCCTACAAACCTGACTCAGTTACACCAGCTCTGTCAGGAGGAATGGGCCAAAATTCACCCAACTTATTGTGGGAAGCTTGTGGAAGGCTACCCGAAACGTTTGACCCAAGTTAAACAATTTAAAGGCAATGCTACCAAATACTAATTGAGTGTTTGTAAACTTCTGACCCACTGGGAATGTGATGAAAGAAATAAAAGCTGAAATAAATCATTCTCTCTCCTATTCCTTATTCTGACATTTCACGTTCCTAAAATAAAGTGGTGATCCTAACTGACCTAAGACAGGGAATTTTTACTAGGATTAAATGTCAGGAATTGTGAAAAACTGAGTTTAAATGTATTTGGCTAAGGTGTATGTAAACTTCCGACTTCAACTGTACCTACTGCTGCTTTTGGTGGGGTTTGCTCTTATTCTTATTCAGACCACATGTAGTGTGCATTTGATTTCAAAGTACAAGTTAAAGTACAATTGTGCCAAATAACTAGAAACTCCTGTAAGTGATGGTAATGTTATCCAAATGTTTCCCGCAGCGTATAACTACTGCTCGAACAACGGAGGCTGTTCACACCTTTGTCTACCTCGCCGCGGCGGCTTCACCTGCCGGTGCCCAGACGTGGTGAACGGAGGCTGTGTGGAGAGGAACTTGTGAGGACTGAAGAGAGAATAGTAGATTATCCTCCTAACTGCACAAAGGGGTTGTGACATGTGTACCTTCCAACTTCCTCTTTAGAGGAAGAATAATTAAGCTGCATCCGGTTGGGGGTTACTCTGTAGCCCAAATCCATTCAGATTGCTAGGCCTCTACTGCTCAGTTTCTTGTTGATTCCCCTCTGGCAGATTTGAGAGGATTGGGTAGTTTGTAAGGATATGATAGCGATCTCTACTGTAGTTCTCTGGTTAGTTAGGTGGAGTTGCTATCCTATTGCTTACACCTATCTAGTCCTTTGACCTTGTTACTGTTACGGTGTGTATTTGAAATCTCCCAAATTATTTTGCCATTATTTTCTGATCCATTTGATAAAAAGTCACATTGTATTTTTTTGTATTGTAAATAAATACCTGAAATATAGACGTATTATCTGAAGTACACGTTTCCATTGGTGCTCTTGATGACCAGTTATAGCTGATTATTACTGTGAAGGTGTACAGATTGTTAGGCATAACGCCAGGTTGTTGGTGTTTGGCTGCCACAAGCCTATCTGGAGAGAAGTTGGCCCATCGCCTTTTGATGACCTCATTCTCCCCTTGAGAGGGTTGACAGCCCACCATAGGAGTGTTACATAAGGTTAATGCGTGTACTGTGTGTGCAGCTGTGCGGTGACTATGAGAAAAAACAAGATCATTTACATTGTGCAGCTGTCCTATTAACATTTTTACAAGTTTGGTGTACATGGTCTTTTTTCCTTGTTAGTACAGTAACATGTTAGTTATCAGGAAGCTATTTGTCTTTTTTAAAAGCATACAGTAACTATAATACCAGTTTGTGGTTTGTGAAAATACACATTGTCATTTGTAAATGCATTATATTTCAAAAATATCTCAAAATGAACTGTGGTGAACGCAAAATCTCTGGCCATGGCCTATGTAAGTAAGCCTTGTCCGAGCCAGAACGGCCAATAGGGCAGATGCCCATCTCCTGTCTTTGTAGCGCTAGTCTATCAAATTGCTATACCATAAATCCATCTCCTTAATTCTGAGTGCCAAACAGGGGCATCAGCCCCATTTTGTAAGTCTTTGGTATGACTCGACAGGGGATTGAATCCCTAAACTTCCAATCTCAGAGCAAACACTAACAACAGTTGGCCAGTTATCGTCTTATATGCTATGGAAAAAAAATGGATTTCCGCCTAAACAGGCATGCACAAATGTAATTATTTTTTCATGAGATGGCCATAAACAATAACTGCTAATGTTGCAAAGTTTTAGAAATATCTGGTACTCACCTTTCTGGTAATTTTTTTTAAATAAATTGCTGCGGTGTACTCACTTTTGAGGACACAAGCTCAAGTACATAGTATAAAAAAAAAATGTAAGTAATTTTTTTTCCTATTCAACAAAAGTGGAATTTCTCCTAACATGCTGACCACACCGGTCGCGTCGTGTGAGCGAGTATTGTAAAATAAATTTACACACGTTATTCAATCATTGCTCCAACACTGCACACGAGTGTCTGCGTTGCCAGGCGCTAAAATATAAATAGTTTATATTTTAGCCTCTCCCGGCCTCTCCCATCTCATTGGTTTTTAAGAGCATATACCCAAGTGCCATCTCCTCATTGGTGTTTAGCAGCATATACCCACGTGGGTGATTGAAAGATGAACTGACTTCCACACTCCAGTTGTTGTAGTAATACACTGTAAAGTTGGTTGCCAGCCGCCATATAAAGTCCAAAGAAGTAAAAAAGAAGCCTACGGAAGGAGGAGAGATGACGAGAAAGGAATTCGGTTTACCGTTTTATCTGTGGATTAATTGTCAGAGTAGAGGACCTTTTGCATTTCAGGTAAAATATCAACCCAATGTTTATATCCCAGGACAAATTAGCTAGCAACAGCAAGCTAGCTAGCTAAATTGCCATAAATGTTTAATGCTTTTCGACCTGTCCCCAAATTAATATAATTGATTCAGAGTTTGTTTTGATATTTCAACCTGCGTGTTCTGATCGCTTCTGGTGTGGTTGAACAAAATCAACGTGCACGTGTCCGGTTTGGTCAGCATGTAAACATCCACTGAGCAGTGCAGAGATACCATTCAAATGTGTGCAGACTCGTTAGAACAAGTGATTTCATCGGTCTGTGGAAGTGGGCCACCTACTGGTAGAGTTTGTTTTTTGGATCTATTTAAAAGTTGGTTTGAAAAAGTACTGCATTGCATTACAACACCAACCAGCCATGCCATAATTTCTTTGTAGATTTACCTTACATTTTAGTCATTTTTTTCCTTCATGGATACATGTCTTTACTCTTAACTGGTGCATGCATACATTTTCGTATGGGTATGCCCAGATAGTGCAAGTCAATTGCTTTACCTACTAAGCCACACAGGACCGCATGGGACAGGTAGGGACATGGATGACCCTGGTTTAAACCCTTGACTGAGACTGGTGTCAACCCAGAAAATTGTTATAACATCTTTATTCATGTTTTTTTTCTTCGCAATCATCTTCCAGTACAACAAACAAAGCATTTTAATTGACAAGTATAGAGCTAATTTAGGCTACAGTTGGTGCAAAGACATTCTTTTGCAAGGAAAAAAATTACTGTGACAAATGAAAACAACAGAATAACACATGTTCACTCTAGTTTACACATCCTTCGTTTTCCATTACGTGAACGAAGTCATAGATTTCCAAACATCTTTTCCTGATCGGACCCTGGATATTGCACTCAACACTTGTGGGCCAGTATTCGATCCATGTCCGCTCACCCAATACGTACTCGAATCTAGAAACAAAGACATAGCTCTTAGCAGGGTTTGCGGTCTAGTAGCGTGACAGAAATATAGTTACAGTTAATGAAATAGCTCATTTATAGCTTTTACTTAAAGGAGTAGTTTAGGATTTTACAACTTGATGTTAGATGAAAGTAGTCTATGGGTCAGGAGAAACTGTAATCCATGGTTCAGTTTTCTTTAAACAGCCACTACAAACTTTAGCCACTGCTTGCATAAAAATCATTGAAATTGATGGGGGCATGTGAGCATGTAAACATTTTTGTTTCTCCAAATCACCTGAAATCAATTAAAAATCAACTCCATATTCGGCTTGATGTTACTTAAACGTGATTTGGCCATTCAAAAAATAACATGCTCACATCCCCCCATCCCTTCCATTGATTTTAGCCACCGCTAGCTAACAGTTAGTTGAAGTTTTTAATGGCTGTTTAACGAAAACAGAACCATGGATTACAGTTTTTCCTGGCCCATAGACTGCTTTAAGGGTGAGGAACCATCTAACAGCAAGTAGTAAAATACTGAACTACTCCTTTAAAGCTGATGCTGCATGCCATTGTTTCATCTGATCTACACTTCAAGGGTTAATCAGGAATCTGATTCCAAAGTCAGATTTAACATCAGGGGGTAACTTTCAAGCTCAGTTTCAGCCTTGCACAACCCCTTTAAAAGAAATGCATTCAAATGAGAAGTTGTGGATGGGGGGAATTGCTCATATATACACTTACCAGTCCACTGGCACACTGATAATACAATGATGTGCATTATGAGCAAATACGGCTCTGGACAGTTAGCTCACAGTGAAATGTGGACTTAACAGGTGTGCCTTCTTAAGCCAATCAGTTATGTTGTGACAAGGTAGGGGTGGTATACAGAACATAGCCCTATTTGGTAAAAGAACAAGTCCATATTATGGCAAGAACAGCTCAAATAAGCAAAGAGAAATGACAGTCCATCATTACTTTAAGACATGAAGGTCAGTCAACCCTGAACGTTTCAAGAACTTTTAAAGTTTCTTCAAGTGCAGTCACAAAAACCATCAAGTGCTATGATGAAACTGGCTCTCATGAGGACCGCCACAGGAATGGAAGACACAGAGTTACCTCTGCTGCAGAGGATAAGTTCATTAGACTTACCAGCCTCAGAAATTGCATCCCAAATAAATGCTTCACAGAAGTTTAAGTAACAGACATATCTCAACATCAACTGTTCAGATGAGATTGTGTGAATCAGGCCTTCATGGTCGAATTGCTGTAAAGAAACCACTACTAAAGGACACCAATAATAAGAAGAGACTTGCTTGGGCCAAGAAACACAAGCAATGAACATTAGGCTGGTGGAAATGTATCCTTTGGTCTGGAGTCCAAATTTGAGATTTTTGGTTCCAACGTCATGTCTTTGTGAGACGCGGTGTGGGTGAACGGATGATCACTACATGTGTATTGCATGGAGGAGGAAGTGTAATGTGGTGGGAGCATGGAGGAGGCATGTGTAATGTGGTGGGAGTGCTTTGCTGGTGACACTGTCACCATGGCCACCACAGCATTCTGCAGCAATATGCCATCCTATCTGGTTTGGGCTTAGTGGGACTATCATTTGTTTTTCAACAGGAACATGACCCAACACACCTCCAGGCTGTGCAAGGGCTATTTTACCAAGAAGGGGATTGATGGAGTGCTGCATCGGATGACCTGGCCTCCTCAATCCCCCGACTTCAACCGCAGAGTGAAGGAAAAGCAGCCAACAAGTGCTCAGCATATGTGGGAACTCCTTCAAGACGACGTGGTGTGGGGGCTGCCGAGTGGCGCAGCGGTCTAAGGCACTGCATCTCAGTGCTAGAGGTGTCACTACAGACCCTGGTGCGAATCCAGATGTCTTTGTGAGACGCGGTGTGGGTGAACGGATGATCACTACATGTGTATTGCATGGAGGAGGAAGTGTAATGTGGTGGGAGCATGGAGGAGGAAGTGTAATGTGGTGGGAGTGCTTTGCTGGTGACACTGTCACCATGGCCACCACAGCATTCTGCAGCAATATGCCATCCTATCTGGTTTGGGCTTAGTGGGACTATCATTTGTTTTTCAACAGGAACATGACCCAACACACCTCCAGGCTGTGCAAGGGCTATTTTACCAAGAAGGGGATTGATGGAGTGCTGCATCGGATGACCTGGCCTCCTCAATCCCCCGACTTCAACCGCAGAGTGAAGGAAAAGCAGCCAACAAGTGCTCAGCATATGTGGGAACTCCTTCAAGACGACGTGGTGTGGGGGCTGCCGAGTGGCACAGCGGTCTAAGGCACTGCATCTCAGTGCTAGAGGTGTCACTACAGACTCTGGTGCGAATCCAGATGTCTTTGTGAAGGATGCATGAATCAAGCCATGTACAAGGTTGTCCTGGAAGAAATCTTGCTTCCTTCTGCTCTGACAATGTTCCCCAACTCTGTGCCACACAGCCAGGTCAATCAAAGTGTGGATGGAGGACCACCAAATCAAGACCCTGTCATGGCCAGCCCAATCTCAAGACCTGAACCCCATTGAAAACCTCTGGATTGTGATCAAGAGGAAGATGGATGGTCACAATCATCAAACAAAGCTGAGCTGTTTGAATGTTTTGCGCCAGGAGTGGCATAAAGTCACCCAACATCAATGTGAAAGACTGGTGGAGAGCATGCCAGCTGTGATTGAAAATCAGGGTTATTCCACCAAATATAGATTTCTGAACTCTTCCTAAGTGAAAACATTAGTATTGTGTTTAAAAATGAAAATGAACTTATTTTCTTTGCATTATTCGAGGTCTGACAACACTGCATTTTTTTGTTATTTTGACCAGTTGTCGTTTTCTGCAAATAAATGCTCTAAATGACAATATATTTACTTGGAATTTGGGAGAAATGTTGTCAGTAGTTCATAGAATAAAACTAAAATGTTCATTTGACCCAAACACATACCTATAAATAGTAAAACCAGAGAAACTGATAATTTTACAGTGGTCTCTTTTATTTTTTCCAGAGCTGTATATAGATATCTGCCTCATGTGGAATTAGAACCAATAACGTATATAAACCCTGTATTTCTGATGCTATGTATTAGCCATTGAGAGGCTTTGAAGCCACCGGTCGGCCATATTGGCACTCCCAAGTAGGAGCAGTCCACCATAGGAATGAATGGAATTCTATAGTATTTCAATTAAATGTTTCAAGGACAAAATTACATATGTTTAAGCATTTTTGTTGAAACTTTAGTACTCCAAAACATACTTGAAGGAAAATGTTATATATTTTTTCATTTTTAAGTTTAGCTCACATAAGTGTGCATTAAGGTGTCTGTAATATAATAAATGTGTCGAAAAGGAATATAGACAGTAATAAATGCATTTCTATAGCTTCCTAAATATTTTTTTACAATTGAGGAGTAGTACCAAGATGGCTGCGCGGTGGCTTCAATACAGTGCCCCCTGTTATAGGCTACCTGCCGTGGTTAGAGCGTTGGGCCAATAAATGAAAGGTTGCTAGATCAAATCTCCAAGCCGACAAGATAAAAATCTGTCGTTCTGCCCTTTAACAAGGCAGTTAACCCGCTGTTCCTAGACCGTCATTGTAAATAATAATTTGTTCATAACTGACTTGCCTAGTTAAATAAAGGTTAAATTAAAAAAGTTATACATATTGATTAGAGCTCACAACCATTCAACTACAGTATGAGCCAACTGTTTTAGCAGACTGTGCCACCAATCAGTCAGTGGTTGGGGGAAAAAATACAACAAGTTGACATGACCACCATTGTCATCTATTTCTTCTTAGGATGTAGCTACAAATATACATGTATAATCCTCATAGCTTACATGTTTTTTGTAAAATACATAGATGTGTATGAAACGGTAAGCAAAAACGTTGAATTGTTGTCCATATGGGGAAATGTGCCTTACTGCCTTTTGAATTTTGTGTAACTTCAGTAGTCTAGTCAAGGATGCATCATACAAAATATATTGGCACACTCCACTTACCAAGACCATTACCAAATAAGGCGGGCTTTCACCTGCTTTTATAGTAAGACTTGAGGTGGTACCACCCAGCACATCTAGAAGGGAGGGTATTTCATACGGAACCCCTCCCTTGAGATGACGTGGAGTCACTTTACATTACGATTCCAATGGTACTGCTAGGGCCGAAAAGAGCTAGATTTACTACTAAAATACCTAAATATATCACTTTTGCAACGAACAGTCAAAATGAAGACCAGAATAGACGTGTTTCACTGTAACTGAGCCTAAAACATCTGGTTTTCGTAAACAAACAAAAAAATCATTAAAGTTGCTCTTTGCAAAAATATGAGTCGCAGGCAAGATTTCTCTTCAAAACTCTTTTGAAACTAGCGTAATGAAATGATGAGACATTTTTTACCTGTCACCACTCTGGATAAGATTTGCAGTGTCTCCCATGAGCAGGTAGCTCTGGCCTTCTTTTAGATCCAGTGCCTTTCTACAGGAGGGGTGGGCCAGGAACAAGCGCTTTTCCCCGTCCAACAGAAGGTCAGTGCCTAAAGAGAAATTTAACATTAACGTTGATCTCATTTCTAAAGAACTTGGTTTTAAACTTTCTGGAAAAAGAGCGGCTTGCAAAACAAAAACATTTGCATTTGTGTGCAAAACCATAGTGTTTCTAGGGAATATTTGGGTCACTCCACGAATACATTGCCTTTTATGTACTTCAGACATTGTGTGTAAATGTTGATAAAACACTTGATTTACCATTTGGATCACAAATATCTATGCTTTAACTAAACCATGTTAATAATTCCAATAGCAGTGTGTTTTTATTCAAGTAAGGGATTTGTTTTCTCTGAAAATCCCCATTTTGTCATGTCCCACATCATGTCAACCTCTCGGGAAAATTTAATCCCACATAACCCCAAGATTTTCACAAGTTTTCACCATCATTGTGAAGCCCTTTTTACTTTGTTGCTTTGGGAAAGTCATTTCTGAAGATGTTTACTTATTTCATGTGATTAGGGATTCATTAACATATGTCCCTCAGTTTTAAGGTCAACATGAAATCTCGTTTTAATCTGGTAAAATGAAGATTTTTTTCCAAAGAAACATTGAACATTTAATAGTCAAATCAAAGTGTAAAAGCAGGTGACCTGGCCATTTTCTGGTGTTTAATGGTGGAGAAACTGAGCACATTGAACATAACAAGTCAACCCTGTTACCCATCGATAGGTAGGCTAGAAATATTTTAACAAGCTTGCATTCAATTGCCCCTCCCTGTTGCACACTACAAGCTTCCATTTCCCCTGTCAGAAGGGAAGTTATGGTTGATTCAAGATGAAATTGTCAACACTGTTACGATCAACCCTGTCAATTTTATGGTAATTCCTCTTAATTAAACCTCTTGAGATGGGGAAACATGTTTTTTATGAAGTTGAACAGAATGTGAAAATTGTGTGAAAAATTCTAAATATATATTTTTGACAAATTACACTACCCAATAGGCACTCTATTTGTGGAATGACACATTTGTGTTAAAGTGAGAGGAGCATTTGAAAATGTTAACAAAATATCAACTGTCACTGTTGATACACATATTCCTACTCAATATAATCCAGCAGTGAATGATTATCGTTTGGGAACTCCGGACTAAACATTAAGGACTTATCCTACCTTCTTTGATAATCATTTTTAATTCCATTAGGTAAGTATCGGTGTAGGACTCCAGTGTTGCATTAACCAAGGAGGCTTTGAAAACTGAAAAAAAGACATTCATATGAATAAGTAAACATAAACTCAGCAAAAAAAGAAACGTCCTCACTGTCAACGACGTTTATTTTCAGCAAACTTAACATGTGTAAATATTTGCATGAGCATAACAAGATTCAACAACTGAGACATAAACTGAACAAGTTCCACAGACATGTGACTAACAGAAATTGAATAATGTGTCCCTGAACAAAGGGGGGATCAAAATCAAAAGTAACAGTCAGCATCTGGTGTGGCCACCAGCTGCATTAAGTACTGCATTGCATCTCCTCCTCATGGACTGCACCAGATTTGCCAGTTCTTGCTGTGAGATGTTACCCCACTCTTCCACCAAGGCACCTGCAAGTTGCTGGACATTTCTGGGGGGAATGGCCCTAGCCCTCCCCCTCCGATCCAACAGGTCCCAGACGTGCTCAATGGGATTGAGAGCCGGGCTCTTCGCTGGCCATGGCAGAACACTGACATTCCTATCTTGCAGGAAATCACACACAGAACAAGCAGTATGGCTGGTGGCATTGTCATGCTGGAGGGTCATGTCAGGATGAGCCTGCAGGAAGGGTACCACATGAGGGAGGAGGATGTCTTCCCTGTAATGCACAGCATTGAGATTGCCTGCAATGACAACAAGCTCAGTCCGATGATGCTGTGACACACCGCCCCACACCATGACGGACCCTCCACCTCCAAATCGATCTCACTCCAGAGTACAGGCCTCGGTGTAACGCTCATTTCTTCGACGATAAACGCGAATCCAACCATCACCCCTGGTGAGACAAAACCACGACTCATCAGTGAAGAGCACTTTTTGCCAGTCCTGACTGGTCCAGCAACGATGGATTTGTGCCCATAGGCGAAGTTGTTGCCGGTGATGTCTGCCTTACAACAGGCCTACAAGCCCTCAGTCCAGCCTCTCTCTGCCTATTGCTGACAGTCTGAGCACTGATGGAGGGATTGTGCATTCCTGGTGTAACTCGGGCAGTTGTTGTCGCCATCCTGCACTTGTCCTGCAGGTGTGATGTTCGGATGTACCGATCCTGTGCAGGCGATCAGCTGTCCGTCTCCCTGTAGCGCTTTCTTAGGTGTCTCACAGTACAGACATTGCAATGTATTGCCCTGGCCACATCTGCAGTTCTCATGCCTCCTTGTAGCATTCCTAAGGCATGTTCACACAGATGAGCAGAGACCCTGGGCATCTTTCTTTTGGACACTAAAGGCCTCTTTAGTGTCCTAAGTTTTCATAACTGTGATCTTAATTGCCTACTGTCTGTAAGCTGATAGTGTCTTAACGACCGTTCCAAAGGTGCATGTTCATTAATTGTTTATGGTTCATTGAACAAGCATGGGAAACAGTGTTTAAACCCTTTACAATGAAGATCTGTGAAGTTATTTGGATTTTTATGAATTATCTTTGAAAGACAGGGTCCTGAAAAAGGGCCGTTTCTTTTTTTGCTGAGTTTAGAATTTTGTTCACTTTAATAATACCTGAGTTGTGTCCAGTAGGGAGAAAACACAAATGTTCCATTGCAAAGCACTTTGCATCGTTGTGCCATACTACTGAACACAATTGTCTGTCTCAAAAGACTAGAGACTTACCATAATCCATTCCAGCTTCGCAGGCTTTGTCCAACAATTTCACTTTACTCACGTCTCCATGTTTCTTCTGGAAGCTACAGCTCTCTATGAAAGAAAAGGTCATGTGTGAGTATGAAAATGTCAAAGTAACCAGCCAATCTATATAGTGGGGACAGTATATTAACATTAGGCTGAAATTCAGAACCTGTTTTGTGCTAACATTCCACTTCTTGTACTCTGGAGTGGAATGATGGCAAAAACAGACTGTTACCCAGGCTACATTAACATATTATTGTACAGGCAAAATGATCATTCCATGTGAAAATGGAACATGATATTTTGGATTTTCCTGAACATTGAATGGATGGTGGTAAAATAATCAGATTAGGGTAAACTGATCCTATAACTGCAACTACTTTTTGGCAGCAATTTGGCCACCGAGGCGTGGTACCTTCAGCACAACGACACACATCATCCTGACAAAGCCTGTTCAGGGTTCCATCCTTCTTCGTTGGGTGGTAGAACTTCACACAGCGGTTCTCTAAAATGACAAAAGTCCCTATTCAAGACAATTTCTTCTGTGCGTTGGCATTTCTAGTGAATGCATTGTAGTCTGAGGCACATGTGAGTGTCTGTGCTTATATCAGACCTGGGTTCTAATAGTATATGTTTTCTTTCAAATACTTTGAGTGTTTGATTGAGCCTGCCTGGAATGCCAGATGGGCAGGGTTTATACTTTTGGGACTATTCCATTTGTTCCATTCCACCAGACAAGCTGAATCAAGCACAGGTTAAGTATTTTTAAAGTAATGTGAATTCTATTTAAACCAGGTCTGATTCATATCCCCTCTATAAAATCAAGCATACCTTGAGCATAGTATTCATAAACGGTGACCCCAACAGGTTGAAGCAGACCTACATCTTGCACCTTGTGTATTCTGAACGCCACCTTGTCTGCTAGTTTATTAGAAACCTTAAAGGATACCGGAGATATAGTGAAAGTTGAACAATAAAATTAAGTTACGTCATTGTATACATGCCACTGAGAAGAAGAAAGCCATTTCAATACCAGCGTGGCATGTCACAAACAGATACCTGGTCAAGATAGATGATGAGGGAGCCCCTCTCAGACAACTTTTTGTCCATTTCAAACTTCTGAATGTACCTTTCCGTCCCGGTTGACAACTGCAAGCAGAAACACAAGAGTGAACTTTGAACCACTAATGTTTATGGTATTATCCACAACAACAACAAAAAAAATCGGAAAATGAAGAAAAACTGTGTACTTAGGCAATGCTGTGTGTTCATGCAGCCTGAAGGTTTAAGAGTATTGCCATAACTACATCAGAACGGCATTTAAGCAGTTGTAATGGGTTGAAAAATTAGACACTAGAAAAAGAGACACGCTTTTGATATTTTTTAAACCAAAAGTTAAGATGTCTAATAAATGTCGCATTTATCTCCGACAAGCGGTAGCTGTAGTTCTACTATCAATCCAATAGATGGCGGTGTTACTCTGTGGCGGTAGTAGTGATGGAAGAAGTTCTGGCTGAGATTCTTCAGAATAAAGAATGCACCAGAACTGCGAACACAGTAACTTTTGTGTCCAGTTATCGACGACTACAGGTATGTAAAATCATGTATATAAAAATAACATGTTTATAATATCCTCAGTAACAATTCCGCCAAAGGCGCAATCACATGTGTGAGGCCCAGTGCAGTCAAAATTCTGTTTTGCCTGTGTTTTGTATTCTATTGCGCAACAGCTGATGATACTAACATTGTAAACGTGTGAAACAAATTGATCTGTGTTATTCCTGATTGTTGCTGGTAAAAACAGGACCCTGTAATCAGGTTTTGCATGACCTCTCAGCCAATAATAACAGCTAGTTTTGCTAGGACTGTCTGACCACTCTCACAGTCCTAGCAAAATTATTTCTCTGGATTTTTTTGTTGTTGCTTAAATGCAAACACTTTTTTCTTCTTTTTGCCTATTTTAATGGAAAACTAAAAGAGTAAGGTACTTAACTGCTACAAAGGGACTTTAGTGCAGACAGTCTGGTTGCAGAAGACTATAGACACAATTTAATGGTTTATATAATCTGGTGACACTGAATGTAATGTTTAACAGTTTCATGCATTTTGTCCATATTCTGCCACACTCAGTTATTTCTATCTGTATCAGAGGAGGCTGGTGGGAGGAGCTATAGGAGGACGGGTACATTGTAATGGCTGGAATTGCGTAATTAGAACGGTGTCAAACATGTGGTTTCCATATGTTTGATGTGTTTGACTCAGTTCCATTGATTCCATTCCAGCCATTACAATGAGCCCGTCCTACTATAGCTCCTCCCACCAGCCTCCTCTCATCTGTATGAACAGCAACATGTTCATATTGTGTGAAATTGAAATATGTAGGACCATACTTGAGAACATTCAGAAAAGTTTCAATTCAAGGTTAAGTTTAAGCACCAGCCAATTAAAATCGTTGACGTTGTGTCACATGATAGAACGGTACATTGTAGCTGGTCCCATCAGATAACCTGGCATACGTTAGCCCTATGCTAACCTCACCAGGTGAGCTAATCATCCAACAATTTGGTGCGCGTTTTAGTAACTGATTAGCAGATTTTGCCGTTTGACTGCTGTTAAGGAAAAGTATTCTATCACGTCCAACTACATCGGCAATTTTAATTGCCTAATATGGAATTTTAACCGGATATAATCATGTTCACATAGTGAGGTTAGCATAGGGCTAAATATGCCAGGTTATGTAATGGAAACAGCTAACATGTAGCCTTTGATCTAGTGCAACTACGTTAATTAGGGATAGGCATTCCATCAACGGGACAATTGTAAATCATGAAGCACCGTGTGTCATGAGCTCAGATTTTAGAGAAACAACAAATGTCGGAACATATAAGTGTCTTATATCGGCTGAAAGCTTAAATTCTTGTTAATATAACTGCACTGTTCAATTTACAGTAGCTATTACTGCAAAAAAATGCAATGCTATTGTTTAAGGAGAGCTCAAAACAACAAACACTTTTTTCACCACGACAGGTTTGATAAAATCACCTCTGACGGTGAAATGTCTACTTACATTCTGAAATCTTGCTCTTATTTATCATCCCAAGGGTCCAAGAGATAACATGAAGTTTTGTTAGATAAAATCCTTTTTCATATCCTAAAAAGGTCCATATAGCATCGATTTTGTATTTCCACTTGTTCAATTTGCAAAGAAAGGAATCTGTGAAAATCTAACCCTAAACGTTGTTTCAGCCAGTCAAATTACGTTTGTATTTATTCCTCAGAGATCCTAGAACGTAACCAGACTTCACTATATCATTAGGAGTGTAGTATATCCTATAGGACACCAAATTTGGTCAGAGAGCGACACCTTCATGGCGGCCCGATGACACGGGCGGTCTTCACTTGATTGACTGTAACTTTGTCAAAAGCACCAATCGGGGTCAAACAAAGCTATCTAGATAGCCAATGAGCTGGGCTTTACGGGGGTATGTGGAAACCCCGTATCTGTTGCACAATTTTGCTGCTAACCTTGTGCGACAGCAAGCCTCAAAATTGCAAGAATATGGAGAGTTATGAAGTTATGAAAACTGGGTGTTTTGCAAATGTTGAACTTACAATATGGCTACTAATACTGGAAAAGCTAAGTCAAAGTCCAAGTATACAGATTTGACGATATTCTTGCAGAAAAATGTAATGTAAATGTGTCCTTCATGATTTGCCCAAATGTACCTGGGTGACTTCACACTAAATGTCATGTAGCTTGCTCATACTTCAGTCTCAAACGTTTCACATACACTGCTGCCGTCTTGTGGACACCATCGGAATTACAACCAGAGTGATGGCTAGATTTGGGACCTCTGTTGCATTTCAAAGATGGTGGTAGAAAAAAAAAACAGTTGTTTTTTTCTTTGTATTTTCTTCTACCAGATCTATTGTGTTATATTCTCCTACATTCAATTCACATTTCCACAAACGTCAAAGTGTTTCCTTTCAAATAGTACCAAGAATATGCATATCCTTGCTTCAGGGCCTGAGCTACAGGCAGTTAGATTTGTGGATGTCATTTTAGGTGAAAATTGAAAAAAAGGGGGCTATCCCTAAGAATTAATCTTAAACTAAAACTTTTAAATGTTTGCAAGTATAGACCTAATTAATTTTACAGGAAAATATTACAATTAGGCCAATGAAAGACTATTAAGGATAAGAGTACATACAGATCTGCTATCTTAATTTGATCATGTTTCTCACAGCAGAAAGATAGTTCTGCAGCAACAAAAAAATTGAATTATCATGTGGATTATAACTACTGAACATTTTTGTAGGGTTTGATACAGTTTTCTTTAGGGCAAATCAAGTCTGATTTGTGGAAACTTTAGAAGCCTTTTTAAACCTCAAAAACAGTACAATTTGCATTTCTCTGCAACAATGGAGTGATCAAATTAAAATAGCATATCTGCAAGCTGTTTTGCTATGTATGTATCACAGAATTGTCCAGCCAAAAGGAGCACTGTGATCCCTCTCTGACATCCAATGAATCCAGGCGTCCTGGAGAAACCTTCTAGAATACCTGGAGTCGAAGCCATCTGCAAGAAGCACAGTCAATACTAATGACCCAGTACATGACAATACGTTTTCTGGATCCATGCCCGGGCAACAGTACTTCTAGGTCTCAGAAAGGCAGTAGCAATGCACCATAAGCCATCTGCTATATCAACATTGATAACTCACCTGTTTCAGATCCTCAATGTCAACTACAAAGCCAGTCAGCAAGCCGATGTCTAAAATGGTCATGGTGGCATTTCTGTCTGATTTAAACCTTGGGAGAGAATAGGAGATTTTATCTGATTTCATTTTTTGCGTGTACTGTGTTTCCTTTTCCTCACTGGATAAGAATAAAATCTAACAATAATATTGACCTAAGACAAAGTATGATGGTGATTACAGTATAGCCCGAGTAATCAGGTTTTTATTTTACTTACAATACGTCAATGTGGAGCATATATGTCTCTGTAGCTCCGTTGAGTGCAACTTTAAAGACAAGAGATGTCATTTTGAAGGTAGATTTAGCAATATGACATCATCATACACAGTGGGGCCACTTCAGTCATGCAGATATCAACAACCACCTAACTTAAATCTGCCACTAGTAGCTCTTTTCCACATTTCAATGAATAAAACAAAACAAACAAAACATCAGTTATCACTGTTGAGTGGAAACAAGTTTAAATACAATAGCCATGACAAGTAGTCTACCTGTAGCCTGCTTTATTAGTTCCACATCAAGCACAAAGGTTTTGCAGTCTTGGTTCTTCTCCTTGGGCATGGCATAGTATAAGGTTGTAACCTTGACATGGATAGGCAAGGAAAGGGTTGGTGTTACTTGGTTATCCTCGGGTACTAATTTTATCTTTATGTTATCAATCAAAAGTCTTCACACACTAATTAGGCTAATTTAAATCCAGTGCAATTTAACCCCCCTCCTTCTTACCAATAATTCCCCCTGACCAGTTCCTTTGGCAGTTACTGTGAAGTTCTCATGCAGCTGGACCTATACAGAATACAAACTTTCATTTAAGACCTGCCTAACAGACAAAATAGCCTTCCTCCGTCTCTCACTATGATCAACTATTCTCTTAATTAACTTTCTCTAACATACATTTCTCCTTCCCCCTCTGTGATGCAGGTTGCCTTGTTCCTTTCCTCAGGGAACCATGTTCACACCACAACGTTCTGACTGAGAAATGTGATTCGAGTGACCCAAAAGTTTGGCTAGACTGTGTTCTAGGCTCATGGACAATAGGTTTGCACTTCTTATGTGTTACAAAGAGGCTTATGTGTGCATACGTCCTTACCTTGTCGGTGCGTGTGAGTAAGGCGGTACTCTTGCTAAATGACCACTTGATGACATTAGTTCTCCCTGAGATATCAATGTCCACATTCAGATCAATGGCTTTTACTTTTCCTGCTTTCGTCATGTACTCTGCCACAGCCTGGAACACCATGATAGTGGACTGTTTTGGAAGAAACAGAAGGAGGGGGTTGAAAGTGTACCAAGCCTGTATACAGATGGGTCCGAAATGAATGATACCCTTGATAAAGATTAGCAATAATGATGTATGAAATAAATAACTCAAATACTGAGCTATATTGTATCCTGAAAAAAAAATCCCAGTCATGTAAAATCGATAGATTAAGGCCTAATGAAGTGGGTGGGGTTATATCCTTCCTGTTTGGCCCTGTCCGGGGGTATCATCGGATGGGGCCACAGTGTCTCCTGACCCCTCCTGTCTCAGCCTCCAGTATTTATGCTGCAGTAGTTTATGTGTCGGGGGGCTAGGGTCAGTCTGTTATATCTGGAGTATTTCTCCTGTCTTATCCAGTGTCCTGTGTGAATTTAAGTACGCTCTCTCTAATTCTCTCTTTCTTTCTTTCTCTCTCTCAGAGGACCTGAGCCCTAGCACCATGCCTCAGGACTACCTGACATGATGACTCCTTGCTGTCCCCAGTCCACCTGGCTGTGCTGCTGCTCCAGTTTCAACTGTTCTGCCTGCGGCTATGGAACCCTGACCTGTTCACCGGATGTGCTACCTGTCCCAGACCTGCTGTTTTCAACTCTCTAGAGACAGCAGGAGCGGTAGAGATACTCTCAATGATCGGCTATGAAAAGCCAACTGACATTTACTCTTGAGGTGCTGACTTGTTGCACCCTCGACAACTACTGTGATTATTATTATTTGACCATGCTGGTCATTAATGAACATTTGAACATCTTGGCCATGTTCTGTTATAATCTCCACCCGGCACAGCCAGAAGAGGACTGGCCACCCCTCGTAGCCTGGTTCCTCTCTAGGTTTCTTCCTAGGTTTTGGCCTTTCTAGGGAGTTTTTCCTAGCCACCGTGCTTCTACACCTGCATTGCTTGCTGTTTGGGGTTTTAGGCTGGGTTTCTGTACAGCACTTTGAGATATCAGCTGATGTAAGAAGGGCTATATAAATACATTTGATTTGATTTCAATTGAGTGATTTCCTTCTGTGAACTGTAACTCAGTAAAATCCTTTAAATTGTTGCATGTTGCATTTATATTTTTTGTTGAGTATAATAGAATTGCTCAGAGAAAGATATATATTTTTTTATAAGTAGTACTTCATTTTCTGAAAAAGGTAGGGGTCAAAATTATTGACACCCCTAAAGATTCTTATAAATAAAGTTTAGTATTTGGTCCCATATTCCTAGTACACTACAAACTTGTTGGAACCATTCTCAGTTAGTTTTGGTTGTGTTTCAGATTATTTTGTGCCTAATAGAAATGAATGGTAAATAATATATTGTGTTATTTTGGAGTTACTTTTATTGTAAATAATAATAGAATATGTTTCTAAACACTTCTACATTAATGGGGACGCTACCATGATTACGGATAATCCTGGATGAATCATGAATGACAATGAGTGAGAAAGTTACAAAGGGTCTAAGATCATACCCCCAAGACATGCTTAACCTCCCGTTTTGACCCCTACCTTTCCAATAATTTTGACCCTTACCTTTTCGAGAAAAAAATTAATACTTAAACAAAATCTCTTTCTCTGAGCAATTGTATTAATATAAAATAATGTAATTTCCAAAACATTTTGAGAATACAATATAACTCAGTATTTGAATTATTTATTTTACAGTCATTATTGCTCAGCTTTATCAAGGGTGTCAATCATTTTAGACCTTGCTGTATGTGGCTCTTGAGTGTTGTTTGTTGTATCCTAAATGCAGATTTCTATAACATGATGCATCCCCACACGGGATATTTCCTTATATTGAATTATAATGTTGCGTGACCCCGAAGCAGCCTGTTTCAAACGATGTATGGACATTAGCCCATCTTAGCCAAGGTTAGTTAGCCAGCCTGTTTGCCCTTGTTGGATGCTTGATGTTACGTGTTACATGGGTCTGGTTGTACCTGAGTGGATGAGTCACCTCCTCTTTGAAAACCCTGGCTTTTGAGCCACCTGACGATGGGACCAGCTTCCTCAAAGGCACCGGCCTTCACCAGGGCCAACAGGGCGTAAGCTGTGGCCTCCAGTGTGAGAAGGTGATTCTCTGAAACAGGCCAATGGGTCCGGTCTGTGGGGGAAACACAAACATTATTTATTATTAACAAAACCAAAATGTACAAAAACATCTGCTACACTGGCAAAATGTAGCTTTTTGATGCAGAGAGTACCGGGCTTAGGCTACATAATACTGTCCATCATAGGGTTCAATTACTCAATATTTCCTACTATAAAGGAGGATTTATACTGTCACCTGTAGATGAGTGTTTGAACAGGATATGCTTGTTGAGCTGGCCCTTGAAAGCCAGGGCGTATGAGGTCATAGCCACTGAATAAGGGTTGGTCAGGTGTTGATACCGAAATTTTAGGTATTGGTTAGCCTTTTCAATGGCCCCTGGCAGGTTCTGGAGAGAGAGGAAGAGAGGCAATTGCTAACTTCTTTAAGTATCATTTTACATTTGAGTCATTTAGCAGACGCTCTTATCCAGAGCGACTTACAGTAGTGAATGCATACATTTCATACATTTTTTTTTCTCCTTACTGGTCCCCCGTGGGAATCGAACCCACAACCCTGGCATTGCAAACACCATGCTCTACCAACTGAGCCACACGGGACCCTATCCTAAAAGGCATTACAAAACTACTCAATGCTTTTGTTATTTGACTATGCATGGCCATAGAAAACATGGGTATGAGAGAAGTAATAGGAAGACATGAGAATGTGTAAATTCCACTTACACTGATACCATCGTAATTTTCGCAAATTGTGTGTGCTTCCAGCATGGTTATGAGCACAAATGCTGTCAAGGTGTCATCCACGTCTTTCCCCAGTACATCTCCCTGTAGATAGGCACAGACAGAAATTACCATATCTAAGTTGGTATCTGGGTTTTTTGTTTAATATTTTACGTTCTCAATATTTTACAGACTCAAAAACTCAAGATACAACTGAGAAATACACTGAACAAAAATATAAAGGCAACATGTAAAGTGTTGGTCCCATGTTTCATGAGCTGAAATAAAAGATCCCAGAAATGTTCCATACACACAAAAAGCTTATTTCTGTCAAATTTGGTGCGCAAATTTTACATTCCTGTTAGTGAGCATTTCTCCTTCGCCAAGATAATCCACCTGACAGGTGTGGCATATCAAGAAGCTGATTAAACAGCATGATCATTACACAGGTGCACCTTGTGATGGGGACAATATAAGGCCACTAAAATGTGCAGTTTTGTCACACAACACAATGCCACAGATCTTTTTTGAGTGAGCATACCATTAGCATGCTGACTGCAGGAATGGCCATCGGAGAATTGAATGTTAATTTCTCTACCATAAGCTGCCTCCAACTTTGTTTTAGAGAATTTGTCAGTACGTCCAACCGGCCTCACAACCGCAGACCACGTGTATTGCGTCATGTGGGCGAGCGGATTGCTGATGTCAACATTGTGAACAGAGTGCCCCATGGTGGTTATGGTATGGGCAGGCATAAGCTACGGACAACGAACACAATTGCATTTTATCAATGGCAATTTAAATGCACAGAGATACCATGACGAGATCCTGAGGCCCATTGCCGTGCCCTTCATCCGCCACCATCACCTTATGTTTCAGCATGATAAAGCACGGCCCCATGTTGCAAGATTCTGTACACAATTCCTGAAAGCTGAAAATGTCCCAGTTCTTCCATGGCCTGCATACCAGAAATGTCACCGGTTGAGAATGTTTGGGATGCTCTGGATCGACGTGTATGGCAGCGTGTTCCAGTTCCCGCCAATATCCAGCAACTTCACACAGCCGTTGAAGATTCCTTATATGATTCCTTATATGAACTCTAACTCAGTAAAATCTTTTAAATTCTTGCATTTGTGTTTATATTTTGTTCAGTATTTCTTTTATAATTCTTGTTACATTTACATGGATACTCTGAACATAAGAGATAGGCTAATTCCTGTAAGAAAATGGCAATGTAAATATTGTCAAGGGTAGGAGTGAGATGTATTCGTTTTAGATAAATCAGTTTTGCAAAATAATATGATTAATACAATTAAATAAATGAAATATTAAATAGTTTAATAAATGTATTTAATTATATTTCTGTCAGCAACACAAACAGTACCATCATGGTGGGATGTAGGAGTTTGCCAGTTTCCTCGAAAATGCCATTGGGCCGCTGTCTTTCCATGACAAGCCACTTGACTGCACTGCACAGGACATCTTCCGAAATAACGATTAACGAGTTTGACATGGCAAATACCTTAGCAACATAAGCTGTTAACCTAGATGGAAGGATGAGATTTAGGTACAGTTAGGTATCATTTACACTGCCATGAATGAAATGTCAACTTGTACAGTGCCTTCAGAAAGTATTCACACCCCTTGACTTTTTTCATGGGGGGGGGGGGGGGGGGGTCACTTGTCTACACACAATAACCCATATTGTGAAAGTGGAATTATGTTTTACTTTTTTTTTTCTTTTTTTTTTACAAATGAATAAAAAACGCAAAGTTGAAACATCTTTAGTCAATGAGGTCAATGTTTTTATGCTGACCTACAAAACATTACATGGATTCTTATTTACAATGACGGCCTACCCCGGCCAAACCCGGACAGCACTGGACCAATTGTGCGCCGCATGATGGGACTGCCAATCACGGACAGATGTGATACAGCCTGGAATCAAACCAGGGACTGTAGTGACGCCTCTTGCACTGAGATACAGTGCCTTAGACCGCTGTGCCACTCGGGAGACTTGCTACTACCTATCCCATCCGATTTGGTCCTGCCATACATACCTACATGTACGCTATGGTCACAAGACGCAGGCCTCCTTATTGTCTCTAGAATTTCTAAGAAAACAGTTGGAGGCAGGACTTTCTCCTATAGAGCTCAATTTTTATGGAATGGTCTGCCTACCCATGTGAGAGACGCAGACTCGATCTCAACCTTTAAGTCTTTATTGAAGACTCATCTCTTCAGTAGGTCCTATGATTGAGTGTAGTCTGGCCCAGGAGTGTGAAGGTGAACGGCAAGGCACTGGAGTGACGAACCCCCCTTGCTTTCTCTGCCTGGTCGGCTCCCCTCTATCCACTGGGACCCTATCACAGGGGCTGAGTCCCTGGCTTACTGGTGCTCTTCCATGCCGTCCCTAGGAAGGGGTTGAGTCACTGACGTGATCTTCCTGTCCGGTTTTGCACCCCCTTGGGCTTGTGCTGTGGAGAAGATCTTCGTGGGCTACAGTATACTCAGCCTTGTCTCAGGGTAGTTGATATCCCTCTAGTGGTGTGGGGGCTGTGCATTGGCAAAGGGGGTGTGGTTATATCCTGCTTGGTTGGCTCTGTCCGGGGGTATCGTTGGACGGGGCCACAGTGTCCACAACTCCCCGTCTCAGCCTCCAGTATTTATGCTGCAATAGTCTATGTGCCAGGACCTGTTTTTTTCGTCTCTCTCTCTCTCTACCTCTGAATGCTCGGCTATGAAAAGCCAACTGACATTTACACCCTATGGTGCTGACCTGTTGCACCCTCTACAACCGCTGTGATTATTATTTGACCCTGCTGGTCATCTATGAATGTTTGAACATCTTGAAGAACAATCTAGCCTTCCTAGCCACAGTGCTTCTACAGTACATGTGCATTGCTTGCTGTTTGGGGTGTTAGGCTAGGGTTTCTGTATAAGCACTTTATGACATCTGCTGATGGAAAAAGGGCTTTATAAATACATTTAATTTGGCCAGTGAATTTGGCCAGTGATTTTGGCCAGTGATTTCAAGTCTATGTACATAGGGCAGCAGCCTCTAAGGTGTCCTGAATACAAAGTGCTGTTTTTGGGACAAATCCAATGCAACACATACTGAGTACCAGTCTCCATATTTTCAAGCATAGTGGTGGCTGCATCTTGTTAAAGGTATGCTTGTAGTCGTTAAAGACTGGGGAGTTTTTCAGGATAAAATAGAAACAGAATTAAGCTAAGTACAGGCAAAATACCAGAGGAAAACATGGTTCAGTCTGCTTTCCATCAGACACTGGGAGATCACTTTTCAGCAGGACAATAGCCTAAAACACAAGGCCAAATCTACACTGGAGTTACTTACCAAGAAGACAGTGAATGTTCCTGAGTGGCCGAGTTAAAGTTTTTACTTAAATCTGCTTGAAAATCTATGGCAAGATTTGACTCAGGGTTGTGAATACTTATGTAAATTAGATGTTTCAGTATTTCCTTTTCAATAAATGTGTTAAAATAAGAAAAATAAAACAATTCACTATGGGGTGTATATGTGTATATGGGTGAGATTTTTTTTTTTTAATCAATTTTAAATCCAGGCTGTAACAAACAAAATGGGGAATACGTCATGGGGTATGAAGACTTTCTGAAGGCACTGTAAATTGCCTTAATTTGTGATTCCTTAAAGTGGATTCCTCAAAGTGTAAGCTGCTTCTGTTTTTTTCTCACCATTACGAGGTCTTATTGTCTTAAGTCAACATATACAGTGCCCTCCTGAATTATTGGCACCCTAGGTAAATATGAACCAAAAAGGCTGCGAACATTGTCTTAGCTGTTTATCAGCTTAATCTTACACCAAAATATCATATGAATCAAACATTTAACTGAGTTAAAAAAAAAATCTAAAATCAATAAATCATCAAGAAATAATACTTTTATTCAAAAACATGCATGTCGCAATTATTGGCACCCCTGCATTTAGTCCTTTGTGCACCCTTCCTTTGCCAAGATAACAGCTCTGAGTCATCTTCTACAATGTTTGATGAGGTGGGAGAACACATAGGACGGGATTTGAGACCATTTCTCCATAGAAAAACTCTCCAGATCCTTCAGAGTCCTTGGTCCTTGCTTGTGGACTCTGCTCTTCAGCTCACCGCACAGGTTTTCAATTTGGTTTAGGTCAGGGGACTGGGATGGCCATTGCAAAAGCTTGATTCTATGGTCAGTGAACCATTTTTGTGTGGATTTGGAGGTATGCTTTGGATCGTTGTCCTGCTGGAAGACCCAATGACGACCAAGTTTTAGACTCCTGGCAGAGGCAGACAGGTTTTGGACTAAAATCTCCTGGTACTTGATGGAGTCCATGATGCCATGTCTCCTAACAAGGTTCCCAGGGCCTTTGGAAGTCAAACAGTCTCACAACATCACAGATCCACCACTATACTTCACAGTGGGGATTAGGTTATTTTCTGCATGACCATGGCTCGTTTTACACCAAACCCACCTCTGGTGTTTGTTGCCAAAAAGCTCTATTTTACTCTCGTCTGACCATAGCACCTGGTTCCAATCAAATGTGGTTCCAATGACATTTAGCAAACTCCAGGTGCATAAATGTGTGGTTTGGTGACAGCAGTGGTGTTCTTCTGGCAACTCTTACAAATAATTTGTTGGCATGAAGGTGGCATCTAATTGTAGTTTTGGAGACTTGGTGACCCCAAGATGAAACCAACTTCTCCAATTCTCTAACTGTGATCTTTGGAGATTGTTGTGCCACTTGAACTATCTTTCTCACTGTGCGTGGGGGCAAAATACACTTGCATCCTCTTCCAGGCAGGCTCATCACAGATCCAGTTGTTTTACATTTCTGAACTATTGCTCTAATAGAGGAGATGGGTATTTTCAGGCATTTAGCTATCTATTTTATAGACATTGCCTGATTTGTTAAGGTCAACAACCTTTTGTCTCATTTCATTTATGTGTACTCTGGCCTTTCCCATGTTGATGGATGACTAAGGGAGTTTAGCCTGGTGTCACCTCATATTCATACCCCAGTCAAACAGGTATTCATGGACCACTTAAGAGTTCCCAAAGACTCAGATTAACTTCATGTTCATAAGAATTTCTAGGGCTGCCAATAATGGTGACACGCATGTTTTTGAATATAATAATAATTTCTTGATGACAATTATTATTTTTTTTACAATTTTAGATGTTTAACAATTCGAGGTTATAGTCATATGATATTTAGAGTATAAAATCAATCTGATTAACAAAAATGACATTTTTTCACATCCTTTTTTGTTCATATTTACCTAGGGTGCCAATAATTCAGGGGGGTACTGTACAATTCAGTTAAAGATGCAGTATGTAATTCGAAAAATAATAAAAAGGCTGCCCTGTTACTTATTTTGGTAAACAGCTGAGGGATGCAAGGACTGACCACTCTCAAATTCGCAGACAGAGTTGTGAAAGGGAAAAGGAAAGGGGGATACCTAGTAAGTTGTACAACTGAACGCATTCAACTGAAATGTGTCTGCCACATTTAACCCAGCCCCTCTGAATCAGAGAGGTGCGGAGTTAATCGACATCCTCGTCATCGTGTTATTTGACACGTCAAATAGTGTTATTTGACGTCTATCTTTTTGACACGCAAAGACTCAAATGGCGTTACATACAGTGGATGCAAGGACTGACCATTCATGAGATCAAAAACAGTAAAAAAAATTTACAAACATTTTAGTAAAAATGTGCTTATATTTTGGGTTCTAATGGGGTAAAACAGCTGTTAAATTCTTGAAGAATCAATGGCAATGTCATTAATTTCGTTTAAAAAAATGGACGCACCAATCGCAGACTGTTGCTTTAACATACAGTAAACCTAGGCCTATATGATGTACATCTAATGTTGTGTCCCTGGTATTGAGAGGGAGTGGGGGAAGGTGTAGCTCACCAGGTACCACTACGCTCATGATCAAAGGCAGCATATGATCCATCTTTTTTCCGATAGGCCAGTTCCTGATCATAACCTTGATAATAACAAAAGAAAACCATGAACCATGAAGATAATCAAAGCTGATTGGCCTTGTGCTGATAAGAAAAAACTTGTACTGATAACACCACAGGCAGTGTGGTGAGTTTCCCAAAGCCTTTGTAGCTAACATGCTATGTTATTTCACTCCACAACTCAATCACAAAGCAGCGAGAGAGTAACAATGATAAAAATCTATGTTTAACGGGCAATCTTCTGTGCGTTTACAAACAAACGTCAACAAATGAAGCAATTTTCTTTTGTACGAGTAGCGTTCAGTCTGGGTTGTCGATAGTTGTGTAGTGGAAGTGAACACACTTATTTTGAAAATATAGGGAGCGTTACTCATCCCGAACGACGATCAGCATTTACCCACCCATTTTAATTTACCCCTACATCACTGATTGTCGAAAGATAAAGTACCAAATTCGCTACAAAGATAAAGTACCAAATTCGCTACAAAGGCTAGGAAACCCACGCCTGATCTGTTCAAGCAGAAAAATAACAAAATTCAAAAATCTAACTACTTCTTTTTGTGAGAAACAAAAACATGTGAGAAACAAAAACAAAAAAATGTGAGAAACAAAAACATGACTTGTTAAAACTGCACTGTAATATTAGGCCTATAGCATAACTATAATGTGTTTACTTCCAATCAATGCCATCCTCTCTGGGAGGCGTGCAACTGTAAATGCAAAACTAAAATGTCGAATTCATAACTTTCTCACCTCTTTGAATGTATTTGACTGCTTCATTTCTGCGTTCTAATCCCACCTTATCCCACTGTTTGGTCGTGTCCAGGTAATGTGTGGCAATGAGAGGTAAAGTCATGCCTATCATGTTCTGCTCCCCACAGCCACCTGGTTGTCTAAGGAGGTCGCCCAGGGGTGAACCACTGATAGCTGCCTCTATCGTGCTGGCCAACTGCTCACCTGAAAAGATGCAGATAGTAAAACATATATAAATGCAGACGTTAAAACATTATAAATGCATACAATTAAACATAATAATAACTGGAATATGAATTAGTCAATGGTCAGTGACAACATGACAAAGACAGTTTCTTTTTATTAATTTTTTTACATTTATTTAACTTAACCTATAAAGAATGCCATGGATCTAATAGAACTACACTACAACAGCATTATTACAGATCTCAACTTATCCCTACACCACAACAGCATTATTACAGATCTCAACTTATCCCTACACTACAACAGCATTATTACTGATTTCAACTTATCCCTTCACTACAACAGCATTATTACTGATCTCAACTTATCCCTACACTACAACAGCATTATTACAGATCTCAACTTATCCCTACACCACAACAGCATTATTACAGATCTCAACTTATCCCTACACTACAACAGCATTATTACTGATTTCAACTTATCCCTTCACTACAACAGCATTATTACTGATCTCAACTTATCCCTACACTACAACAGCATTATTACTGATCTCGACTTATCCCTACACTACACTCTCATAAAAAAAGTCGCTATCTAGAACCTAAAAGGGTTCTTCGGCTGTCGCCATAAAATAACCCTTTTTGGTTCCAGGTTAGAACCCTTTCCCCAGAGGCTGAAGAACGCTTTTTCTAATAGTGTAAGCTTCCGAAGCTCCACACAATGTTTTATTCTATAGACTACTGATGATCTTAATAGCCATGGCAGATACATTTGCTACTCAGTGGTCCTCTAGCTTTGTGAACCAATATGAAGCTAGTGAGCCTAGGGCAACTCCAGCTTATTCAACTAATGTTGTTAACATGTGTTCGTAGTACATTTCTAAATGGTCCATGTGTGTCAGATCATTCCGTCTCACCTGTCACACTTATGTGTGTTCTGGCAGGTGTATTTGGAACCTGGTTAGTCAGTGCATCACTCCTAACAAGCACAGTATCCGTCCCCCCTTTTAACCGGAGAAAGACAGCGACAAAGACAGAGAGAGCAAATGATGTAAACAGTTGTTACGAGTTTTTCCATTCAATCTCACCTACAGGTAGAGCCATACAATTTGACTTGCATATTAAGAGAGGAAAATGTATATTATCAACCATCATGATACTCATCAGTGTTACCCTTCGTTGCACTGTCACTGGAACTATAGATTATCTACATCTGTATATGCTACCATACACTCACCGTGTTTGGCGGGATCCAGTTCCACTTTCTTCACCTGAAGCCTTGTCAGCACCCCTTCGGCCTGTCATTGTTAGAATGAATAGTAATCAACTCAACATATATGTTTTTTGCTTGAATTACAATAATTCACCTGGTGGCCTAGGTTATCCAAATAGGGGCGATAATGTATTTACTTTAACAGCAAATAGGCCTACTTCTTATGGGAATAGTCTGGAATCACAGTAAAATAGCTGGGCTTTCCAGTTACCAAAGATTCGAGATTCAACATCCGCCACAAGGTTCAAGAACCGTCACATTACTTTGGTATCAAAAATGAGGACAATGGTTTCATGGACCATCGGATCTTAGTACAAGGAGTCCCATTAGGTATATTTTTAAAGGAGAGCTCACTGTATTTGCTGACACTGTATGACGCACCAGTACAACACCAGACAAGCCAAAAGTCAACCTCTTCCAAAAGCACCTCACACCAGCTGAAATCTTCCTTCTTAATCAAGATTCATATTTTGTTCCAAAACACCTATTATTGACTAACATTTCTATTGACCAGAAAATGTTCAGCACTACCAGATTGTGTTTTTTTTCCCCACAAGTGATTTGAATTGAAGAGATTCAATTCAAACCCATGAATACCTTGTTGAAGACGAGGTAAAGTCTGGTGGGAGCAGAATAAACAAAACAAAAAACAAAAATCTGTCCCTGAACAAACTACAGGCAGATTCTACACTCAATATTTTCATCAAGTGGACCAGGGCGGGCGACAGTGATTATGGATACTGGCAATTATATTGTTGAATACAAAAGACAATTGTCAGACTTCAATTCATACAGGCCATTGTCCTCCGACCCCACCTCAACCAACAACAAACTGAACAAGGAGACATCGGTGTGCCTCCCGAGTGGCGGAGCGGTCAAAGCCACTGCATCGAAGTGCTGAGGTGCCTCTACAGTCTGGGTTCGATCCCAGGCTGTGTTACAGCCGGCTGGGAACTCCATAGGGCAGCACACAATTGGCCCAGTGTCGTCCAGGTTAGGGGAGGGTTTGGCCGGAGGTCTTTCCTTGGCTCATTGTGCTCTAGCATCTCCTTGTGGCGGGCCAGGTGCCTGCAAGCTGACCTCAGTTATGAGTTGAATGGTGCGGCTGGCTTCTGGGTTAAGCGAGCAGTGTGTTAAGAAGCAGCACGGCTTGGCAGTTCATGTTTCGGAGGACGCATGACTCGACCTTTGCCTCTCCCCAGCCCATTGGGGAGTTTCAGCGATGAGACAAGATCGTAACTACCAATTGGATATCACAAAAAAGGGGTAAAGGAGACATTGGTGGAAGCAGTAAATCACTGATGAGAGAGCATTCCTGTATGTCCAACATCCCCCTCTTCTACACGTAACTGAAGATCCACAAGGGCCTGGACAGGCAGACCCATTGTGTCAGATATTGGGAGCTTTCTACTTTGCCATCTTATCATAAAGACAAGTGATTTCAGTGACAAGGGAACTTCCTTTTTTTCTAGCAACACTAATTATTTAGTGTTCTTCTTACAGTGTAGTTGGTTACATGGATGGCACCAAATAAAGCCAACCTGCACCTCGGATAGGTTGGGAAAGGTCACATTCTAAATGAGAAGTCAAAACCTTGTTTCAATAACTTAGACATTTGGAAATGGCTACATTGACTACAGGATGTTTCTGTGAAGGGCAAGGGCCCCTTCCCTATGTTGGCCCAAAGAATCCCGCCTTATTGGTTACAATTGGACCGTTTCTTTTTTTATGCGGCACCTCATCTGAAATTGGTTGAGCGCCTTCTACTCCTTTCCAGGTTTTACCTCTTAGCATAATTGCAAGATGGATGCCCTCATTTTTTGAGGACTGGGATTTCAGACTCAATCAATCAGATTCACACTGATCGACACATGTTCATATATAAATTCCATATCATCCTCAGGGTAGTTACATCTGTTAAGAAGCGATGGTTTGCCTTACCACCACACGTAGCTCCTTCTTAACACCGTCGCGACCACCCCAATCTCGGACAGAGGCCTTCACCTCGATGGTATGGAGGCCCAGCTTCATGGGGATGATGACAAAGGGGACACTTCGTGTGGACCTTGGGTCCACCACAACAGTAACAATATACCTCCCCTTCTTGCTGGCAGAGCTGCACACGTCTGATGTCTCCCTCAGTTCTACACGGACCTGCCATTAAGGTGGAAAGGGGATAGTCACATCACCGTGCATCTAATCAGATAAGTACCACACTGAATGGTATAACAATAATAATAATAATAATAATAATAATAAGGCACAGAAGAGGTCATGCTGATTTTAGAATGAAATGTTTGGGCAATCTAGCAGTTTACTCTGTATACTACCTGCATCTGCAGGTTCAACTCAACACGGTCTGGGTTGCCTGCCTGCCTTTAAATGACAATAAGCTTACGGTTATAGCGGTCTCCCTGTAGTTGTGAAGAATGGCTTTGATTTCCAGCTGCTCATTGCGTACGGCAGAGTAGGGCAACTTCAGATCAAGGAAGAAGTTCTTCCAAACAATTAGCGTGAGGGGTTCAGACACACAGATTCCTATTGAGCAAGAGAGTTGCCATAAGATGGAAGATGTAGAAAGAGTAGCCACCAATATAGAAAGAGGGGCACAAATAAGTGAGAGTACCATGTGTTTTGGACAGGCCAATGGCAGTGATCTGCCAGCTGGTGATGGAACCCGGTAAGGTAATTTTTTTGTTATGCGCAGGACTAAATGGTAAAAAGAGAAAGAAAATATGTAGGATTTTCATTACATGGGAAAAGGAATATGTATTAGAAGGCATTTTACTGTGGTGCATTGAACGATCTCAATAAATACTTCTCTTACCACTGCTTATTGTCAGGACACTGCGGCAGACTCTCCTCATTCCATAGCCAACTCTCAGGGAAGAAGGAACGGGAAATGATGTTGTCAAAACTTTCAAAATCGTCATCCTCTTCTTCACCTTACCAAGAGTGACAGAATGTCAGACAGTTCCCATTACTGTTAATGTATTTCCCTTTTACACAGAAGGGAATACCAGCATATTTTATACATTCACACTCTGGTTTAGTTTATCACACTGGATTTACATAGTGTGCAATTTTAGAAATGACAATTCCAGTCCACTACAGTTGTTTCACTTACTGCGGGCTAATATGAGCTGGTCAGTCTTGGCCTCTTCACGTTTGGTGGCCATTTCTCTACAACATTTCAGGAAGGCTTCCACACACTCTGTTCCATCGCTGATGTATTGGGCACGCCGCTCGCACGTGTAATCTAGAATGTTCTTCCTCATACCGTCCATGCAGCACTGTCTCTCCAGGCCTGTGTACTGGCTCGCTAGGACAGAGAGAAGTGCATTACCAGTGAGATTCTGCATTATCGCAGGCAAAGGCAAAACCTTTAGGGAAACCCAGTGCTGAGAGTTAAAGGAATTTTAAAGGAATATAATTAAAGAAAAAAAAACTGAACATCATTTGAAGTTTGTTTAGTGGCCAATCTGGACAGCAGTCTTCCTATTTCGCAATTGGTTCTCATTCCCAGAGGTTGAAAACATAAACAATAAAACACTATTTGACATCCTTGCAACAGATGTCTGTTTGGTAAGAAAGAAGTACTAAGTTCTACTAATAAATAAATACATATGTACATGGTTAAAACAAAAACATGCAGTTTTATGATCAGGCATCACAAGCAGAGAAACTCTTGTCCTACCCAGTGTGGTTACGACATCATTTATAGTCACTGCTCGTCGTCTCCTTGAGTTGACAGGGCAGCTGGAGACTAAAGCACACAAAGAAGAAGACGGATTTCAATACACAAAACCTGCCTGGGAGACTTGACAAGGCAATATTAAGGACACATGTTTTAGGCCTACATCAACCAAATTCCACAGTGAGAATGAAGATACTATGGTGAAGTAAAATATGATACACCAGCTGATAACTGGCTAAAACTGTCTAAAATGTGATATTGCCAATAGTGTATTTTATAACTTAAGTAATAATATTATAACTTAAGTAATAATAACAATAATAATAATACATGGGATTATATAGCGCTTTGCGAAGAACCAAAGTCACGTTACAATTGTAGAAATGAAGAAAAGAAACAGTAGTCAAAACAAAGCCAGGCTAAACAAAAACGTGAAAAAAAGTGAAAGGAGGCCTCAATGAAGAGAAAGAGTGTGATGTATCAGTGTACGGATGAGTGAGCAGGTGTTCTGTGTGTCCGAAAACAAACGCTTAGTAGTCATTGGCATCTTTTTGCTACGTTGTAAGACTTTTACAAAGTGTCTAGAAATGATAACTCTACGTGGCCAACCAAGGTATCAACCCTTATGAGGTCAGAAGTAGAAGTAAGCTGACTGCCTATGGTTTTCGGCCAACACATATTTTGCACACATTCAGATCAGGTTAAAGAGATTGCAAGATTGTCAATTTTCAGATTAACTCAAGGATACCATTTTTATTTCTCTGTGTGTGTCACGTCCTGACCAGTAAAAGGGGTTATTTGTCATTGTAGTATGGTCAGGGCGTGGCAGAGGGTGTTTGATTTGTGTGTTTTGGTGTTTTTGGTTTAGGTTATATGTTTTCTATTCTATGTTTAAGTCTAGTTTTCTATTTCTATTTTAGTTTTTTTGCTAGGACCTCCAAATAGAGGCAGCTGGTTGTCGTTGTCTCTAATTGGAGGCCATATTTAGTTGTGTTTGTTTCACTTGTGTTTTGTGGGTGGTTATTTTCTGTATAGCCTGGGAGCCTTATGGAACTGTTTTTCGTCGTTTGTTTATATTGTTTAAGTGTTTTCTTTAAATAAATTAAGAAGATGAGCACTTTACCCGCTGCGCCTTGGTCCCCTTTATACGACCCACATGACAGTGTGCAGTTCGAAGTAAATTGCTAGCATTGATCAATGAAATTACAACCTATATTCACCCACTCAAAAAAACAGCCGACAGCAGAATTTCTAATGTGCTATCACTATGCTTTCAACCATCTAAAATCATAACCAAATTCCAATGGAAAAACAACATCAGAGTTTTGGTTTAGTTGTCACCCAAATGTCTATCTCTACGCTTTCAACCATCTACAAGCACAGCAAAGTTGAAATGGGAATACAATGTCAGATATTTTGTTTATTTATACAAAGGATTAATGTGTCATCACTGTGCTTCATCTAATAGCAGAACCAAATCATCTGTATTGCAGTTGAGATTATATTAAAAGTACATGGTCCAAGTGATTAACGCAATTTGAGATTCTGCGCAGATTATTACAGCAATGTGAAGAGCTCCAAAGACCTATTAACCTATTGGGGCTAGGGGGCAATATTTGCATGGCCGGATAAAAAACGTACCCGATTTAAACTGGTTACTACTCTTGCCCAGAAACGAGAATATGCATATAATTAGTAGATTTGGATAGAAAACACTCTAAAGTTTCTAAAACTGTTAGAATGGTGTCTGTGAGTATAACAAAACTCATATGGCAGGTCAAAACCTGAGAAGATTCCATACAGGAAGTGCCCTGTCTGACAATTTGTTGTCCTTCTGTTGCATCTCTATCGAAAATACAGCATCTGTGCTGTAACGTGACATTTTCTAAGGCTTCCATTGGCTCTCTAAAGCCGCCAGAAAGTGGAATGGGGTGTCTGCTGTCTCTGGGCAAAGAACAGCAGCAGAATTTGTGAGTGGTCAGCCTGGGGACAGTGACACTGAGATGCGCGTTCACGAGACTACTCCATTTTTTTCTTTCAGCCTTTGAATGAATACAACGTTGCCCGGTTGGAATATTATCGCTATTTTACGAGAAAAATCGCATAAAAATTGATTTTAAACAGCGTTTGACATGCTTCTGAGTGCGGCAATGGAATATTTTGAATTTTTTTTTCACGAAATGCACTCGCGCGTCACCCTTCGGATAGTGACCTGAACGCACGAACAAAATGGAGCTATTTCAATATAACTATGGATTATTTGGAACCAAAACAACATTTGTTGTTGAAGTAGAAGTCCTGGGAGTGCATTCTGACGAAGAACAGCAAAGGTTATCCAATTTTTCTAATAGTAATTCTGAGTTTAGGTTGGCCCAAACTTGGTGGGTGTCAAAATAGCTAGCCGTGATGGCCGAGCTATGTACTCAGAATATTGCAAAATGTGCTTTCGCCGAAAAGCCATTATAAAATCTGACACCGCGATTGCATAAAGGAGTTCTGTATCTATAATTCTTAAAATATTTGTTATGTATTTTGTGAACGTTTATCATGAGTAATTTAGTAAATTCACCGGAAGTTTTCGCTGGGTATGCTAGTTCTGAACATCACATGTTAATGTAAAAAGGTGTTTTTTGATATAAATATGAACTTGATTGAACAAAACATGCATGTATTGTATAACATAATGTCCTAGGAGTGTCATCTGATGAAGATCATCAAAGGTTAGTGCTGCATTTAGCTGTGGTTTTGGTTTTTGTGACATATATGCTTGCTTTGAAAATGGCTGTGTGATTATTTTTGGCAGGGTACTCTCCTGACATAATCTGATGTTTTGCTTTCGCTGTAAAGCCTTTTTGAAATCGGACAATGTGGTTAGATTAACGAGAGTCTTGTCTTTAAAATGGTGTAAAATAGTCATATGTTTGAGAAATTGAAGTTATAGCATTTTTGAGGTATTTGTATTCTTCTCAGGTTTTGGCCTGCCATATGAGTTCTGTTATACTCACAGACACCATTCAAAACGTTTTAGAAACTTTAGAATGTTCTCTATCCAAATCTACTAATTATATGCATAGTTTCTGGGCAAGAGCAGTAACCAGTTTAAATCGGGTACGTTTTTTATCAGGCCGTGCAAATACTGCCCCCTAGCCCCAACAGGTTAAACCAACCCATTGGAATGACTTCGATTGTCACACCCTGATCTGTTTCACCTGTTTTTGTGATTGTCACCACCCCCTCCAGGTGTCGCCCATCTTCCCCATTATCCCCTGTGTATTTATACCTGTGTTTCTGTTTGTCTGTTGCCAGTACGTCCAGGGTGCAGCTGCAATGCTTCCTGGAGTTCGCCAACTTTTATCGCAGCTTTATCTGGGGTTACAGCACCCTGGCCTCCCCCTATCTGCCCTCACCACTACCAAGGTTCCGTTCACGCGGTTCACGGCCGTGGATCGGGCGTTCCGGGACCTTAAACACCACTTCACCATGGCTTCGATCCTGGTTCATCCGGACCCTTCCTGTCAGTTCGTGGTGGAGGCCGATGCGTCGGATGTCGGAGTGGGGGCTGTTCTGTCTCAACGTTCTGTCTCAACCCCGGAGCCCGAGACCATCCTTCCCACCTCGTGCCTGGCGATGGCACTCAGCTGGGGTATCTGAAAACAGGGCCGGGAGACGCAGTGGTCCCAGCTTTTCTCGCCCTCCTGGTTTTGACCCTTGCCTGTCCTGACTCCGAGCCCTGACCACTCTGTCTGACCCTGAGCCTGCCTGCCGACCTTTACATTTGCCCTCCTCTGGATTACCGACCTCTGCCTTACCCTGAGCCTGCCTACCACCCAGTACCATTGCCCCACCTCTGGTTTACTGACCCCTGCCTGCCTTGACCTGTCTATTGCCTGCCCCTGTTGGAATATTAAACTATTGTTTATTTGACGTGGTCTGCATCTGGGTCTTACCTTCATACCTGATATCAATAGCAACAGTGAATCTATTTAGTTTTGCCCAGCCTATAGTTTTTTTTCTGATACTGGATATAACGTTGAAGATCTGACATTGTTTTAAAAGGTACAAAGGTTTGTCGATGATGAAATTTGGTTACCATGATGACATAATCCTGTGGTTGAAATTTCACCCTCAAAACAACAGTTCCCTTCCCTTTTTCCAAAAGTTAGACTTTTTTCAAATCCAATTTATTTTCCACATAGATTCAATGTCACAATATGTTTTTCATTTTCATTTACGTCATTTAGCAGACGCTCTTATCCAGAGCGACTTACAAATTGGTGCATTCACCTTATGATATCCAGTGGAACAACCACTTTACAATAGTACATCTATATCTTTTTTTTTTGTGGGGGGGGGGTAGAAGGATTACTTTATCCTATCCCAGGTATTCCTTAAAGAGGTGGGGTTTCAGGTGTCTCCGGAAGGTGGTGATTGACTCCGCTGTCCTGGCATCGTGAGGGAGCTTGTTCCACCATTGGGGTGCCAGAGCAGCGAACAGTTTTTTGACAAATTATGTTGAACAACGTTGATTCAACCAGTTTGTGCCCAGTGGGTAGTGACACATTGCCTCTATCAAACCAATAAAGTATTTTGAATGGGTGCAGTTCCAAAGAGACATTGAGTTAAAAAAAAATACCTCTGACTTGCAGCAAGCTAGCGTGCATAAGATAGAAAACAAATGCCGCATAGGCTACTAAAACAGAGACACGGACAAAACAAGAAAAAATTACGAAAAATTGCCTCTACTAAGGCAAACAAATCCGAGCGCTGAATGCAATTGACTCCGACCGTTCCCATTCAAACTAAAAATCCAAATGTGAAGTTCGCCTGACTTCCAATAGTCAAGTGAACGAGATAGGAATTTGGAAGGCTGGCCACGCAAGACTAGGCAGGCCTGAATGTGTATTTCAGCTTTTATATAGAGGCCTTATACTTGGGCTTCACATACCTGTCCTCTGAGGGGTGTCCCCTGCACCGCTGGATGCAAACACCAGCCCAGCATCGTAGAAAACCCCCATACTGTCCATTCCACTCCCTGCAGTGCAGCCTGTGTCATGTTTCTCTATTAAGTCCCAGATCTAAGGATGGATTCATGCACATACCAATGCCATGTACACACACACACACACACACACACACACACACACACACACACACACACACACACACACCTATTCTTGTGAGGACAAAACAATTGATTTGCATTCATAATCCTATTTTCCCGAACCCAACCGTACACTTAACCCTAAACCTAAACCTCTAACCCTAATTCTAACCCTAACCCCTAAGCCTAAAATAGCCATTTTCCTTGTGGCGACCGGCGAAATGTCCACACTTGTCCAAACGTTCCTATTTTACTATCCTTGTGAGGACTTCTGGTCCGCTTCTGGTCCGCACAAGGATAGTAAAACCAAAAACACACATACACACAAATCAGCTAAGTCCGAATACATTCCCAAGTGTTGGTGGGCAAGTAGGGCACAATCTTTTGTTTGGTCCAAATTTATTTCAGTCTAAGAGGACATAGTACAAATGGAAATGTTGCATCTATCAAAAACCCATTTAGCAATTTGTTTTTATTTGAAGATTCTCCTAGTTGAATTCCCTCGTAAATTCATTTGAGCAGAACTTTGTTAAATACAGTGCATTCGGAAAGTATTCTGGCCATTCCCTTTTCCCACATTTTATTACGTTACATTTTGTTACGTTTTAATCCTAAATAGGACTATTTTTTTAAATCCTCGTCAATCTACTCACAACATGATGGAAAAGTGAATATATATTTTTTTGCAAAAAAACGTATTCACATACAGTTGAAGTCGGAGGTTTACATACACCTTAGCCAACTACATTTAAACTACGTTTTTCACAATTCCTGACATTTAATCCTAGTCTTAGATCGTTTAGGATCACCACTTTATTTTAAGAATGTGACATGTCAGAATAATAGTAGAGAGGGTGATTTATTTCAGCTTTTATTTCTTTCATCACATTCCCAGTGGGTCAGAAGTTTACATACACTCAATTAGTATTTGGTAGCATTGCCTTTAAATTGTTTAACTTGGGTCAAATGTTTCGAGTAGCCTTCCACAAGCTTCCAACAATAAGTTGGGTGAATTTTGGCCCATTCCTCCTGACAGAGCTGGTGTAACTGAGTCAGGTTTGTAGGCCTCCTTGCTCGCACATGCATTTTCAGTTCTGCCCACAAATTTCCATGTGATTGAGGTCAGGGCTTTGTGATGGCCACTCCAATACCTTGACTTCGTTGTCCTTAAGCCATTTTGCCACAACTTTGGAAGTATGCTTGGGGTCATTGTCCATTTGGAAGACCCATTTGCGACCAAGCTTTAACTTCCTGACTGATGTCTTGAGATGTTGCTTTAATATAGCGACAATTTACCTCCCTAATGATGCCATCTATTTTGTGAAGTGCACCAGTCCCTCCTGCAGCAAAGCACCCCCACAACATGATGCTGACACCTCCGTGCTTCATGGTTGGGATGGTGTTCTTCGGCTTGCAAGCCTCCCCCTTTTTCCTCCAAACACAACGATGGTCATTATGGCAAAACAGTTCTATTTTTGTTTCATCAGATCAGAGGACATTTCTCCAAAAAGTACGATCTTTGTCCCCATGTGCAGTTGCAAACCGTAGTCAGGCTTTTTTATGGCGGTTTTGGAGCAGTGGCTTCTTCCTTGCTGAGCGTTCTTTCAGGTTATGTCGATATAGGACTTGTTTTACTGTGGATATAGATACTTTTGTACCTGTTTTCTCCAGCATCTTCACAAGGTCCTTTGCTGTTGTTCCTGGATTGATTTGCACTTTTCTCACCAAAGTACATTCTTCTCTAGGAGACAGAACACGTCTCCTTCCTGAGCGGTATGACGGCTGCGTGGTCCCATGGTGTTTATACCTGCGTACAATTTTTTGTACAGATGAACGTGGTACCTTCAGGCGTTTGGAAATTGCTCCCAAGGATGAACCAGACTTGTGGAGGTCTACAATTTCTTTCTGAGGTCTTAGCTGAATTCTTTTGATTTTCCCATGATGTCAAGCAAAGAGGCACTGAGTTTGAAGGCAGGCCTTGAAATACATCCAAAGGTACACCTCCAATTGACTCAAATGATGTCAATTAGCTTATCAGAAGCTCCTAAAGCCATGACATCATTTTCTGGAATTTGCCAAGCTGTTTAAAGGCACAGTCAACTTAGTGTATGTAAACTTCTGACACAGTGGAATTGTGATACAGTGAATTATAAGTTAAATAATCTGTCTGTAAACAATTGTTGGAAAAATTACTTGTGTCATGCACAAAGTAGATGTCCTAACCGACTTGCCAAAACTATACTTTGTTAACAAGAAATTTGCGGAGTGGTAGAAAAATGAGTTTCAATGACTCCAACCTAAGTGTATGTAAACTTCTGTAACTATTCAGACCCTTTGCTATGAGACTCGAAATTGAGCTCAGGTGCATCCTGTTTCTATTGCTCATCCTTGAGATGATGAGATGTCCACCTGTGGCAAATGTAATTGATTGAACATGATTTGGAAAGACACACACCTGTCTACATAATATTCCATAGTTGACAGTGCATGTCAGAGCAAATACCAAGCCATGAGTTCGAAGGAATTGTCCGTAGAGCTTCGAGACAGGATTGTGTCGAGGCACAGATCTGGGGAAAGGTACCAAAAAATTGTCTGCAGCATTGAAGGTCCCCAAGAACACAGTGGCTTCCATCATTCTTAAATGGAAGAAGTTTAGAACCACCAAGACTCTTCATGGAGCTGGCCGCCCAGCCTAATTGAGCAATCGGGGGAGAAAGGCCTTGGTCCGGGAAAAAATCAAGAACCCAATGGTCATTGACAGAGCTCCAGAATTTCTCTGTGGAGATGGGAGAAACTTCCAGAAGGACAACCATCTCTGCAGCACTTCACCAAGCAGACCTTTATGGTAGAGTGGACAGACAGAAGCCACTCCTCAGTAAAAGGCACATGACAGCCAGCTTGGAGTTTACTAAAAGTCACCTAAAAGACTCTCATACCATGAGAAAGAAGAGTCTCTGGTCTGATGAAACCAAGATTGAACCCTTTGGCCTGAACGCCAAGCATCACGTCTGGAGGAAAGCTGGCACCATCCCTATGGTGAAGCATGGTGGTGGCAGCATCATGCTGTGGGGATGTTTTTCAGCGGCAGGGACTGGGAGACTAGTCAGGATCAAGGGAAAGATTAACGGAGCAAACTACAAAGAGACCCTTGATGAAAATCTGCTCCAGTGCGCTCAGGACCTCAGACTGGGGTGAAGGTTCACCTTCCAACAGGACAAGGACCCTAAGCACACAGGCAAGACAACGCAGGAGTGGCTTCGGGACAAGTCTCTGAATGTCCTTGAGTGGCCCAGCCAGAGTCCGGACTTGAACCTGATCTAAAATCTCTGGAGAGACCTGAAAAAAGCTGTGCAGCGACTCTCCCCATCCAACCTTACAGAGCTTGAGAGGATCTTCAGAGAAGAATAGGAGAAACTCCCCAAATACAGGTGTGCCAAGCTTATAGTGTCATACCCAACAAGACTCAAGCCTGTAATTTCTGCTAAAGGTGCTTCAACAAAGCACTGAGTAAAGGGTCTGAATACTTATGTAAATGTGATATTTCATTTTTTTATATATCTAAATATGCCAAAAATGCTTAAAAATATATTTTTGCTTTGTCATTGTGGGGTATTGTGTGTAGATTGATGATGTCACGTCCTGACCAGCAGAGGGAGTAAGTGTATAAGTTTTGGTCAGGGCGTGGCAGAAGGAGTTGTGTTTTGTATGTTCTGTCTAGGTTGGGTTGTTCTATGTAGAGTTAATTGGGATGGGACTCCCAATTGAAGGCAGGTGTGTTGTGTTGCCTTTGATTGGGAGTCCTATATTAGTAGGGTGTGTTTGTCTGTGTGTTTGTGGGTAATTGTTTGTGAGCACTGCGTTTATTGAGCCTGCTACACTGTCTAGTCGTGAGTACTGTTTATTGTTTTGTTATTTTTCTGTGGATGCTTTACGTATTTTCATTAAAAAATAATGAGTATCTACATTCCCGCTGCATTTTGGTCCTCCCTTCAACACCACAACGAAATTCGTGACAGAATTACCCACCAAATCAAGACCAAGCAGCGGAGAGAGGAGCGGCACGCTAAGTATATGGACTATGGGGAGAGATGGACTTGGGAGGAGATTTTGGACGGGGCTGGACCTTGGCATCAGGCTGGGGAATACCGTCGCCCACGGGAGGAGATCGAGGAAGCGAAGGCTGAGAGGCGGCGTTTTGAAGCCATGAACGCGCTGGCGAGGAAGCCGGAGAGGCACCCACAAGATTTTTTTAGGGGGGGGCACACGGGTAGTTTGGCTAAGTCTAGGAGGAACCATAAGCCAGCTACCCGTGAGTACATGGAGGAGCGTAGGAGGTGGAGAGAGCCGTGTTTCGCTGAGGTGCGCACTATCTCGCCTATACGCACGCACAGCCCAGTCCGCCCTGCACCAGCACCCCGCTTGTGCAGGGCTACTAGTCCCATCCAGCCAGGATGGGTTGTGCAGGCGGTGCGATCACGGCCACCTGCGCGCCTCCATGGCCCAGTCTTTCCGGTTCCTGCCTCTCGTGCTATCCCGGAAAGGAGTACCTCCAGTCTAGCACGACCAATACCAGCAACCCGGACCAAGCTTCCCAGTAGTCAGCCTAGTCCTGTTCAGCCTGTTCCCGCTCCCCGCACTAGCCCGAAGATGCGTGTGCCCAGACTGGCACATCCAGTACCAGCCCCACGCACAAGGCTTTTAGTGTGTCAGTCCAGCCCCGCCAGTCAGGAGTCGCCAGAGCTGCCCGTCAGTCAAGAGTCGCCAGAGCTGCCCGTCAGTCAAGAGTCGCCAGAGCTGCCCGTCAGTCAAGAGTCGCCAGAGCTGCCCGTCAGTCAAGAGTCGCCAGAGCCGCCCACTAGTCAGGAGCTGCCAGAGTGGCCAGTCTGCCCGGGGCTGCCAGAGTGGCCCGACTGCCCGGAGCTGCCAGAGTGGCCCGACTGCCCGGAGCTGCCAGAGTGGCCCGACTGCCCGGAGCTGCCAGAGTGGCCCGACTGCCCGGAGCTGCCAGAGTGGCCCCGACTGCCCGGAGCTGCCAGAGTGGCCCCGACTGCCCGGAGCTGCCAGAGTGGCCCCGACTGCCCGGAGCTGCCAGAGTGGCCCGCCGGCCAGGATCAGCCAGAGTGGCCCGCCGGCCAGGATCAGCCAGAGTGGCCCGCCGGCCAGGATCAGCCAGAGTGGCCCGCCAGCCGGTCACGGCAAGAGTCGCCCGCCAGTCGGGCGAAGTCAGGTGCGCCTACTAGTCTTCCGGAGCAGCCAGGGGCGCTACCGAAGTGGGCGACGACGAGGGTGGAGCGGAGTCCATGTCCCGCACCTGAGCCGCCTCCAACATAGGTGGGTTGGGGAGGGGGGGTGTAGCACAGTGCCGTCGTTGACGGCAGCCACCCTCCCTTCCCTCCCTGTAGTTAGGGGGATTTTTCGGTTTGTTTTGGGTTTTCTGTGTTTTTCTTTTGAAGGTGCATTCGGGGTCTGCACCTTTAGGGGGGGGGTAATGTCACGTCCTGACCAGCAGAGGGAGTAAGTGTATAAGTTTTGGTCAGGGCGTGGCAGAAGGAGTTGTGTTTTGTATGTTCTGTCTAGGTTGGGTTGTTCTATGTAGAGTTAATTGGGATGGGACTCCCAATTGAAGGCAGGTGTGTTGTGTTGCCTTTGATTGGGAGTCCTATATTAGTAGGGTGTGTTTGTCTGTGTGTTTGTGGGTAATTGTTTGTGAGCACTGCGTTTATTGAGCCTGCTACACTGTCTAGTCGTGAGTACTGTTTATTGTTTTGTTATTTTTCTGTGGATGCTTTACGTATTTTCATTAAAAAAGAATGAGTATCTACATTCCCGCTGCATTTTGGTCCTCCCTTCAACACCACGACGAAATTCGTGACAGATGAGGGGGAAAAACAATTTAATCCATTTTAGAATAAGGCTGTAACGTAGCAAAATGTGGAAAAAGTCAAGGGGTCTGAATACCTTCCGAATGCACTGTACCCACATGGCTTTTTTTTTAAAAAACACGTCACATTTTTATACCCACATGAAATACATTCCATGGGGTCTGAGATTATTGACACCATTGATAAAGATTAGCAACAATGACTGTATAAAATTATAAATCAACTATTGTACGCTCCAAAATTGGGAAATTATATTATTTTATGCTAATACATTTCTCTGAGAAAGAGATATTGTTTAACAAGTAATTCATTTATTCTAAAAAAGGGTGGATGTCAAAATTACTGACACCCCTAAAGATTCTTATAAATACAGTTGTCAACATTTGTTGCATTTGGTCGCATATTGCTAGTACACAATGACTACATCAAGCTTGCATTTGAAGTTCCAATAACAGGGGAGGTTAGCATGTCTTGGGGGGTATCATCTTGGACCCTCTCATCATCATTATTCACGATTCATTCAGGACTGTCCTTAATCATGGTGGCATCCACATTAATGTAGAAGTGTTTAAAAACATATTTTATTCTAAAAGGACACAATACACTATTTACCATTCATTTCTATTGGGCACAAAATAATCTGAAACACAACCAAAACGAACTGCAAATGCATCCAACAAGTGTGTAGAGTCACAAGCTTGATGTAGTCATTGCGTGCTAGGAATATGGGACCAAATACTAAACTTTTGACTACTTTATTGATAAGAATCTTTAGTGGTGTCAATTTTTTTTTAACTCTACCTTATTTTTATTAGTTGTTAAACAAAATCTCTTTCTCTGAGCAATTGTAATAGTATTAAATAATAGAATTTCCACATTTTTGGGAACATGCAATATAACTAAGTATTTCTTTTATACAGTCATTATTGCGTATCTTTTTCAAGCATGTCAATCATTTCGGACCCCACTGTAGGTATGGACTAACATCAATAAATAAACAATTATGGACAATTTAGATGAGAAGACTCAGAGTCTTATTAATTAGGTGGCAGAAGTAGGGTATGTTCAGTCTGCAGTTCTTCACCTTAGTCTGAGTAAGTTGGTTTTTGTCATTCAAGATGTAGACCCCTTTATCCACAGCCACAAGTCCCACCCTGGCCTCTGAATCACCAATGACAGACAGGGTGACTTCTTCCCCAGGTGCATAACTAACACTGGGACTGACAGCATCCACTTTTAGCTGTGGGACACAGACAGAGGTAATGTTTGAGAAGTCTTGAATACAATACCTCACATAGAAATACTAACACAGCAAGGCAACAGTTTTAAGAGGGGGCGATGGGCAAATGGGTATAACAGTAGAAAGGTTGAACACAGGGATTGAACCCCAAACTCCGGTGGAGAGTGGTAGATGTGACTAGAGCCATGTGTAACCACTAGACGATGGGTTCTGTACAGTGAGGCAACATTCTTACCGATCCCATGCACGTATCCTTGACGTCGACCCACACAGAGTCAGACACAACCTCTTTCTGGCCCACATGGTAATATGCCACAATCCGGAAGGAAGGGATCATATCCTTGTTCACCGTCAGAGAATGTGCCACCAGTCCTTGTCCATTCTTCCACTCTAACCTTTGGGAGGAAATGAGCTGTCCTTTGCTCAAGATCTGTGAACACAGAGACTTGTCAGTATTCATCTCTACGGGGAGGACAAACTGGCACTAACTGGAAAAGAGTGCCAGCCAGTGATGGGTGGAGTCAGAGAGTTCCCGGTTTAACTTGTTATGGATAGGGGGCAGTATTTTCACGGCCGGATAAAAAACGTACCCGATTTAATCTGGTTATTACTCCTGCCCAGAAACTAGAATATGCATATAATTAGTAGCTTTGGATAGAAAACACTCAAGTTTCTAAAACTGTTTGAATGGTGTCTGTGAGTATAACAGAACTCAAATGGCAGGCCAAAACCTGAGAAGATTCTGTACAGGAAGTACCCTGTCTGACCATTTCTTGGCCTTCTTTGTCATCTCTATCCAAAACAAAGGATCTCTGCTGTAACGTGACATTTTCTAAGGCTCCCATAGGCTCTCAGAAGGCGCCAGAACGTTGAATGATGACTTTGCAGCCCATGGCTGAAAAACAGTAGCGCATTTGGTAAGTGGTCGATCTGAGAACAATGAGACGGGTGCCCGCGTGCACGTGAAGAGTCCATTTTAAATTATCAGTCTTTGAACGAAAACAACGACTCCCGGTCGGAATATTATCGCTATTTTACTAGAAAAATCACATAAAAATTTATTTTAAACAGCGTTTGACATGCTTCGAAGTACGGTAATGGAATATTTTGATATTTTTTGTCACGATACGCGTCCGCACATCACCCTTCATTACCCTTCGGATAGTGTCTTGAACGCACGAACAAAACGAACAAAAAAATAACTATGGATTATTTGGAACCAAACCAACATTTGTTGTTGAAGTAGAAGTCCTGGGAGTGCATTCTGACGAAGAACAGCAAAGGTAATCCAATTTTTCTTATAGTAAATCTGAGTTTGGTGAGTACCAAACTTGGTGGGTGTCAAATTAGCTAGCCCGTGATGGCGAGCTATCTACTCAGAATATTGCAAAATGTGCTTTCACCAAAAAACTATTTTAAAATCTGACTCCGCGATTGCATAAAGGAGTTCTGTATCTATAATTCTTAAAATAATTGTTATGTATTTTGTGAACGTTTATCGTGAGTAATTTAGTAAATTCACCGGAAGTGTTCGGTGGGAATGCTAGTCACATGCTAGTCACATGCTAATGTAAAAAGCTGTTTTTTGATATAAATATGAACTTGATTGAACAAAACATGCATGTATTGTATAACATAATGTCCTAGGAGTGTCATCTGATGAAGACCATCAAAGGTTAGTGCTGCATTTAGCTGTGGTTTTGTTTTTTGTGACATTATATGCTAGCTTGAAAAATGGGTGTCTGATTATTTCTGGCTGGGTACTCTCCTGACATAATCTAATGTTTTGCTTTCGTTGTAAAGCCTTTTTGAAATCGGACAGTGTGGTTAGATAAAGGAGAGTCTTGTCTTTAAAATGCTGTAAAATAGTCATATGTTTGAAAAATTGAAGTTTTGGGATTTTCGAGGAGTTTGTATTTCGCGCCACGCCCATCATTGGATATTGGAGCAGGTGTTCCGCTAGCGGAACGTCTAGATGTAAGAGGTTTTAAGTAAGGAACAGAGTGGGAGGCCTTGGTGCACAACTGAGCAAGAGGACAAGTACATTAGAGTGTCTAGTCCTCAACTGGCAGCTTCAATAAATAGTACCCACAAAACACCAGTCTCAACGTCAACAGTGAAGAGGCGACTCCAGGGTGCTGGCCTTCTTGGCAGAGTTGCAAAGAAAAAGCCATATCTCAGACTGGCCAATAAAAATAAAAGATTAAGATGGGCAAAATAACACAGACACTGGATAGAGGAACTCTGCCTAGAAGGCCAGCATCCCGGAGTCGCCTATTCACTGTTGACGTTGAGACTGGTGTTTTGCGGATACTATTTATTGAACAAGTATAGACTTCAGAAGAAAGGTCTGGCCATTTTGAGCCTGTAATCGAACCCACAAATGCTGATGCTCCAGATGCTCAACTAGTCTAAAGAAGGCCAGTTTTATTGCTTCTTTAATCAGAACAACAGTTTTCAGCTGTGCTAACATATTTGCAAAAGGGTTTTCTAATGATCAATTAGCCTTTTGAAATGATTAACTTGGATTTGTTAACATAATGTGCCAATGGAACACAGGAGTGATTGTTGCTGATAATGGGCCTCTGTATGCCTATGTAGATATTCCATTAAAAATCTGGCATTTCCAGCTACAAAAGTAATTTACAACATTAACAATGTCTACACTGTATTTCTGATCAATTTGATGTTATTTTAATGGGCAAAAAATGTGCTTTTCTTTCAAAAACAAGGACATTTCTAAGTGACCCCAAACATTTGAACGGTAGTGTATATATCTTTTTTTTTTTACATACCACACGATACATACCATGCAGCATTTTTACCCTGTAATGTTGCCAACCAATGCACCACAGCTTGGTCAAATGCACCAGTCTAAGTGATTAAAGTTGACTGGTACACACCAGGCAGGTTATCTCGTGTTTGGGATGTTGGGCCGCAGGACTGCTGCCGAGGCTTAGGTCTACTTTGAGTCGATCTTCGATTTTGACCTCTGCAGAATGGATGTTTATGTGAATGTAGTTCTGTGAGTTGTCTTTTGATTTATAGGGCTTGGCAGTCATCGTCTGTTTGCCCTGCCTGTCATCTCCAAGTCCATTGACGTTGGTCTTCACCTGTGTTGAAATAAAGCAACAAAATGAATGACTACAAGGTGTCAACACTGTTCTTGACACAATTAAAAAACATGTTTGGTTTTTGAACTTGCCATGATAGAGAGCTCAGCAGTGCTCACATCCGTGTTAATTGTCATTTTGGCAATACCATTTTCATGTGTCTTCCCCTGCACTTGTTTGTCTTTGTGTAAAGCCTCCACATCGATACCTTTGGCTGGAGAATCATCTGGATTGGTCACATACACCTAATGGTGCAAATTGAAAGTGGTACAATTAGACCAATAGGTGGGAAAGACAGTGCAAGCCCAATATACCATCCTACACCTTGACCACAGTTACTTGGTTGGTTTCCATGGTTAAAATAACTAGGCAACACTTTGGAATAGCATAGTAATTGAGTTAATGTAGAACACAGTGATTGAATGTTCTTAAATGTACCGAGATGTCATAAGGCATTCCTGGTTTGAAGTACAGTGGGGTCTTCTTGAAGTGAATGCTATATGGTGACTTGACTATGAAGATTCCCTTTTTCTCTGCTTTCACCATCTCACTCCCTGAGGGATAAAACCAACACCTTCCCTGTTTTGAGATTGAACACAAACGCACACTTCATAAGATGCAAAAGTATGCACGTACCACAAACACTCTACTTACCTGTGTCTGTTAACACATTGACTGATATGTAGAGGGATTTCTGCAAAAGGTTATTGATGTCTTGAAAAGTTTCTTTAATGTGCTGCATCTTCAGAACCGCTTTGCCCCCTCCTTCAATAAGCTGCATTCGTAAGAAACAGAGCAAAGATGTCTGTCTGTCAGACTTCTTGTGATATTCTAGCTATAAAGCTCATCAAATATAGACTACCCATGGGGAATGTTTGTGAATACCTATATGTGTACCGAATTATCCAAATAAACTCCCTCCCATATTACATGCACAAACCTCCACTCTCTGGAGAGAGCCAGGAAAACTCGTCCTGCCATCTCCTTGGATCACCCCAAACACCACAAAACCAAATCCTGTCACAGGCTTCCCAAACAGGTACCTTCAGACCCAAACCATACAGAAATACCACCACAGATAATTGGGGGGGGGGGGGGGGGGGGGGGGAATAGAGGAGTACTGTAAATTAGATATGTTAAGTAGCAATTCTAGTTACTAGTTACCATGGAAATAACAACAATAAATATATTTTGACATTCTACAATGGCTCCAACCTGGCATCAATGTTGACCGATAGCTCATGATCATCAACGTAGAAGAAGGACTTGCTCACTGTCAATTTCACTTCAAAGCTGGGTAGAACTAGATAGGAAGAATTAATATAATGAACAAAAATATAAATGCAACATGTAAAGTGTTGGTCTCATGTTTCATGAGCTGAAATAAAAGATCCTCAACATTTTGTAAACACACAAAGTGTACTTCTCAAAACTTTGGTGCAAAAATGTGTTTACATCCCTGTTAGTGAGCATTTTTCTACTTTGCCAAGATAATGCATCCACCTGACAGGTGTGGCACATCAAGAAGCTTGTATTGGGGACAATAAAAGGTAACTCTAAAATGTGCAGTTTTGCCACGCAACACAATGCCACAGATGTCTCAAGTTTTGAGGGAGCATTGCACTGTAGGAATGAGAGATGAAACTGAGGGTTTGCTGAAGAATTTCTGCACAAACTGTCAGAAACCGTCTCAGGGAAAATCATCTGCGTTCTAATCCTCACCAGGGTACTAACCTGATTGCAGTTCGTCGTCGTAACCGACTTCAGTAGGCAAATGCTCGATTCAACTGTACTGGGTAGATGGCAGACACGTGGGCGAGTGGTATGCTGATGTCAAGGTTGTGCCCCATGTTTGTCACGTCCTGACCATAGAAAGCTGTTATTTTCTATGGTAGAGTAGGTCAGGGCGTGACAGGGGGGTTTTCAATTTTAGTTTTTCTATGTTGTTATGTTCTAGTTTTGTGTTTCTATGTTGGGTTTTGTTTGGGATGATCTCCAATTAGAGGCAGCTGGTCATCGTTGTCTCTAATTGGAGATCATACTTAAGTAGGTGTTTTTCCAACCTGGGTTTGTGGGAGATTGTTTTGAGTAAGTGTATGTTGTACTTTTCGTCACGGTTTGTTGTTGTTGTTGTTGTTGTTGTTGTTGTTGTTGTTGTTGTTGTTGTTGTCATTCAGTTTATTTTGTATGTATTGCATACTTTCACAGTTCAATAAAATATGTGGAACGATAATCACGCTGCACTTTGGTCTGCTCCTCTCTACAACAAACGTGACAATGTTGGCGGTTGGGTTACGGTATGGGCAGACATAAGCTATGGACAACGAACGCAACTGCATTTTAGCAATGGCAATTTGAACGCACAAAGATACCGTGCCGAGATCCTGAGGCCCATTGTTGTGCCATTCATCCGCCACCATCAGGTCATGTTTCAGCATGATAATGCACGGCCCCATGTTGCAAGTGTCTTTACACAATTCCTGGAAGCTGAAAATATGCCAGTTCTTCCATGGCCTGCATACTCACCAGACATGTCACCCATTGAGCACGTTTGGAATGCTTTGGATCGACGTGTACGACATCGTGTTCTACTTCCTGCCAATATCCAGGTACTTCGCACATCCATTGAAGAGGAGTGGGACAACATTCCACAGGCCACAATCAACAGCCTGATCAACTCTATTTGCATGAGGCAAATGTTTGACACACCAGATACTGACCGGTTTTCTAATCCACACCCCTACCTTTTTTTTAAAGGTATCTGTGACCAACAGAATCATATCTGCATTCCCAGTCATGTGAAATCCATAGATTAGCGACTGATGAATTTATTGTTAGTCTGTTCACCCTCTCTTTCGTATCGTCCGAGATTCCTAAAGATTGGAAAGCTGCCTCAGTCATCCCCCTCTTCAAAGGGGGTGACACTCTAGACCCAAACTGTTACAGACCTATATCCACCCTGCCCTGCCTTTCTAAAGTATTCGAAAGCCAAGTTAACAAACAAATCACTGATCATTTCGAATCCCACCGTACCTTCTCTGCTGTGCAATCCGGTTTCCGAGCTGGTCACAGGTGCACCTCAGCCACACTCAAGGTACTAAACGATATCATAACCGCCATCGATAAAAGACAGTACTGTGCAGCAGTCTTCATCAACCTGGCCAAGACTTTCGACTCTGTCAATCACCGTATTCTTATCGGCAGACTCAACAGCCTTGGTTTCTCAAATGACTGCCTCGCCTGGTTCACCAACTACTTCTCAGATAGAGTTCCGTGTGTCAAATCGGAGGGCCTGTTGTCCGGACCTCTGGCAGTCTCTATGGGGGTACGACAGGGTTCAATTCTCGGGGCGACTCTTTTCTCTCTATATATCAACAACGTCACTGTTGCTGCAGGTGATTCCTTGATCCACCTCTACGCAGACGACACCATTCTGTATACATCTGGCCCTTCTTTGGACACTGTGTTACCAAACCTCAAAACGAGCTTCAATGCCACACAACACTCCACTTCCGTGGCCTCCAACTGCTCTTAAATGCTAGTAAAACTAAATGCATACTTTTCAACCGATCGCTGCCCGCACATGCCCGCCCGACTAGCATCACTACTCTGAACGGTTCTGGCTTAGAATATGTGGACAACTACAAATACCTAGGTGTCTGGCTAGACTGTAAACTCTCCTTCCAGACTCACATTAAGCATCTCCAATCCAAAATGAAATCTAGAATCTGCTTCCTATTTTGCAACCAATCCTCCTTCATCCACGCTGCCAAACATACCCTCGTAAAACTGACTATCCTACCGATCCTCAACTTCGGCGATGTCTTTTACAAAATAGCCTCCAACACTCAAATCAGCAAACTGGATGCAGTCTATCACAGTGCCATCTGTTTTGTCACCAACTTATTTTGCTCTTTTGCATACCAGTATTTCTACTTGCACATCATCATATGCACATCTATCACTCCAGTGTTAATTTGCTAAATTGTAATTACTTCGCTACTATGGCCTATTTATTGCCTTACCTCCTTACGCCATTTGCACACACTGTATATAGATTTTTCTATGGTGTTATTGACTGTACTTTTGTTTATCCCACGTGTAACTCTGTGTTGTTGTTTTTTGTCGCACTGCTTTGCTTTATCTTGGCCACGTCGCAGTTGTCAATGAGAACTTGTTCTCAACTGGCCTACCTGGTTAAATAAAGGTGAAATAAAAAATTTAAATTAAAATTCAATTGACTGATTTCCTTATATGAATTGTATCTCTGTAAAATCTTTGAAATTGTTTGCTAGTTGCGTTTATATTTTTGTTCAGTTCATTTAGTTTATATAGGCCCTATTTATTATATATAAACACTCCAAGTCCTAGACTAGCCAGGACTGTTCTTAAAGGGCAATTCCACCACAACTTTGGTGCATTTCTAGGTTTTATTGAAAGAAATATAAAAACTAAAATGTTATACATAATGGCATCATTAGAGATTAAAACATCTTTTCTTTTTAACCAAAGATTATAGAAATGTGCCATTTTCACATATGTAGACTGGTACAGTATGGTTCTGGAGATAATGAATATGAGGTTGAAAAGTGGCGGAATTGTCCTTTAATAAAAGGCTACCCAAATGAATACCCTTCTTACCATATTCTTTCACCTCGAAATCTGCAGTGAAGTTCTTATGTGGGGTATTCTTGAAGGTGGCCACCACTTTCCAGTTTCCATAGCTATGTTAAGAGAGAATGAGAGCAGAAGAGTTCACAGGCAAACGTTTTCCTGATAAGTGTGTTAGGATGATTGAATAGCAAAAACAAACCTGGTGATCTCTGGGACAGTGAAGTCTCCAGATGTCATTCCATTATCTGGTTTGTAATTTTCCTGCTTTACGGTGATTCCATCAGGATTCTAAAAGTAAACAATATACAGTCAAAAGTTTACATATACTTAGGTTGGAGTAATTAAAACTTGTTTTTCAACCACTCTACAAATTTCTTGTTAACAAACTATAGTTTTGGCAAGTCGGTTAGGACATCTACTTTGTGCATGACACAAGTAATTTTTCCAGCAATTGTTTACAGACAGATTATTTCACTTATAATTCAATGTATCACAATTCCAGTGGGTCAGAAGTTTACATACACTAAGTTGACTGTGCCTTTAAACAGCTTGGGAAATTCCAGAAAATTATGTCATGGCTTTAGGAGCTTCTGATCGGCTAATTGACATAATTTGAGTCAATTGGAGGTGTACCTGTGGATGTATTTCAAAGCCTACCTTCAAACTCAGTGCCTCTGTGCTTGACATCACGGGAAAATTAAAATAATTCAGCCAAGACCTCAAAAAAAATGGTAGACCTCCACAAGTCTGGTTCATCCTTGGGAGCAATTTCCAAACGCCTGAAGGTACCACGTTCAAACAATAGTACGCAGGTATAAGCAAAATGGGACCACGCAGCCGTCATACCGCTCAGGAAGGAGACGCGTTCTGTCTCCTAGAGATAAACGTACTTTGGTGCGAAAAGTGCAAATCAATCCAAGAACAACAGCAAAGGACCTTGTGAAGATGCTGGAGGAAACAGGTGCAAAAGTATCTATATCCACAGTAAAACGAGTCCTATATCGACATAACCTGAAAGGCCGCTCAGCAAGGAAGAAGCCACTGCTCCAAAACCGCCATAAAAAAGCCAGACTACGATTTGCAACTGCACATGGGGACAAAGATCGTGCTTTTTGGAGAAATGTCCTCTGGTCTGATGAAACAAAAATAGAACTGTTTGTCCATAATGACCATCGTTATGTTTGGAGGAAAAAGGGGGAGGCTTGCAAGTCGAAGAACACCATCCCAACCGTGAAGCACGGGGGTGGCAGCATCATGTTGTGGGGGAGCTTTGCTGCAGGAGGGACTGGTGCACTTAGTGGTTAGAGTGGTTAGCCTAGTGGTTAGAGTGTTGGACTAGTAACGGAAAGGTTGCAAGATCAAATCCCTGAGCCGACAAGGTAAATATCTGTCGTTCTGCCCCTGAACACGGCAGTTAACCCACTGTTCCTAGGCCGTCATTGAAAATAAGAATTTGTTCTTAACTGACTTGCCTAGTTAAATAAAGGAAAAATAAAAATAATAAACTTCACAAAATAGATGGCATCATGAGGTAGGAAAATTATGTGGATATATTGAAGCAAATGGACAATGACCCCAAGCATACTTCCAAAGAGTTGGCAAAATGGCATAAGGATAACAAAGTCAAGGTATTGGAGTGGCCACCACAAAGCCCTGACCTCAATCCTATAGAAATCTTGTGGGCAGAACTGAAAAAGTGTGTGCGAGCAAGGAGGCCTACAAACCTGACTCAGTTACACCAGCTCAGTCAGGAGGAATGGGCCAAAATTCACCCAAATTATTGTGGGAAGCTTGTGGAAGGCTACTCGAAACGTTTGACCCAAGTTAAACAATTTAAAGGCAAAGCTACCAAGTACTAATTGAGAGTATGTAAAGTTCTGACCCACTGGGAATGTGATGAAAGAAATAAAAGCTGAAATAAATCATTCTCTCTAGTATTATTTTGACATTTCACATTCTTAAAATAAAGTGGTGATCCTAACTGACCTAAGACAGGGAATTTTTACTAGGATTAAATGTCAGGAATTGTGAAGAACTGAGTTTAAATGTATTTGGCTAAGGTGTATGTAAACTTCCAACTTTAACTGTACATGATATGTGAAAGAATACATGGACAGATCACAGATAATTAATCTGTTGCTGCTCAACATTTACAGTAGTAAACATTTGTAATGTCAGAAAATACCTATTTTGTTAACGGGCCATATGCATCAACCACTACCAAGGAAGCATTCTCAATGCAGTTTCATTTTTTATGAGGACAACTTACCATAATTTCCACATTGATGTTATCTGTTACAGGCTCTAGACCGGAGTTTAAGGCAAAGATTCTGTAAAACACTAAGAATGCAGTTTAAGATGTTAGGTTTATATAGTGTAACACCCTTTTATCTGTGGATTAATTAGAGTAACACGGTTTTGACTCTGGGTCAAAATCACCCAAATGTTCATCTCCCAGCTCGCTAGATACCTCATTTGCACATGCTGTATATAGATTTTTCTACTGTATTATTGATTATATGTTTGTTTATTCCATGTGTAACTCTGTGTTGTTGTATGTGTCGAACTGCTTTGCTTTATCTTGGTTAAATAAAGGTGAAATTATTATATCTTTCATGTGACTTTCGACCTGACCCCAAATTAATCAAACTGATTCACAGGGCAAAGCATTTCCGGCAAATGACAAATGAGTAGGTCACATTTTTAGCCCAGTGGGCTTGTCTAACTAGTTTTTTTTATCTGGCTAATATTGGTGGCCCCAAGAAAAAAACATGGGCCGTGTGGTGGCCTCAAGTTAAAAAAATGATCCGGCTCATTAGAAATAATAGGGTCGATTTCTGGTTCCAGTCCGCCCCTGAGCAGAGGTGATTGCTGAGCAATGCTATTTGGAAGGCTTTAGGTCAGTGGGCTCAGCCATACCTTTACTTTCTGGCGTGTAAATGGTTTTGTCCGTTTGTACAAATATGTAGCCGGTTTGAAAGGAGACCAGGACTACTTTTTCAAGACTGTGGCCTGGGAACTCAGCTTGCAGGTACACATACTGGTTCCCTGTGTAGTCCTCATCAAAGAAGCCAGGTCCCTCCACGATCTGACAAGTTTGAGAAAACACAAGTGATGAGGATTTTTTGTGCGAAGTACACGACCACAGGTAAAATACTGAATTTAATATCTTATATGAAGTGATCTCAGATACAGTGCCTTCATACCCTTTGACTTATTCCACATTTTGTAATACAGCCTGAACTCAAAATGGATTAACAAAAAAAATATCACCCATCTACACACAGTACCCCGTTATGACAAAGTGAAAAAAGGTTTTTAGACATTTTTTCAAATGTATTGAAAATTAAATGCAGAAATATCTCATTTACATAAGTATTGACAATCTTGAGTCAATACTTTCCAGTAGCACATTTGGCAACAATTACAGCTGTAAGTCTTTCTGGGCAAGTCTCTAAGAGCTTTCCACACCTGGATTGTGCGACATTTGTCCATTATTAATTTCAAAATTCTGTGTTTGAAATGCACTGCTCGACTGAAGGACCTTACAGATAATTGTATGTGTGGGGTACAGAGATGAGGAAGTCATTCAAAATCATTTTAAACCGTTTTATTGCACACAGAGTGAGTGCATACAACGTATTATGTGAGTAGTTAAGTACGTTTACTCCTGAACTTATATAGGCTTGCCATAACAAAGGGATTGAATACTTATTGACTCAGGACATTTCAACTTTCAGTTTTGAATTTGTAAAAATAAAAAATAAATACACTTTGACATTATGGGGTATTGTGTGTAGGCCAGTGACAAAAATCGAAATGTAATCCATTTTAATTCACTCTGTAACACAACAAAATGTGGAAAAAGTCAAGGGGTGTGAATACTTCCTGAAGCCACTGTACATTTAATTTATGTAAGGAAACATATATAAAGACTTACGTTAACGTCCATAAGTGCCTGGTATTTGTTAGTTAAATTCAGGGACACCCTTGTAGATGCGAGCAGTTTATCTTTTGCAGGGAAGTTCTTCACTGTGATTTTGACATTGAGATCATCGCCTGAGTAATCTTGAGCTTCAACAAAGACCCTCTCCATGCTACCCACCCGTAGAGGGTTAGGAGCAGACATGACATACCTGCAGTGGTTAAGAGAGGAGAAAGGAAGATGAAAAATATGGAGGGTGGAAGATTGATTTGTACTTAACTAAGGCCAGGATTTAATTCAAGGCACGTCATAGCACAGCACGCTATAACAGACTTTAAAGGTAATTTACAGTTGAGCTGACATGCGCAGCATTTACCATGAATGTGATCTCTGTGAATGTTGGAGAAAATGCCTTTAAAAGGCATATTGTTGGCTGTCTAGTGCACTGAATCCCAGCCTAGACCTTTTTGTTATGGAATGACTGACATCTGATCAGTGTGTTTGTACTTGCATCTGTCTGCATATGTGTTTATTGGGCATCTGTCTGCAGCAACATGCTGTGTTTGGAGCAGCATAATAATCCTTTTTAGTTCCCATTTCTCACGCCATTCATAAAGTATAGCAAACTGCTGTAATCTGCAGAGACCCTCATTGTGTGTTACAAATGTATTACCCCTGAACAAGGTTCTAGTAGGCGTATGTACAGAGCGTAAGAGATCAATGTTACACTGAATGAATTTGTTAATTAGTTAAGTTATTGTTATTAAATGTTATATTCCAATGTTATTTAATGTTATTAGTTGTATTCCTATTCCAATATTATATTTAAATTAATAGATTTTTTTTAAAGAATTAAAAACAACTATTGAAAACCTTTTGCTCCTAAATGTAATTTTATTGACTGCTGGGATTTAAAATCTTGCATTATTCAAATAATATTCAGTGCAATTGTACAACAAAGAAAGAACAAAGTAAATTCATGTGCAGGTGAATTAAAAAGAGGCACTTTACAATAAATCTCCTCATACTGCGGATATTAATGGTGACATATGCAACACCATTTCCCCCCATGTTTGATTTAAATAATTACAATAAGACAACCAGACTTAGCTTTTAATTCTTACTTACTAAATCATTTCCATATAAAACGTATTAAATGGAGTTTAAATGTAAACTGTACCCATTTATTGCCCTTTATAGTTTATTTGCCTAAGCATGACCTTCAATTTTTTTTCCCAAATGTTGCTTTTTTGTTGTTAGCAATTCGACATTGTTCTTAGGAGGGGCTAGTTACCCCCTAGTACCCTAAATGTCCGTTGGCTTTTCATAGCCGAGCATTCAGAGGTGGAGACAGTAGAGGTCGAGACGGTGGCTAAAGTAAGCTGATGTTTGTAGAGGTTGTTTAAAGAAAACCAAACCATAGATTACAGTTTCTCCCAGCCAATAGAATACTTTCAGGGTGAGGAACTTCTTAACATCAAGTTGTAAAATCCGATCTTCCTATTTGACTTAAAAGGTGAACAATCCCCCCCTCCTTTTTTTGTAATATATTGCACATTTTGGTGTAATCGCAGGGGATAAAAATTCAACTGATATGTCATAACATTATGGTACCCGCAGTGACCATGCAAACAAAACATGAATAAATCCACAATGCATGCACAGTAACTGGTAAACAATAAATTGTATGGCACTAGCCACGTTTCCATCCATAGAGTGAAGTCATCGTCTAAAAAAAAATCACGACAGCCGTGATGGAAACTATACATTTCAGGTACAATTTTATAAATGAAGACAAATAATTTGTTTGTTTGTTTGACATGATGTGATCTTTTTGTGTCTGTAAAATTAATTATGCGAGAAATTGCGGTGGAAACTCCTTTATGCACAAATATTGATATAATAACCATCATATCGAGCTAAATTTGTGAGTCAAACAATGACATGGTGTGTGGTTTTCAGTTTATCCATTCAGTTTATTAGGCTACAGATTAAGTTATGAAGTTATGATGAACTTCACAGGGTGGTTAAAAGTGCACAGTGATCTTGATGCTTCTTTCCAATAAATATTGAGGGTCTTATTCTGGTGATATGATGATCGATGCTTGACTGCCGTTTGTCAAATACAAATATTCTCTCTCGCTCTTATCCATAATAATCTCATCAACTAGACTAGCCTACCCTCACTGTATCTGCGAGCGGTTGGATAGAGCGCATTTGCCAAGACCAGAGTAGGCACATTTGCTATTTAAAGTCAAGTTGAAAATGCGATGGAAACATATTGTGTGTAATGCACTACGTCATTATTGTTATTGTTGTTATTATTATCGCCATTGTAATGCACTACGTTATTACACACAGATATGTATCCACAACTAGTCAATTTTATCCGCAACAAATCCGTAATGTCGCCAATTGGATGGAAACCTAGCTATTAATACTACCATTTTTAGAAGTAGTACTTATTATTTATCAATGTTTCTATGATACGTTTACGATGACAATTCTTGGAATGATGGCTGATGTATTGCCTTTATTGTGGGACCAAATGTTGTACCACGTTGAAACCGATCTTATTTATGATGTACTCACAGCACTTCACCCTCGGAGAGAATAGGGAGAGACACAGCCACAGCGGCCAGCAACACCAGCTCCACCCGCATCATGTGAGTCAAATTAAAATCCAAATGAAATAGCTTCACCCAGGCTCAAGCTTTTATCGTTGCATTTTCCTGACCGTAGCTGCTCTTGACCCTTCACATTGGGACGGGTGCCAGACAACACGCTCACCCTCCCTCCCTGTATTTGTTCTTAGCAGAATTGGGAATTCCCAGGACAGCGAGATACAAGACATCCCTTAAATCCCACTTCTGCCACATAATTAATGAGACTCCTCTTAACTGTGTGTAATTGTTTATTTATTGCTGTTAAGACTTTACCTATGCATGTCAGTAAGATGGCATGTGGGTATCTTCAAAAAACGAGAACTTGGGAAACCGGTTGGCTAGATAAATTAAATGAATGTGTGAAGGAGTTCAACTGAGAGACTCTTTAAAGAAAAACAATAGGCTAAGTAGGTTTCTGATAGATGCAACATTTGTTTCTACTTAACTTTGACCAAATAGATGTTTGAGCCATTCTTGCCCACCAATAACTGGCACATTTTTTATGATTTAGCTAATGTGTGTGTGGGTTACTGATTGATCATTTCAACGACATTTTCTGGCAGCTTTTCTCTCTCTCTGCAAACAGTGTTTGCTGTGTAATAGGCAAGTGGCAATGCCCCCAATCTTTTTCAGATAACCCTACCCAAGGTACAACAAAATACAAATGTTTTTTCACATCCCTAATCCATTTATGAAATGGATGGTTGTGTAGAAATATTTTATGCAAAAGTGGTTAAATTGATAGATTCTGTGACAACCCCCTGCCCCTAAACTCAAAAAGTGCAGAATAATTCCTGGCTTGAGTGGTGATGGGCCACATAACTCATGTAACCCAATATCACGTGCTCTGACATTGCTTAAATTTGAAATAAAAGTTGTCAGTCGTATGCACTTCTTACACAAATAGCATTAAGATATCTTATTTTATCTTGGACAAGCCTGGAAACACAGAGATACAATAGGCATAAATATCTACAATTAATATTTATAATGAATGTAAGCTTAACTTTTTGGTAGTGTCACACGCGTCGTTGTAGGTAGACCAAAATGCAGCAGGTATATTAATCATCTTCTTATTTATTGAAGAAAAACACTTGAACAAAACAAACGGCGAAAACAGCCCAGTAAGGTGCACAGACTATACTAGGAACAACCACCCACAAACACAAGAGAAAACTAGCCCACTTAAATATGGCCTCCAATTAGAGGCAATGACAACCATCTGGCTCTAATTGGAGGTCGTTCCAAAACCCTAACATAGAAATAGAAAAACTAGATAAACACATAGAAATAGAAAATATAGAACATAAACCAAAAACCCTGAAACACACAAACCAAACACCCCCTGCCACGCCCTGACCAAACTACAATAACAAATAACCCCTTTTACTGGTCAGGACGTGACAGTTATTATGACCTGTACTCAATACTATTTTTGTGCAATTCAATTATGTTGGGAATCCAATATGCCTGCCCTAATTACACTTAATCATCTTTTTCTGGATATAGAAAAGGCAGCAGTATCACGCCCTGACCTGAGAGAGACGGTTTATTTCTCTGTTTTGTTGGGTCAGAGTGTGGGGTGGGCATTCAATGCTTTGTTTTGGGCCGAGTATGGTTCCTAATCAGAGGCAGCTGTCTGTCGTTGTCTCTGATTGGGAATCATGCTTGGGCAGCCTTTTCCCACCTGTGTTTGTGGGTAGTTGTCTTCTGTTTAGTTTTCTGTACCTGACAGAACTGTGCACTTTCGTTTTCTCTTTGTTATTTTTTCTTTTGTGTTCTGAGTTATAATAAATATTCATCATGAGCAATCAACACGCTGCGCTTTGGTCCCCTCTCTACGACAGCCGTTACAAGCAGACTGCTTGTCATGGCAACACCAAGTATTCCAAGTCACAAGCCTCTGAGGTTCAATGAGCCAACTCAGTCTCCAACAAAAGGAAAGTGAATGTTGACTTGGTGACATTATACACTGCAAACCTTTATTCTTTACTAGCACAAATATATTGAGTAGGCTGAACTTAAATATTTCCAAATGTTTCACTCACTCAAACACTTTAAGTGGCACTGACACAAAACTTGATGAGAAGTCATGTGAACTTTACATGTGTAAGTTGTCCAAAACAATTAAAACACTTTTAAGTACTTGTAACATATTATTTTTAAGTGACAGTAGCTTAGTTGTATAAGTGCATGTAACAAAAGATAGCTTGTACATTGAACATTCATTTGCTTGTAGATGCAACTTAAAAGTAATTGTAACATAACAAAACCTGATTTTTAAGTAAGAAATATATTTTTCTTTTGTTACATGTGATACTTAGTTGGCATTTGTAACATTGTAATTTTGTGTTCAAATCAGGTAAACATATTGTGTTTACAATTACATTTTAATTGTCAACCTTGAATTACATATTTTTGTTCAGCTGACTTCGCAATAAAAGTATTATTACCTTGCTAAAATTAAGTACTTATGTAGCACTCAAATAGTAAAGTAGGCTACTTTGTTGATTTATAAGTGTCATGTCAGGTGAACATAAAACTTGCGATGGGTGTGTACAAAAACATTTCCAGTATTACATTCCTTTCAATAAAAAAAGTATGTGGAAATTAGAGCAACTTTGTGTTGACTTCAATATTAAATATAGTGTGTCTTCAACTTACAACTTATTTATTTAATATGACTTACAGGTTTTTGTCCAGCTGACTTTGCAATAAAAAAATTGCCTAATTTAAGTAATATTTTTTTACTTGGAAATTCACAGAATTTTGTTTACATATAATTCCATAGTGAAATTCCCAGCCTAGATATGTCATGCCATGCAGTGGCTAGAGGATCATTAGCCAACGTTACTTGCTTCCTGCTAAGAATTTTCAGAGTTCGGCTGCAGGGCCGCGATTACTTCCATTGTACTTGCTAATTTACGATTATGTTGCCACTGCTAGCAAACGACAACGCACGGGACTGGAGACGTTTTTGTTCTAATGGTACGCAGAAAGCTAACTTGCTGTACTGCATGCTTGCATGTTTGATATATGCAAATGTGATATGCGAGGTTCAGGCTAGCTAGAAACAGCTAACCTGCTGCCCCACAGTAAAGGTATTTAGCTAGTTAAAGAAAAGTGCATGTGTTTTGTGTAACCTATACTTTATGTATGCCGTTCTGTTGGATGGAATTGAAGGTTTAGTTTGTGCCCACCTCCATGTGGTGGCACCATACTTTTTGTTGTGTGTGGCCACTGACATCACTGAAAACAGCTTCACATTCACATATTATGGATATGCTTAATTCGAGCATATGCATATTAATTCCGTTACTACTTATTGAATTACAGGCTTGACATCAGTCGTCTTAAAGTAATTGTTATTATGTTCTCTTTGGTTTTGCAGAAATGGGTATGGTATCATCTCCCTTCAAACTTAGTGATCTTGGAGGAAGGTGGAATTGAAAGGATGATACTACCATAACGTCCAGCCTCGATTGACCAACTTATCATTTTACTGAGGCAGCAATTTGACATTCCTTACATCATTGACATTCAGTTTCAAAACTCAGTCTGATTCACAGTTTTGTAAGCTGACTTGCGTTGATGATCTGCCAAACAGGGGCACAATTAAGCTTTTGATATTGGAGGATGCCATGACTAGCTCTGGGGTGTCATTGAGTAATCCACACTTATCAACTTCACAGCATCCAGGAAAACTGAGTGACAACCTTTTCACATGATCTTGAATTGTTACTGAGAGAGGGAAATCAAGGGTATTACCAATTTGGAAGACAACTGGTGTTGACCAGAAACCAAAGACAGATTTTGGATGGCTGGTGCCACGCTGGTATAAAGGATTTGGAGACAGGTGCAGGAATACATAATAGGGTTTTTTAATACACGCAAAACACATATACAAAACACTGGGCTGTACCCAAACAAAAGAGCGAGGGTAAACCTCGTTGAACAACACGATACCCGTAATACACAACCCGTAATACACAACATATAAAGCACGCAGCATAACAGCTGCACCAACACAAAGGTACTCACACGACCAACGGACATGGGAACAATAACCGACAAGGCCATGGTGAACAAAGGGCACACTTATACAATACTAATCAAGGAAAATGGCACAACGACACCGGCCTCGAGGGTGATCACAGGAACGCAGTGTGGGTCGATCAGGACCCGATGCAGCTGTCGAAGTTGCGTCGGACGGGCCAGTTGCAGCTGCTGAAGTTGCGTCGTTGGACTGACCCGTTGTGGCAACGTCAGACGGCCCAGTTGCAGCTGCCAAAGTTGCGGCGACGTTGGACGGATCAGTCGCAGGACCGTCGGACGGACCATTCCCGCTGTCTCCCTTAATGGTAAATTATTCTGTCACATTGGTAAAAGGGATCGGAAGACAGGAGCAGGAATGCGTAATCCCAAATTACAGCGCACCGTGTAAGGCACGGGGACGAAGACCGAACAAACACATATACAATGCAATGGGCTATACCCAAACAAAAGAGCAAGGGTAAACCTCGTTGAACGACACAGGACGATACCCGTAAAACACAACATATAAAGCACGCAGCATAACAGCTGCTCCAACGCATAGGTACTCACACGACCAACAGACATGGGAACAATAACCGACAAGACCATGGTGAACAAATGGCATACTTAGTATTTAATCAAGGAAAATGGGGACCAGGTGTGCGTAATGACAGTTCCGGAGGGATCTGTGACAGCGAGGCAAAAGCTATGTATGAGAGGAATGAGTATCCAGGTGAGTGTGACTTTGATGCTGCAGAAGCCTTAGTCCACTGACATAAATGTCTTGCTGACAATGGGTCACCAAAAGGGTGGGAGGGATGGAATAATGGCTTTAAACCTGTTGGGGATACAATCCCGTTAATGGGATTGGTTGGGCAACAACCAGTGAAAGAACATGGCGCGAAATTCAAAAAATAATAATCTCAAAATTAAAATTCAAGTATTATACGGCATTTTAAAGATACTCTACTCGTTAATCCAATCACATTGTCCGATTTGAAAAAGGCTTTATGGTGAAAGCAAAACATTAGATTATTTTAGCATAGCACATCACCAATAAAAAAAAAAATAAGCACGATAGCCATCACAAAACCAGATATACAGCTAAAATTAAGCACTAACCTTTGACAATCTTCATCAGATGACACTCCTAGGACATCATGTTAGACAATACATGCATTTTTTGTTCGATCAAGTTTATATTTATATCCAAAAACCCAATTTTTACATTGGCGCGTTACGTTCAGAAAATGTTCTCCCCCGATAACTTCCGGTGAAAAGGCACATTTAATTTACGGAACAACTCATAACGTTGAAAAAAAATTCTAACAATTATTTAAAGAATTAGAGATAATCTACTCCTTTAAGCAGCCACTTTGTCAGATTTCAAAATAACTTTACGGAAAAAGCACATTGTTCAATATTCTGAGTACAGAACTTAGCCTTCAATGCTAAGCTATACACTATACGTCGACAAATCTCTAAAAATATGTTCAAAATATTTACTTACCTTTGCTGATCTTCGGCAGAATGCACTCGGATGGGCACCCACTTCCACAAGAAATGTTTATTTCCAAATACGTCCGTTTTGTTGACCTATCCAGAACACTTTACAATACCATGTGGCGTGGACTCAAATCCGTAGACGAAATGGCCAAAATATCCATCACCGTTTGTAGAAACACGTCAAACGATGTTTACAATCAATCCTTTAGGGTATTTTTTAACGTAAAATTGCGATAATTTTACAACCGGGCTATAGGTATTCGTCATACAAGAAAAATAAAACAACAGCTAAGTCACGTGGATGCGCGTCATAAGACACCTGTTCTCAGACTGGCCAGGGATTGAACGAGCCAGAATTTTCTGCCTGGTTACAGATGACGGATGAAAGCAGTTCCTAAAGATTGTTGACAGCCAATGGAAGAGTCAGGAGGTGCAACGCAAATCCTATGTCATTGTAGTTTTTCAAGGAATTCAAAAGAAAACTACATTTCGAATTTCTCCCACTTCCTGACTCAATTTTTCTCAGGTTTTTTGCCTGCCATATGAGTTCTGTTATACTCACAGACACCATTCAAACAGTTTTAGAAACTTCAGAGTGTTTTCTATCCAAATCTACTAATAATATGCATATTCTATTTTCTGGGCCAGAGTAGTAACCTGTTTAAATTGGGTATGTTTTTCATCCGGCCGTGAAAATACTGCCCCCTAGCCCCTTAAAGTAGGCAAATACAGAACGAAACTAGGCAGTGTCACGAACCGGCTCAAAGATCGTAACAAAAAGGGAGACAACGTGGAGATAAGGAATAACAAAATATATTTATTAACTAAAGTAAACTAAAGACAATTAACAATGGTGTGTGTAGTCAGTAATCAGTCGTGTAAGTGAGTGGTTGCATGCATAAATGTGATAATGGGGGTGTTGAAAGGTGCCAACGCAAACAAACAAAAATGCCACAAGCAAAATACATCAGTGTCTGCATGGAGAGTCTCCTCAATGAATGGGGAAGAGGTGCATTTATCCTGGGACACACCCGAACCCAGGTGTGTGTCTCATTTCGCTGACGACCCTCCCGGCTCCGCCCACCGACATCCTATTAAGGAAAACAAGAGCAAAGAGAAAGAATTTGGCTGACAGAGTGGGAGGGTCGTCACAGCAGAGAAAGGAGTCCTAGGTTGGTAAAAAAAGGAAAGATCCAGGACCACCACTAAAACACACCGTTTACTGTGGCCCAGTCAACCTCTCACAGTTCCCTCAATCAAAGTTGAAGCAAATCTGGAAAAACTAAGGACCGATATTGCTCTTGAGATGAAGACACACAAAGACGGCTGTAATCAATCGCTGTATGGGAAAGACATTTGCCCTGAGAAGACAGGAGATTCTGAACAGCAGTCCTGAAATACAGACAGTGGAGAATAGATGGCTGACACAATTTCTAGAGTCTTTAAAAAATATATTTAATCTACAGATATGTGCTGAGTTTCATCCCATAACTAATCAGAACCTGCAGCGATCGTTCTTTGCTGCACTAGACCATCACACTGAACGCTTGCTGGCTTTATCCCGGGAGGTGCAGGGACAGATGGGGAGCTTTGGTTTTCGTCTCTCTGCCATTCTGAAGATGTATGATGAAATGGTTTGTTACATTCTAATTTACATATTTGGTCGGTTTCATTGGTTTGTGCGGGCACTCCCCCTATTTATTATTTTATTACATTTTTGACCATTTTCCAAACCCCACCTTTAGTGTACAGTACATAAAATTGGTTTGGGGTGAAATGGTAGTAAAAGGGGTGTTATGTCTCGATTAGGGATTGAGCCAATGGATAGCCATATTGGTTTAAAATCACAGTGCCTATATACTTTTCCCATTTGTCCTCTACAAGTTGATTTATAAATGTTCTGTCTGTGTCCTTTTAGCAATCAAGGGATGTGAATTTCAGTCGAACTGCTGCCTTTCATTGTCTCCTAGCACTACTTCGTGAAAGCGACCCAGAGGTGTTCAAAACCTACAAGGTTGGTTAGTTCTTACACGGTTATTACAGAGTTTAAGACTGCTCCTTTTAATATTGAGTAGCCGTGCCCAGAAATCACAACACATCTTCCACATTGGTTGATTTGTATTTCACATTCTTCCGGTTGTCATACTGTAGGAACGTGAGTCAAGAAATCATGGTGTCCTCATTGGTCCAGTCTGCAAACTTGCTATCATCTCTGATGATGAAGATGCAGTCTCCCTTCAGCCACACCAAGTCTCCATCATCCTCAAAGATAGAGTGGTGATGCACAGCTTCCAATCATGGCCAGATGTTTTCTCGTTCTTTTTGGCCTGGTTTATGCTCTACATCCGGATTACCCAAAACCCATGTCCAGCTCATTTCTATTCATCCAGCAAGTGTTCCTTAATGTTGATTCCATAAATCTCAAATCAAAAGTTTTGGCCTTGAAAAAGAAACTATAACCTAATTATAACCTGTTTTCAGGTCAAATGTGCCTGTTGTAAGACAACAACAAATGCTTTTTGTTTTGTTTTTCTTCAACCTTAGAAAAGAGAACTTGGTGATTGTTGGAACAAAAAAAAGTTTCAGAGTGTATGTTTGTTTGTTATTTCCCCTCATTTGGGTTCTCTTGAAGTGTAACCAGAGGATTACATTTGTTTTACACAATAGTACTAATTTCAGCTATTATGTTTGTTTTAGGTTATATTGCCTAACCAACAAATACTCAATCATTACTTGAATTATCAGACGTCGATACTCGTATTAATTAACTTGAAGTCATTAGACGTTTACAAAACAACACATGATGAACTGCTAAATGGGTTTGCTTGGCTTTGAACTTTGCTCCTTGGTTTGCTTTGAGAGAACATGCCATCATGCTAACCTCTACTTATAGTACTAATACTGAGCGCATTCATATAGCAGTCTATACAGTAATATAATAAGTCATCTGTCTGTGTTATAATATTATGGTGTTGAGGGAGCTCATGGTCTCCAGGTGCTCCTTCAGGCAGTTATGGTGGAAATTACAAGATTATGTTATAATGCTGTTATTGCATCAAATGGTTGTTTTATCAAGGGGTTGTTAGAATGCTCATCTGTGTGTGTTCTACTGAGGATGGGCCTCTAGAGGATTTACGATGTCTTTGGGAATCATGACCTCCCCAGACAAATTGCTAGAATGCTTAGAATATGTGTAGGAGGTTGAAATGTGAGACAGTGCTACGTTTCTTGGGAGGAGGCTGAGCCAGTGCTATAGCATCCGGTCATGTGCAGGAACCCATGGAATGAGTTATTGCTTTTATGCTTCTTGTTTTATGAAGAATGTATGCATTTTCACCATGTAAGTTAATGTTCTTAAATCTTGTAACTTTCTTTTAAATTGAGAGAATTCTCAAAATGGGGGATTATGGTGGACATTTCAAGATTATGTTATAATGCTGTTATTGCATCAAATGGTTGTTTTATGCAGCAGAATAAGAGGTTGTTAGAACACTCATCTGTGTGTGTGTTCTACTGAGGACGGGCCTCTAGAAGATTTACAATGTCTTTCGGTGATACCGCATTCCAGAGCATGAGTTAATGTTTCTGTTCTATAAGGTACCAAGGAGAGATGACTCCAGGGCCAGACCCTGGTCTCTACACAATGAGATACTGTCTGCTGTGAATTATGAGTATCTTTCATACAAATCTTAACCTTGTGACCCATTCCATACATCTGTTGTTTGTCATGGATGGACTTTGCTATAAAATGCTGTGGCTCAAATCCACTCTTTGAGTTCTCAGTGATCACCTCCATGGGTGATTACCGACCAGCTCCATTACTGCAGTAATTAAATAATACAGTTTGACTGTTTTGAAGAAATCTAAAAGTCTCTCCATTTGATTACAATAATTTCACCACACAGTGTTAACAGCAGTGCTCCAATGAGAATTGATTTTGGCATGTTGGGTGGCATCTACCTGTTCGTTGCACAGCATAAAATTGTTTTCCACAGCAGGGTTAACTGGTGCATCTGAACATCACTGTTAGTAGACCCTACTTCTAAGACTCACCATACATATAATAGACGCATTATAAATAAGCCCTAGAATAAGCCCTAGAACAGCCCCAGAACACTAAACAAGAAATTCAAAATAAACCCAGAACATTAAACAGAAAATTATGTCTCCTAGGCCAATTCTGGGTGTACTATGTGCAGCGTGTCAAGAACCCAATGACAAAAGCATCGAGGACATTTTGTGTGAGGCCCCTGAATGTTTTAAAGGAGTTTTGGATATGAGTGATGGACATATGGCTTACATATTCCAACCAGAGGATTCAACTGAACATTTTCACAGACAGTGGCCCCAGCCCCCTTTATCAAGCAAAACCCGGGAGTTTTTCTCCTGCGCTGCGTATGAGAGAATGGCTTAAGATACGGCTAGCGCTATGTCAGATTGAACACGCACTGAGTGGTACATCCCTACCCTGCTACGCATTGGAAGAGGAGGTGTACGGGCGCGATGATTTGAAAGCCATAAGAATCTCTTCAATAGCATATAGCCCGACTCCAAAGTGACAATTTTAGCATGTGAACAATATGATAGTAGAAATGCTACAAAATCTGCTAGTTCGTATGTATTTTCCAAAGCCTGCAAGGATGTGAATTATTTTATGACTGTCTTTAGCTTTAAATGGTGTGATTACCATATATTCCTAACCATGATGAAAAAGCTGGACAATCTTTTCCAAAATCGTGAACAATTACGCCGTTGGGCGCTTCTATCCAACCTCTCTAGGGTAGGGGGCAGTATTTGCACGGCCGGATAAAAAACGTACCCGATTTAATCTGGTTATTACTACTTCCCAGAAACTAGAATATGCATATAATTGTTTGATTTGGATAGAAAACACCCTAAAGTTTCTAAAACTGTTTGAATGGTGGCAAAACGGTGAATGATGACTTTGGAGCCCCTGGCTGAAAAACAGTAGCGCATTTGGATAGTGGTCGATCTGAGAACAATGAGACTGAGGCGCGTGCATGAGCCGACACCATGTTTTTATTTTTTAGTCTTTGAACGAAAACAGGGTTTCCCGGTCGGAATATTATCGCTTTTTTACGAGAACAATTGCATAAAAATTGATTTTAAACAGCGGTTGACATGCTTCTAAGTACGGTAATGGAACATTTTGATTTTTTTGGTCTGGAAATGCGCTCGCGCGTTACCCTTTGGATAGTGACCTGAACGCACAAACAAAACGGGGGTATTTGTACATAACTATGAATTATTTGGAACAAAAACAACATTTGTTGTGAAAGTAGCAGTCCTGGGAGTGCATTCTGACGAAGAACAGCAAAGGTAATCCAATTTTTCTAATAGTAATTTTGAGTTTAGTGAGCCCCGAAGTTGGCGGGTGTCTGAATAGCTAGCCTGTGATGGCTGAGCAATGTACTCAGAATATTGCAAAATGTGCTTTCGCCGAAAAGCTATTTTAAAATCTGACATAGCGATTGCATAAAGGAGTTCTGTATCTATAATTCTTAAAATAATTGTTTTGTATTTTGTCAACATTTATGATGAGTAATTTAGTAAATTCACCGGAAGTTTTGGGTGGGAATGCTAGTTCTGAACATCACATGCTAATGTAAAAAGCTGCTTTTTTATATAAATATAAACTTGATTGAACAAAACATGCATGTATTGTATAACATAATGTCCTAGGAGTGTCATCTGATGAAGATCATCAAAGGTTAGTGCTGCATTTAGCTGTGTTTTGGGTTTTTGTGAGATATATGCTTGCTTTGAAAATGGCTGTGTGGTTGTTTGTGTCTATGTACTCTCCTAACATAATCTAATGTTTTGCTTTCGCTGTAAAGCCTTTTTGAAATCGGACAATGTGGTTAGATTAACGAGAGTCTTATCTTTCAAATGGTGTAAAATAGTCGTATGTTTGAAATATTGAAATTATAGCATTTTTGAGGTTTTTGTATTTCGTGCCACGCTCTTCCACTGGCTGTTGAATAGAGTGGGACGCTAACGTCCCACCTAGCCCATAGAAGTTAACAGTAGTTGACTGAAAGAAAGAACTTGGATTTTAAGAGTAGTTTTTGACTTAATATGTTGAAGTGCAGCTGGTTTCCACAAATTATTTGAGTTAAGTAACAAAAAATATGAAGTTACTCAGGACTACAATGTGATACCATTTTTTAAACTGTTTTATGTTTAATTTACTCAATAAAAGTTGCATGCAAACTTGAACATGTTGATTCGGTATTTGTTGAATGCACTCCAAAGAATACAGTAACTAAAGTCATTACTTACAGTGATACAACATGAATGATTTAAGTTATTAATCAAGTGATATTAACATACTGTATACAATATAGTAATATTAATTGGTATTGTAAGTAAGTTGCTCAAAAGTTACACAGTTTGGATAACAATTGAATTCACAGTGACATGATAGAACCAAGTTAAGTGACAAGTTGCCATGGCTTTAATGTTTTGAGTACAAACCTAACTTTACAACTAAAGTTATTGTAGGGAGTAAAAGCAAGTTAATGGACAGACATCTTTTAAGTATTCTGCACTCAAAAAATTATTCTTCAACATGTTGCCCAGACTCAGAATATTTAACTCAAACTATTATGTTTATGTAACTCTGAAATTACTATTAGTGGATTTTCTTTTAAATTTAAGTGTGTGTTATGCTACTAACCTAATTCATTTAGCAAACTATGTTGAGTACAATGTACTTAAAGATTTCTCTACTAAAACGTTTTGTGTTTAATCAACTTTAAATTGTGGCCTAGTTGGGATCATGTGACACTTACAGTTTTAGTAAAGCCAGGTCTAACGTTGTAAGTAACTGTACTCTAGTATACTAGTGCAGTGGGTTTCCACAAAACCCTTGAGTAATGATAACTAATAAGGCTTTCCAGTGTAGTGTATAGGGAGGATGCAACCACACATGACTAGCGCATAAGGCAGGTGTTTACCACATTGAACCAACACTACCTGGCACACATTGACAAGAAATGCCATTCTTACTGGGCCTTCACATATGATAGGAATTGCTCCTCTACAAGGTCAATGCCATCCTGAATCCTAGATAGGCCCACTACACCATCAGCTCTCCCCTCTGGCGGTTACAACAGACAGAGACGCCATAGAACTGGACTGCCACATGTCAGGTGGCCATTCAACAGCCAAAATGCCACATGGAAAGAGCTGGCTTGCATTACGCACAAAAGTACCAACAGTTTAAGTTGGAAGTTTACATACACTTAGGTTGGAGTCATTAAAACTCGTTTTTCAACAACTCCACAAATTTCTTGTAAAAAAACTATAGTTTTGGCAAGTTGGTTAGGACATCTACTTTGTGTATGACACAAGTACATTTTTCCAACAATTGTTTACAGACAGATTATTTCACTTATAATTCACTGTATCACAATTCCAGTGGGTCAGAAGTTTACATACACTAAGTTGACTGTGCCTTTAAACAGCTTGGAAAATTCCAGAAAATGATGTCATGGCTTTAGAAGCTTCTGATTGGCTAATTGACATCATTTGAGTCAATTGGAGGTGTACCTGTGGATGTATTACAAGGCCTACCTTCAAACTCAGTGCCTCTTTGCTTGACATCATGGGAAAATCAAAAGAAAACAGCCAAGACCTCAGAAAAAATTTGTAGACTACCACAAGTCTGGTTCATCCTTGGGAGCAATTTCCAAACGCCTAAAGGTACCACGTTCATCTGTACAAACAATAGTACATACCTCTCAGGAAGGAGACGCGTCCTGCCTCCTACAGATGAATGTACTTTGGCTGCGAAAAGTGCAAATCAATCCCAGAACAACACCAAAGGACCTTGTGAAGATTATGTAGGAAACAAAAGTATCTAGATCCACAGTAAAACAAGTCCAAGGAAGAAGCCACTGCTCCAAAACGCCATAAAAAAGCCAGACTACGGTTTGCATCTGCACATGGGGACAAAGATCGTACTTTTTGGAGAAATGTCCTCCGGTCTGATGAAACAAAAATAGAACTGTTTGTCCATAATGACCATCATTATGTTTGGAGGAAAAAGGGGGAGGCTTGCAAACCGAAAAACACCATCCCAACCGTGAAGCATGTATGTGGCAGCATCATGTTGTGAGGGTGCTTTGCTGCAGGAGGGACTGGTGCACTTCACAAAATAGATGGCATCATGAGGATGGAAAATTATGTGGATATATTGAAGCAACATCTCAAGACATCAGTCAGGAAGTTAAAGCTTGGTTGGAAATGGGTCTTCCAAATGGACAATGACCCCAAGCATACTTCCAAAGTTGTGGCAAAATGTCTTAAGGACAACAAAGTCAAGGTATTGGAGTGGCCATCACAAAGCCCTGACCTCAATCCTATAGAACATTTGTGGGCAGAACTGATAAATTGTGCGGAGGAGGCCTACAAACCTGACTCAGTTACAGCAGCTCTGTCAGGAGGAATGGGCCAGAATTCACCCAACTTATTGTGGGAAGCTTGTGGAAGGCTACCTAAAAACTTTGACCCAAGTTAAACAATTTAAAGACAATGCTACCAAATACTAATTGAGTGCGTGTAAACTTCTGACCCACTGGGAATGTGATGAAATAAATAAAAGCTGAAATAAATCATTATCTCTACTATTATTCTGACATTTCACATTCTTAAAATAAAGTGGTGATCCTAACTGACCTAAAACAGGACATTTTTACTAGGATTAAATGTCAGGAATTGTGAAGAACTGAGTTTAAATGTATTTGGCTAAGGTGTATGTAAACTTCTGACTTCAACTGTATTTTGCTACCACCAATGGCTGGCCACCACATGTGATACCTGAACTGAACTTGCATGCAAAGAATGAGCTCTCATGTTGGGGTGACTCATGCATTTTTCTGAAAATGGCAAACAAGACACTCCTTAGGATGGTCAAATTTAAACAAAGATGCTGTATGTCATTGTGTATGGTGGCTGGAGATTGACTGTGAGATCGTGGCCTTTGTGCTCCATGCTTGACAAACTCCACCTCCTCTGCAAGCCCTTTACTGTCCATCAAAGCCCAGGGATCATCTTTAAATGTACACTACATGGTATATACAAAGTATGTGGACACCTGCTCATCGAACATCCCATTCCAAAATCTCGCAGTCCGTGTTCCAATTCGTTCCAAGGGTGTTCAATGAGGTTGAGGACAGGGCTCTGTGCAGGCCAGTAAAGTTCTTCCTTACCGATCTCGACAAACCATGTCTGTATGGACCTTCCTTTGTGCATGGGGGAATTGTCATGTTGGAACAGGAAAGGGCCTTGACCAAACTGTTGCCACAAAGTTGGAAGCCACAGGAGGCTGCTGAGTGGAGAACGACAAATAATAATATCTGGAACGGCGCAAATGTAATGGCATTAAACACATGGAAACTATGTGTTTGATGTATTTCATACCATTCCACCTATTACGCTCCAGTCATTACCACAAGCCCGTTACCCCCAATTAACTTCTCTAGGGTAGGGGGCAGTATTTTCACGGCCGGATGAAAAACGTACCCAAATTAAACGGCCTACTACTCGGCCCAGGAACTAGAATATGCAAATTATTAGTAGATTTGGATAGAAAACACTCTGAAGTTTCTAAAACTGTTTGAATGATGTCTGTGAGTATAACATAACTCATATGGCAGGCAAAAACCTGAGAAAAATGTAACCAGGAAGTGGGAAATCTGGTGCTTGTAGTCTTTCAAGTCATTGCCTATCGAACACACAGTGACTTAGGGTTCATTTTGCACTACCTAAGGCTTCCACTAGATGTCAACAGTCTTTAGAAAGTTGTTTGAGGCGTCTATGATGAACAGAGAGCGAACAGAGGAAGTTGGAAGTTGTTGACTCAGGAAAGCACAAGAGTTCATTGGCGCGCATTCACGTGAGAGTTAGCTGTGTTCCAAAAAGTTTTTCAAGACATTGGAATCGTCCGGTTGGAATATTATTGAAGTTCTAAGTAAAAAGGTCCTAAAGATTGATGCTATACAACGTTTGACATGTTTGAACGAACGTAAATATAACTTTTTTTGACTTTTCGTCGTGACATTTTGGCCACGCTTCCTACACTTGGAGTAGCTTACTGAACGCGGAAACAACAAGGAGGTTTTTTGGACATAAATTATGGACTTTATCGAACAAAACAACATTTATAGTGGACCTGGGATCCCTGGAAGTGCCTTCTGATGAAGATCATCAAAGGTAAGTGAATATTTCTAATGCTATTTATGATTTTAGATGACTCCAAAATGGCGGGTATCTGTATTGCCTAGTGTATTTTTCTGAGCGCAGTACTCAGATTATTGCAGTGTGCTTTCCCCGTGAAGCTTTTTTGATATCTGTCACAGCGGTTGCATAAAGGAGATGTTCATCTATAATTCTTTGAATAACAGTTTAATATTTTATCAATGTTTATGATGAGTATTTTTGTAAATTGTTGTGCTGATTCACCGGCAGTATTGGAGGCAAAATATTTTCTGAACATCACGCGCCAATGTAAAATGCTGTTTTTGGATATAAATATCAACTTGATCGAACAAAAAATGCATGTATTGTGTAACATGATGTCCTAGGAGTGTCATCTGATGAAGATCGTCAAAGGTTAGTGCATAATTTTAGCTGGTTTTCTGGTTTTTGTGACGCCTGTCCTTGCTAGGAAAATGGCTGTGTGGTTTTTCTTGTGTTGGAACTGTCCTAACATAATCTAACTTTATGCTTTCGCCGTAAAGCCTTTTTGAAATCGGACAATGTGGTTACATTAAGGAGACGTGTATCTTTAAAATGGTGTAAAATAGTCTACGGACAAATCCGTCGACCTCAGGGCTTTGTTTTTTCTCTGACATGCACTGTCAACTGTTTAACCTTATATAGACATATGTGTGCCTTTCCAAATCTTGTCCAATCAATTGAATTGACCACAGGTGGACTCCTATCAAGTTGTAGAGACATCTCAAGGATGATCAATGGAAACAGGATGCACCTGAGCTAAATTTCGAGTCTCATAGCAAAGGGTCTGAATACATATGTAAATAAGGTATTTCTGTTTTTTATATTTATTACATTTGCAAATATTTCTAAATACCTGTATTCGCTTTGTCATTATGAGGTATTGTGTGTAGATTGATGAGGAAAAATCTAATACATTTTAGGATAAGGTTGTAACGTAATAAAATGTGGAAACAGGGAAGGGTTCTGAATACTTTCCTAATGCACTGTAAGTTTTTGATAGCTACAAAATGTCTGTTTGTAATATGACCTCTTAGATCAACTTGGACCAAACAGAAGATTGAGTCCTTTCTACCCACCAATACCTGGGGAATGTTTTGCGATTTAGCTGGTTTGTAAGCATGTGTGTGTGTGTGTTGTGTTATAATTACTGATCGATCATTTAAACCAGAATTCCCAGCAGCTCTTATCTCTCTGCAAACATCAGTGTTTGTTTAGGTAATTTCGCTTGCTCAGCACACTGGAGTCAACGAAATCAAACACACCTTGCGTAATCCACAGAAAATAAATACGTATTTGACCCAGATCTTCAGTAAACAGGTTAAGCAGAATTGGGATGTATTGCCAGGTAGGAAGGGACAGTGTTGGAGAATCTTACATTTTGGAGTGTTTAACCAGGGGACCAAACCAATCAACTGGTTTCTTCAATATACATTTTTAACAGAGTTGTGTGAATGCCAATGAACATCGGCAAAATGTTAGCATCATTAAACCAGCCTGATCTCACATGAACTGTTACAAAACATGAGAGCAGCGGTCAATCTGGTTTCACAAGGATACCCAAATCAGGGCTGCCAACTTATGTAGAAAGCTTGATGTCGATTTGCTGTGAATTTCATTATCTCCTTGCACAACCCCTAGACAGGGGGACTGGGGGTCCTCTGCCAGGAACATTTTACTGTTTTTAAAGCACATTTCCTGGAATTCTACGTATTAGGCCTATGACCAGGGTGGACAATAAAAAATAAAAAAAACACAGGTCAAGTCTATTCAGGATGATTTTAACATTAAATGAACACATTTTACAACTTTGTTACGTTGAGTTTTTGGGGGATGAACTTTTAAGTATGCTGATCATCATTTTTTTAAACATCTTTTTTAGGTGGTTTGACACTTTATTCAGACAGTAATGAAAAGAGACAGGGAGACAGGCAAATGGGAGAAACAGTGACAAGGTTGGAAGCAGAGATTGATCCCTGTTCTCAGGTGGAATGTTATATGTGACACGTGCCAGATACAACATGGCTGCACAGAAAATACTAATATTATTGGTTGATGGCGTTGAGTGACCACATTTAAAATACTCATGCGGGACAACAGGATGATTTTGCGGGACACACACACACAACAATCCCCCTCCCATTCATGGTGTAGTGCAAATTTTTTAGGTGCCGGAGAGCAATACTAATGTAAATTACTTCATAATTTCTCAATGTACCAACAGATGTAGCCTATTGAATATCATTATGGAATATCCACCTGACAGGTGTGGCATGTCAAGAAGCTGATTAAACAGCATCATCATTACACAGGTGCAACTTGTGCTGGGGACAATAAAAGGCACTCTTAAATGTGCAGTTTTGTCACATCACAATGCCACAGATGTCTCAAGTTTTTTTGGAGCATGCAATTGGGCATGCTGACTGCAGGAATCTCCACCAGAGCTTTTGCCAGAGAATTGAATGTTAATTTCTCTACCATAGAGATTGTCTAAGACCAGCCACCTGGACAGCTGATGAAACTGTGGGTTTGCACAACTGAAGAATGTCTGCACAAACTGTCAGAAACCATCTCAGGGAAGCTCATCTGCGTGCTCGTCATCCTCACCAGGGTCTTGACCTGACTGCAGTTTGGTGCCGTAACTAACTTCAGGTCAGCCTTCCAAGTGGCGCATTGGTCTAAGGCACTGCATCGCCACTAGAGATTCTGGGTTTGAGTCCAGACTCTGTCACAGCCGGCCACGACCAGGAGACCCCTGGGGTGGTGCACAATTGTCCCAGTGTTGTCTGGGTTAGGGGAAGGTTTGGCCGGCAGGGACGTCCTTGTCCCATCACGCACTAGCGATTCCTGTGGTGGGCTGGGCGCAGTGCACACTGACACGGTTGCCAAGTGTACAGTGTTTCCTCCAACACATTGGTGAGGCTGGCTTCCGGGTTAAGTGGGCATTGTGTCAAGAAGCAGTGCGGCTTGGTTGGGTTGTGTTTCAGAGGATGCACGGCTCTCGACCTTCGCCTCTCCCGAGTTCGTACGGGAGTCGCAGCGATGAGACAAGACTGTAACTACCAATTGGATACCACAAAATTGGGGAGGAAAAAGAGGGTAAAAAAATATATATAGTTGAAGTCGGAGGTTTACATACACCTTAGCCAAATACATTTAAACTCAGTTTTTCACAATGCCTGACATTTAATCCTAGTAAAAATTCCCTCTTAGGTCAGTTAGGATCACCACTTTATTTTAAGAATGTGAAATGTCAGAATAATAGTAGAGAGAATGATTTATTTCAGCTTTAACTTCTTTCATCACATTCCCAGTGGGTCAGAAGTTTACATACACTCAATTAGTATTTGGTAGCATTGTCTTTAAATTGTTTAACTTGGGTCAAACGTTTTGGGTAGCCTTCCACAAGCTGCTGACAGAGCTGCTGTAACTTCCACCTGACAGAGCTGCTGTAACTGAGTCAGGTTTGTAGGCCTCCTTGCTCGCACACACTTTTTCAGTTCTGTCCACAAATGTAATATAAGATTGAGGTCAGGGAATTGTGATGGTCAATACCTTGACTTTGTTGTCCTTAAGCCATTTTGCCACAACTTTGGAAGTATGCTTGGGGTCATTGTCCATTTGGAAGACCCATTTCCAACCAAGCTTTAACTTCCTGACTGATGTCTTGAGATGTTGCTTCAATATATCCACATCATTTTCCATCCTCATGATGCCATCTATTTTGTGAAGTGCACCAGTCCCTCCTGCAGCAAAGCACCCCCACAACATGATGCTGCCACCCCTGTGCTTCATGGTTGGGATGGTGATCTTCGGCTTGCAAGCCTCCCCCTTTTTCCTCCAAACATAACGATGGTTATACGGCCAAACAGTTATTTTTTTGTTTCATCAGACCAGAGGACATTTCTCCAAAAAGTACGATCTTTGTCCCCATGTGCAGTTGCAAACCATAGTCAGTTTTTTTTATGCCAGTTTTGGAGCAGTGGCTTCGTCCTTGCTGAGCGGCCTTTCAGATTATGTCAAAAAAGGACTCGTTTTACTGTGGATATAGATACTTTGTACCTATTTTCTCCAGCATCTTCACAAGGTCCTTTGGTGTTGTTCTGGGATTAATTTGCACTTTTTGCATCTCTAGGAGACAGAACGCGTCTCATTCCTGAGCGGCATGACGGCGGTGTGGTCCCATTGTCACGTCCTGGCCAGTATAAGGGTTAATTGTTATTGTAGTTTGGTCAGGACGTGGCAGAGGGTATTCGTTTTATGTGGTTCGGGGTGGTGTGTTTGTTGAAGGGGCATTTGATTTAAGTATTCCGGGGTGTTTGGGCACTGTTTGATTTTCATGTATTCTATGTTTAGCCTAGTGTGCCTGTTTCTATGGTTGGTTAATTGGGGTTGGGACTCTCAGTTGAAGGCAGGTGTTGTCTATTTGCCTTTGATTGAGAGTCCCATATATTAGGGTGTGTTTGTCATTTGTAGGAGATTGTTTTGAAGAATCTCAAATATTAAATATATTTTGATTTGTTTAACACCTTTTTGCTTACTACATGATCCCATATGTGTTATTTCATCGTTAAGATATAGAAAAAACATGGAATGAGTAGGTGTGAACAAACTTTTGACTGGTACTGTAAATTGTACTGGACATTTTTTGATAAATTATTTTGACTTAGTTAAGAACAACTTGTCCCCCAGTAGACTTTGATTACATTTCCAATATTCATTAAGAGTTATGTGAAGGCCAATTAGATGATGGTCCGATCTCATTCGGTCTCCTATCAATACATATTTCTTTACCTTTGATGCAAGAGAGAAAGAAACAAGAAAGTAGTCAAGACGACTAGCTTGATTAAGTCTCCTCCATGTATATCTCACCAGTTCTGGGTTTTTTAATCTCCAAATATCCACTATTTATAATGTGTCCATAATATTTGTAATTTCCTTAAGGGCACGGTGATGATAGTTTCTTTATAGAGTGATTTCCTTTACGGTCCATTGAGGTACTTAACACTGTGTTATAGACTCCCACCATAATGATTTGATCGTTTGTTGCCTGTAAATTCAATAGGTTGGTGTAAATATTTTCGAAGAAGTGTGGATAATCCTCGACCATATAGTTTGGACCATATAGATTAAGGAGCCAAATCTGTTTTTCATCGACTTTCATACTCAAAACGGGTCCACCTTCCTTGCGGATCATTCCTGACCGTTTGCACTTTCAGATCTACATTTTTGTTCATTAATATTATCATTCCACCTTTTGAGTTTCTTTGTCCATGAGAGAAAATGATTCCACCGCCCCATTCCTTTTCCCACGAAACTTCATCTAAAGATGTAGAGTGAGTTTCCTGTAAACAGTATAGGGGAGACCGGGACGGTTGTTACACGCTTCACCTTTTTGTCAGTTTCTCAATGATCGTTTATGGTAGTGTATTCCAAACGTGATACAAACAACCTACATCTGTCCCGAATTGTAACAGAATGAAAAAGTGCATAACTCATGACATGCAACTAATTATTGAACTCCTTTATTGAGACCATGAGAGCAACATTGCGATATTTAACATTTTGTTGGGCAGAAATAATAATAAATATAAATAATAAAATGTTTATTTTACTCTCCACTAAATAGTATTTCTCAACCAAACAACTAGGCTAAACTAAACACCTGAACGTTTGTGGTGTGTGTCTCTGTGTGTGTGTGTGTGTGTGTGTGTGACTGAATGTTCACTTAATCAGAGTCACAGTTGTGACACTGGTATGGTTGTCCTGGGGTACAGGCTTTTGGGCCCATAATTTGCATTCCCAGCAATTCACCCAGACCTCCTTGGACTTGGAATTGTTAAAGTGCTCCTTGCACACAATGCAGAAGTTTTCATCATTGGAGGAATCTGAACTTTCTAGTTCAATGTGCTTTGTTTTGGCTTTTTTCTTAGGCAGGACAGTCTTTTGTTGTTGCTCAGTGTGGTTTGTCTTGCCTTGATTCTTTCCAGCTGTTTTTTTTAGGCAGGGAAATTTATTTTTTGCCTTCATTTGTTAAAAAAAAATCACTGAAGAGAAATGCTGAAGAGAAATCACCATGCGCGACCTAGACAACTACAAGTACCATCAGGCTGTGGAAGAAAATCCAGACAATGCATTGATGTATGGCATCAAAAAAGCCTGTTGCTTCTCTCAGCTGAATCATGTGCCATCTCCAATTACCTATCTGTTTCCACCAGACGTCATGCATGACCTTCATGACGGCATCATACCCACAGTGCTCAGACTAGTGCTGAAATAACTGGTTCAAGAGAGGCACATTACTCTTGTCCAGATCAACTATGATATTGAGAACTTGTTTTTATGGTAAACGAGATATGTGTTCTAAATCTGTGCCACTATCCGAGAGAGTCCTAAGGAAGAATGGCCATCTACCCGGAAGTGCATCAGAAAAATGTACACTTTTCAGTTCATGATTGGTAATCAATGCAAAACGGCAGTGCTCGGGATCTTTACTTCCTGCTCCGAGAGATATCCAACATCATCTTGGCCCCAGTTTTAAGAAGATCCTTGATCCCATATCTGTCAGGAAAAAAATAATCACTGAATTTCAAGCGCTCTTCCAGGACCTGTTTCCGGGGAAGACAATCCCAAAGACGCACTACTTCGTCCACTACCCTAGCCTGCCACTTGCCTATGGAACTTTGATCCACCAGTCCACCATGCGATTTGAAGCGGAACAACCAATATTTCAAGAGGCTCTCAGCAGTTGTGGGAAACTTACAAAATAGAACGAAGAAGACCCTTGCAAAAATACATCAGCTCAGACAATGCTGGGAGCAAACCAACAACAACTGCCTTGGCAACACAACAACACACTGTGCGGACACAAGAGACGTCCCACTGCATGCACTTCTAAACTCTACCGTGGAGTATTAAGTGCCAGATTCGGAGAAGCCATCAGAGAAAAAAAGTGTCACCAAGACAAAGTCCATTGCAGTGAACAACGTGCAATACAATGTAAAAGACTATCTGGTCATCAACACTGTCCATTCAGAAGAGATCTCAGGGTTCATGGAAGTGTGTGGAATATACAGTTTCCTTGGTGCTTGTGTGGTAAAGTACTACTACCAGGCAGTTTCAACAGCCATCACCACGCATAAGTCAATCTATGACTGTCATCTGCATCATTGATCCTACTCCAATTCTCTGCTCTTTTTTGCTTTTTGAGCCTGAAAGTGAAAGAATGTATATTATTGTTAGCTCACAGCTGCAGCAAACAGACCAGCAAAATGAGCCAACATCTGTCCAGCAAAATGAGACACCAATTGGCCTTTAGCATGACATATCAACTGGCCAGCAACAGGACACATCAATCAACCAGAGTGTTTTGCCGTCTGTGTTAAGACTTCCAGAATTTCCAGCCGTATTAAAAGTTACTTTAAAAAGCAGCATCAGTGAAAAGCACAATGCTGTTAATTCAGAAATGTCTTCTGGGAATTGATAAGGGGATAAATTACCAACAAATATTGTATGAATGGCAAACTTTTTGCTGTAGAGCGAGATAGGGGAGACCAGATATTCCTGAGATGTCTGCAAGTGAGATTTCTGTGACTTTTAAAGTCAATACAATGTGTGATTTGTGACTTACAAGTTTTCCACTCAATGTTATTTGTATTGTTGTTATTTATAATAACCTGTTTAAAAGGTTCCTCAGGGAAAGGTTCCTGGAAGTACCTTTGGTGGTTCCACCGGTGTGGCAATCTGAGGAACTCATAAAGGTGTCTTCATTAACCTTTTTACTTTAGAGTGGGTGTACTTCTATACGTGTAATCAGGTGCGCGTCTTTACTCAACATTGACAGGAGCGCTCCAAACAAAAGACAATGAATAAAATTGACAAAACTCATAAATGGAATGAAATAAACCAAAACGTGTTTCTTACAAGTGTAGTACAGGTTGTGAGCTCTGCAAACGTGTCCACTCCGACAAAGAGAATGGTAAATGACTATAAAAATAATATATTGAATGCATTAGCAGAAATTACAGTAACCAAAAAAACATTGTAGATTAGAAATTATGGGAATTAACAGTAAATGTAGGCTACTACTGGTGACATGTAATGGGGAATTGATAGACTCTAACATCAAAGGGCAAACAATTAACACAATGAAGTTAGGAAACAGTGAATGTGCACAAAATGGTTGGAGAGCGCATTCTAGAGAGAGATGTGCCTTGTGCATCTTAGCCACGCTCCCTTTCTTCTTGGACCGTGGCATCCCTGTGGCCTCCTCAATGGATTAATACACTGAGACAGGCGCGAATCACACAGGTGTCTCATTTGGCATGAAAAAAATCTATTTGCTACAACTAAACATATTGGTCGACCAACAGCCTATCGACCACATATTCAGAGCTATATTTGCATGAAAGTTTTAGGTTAATTTGACACCACATGATGATACTGGACAGCCTAATCTCAATCTCTTCATTCAAAGACTCAATCACGGACACTCTTACTGACAGTTGTGGCTGCTTTGCGTGATGTATTGTCGTCTCTACCTTCTTGCCCTTTGTGCTGTTGTCTGTGCCCAATAATGTTTGTACCATGTTTTGTGCTGCTACCATGTTGTTATGTTGTGTTACTACCATGCAGTGTTGGTATGTTGTCGTCTTAGGTCTCTCTTTATGTAGTGTTGTCTCTCTTGTTGTGATGTGTGTTGTCCTACATTTTATATTGTATTTTTTAAATATTTTTCATCCCAGGCCCCTGTCCCCGCAGGAAGCCTTTTGGTAGGCCGTCATTGTAAATAAGAAACTGTTCTTAACTGACTTGCCTAGTTAAGTAAAGAATACCTTAACTGCTGCCAAGTCACTAAAGGCCAAGCTACCATAGCTCAGGGATGGGAAAATCCCCCACTCAAGGGACTAAATGTCTCCTAATTCTCTTTTGCCTGGTGCCTCATTGAGTGAGAGTAATAACAGTCATTTCTTTTATTATTTATTGGATGATGAATTATTTTATTTATGATGTAAGCTGTTGATACGATCCTAATAAATACAAATACACATTGTTCACATCGTGCACACTTGGGTTGTGTTCATTAGGACAACTCTTATTGGACAAGTTCAGATGTTCCCTTCCTGTTTTACTCCGTTTTGGACAGTTATCTTCCGTTTTGTGCCAAATGAACATGACCCTGTGTTTCTTTCTCCTACATTGATTGGTCTCCTCTGGCTGAATAGGAGCTGCGCTGTGTTTTCGTCCCAGGTTTAGTGCTGTACATTTTTCCTCATGGATTTCGGAATATCGCTTAAACTTCAAATCCGGTTGCCTGGCTACCCAAACTCTTTGCTCCGGCCAAACGTTATGCCATGGAAGAACTCAGTTTGAGTCATCAGGCAGCCAATCCGGACCTTTGCGGATCACAACCAGCGGACAAGGACCTTGTCTCCGTCTTCGATGGAGTAGAACTGTAGCGGTTTCAGGTCATTGTCGATCTCAATCTCTTTGCCCTCCATCTGAGGAAAGACAAATGTCGTTTTAGGGAGCCCATTCCACTGCTAAGAAAGTGGGACTGCACCATTGGTCTATTAAACAGATTCACCTATGAGTGGCGAGTATGGTTACACCAACACAGAAATAAAACTAGACTGTGGGCTAGTCTAGGTGAGTAAGACCATTTCACCTAGTCTATTTAGACCCCCTTACCTTTGAGGTAGTATAGGGCAGTTTCTGTTGTCAGTAAACCTCTTTACCTTTGAGCTAGTGTAGGAGAGTTTCAACTCAGCACTCGGTATCTTTAGCAGTCTGTAGAGCAGCCCCTTCACTTTCTGAACAATCATGGAATCTAAAACAAATCAAAAGAGTGGAGTGATCCCTGAATATCTTTATTAAAATGCAATAGGTTACCGTCACTTCAATTGCTCTTACACTGAAGGTCACACACAGATGGTGCCATTTCATTAGGATCTTACATGCATGATCTTCCATTGGCACAAAGAGATTGAAGAGTATGAAAACAGTGGATAAGTGCAACTATTTATGATTTGGCGTGCCATTTTCACGTGGGTCTATGGTCAAGAGAGGACAACTTTATGCATTGTGCACACTGCCCAAAACATTGCCTGACAACGGCAAACATTCCAACGTCTGCAGTTGTTGGATGTTGACCACAATACAAAAAAGTCCAACACGTTTCCTATTGCCTAGTAAAGTGTCTCTTACTATAATTCTACACAGGTATCGAGGGTGTCAAATAGATGTACTTTCATTTGGCTCGGCTAGGTTCAGTTTATGGGGAAAAACAAAAACAAAAAAACAAAAAATCGGGGTCGCGACCTCCTTGCATGTTTTGTACTGTTATTTGAAAGCAGTCAGAAATGACAGAGGGAGAAACATTAAGAGGAACAGACATTTACCAGGGGCTATATGTGAGTCTGAGTCTGGCACATGTGAAAAGTCCTCTAACGTCCATGCACATCTCAATTCATTTGTTTAGCTACCGAACATAATATGATAATAATAATAATATTAAATGCCATCTAACTAGCTGATGAAGACAGGTGGGAGCCTTTACCTGGGAGTTTCTTCACCACAGATTTTCGGTCCGTCTCATCTGGACAAACAAATGTTATGCCTGGTGGGGGAGGTTTGAAAAGCTATATTACTCTTAAGAACTAATTAAGCAATAAGGCCCGAGGGGATGTGGTATATGGCCAATATACCATGGCTAAGGGCTGTTCTTACGCACGACGCAACGCTGAGTGCTAGGACACAGACATTAGCCGTGGTATATTTGCCATATATCACAAACCCACGAGGTGCCTTATTGCTATAATAAACTGGTTACCAACATAATTAGAGCAGTAAAAATGTTTAGTCATACCCGTGGTATATACGGTCTGATATACAGTACCATGGCTTTCAGCCAAATCAGCATTCAGGGTTTGAACCACCCAGTTTATAATGCAATTTAGATACTCTAACTCATCTCCTGACTCATCTCCTGAGTAAATATTTAGATGTGTTTATTGGGTCACAGCTCATGCAGTTCTGGGAAAGAGATTATTACGGTTGTTAGCAAATCATCAAAAAAATATTATTAATTCCAGAACTGTGTCATAATCCTGCTCTTGGGGGCCACACTTTTGTTTTTGCCTTAGACAGCCGATTACACTTATTAAATATTTGATGAGTTGATTAGTGGAATCCGGTGTGTAGTGCTAGGGCAAAAATCCCAGGACCAGGATTAAGTAACATTGCTTTACACAAATGTGCGCAGCCCCGGAATTTGTAACTTGACGCACCTACACAGGATCGCCATTTTGCATAGCTAATTGCGTTCATGCGTTGTGTACAGTATAAATTAGACTTAAGAGAAGTGAGGAGGACTCACTTAAGAGCTGGTTTTTCAGTGCAAATGGCTCTTGCTTCTTCAGTTCGCTGTCTTCTGGAGCTCCGTATTCTGAAAAACAAAAGAAAATCGAGCCTCTCTGTCAATTCATTGAATTCATAATGACTACAGGGCGGGAATTAGGATCACCATTGTCTCTTTGTAAGAGTGACATGGGTTGCGTTGTATCACTTCTTTCTCGGGATATGGGTAGCAGTACGGCAGATGTTTTTTTTCTTCAGAAATGCCTATAGTGGAGTAGATATAGGATGGGCTGTACCACTTCTCAGTGTGAAATAGGGTGTTGCAGCCGAGTGCCGGAGAAACCTTGGGAGGAATGTACCACTCTTGACTCACTCTGTATGAGACTCTGATAGCGGGGGTGCTGTGAGGTGAATTCAGCACTGGGGCGGTTCTGCTGGGGGTCTCGGTGTCCCCCGGATGCCAGCCACTCTAGCCCGAACATCTTGCAGTAGTCCAGCTCCGCCCCCCTCCTGTCCTCAGGCAGGACCTACAGGTAACCACAGTAACAGGGAAAGAGAATGGAGGATTTCAGCAAGCGCATCTGCAAACACTGATGTATTCAGTAGAAGATGCGAGAAGGAAACATATATAGCTTTAAAGGAACATTTCATAATGTCTAGATAAAAGTTGTGAAGTTCCAAGACATTATGCCTCAATCTCGAATGAAGATATAGTATGCACTGTCTAATTTCCTGGTTTTCTTCAGTGCATATCTTTTCCATTCATTTGGGATGGAGGCATAGAGCTGGATCTATCACTGCGATTACTTTAGGTTTGCGTGCGCAGTGGCTGACCATTAATCGCACCAGTATAAATTGCATGTCGGCCATGTGGGGATCAACTGTAAGAAGCCGGGTCTGTCGTTCAGAACCGGGTATATTAAAATGGAGCTTAATGAACACCCCCAGGTTTGGCGGTAGCGTTAAAACAGAGGACGGGGCCTCACCGTCCACCTGTTGAGGGCCTCCAGCCGGCCCACCCTGGCAATAAGCAGCTGCATGGCCGTGGCGGGGTTCCTTTCCTGGCTCAGCAGGGGGTTCTGCCGACACGACAACCGGACCAGGCTCTGCAGCTTCTCTAGCTCGTTTATTACCGACCACTGTGTGTGTGTGTGTCAATGAATGTGTCAGTGAGTGAATGAGATTGTAAGAGTGTGTTGGTGAGTTTGTGTTTGTGTGCAATTTTTTTTATTGTTGTACGTATTGCCGTGTCAGTGTGTAAGCACAAGCAAGTGTATGTGCAGGGTTGAGAGAGAGAGAGGAGAAAGGGTTGAGTTAGAAGGATTTCACATATTCTCTCTTACTATCCATCATCACAAAACAAGTATTAACTTTTTGCAGACTTAGTGACATTCATCAAATTTGTTTAGTAATTAATCATTTATATATCCGGATACATTTCACTACGATCAAATCTTTCTTAGAAGACAGACAACACTCACCTCTGAAATGTTGTTGCTGTTAACTGCCAGAATTTTCAGGGCAGGAAACATAGCTGTATTGCAACCTTCAGAAGACGTGATAAAATAATCATTTACAGAGTCTTACCGGTATACTCAATGCCGATCTTTCGCCCTTACAGTTCTACACACGTCAAATGCCTGTGTCATCGAAACACATATCCACATGCATCTTCTGGGATCTTGTTCAACTACCTCTACTGCTATGCTAATTCAACTTGACTTCCATTAACAAACACGTCAAAAAAAGTGTTACGTTTTTCAAACAATGTCCGACGTAAACTTTACCAGGCAGTGCGTCATCAAACCGCAAGGTTGACAAACCAGTCTTAGACATATTTAGATTCTCCAGTCTGAAATTCATGAAAAACATGGATGTAAAAGGTTACACTTTATGGTAAATTACATTATAAATGATACATAAGTTATTATAAATGTTACAAATGCTTATTCATTGAAATGCTAATGTTTACAAATAATGACATTTATTAGGATAATAGTATACATTTTGTTGTTGTTGATAACGCTCAGTAAAGTGAAGTACTCCCAAGAACTATAAATGCACAAGTCGAAGCTAACAACAGGGCTATGTCATTTGTCATAAGGTGTAGCGAACAGTTATGAGAAGTGTCTGTGTTGGTACGGTTTTGCCCGCTCTTACCTAGGCAGTTCGCCAATACTCAGTACGGTTCTATCAACCAAAGGGTTTGTTGAGAGATCCAAAACTGTCAAAGACTGTAAGACATTGTTTGGCCTGCGCGAAAGAGGCGGAAATACAAGTCAGTCCTATATGTTGCTTTAGAAATAAAAAAAACTACATCTGAACGGAGACCCAAAACAGACGAATAAAACCTTACTTCTGTAGTTCAGTGATGTCATTCTCAGAGACGTAGAGCTCTTCCAGCAGTGGCCACATGGGGGCACACTCAAGCAGCTAACAGACCAACACCAAAGGGAGATGGGGTAAATGTAAAGAGACTCAGCATATAGATCAGTTCTTCTCATTTCATTAGGCCTTCACATGTTTGCACCAGCTCGTTAATTAACATATTGTGCACTGCAACTTAATTATCTATTACCGTATTAACTGGTACAAAAACACCTTTAAAAATAAAATCAGCCTACAATATTGTATTTCCTTCACATGGGATCGATCCGAATTAATCTTTCATCAATTCCTCACATCCTATCTCCTCGCCTCCTTCTCAACCATATTGGTGGATAAAATCCAAGGTTCTTCCCCTCCAGCCTTCTTCTCCAACGGGTTTTGAGAAGGATGTAAGCATAGAGGATGCGAGGAATTGAGGAAAAATGAATTGAGAAAGAGACCCATAATGCCTAAGGGAAAGGTACAGGGTGGTGGCTGTCACCTGAGGCCACGTGAGGGCACAGTTGGTGAGGGAGAGGACCCTGAGGCAGGAGAAGGCCCGGGGTCGCACCGTAGGGTTGGAGGGCACACGCAGTCTGTTGTGGCTGAGGGGAAAGAGGACAAGAGAGACAGTCAGTGAGGGGATCAGAGTTTGAGAAAAGTGAGGCACAAAAACACACACACATCATTATTCAGCGTGATCTACCTGAGCTGAAGCTCTTTGAGTTCCTCCATCTGCTCCGTGACGGCCATCACATCGTCCCAGCAGCACAGGAGGTTCCCACACAGGTCCAACATCAGCACGTCTGACAGGGACCATTAAGGATGTAGTTGTAGTACACCATCAGCTAAATGTCCAATCAACGCTTCCCCCAAGCTAATTCAATTGGGTGGGTGGACTGTACATTTACTAATGAGACACATGGGGCTGCATCCCAAATAACACACACATTCGCTAAAGTGCACTACTTTTGACCAGAGCCCTAGTCAAAAGTAGTGCACCATATTGGGAAAAGGGGTGCCATTTGGGACGCAAACATGGTGTAAAGTAGCTACATATCACAGTAAGTCCAGGTCAGAGAAGTGCACTCAAGTATTATTAACATGAACAATTTCATATGATTGATAGTTGTAACTTTTTGGACATGAGCACTTATTTAACTAATTAAAAGCTACTAAATGAAAGGATACGGGGAGTGGTGTTTCGGATTTCATTTGCAGGGCCCGGGCTGGAAACCTCGCACAACCTCAGTGCAACATCAGTCAGGTTTTCCACCCTGTGGAGGAGCACAGATGACAACGCATTACACTGAATAAGTACAGATGACTGCAGATCAGATAAGTGAAACTCTGTTGGAGTGTGGTGCAGTTCAACAGTCCCAACTCAAGTGCATTAGCCTACTTTTTGTAACCATTCTTTACTTAACATTTATTTAACCTTTATTTAACCAGGGAATACCCTTTAGGTTAGAAACCTATTTTGCGAGGGGGGCCTGATACTGGCATCCTCTGGTATAGGTGGTATGCTTTAACAATATTCCAAACAGTACATACAGAGTTGACCGTACAAATAAGCACACTTGGGGACAGATTCCCCGAGTCAGATTAAGCCTAGCCTTGGACTAAAATGCACTCTCACTCTCAGGCTCCAAAGCCTTGTTGTCCCCTTACTTCTGTTTCTCTGTGATGGCCTCGAAGCCCACCATCTCCACCGTCCTCGTGGAGATCTGGATCTCCTCTCCCAAGACCTGCTGGACCTCCATCTCGTAACGCCGCCTGATGGCCGTCAGGTAGTCCACCCCGAAGCTGGCCTTCTTAGGCCGGACGAAAGAGCCTCCCTTCGGGTGCCTTAGGTGGGGTGGAGGGGGGAGAGAACCTTTGTCTGAGAGCAGCAAAACACATAATGGCCACATTCCAAACCCCAAAAAATTATGTTTCCCATTTCCTTTTTTGAGGGTGGAGACTTCATTTTTGCCGGAACTCTCAATTTCTAACACGTATGAACACAGAAATGAATCAGCTGACCAAATTACGCAATATTTGACTTATGGGTTAACAGAGATTAGGATGACACCTATACTAGATAGGGTTTACTTTATGTCTTGTTTTGTACGCTTTGTACAAATAATAAAACGCAGAACTACAGGATGTTTCTTAACATAACTCTTTATTAACTAGCTACAACTACATGTTCGCCTATCTCCAACCATGATCAACTGACGATGCCCTAGCAGTCTGGGTGGTGTTAACCAATCACTGCACAGTAGGATACGGCGGTAAAATGCATCCAATTATAATTCAGTATGTATTCACATATGAATATTACATCCCCCTTCTTTTAAAACAAAATACAAATGTTTACATATTATAAGCTTTTCTTTTGAATACATGCTCTGAAGTTTGAACTCAAGGTAAGTAACCATTTATATTGCATAACACACCAACTGAATCAACATAGACTCTGAAACAATGATCCAACATACTGTTACTTTTAGAACAAGGGATTCTCAGCAACTCAGCTTTCACTGTAGAAATGACATCTTAACATTTCAAACAAATACGATACCAAAGCATTTCAAGTGAACTTTCAATAACAAGTTTACAGTCTGGAACTCTTTTAGGGCAGCGAGCCGCCTACACCCTTTGACATTTCACAGGTCGAGGACAGCTCTGGGCTTGACCTCTCTTCCTGACCTTGTGCAATATGATGTTGAGCATGCTTCTGTGTCAGTCAACAGCTCTTGTGGTGTTGCAGGTAAGTATGGTGTATGTTGTGCTGTGTGTGTGTTTAGTCCATCACGTACTCTTTCAGGGGAACAGTTCATCTCATCAGTGTGTTGTTCTTTTGTGTTCAGTAAGTGACGACGATTGCGGCGGTACACTGCTCCTTCTGCTGTGCGGACGTGATATGAACGTTCAGTGTCAGCTGGCTGGATGACGACTGCTGGTTTCCAGAGGCCATGCTCCTGGATTCTAACTGACTCTCCGTCGATCAGTGGTGGCAGTGGTCTAGCTGACCTGTCGTAGTATCGCTTTTGTTGTTGTTGTCTCTGTGCACGTTTTCCATGCATTTCATTGTAGCTGACGACCTCAGGTTGCAGCTGCTGGTTGGTGCTGGGAAGGGTTGAGCGAAGTCTGCGGCTCATCAACAGCTGGGCTGGTGATTTGAAGTTGTCAACTGGAGTGTTGCGGTACTCAAGGAGACTGAGGTAGGGGTCTCTCTTGTCTGCTTTTGCTTTGTCCATGAGTGATTTAGCAATCTGCACAGATTTTTCAGCAAGGCCATTACTTTGAGGGTAATGTGGGCTTGTGGTGACATGTGTGAACTCCCATGCTTTTGTGAAGGATTCAAACTCATTTGATTTGTAACAGGGCCCATTGTCAGATATTAAAGTCTTTACAATGCCATGCCTGGCAAAGGCTGCTTTTAGCTTGAGTATCACAGCTGCAGATGTGGTGCTGTGAAGCTTGTCGAGTTCGAAGTATCTGCTGTAGTAGTCCACTGTTACGATGTTGTCCTCGTTGTTCCAGGTGAACAGATCGGTTGCCACGACCTGCCAGGGTCGGTCTGGGATACAGTGAGGTAACATTGGCTCTTTGGTGTTTGAGGGGCGTCTTTCAAGACAGATGGTGCATCTACCAACAATGTCCTCTATTTGTTTGCACATTCCAGGCCAAAACATAATGTCCCGTGCTCTCTGTTTGCACTTTTCCATGCCCATGTGTCCAGCATGGATCTTTGTCAAAATCTCTTCTCTGAGACTGGTAGGAATAATGATTTTCTCTCCTTTGAAAATGATTCCGTTGATCTGTGATAGTTCATCACGATGGTTCCAGAATTTTGAGACGCTCTGAGGACATTTTCTCCTCTCCTCAGGCCATCCATCCTGTATGACTTCCCTCAGCTGTGTGAGTTGAGAGTCCTTTCCTGTTTCTGCTTGGATCTCCTTCAGTTTTGTGTCACTAACTGGTAAGTTGCTGTACACAGTGTGTACTTGCATGTCCATGCCTTCACTGAGGCTGCTGTCCTTGTAGGTAAGAAACTTCCTGGAGAGTGTGTCTACGACAGGGATGTCTTTGCCTGGACGGGGAGTGATTGTGAAGTCGTATTTTTGTAGTTGAAGGATCATTCTCTGTAGCCTTGGCGGGGCTGCAGCTAGTGGTTTCCTCATGATTGACTCAAGGGGCTTGTGGTCGGATTCCACAATGACTTGTCGTCCATATACGTACTGATGGAAACGTTTACATCCGAACAGAATGGCATAGAGCTCCTTTTCAATTTGAGCGTAGTTGATTTCACAGTCTGTGAGAGATTTGGAAGCGTAGCCGATGGGCTTTCCTTCTTGCAGTAGCACTGCACCTAGTCCATACTTCGACGCGTCCACTTGGAGTCTGAGCTCTTTGTTGGGGTCGTAGTAGGCAAGAATTGGTTCTGGTTCTCTCGTGATCAAGTCTTTCACATTCTGGAAAGCAATGTCGTGTTGCTTGTCCCAAAGAAACTCACTGGACTGCTTAAGCAGTTGACGCAGGGGTGCATTAGCATTGGAGAGGCTGGGTGCGAACTTGGATAAGTAGTTGACCATGCCAAGCACTGTTTCCAGCTCTGCACGGTTTTTTGGTGGCTCCATTTCTTTTATGGCTGAGATCTTCTGTGGATCTGGCTTGATTACATTCGCTGTGAGAAGATGTCCGAAGTAGCTGACCTCTGTAGCGCCGACTGTGCTCTTCTCTGGGTTGAGCCGGACTCCTCTCTCGCGGGATCTTTGCAGCATCGCGCGGAGGTTTCGGTCGTGCTCCTCTTTGGTTCGACCATAGACAAGGATGTCATCCACAATTGCCACAACTCCGTCGAGGCCTTCGTACACTTCGTCGATCTTTCGCTGAAACTCGTCTTGGGCTGAGATAATCCCAAAAGGCAGGCGACGGAACCTGTAGCGTCCAAACGGTGTGTTGAATGTTGTGAGCTTAGATGACTCTTCTGTGAGCTTGATAGCCCAGTAGCCTGATCTAGCGTCCATGACACTGAAGTAGTGTGCTCCCGCTAGCTTGTGTGTGATGCCATCTAGCGTCGGTAAAGGGTAATGGGGCCGTTTGATAGCCTTGTTCAAGTCTCTTGGGTCGAGGCATACTCGGAGCTTGCCTGTGCGTGGTTTCTCCACCACCACTAACGCGTTTACCCAGTCGGTCGGTTCTGTAACCTTGGTGACTATGTCAGATTGCTCCATGCTCTCCAACTCTTTCTTCAGACGGGCACGGAGAGCAAGGGGAATCTTTCTCGGGGGGTAGACCACAGGGGTTGCGTCTGGGTCAAGGTGAATGGTACATTCTCCTGGGAATAATCCTATTCCTGTAAAGACATCAGCAAACTCCTCCAGTACATTTCCTGTCTCTACTGGTGCTGTTACTGATAAAACTAGCTTGATGAGGTCCATGTCTAAGCATGCTTTAAGACCTAGCACTGCAGGTGCTCTAGTGTCAACAACGTAAAAGTCTAACATCATGTCACTTTCCTTGTATTTGCATTTGAAAGTGCATGTGCCTTTTACTGGGAGCTGTTCACCACCATAACCAGTCAGTCTGCGCATGGTGGGCTGTAGCTCGCACTCAGATGTCAAGCTGCGGTACTTATTCAGAGGAATAATGTTTACTTGTGCACCAGTGTCTAGTTTGAACTTTAGCTTTGTGCCTTGTGTTCCTATCTCAATGTCAGCAAAGGCTTGCTCTGTCTCTGATATGTGACTTTTTCCTGTCACTGAATCAATAAACAGTTCATCATCATTTGACTCTTTGATTGACATTTCATCTTCACTCACTGTGTGTACTGTTTTTCCACGGTAAGCTCTGCACACTTTTGCAAAGTGATTCCATTTACCACATTTAGTACACTGTTTGCCTTTAGCTGGGCAATTTCCTTGTTCGCCATGCACTTTGTATCCACAATATCCCCATGTTTTGGGGCGTTTTGAGTCTGTGTCGCTCTGTTTTGGAGTTATGTCTCTCTCCGTTCTGAAACGCGCTCTCTGGGCACCGGAGGTGTGCTTTGATGTCTGCCTGACTGCGTGCACTGCTTGTTCACGTGATGCGCTCGTGCTGCGGCGCGAAATGGTTTTCATCTGAGCCTGTGCTAGCTCGTGAGATCTAGCGAAGTCGATAGCTTTGTCCAGCGTTAGCTCAGACCCAACATTCAAAAGTTTCTCTCTCACTCGCGGTGAGTGTATTCCAAATACAATACGGTCCCTGACCATCTCATCCTTGTTTGCATAATCACAGTCTTTCACAAGCAGACGCAGCCCAGTCACAAACGGTTCAAAAGACTCGCTAGCTCCCTGTACTTTCTCATGGAATTTGTACCTAGCGAAAATTGTATTAGTCTTCGGCACAACATATGCTTCAAAACGATCGTAGTATGTTTTCAGTACCTTTGATTCAGCCTCGATAAGTGTCCATGTGTTGTAAATATCTCTCCCTTTTTCACCGATCCAGAGGAGCAGGTAGCTACATTTTTCCTCTTCTCCTCTTTCCTTCAGAGGACCCGTGAACATTAGCTCCACATGCTGTTTGTACTTACGCCATGCATCAGGTAAGTTTGTAGACTCCCAGTCCATTCGAGGTGAAGGAACTCCAGAAAAATCCATCTTTTAAGACCATTTACTCTGACACCATGTCTTGTTTTGTACGCTTTGTACAAATAATAAAACGCAGAACTACAGGATGTTTCTTAACATAACTCTTTATTAACTAGCTACAACTACATGTTCGCCTATCTCCAACCACGATCAACTGACTATGCCCTAGCCGTCTGGGTGGTGTTAACCAATCACTGCACAGTAGGATACGGCGGTAAAATGCATCCAATTATAATTCAGTATGTATTCACATATGAATATTACACTTTACCTGCAAGTGAAGTAGTGGACACCTTCATGGCTGCCATCGTGTTTGCCTCGATCAGGGTTGTCCCACTCCACACCAAGCCACAACCCTAAGCAAAGAGGCATTGGTAAGCACAGACATTTAATAAGTACTTGGTTATAGTATATGACCAAGAATAATGGAGAATTTCTCTCAAACAGTGCTGCCACACCCACCGTTGATAACGCTTATGTTATTTTGCCTATTATAACCATATCCCAAGCAGTCTGTAGCTAGTTAGCTTACCTGCAGTTGGCGGTACAGTGCCAACAAACCGCACCGTGCCACGCTCCCCGTCACAAGCCACACGTCTGCCCACTGCGTCTGATGGAAGGCCCTCGTGCATGGTGGTGGGTTGTGTCTGGTCAGGGACTCTCATTGTACTCACTGTATTTATAACGTTGGGTATAATTCTACCTATATATGTACAATGAAAAAGAATGAGCAGGTAAAGCCTTCTGTACTTACTGTACTTTGACAGCGCTGTTTAAGAAAGAGTTAGGTAATAACGTTATAGTAGCTAGCTAAAATACTTGCTGTCATATCAACTCCCAGGAAACTGCGACGTTGTTTAGCTTTATTTGCTTGGCTAGCTAGATTAGCTACAACACATATCTTCACGCCAAAGAAACACGAGTACTACTTATCCACAGAATCGATATGCTGTTATTTCCAAATATTTGTTTGATAGTTACCTTAATCAGAGAGTGTTGGTCATATTTCGTAGCAGCATAAATAATCACAGCTCACAACATCCCGACAGGAAGTAACTGAATATGATGAGGCACACGTTTGTCGTACAAGTTTGATGGATTATTAATGATTAAGTTATCGGCAATAAACGTTATTTTAGTATCATTATTTAAATAGCTATCATCGTTATAATCAGGTAATCAATGCGTCAATATTTAGATCACTGGATGAAAGCCCACCAGTATGTTACAGCTAGGAACCATTTACAATTGCGTTGTGCATGGTAGGATATAATTAGGTGAAGGACAGGCCTTCGTTGACTACGTGCGTGAGTAAATAGCTACAGTTCTTTTTGGCATCAACAAATAGTTCTAATGAGATGTGTTCATTAGAACTTTCCGTCCAACTTATTTGATTAATTATTTCCATGATAAAAAGCACGTTTTTATAAGATTGTCTCATTCAAACCAGCTGGGATCGACCATCGAGAACATTGAAGTGAACTGACCATGAAAAATAAACTTTGTGGAGAGAGGTTAGTCGCCATTCCACGAGTGTCCGCATGTAACTAACGTTAATAATTATGTTCAATTTGTACATTGTTGGAAATACAAGGTAGTTGGTGAAACTCACACTGTGTATTACACTGAACTAACATTTTATCGCAACATGTAAAGTGTTGGTCCCATGTTTCATGAACTAAAATAAGATCGCAGAAATGTTCCATATGCACAAACAACATATTTCTCTCAAATATTGTGCACAAATTTGTTTACATCCCTGTTAGTGAGCATTTGTCCTTTGCCAAAATAATCCATCCACCTGACAGGTGTGGCATATCAAGAAGACAATTAAACAGCATGATCATTACACAGACATATGTGGCAAGGTATACAGACAATCACGGACTACAAAAGGAAAACCAGCCACGTTGCGGTCACGGATGTCTTGCTTCCCGACAAGCTAAACACCTTTGCCCGCTTTGAGGATAACAGAGTGCAACTGACGCCGCCCGCTACGAAGGACTGTGGGCTCTCCCGACAGACATGAGTAAGACATTTAAGCGTGTTAACCCTCGCAAGGCTGCCAGCCCAGACGCTGATCCTCAACACATGGGCCCAACAAGGGTGTGTGCTCAGCCCCCTCCTGTACTCCCATGACTGCATGCCCACGCACACCTCCAACTCAATCATCAAGTTTGCAGACAACACAACACTAGTAGGCCTGATTACTAACAATGATGAGACAGCCTACAGGGAGGAAGTGAGGGCCCTGGGAGAGTGGTGCCAGGAAAATAACCTCTCACTCAACGTCAACAAAACAAAGGAGCTGATTGTGGACTTCAGGAGACAGCAGAGGGAGCATGCCCATATCCACATCAACGGGACCGCAGTGGAGAAGGTGGAAAGCTTCAAGTTTCTCGGCGTACACCACTGACGATCTGAAATGGTCCACCCACACAGACAGTGTGGGGAAGAAGGTGCAACAGCACCTCTTCAACCTCAGGAGGCTGAAGAAATTTGGCTTGTCACCTAAAACCCTCAAGCTTTTACAGACGCCCAATTGAAAGCATCCTGTCGGGCTGTATCACCGCCTGGTACGGCAACTGCCCAACACATAACCAGGGGCAAACTACCTGCCCTCCAGGACACCTACAGCACCCAATGTCACAGGAAGGCCAAAAAGATCATGAAGGACATCAACCACCCGAGCCAAGGCCTGTTCACCCCACTATCATCCACAAGGTTAGGTCAGTACAGGTGCATCAAAGCTGGGACCGAGAGACAGAAGCTATTTTTCAATCTCGGGGCCATCAGAATGTTAAATAGCCATTAGTAGCTGGATTCCACCCAGTTATGCAATCATGCCTCTTAGAGGCTGCTGCCCTATATACATACACTTGCAGTCACTGGCCACTTTAATAATGGAACACTAGTTACTTTAATGTTTACATACTGCTTTACTCATCTCATATGTATATACTGTATTCTATTCTACTGTATTTTAGTCACTGTCACTCTGACATTGCTCAATCTAATATTTAAATATTTCTTAATTCTCTTCTTTTACTTTTAGATGTGTGTTTGGTTGGCCAAAGCTTTTGATACGATAGTCCATTCTTGTGGGCCGGCTAAGGAGTATTGGTGTCTTTGAGGGGTGTTTGGCCTGGTTTGCTAACAACCTCTCTCAAAGAGTGCAGTGTATAAAGTCAGAACATCTGTTGTCTCAGCCACTGCCCGCCTGTCACCAAGGGTGTACCCCAAGTCTCGATCCTAGGCCCCACACTCTTCTCAATTTACATCAACAACATAGCTCAGGCAGTAGGAAGTCCTCTCATCCATTTATATGAAGATGATAGTCTTATTCTCATCTGGCCCCTCCCTGGATTTTGTGTTTAAATGCTCTACAACAAAGCTTTCTTAGTGTCCAACAAGCTTTCTCTGCCCTTAACCTTGTTCTGAACACCTCCAAAACAAAGGTAATGTGGTTTGCTAAGAAGAATGCCCCTCTACCCACAGATGTGATTACTTCATCTGAGGGTTTAGAGCTTGAGGTAGTCACCTCATACAAGTACTTGGGAGTATGGCTAGATGGTACACTGTCCTTCTCTCAGCACATATCAAAGCTTCAGGCTAGAGTTAAATCTAGACTTGGTTTCCTCTATCGTAATCGCTCCTCTCTCAGCCCAGCTGCCAAATTAACCCTGATTCAGATGACCATCCTACCCATGCTAGATTACGGAGACGTAATTTATAGATCGGCAGGTAAGAGTGCTCTTGAGCGGCTAGATGTGTCCTATAAGGAGCATTGGTGAAGAACATCACTGCACTCTATACTCCCCTGTAAACTGGTCATCACTGTATACCCATCGCAAGACACACTGGTTGATGCTTATTTATAAAACCCTCTTAGGCCTCACTCCCCCCTATCTGAGATTTCTACTGCAGCCCGTCTTCCTTCAAATACAACACCTGTTCTGCCAGTCACATTTTGTTAAAGGTTCCCAAAGCACACACATCCTTGGGTCACTCGTCTTTTCAGTTCGCTGCAGCTAGCGACTGGAATGAGCTGCAACAAACACTCAAACTGGACAGTTTTATCTCAATCTCTTCATTCAAAGACTCAATCATGGACACTCTTACTGACAGTTGTGGAGGCTTTGCATGATGTGTTGTTGTCTCTACCTTCTTGCCCTTTGTGCTGTTGTCTGTGCCCAATAATGTTAGTACCATGTTTTGTGCTGCTATCATGTTGTCGCTACCATACTATGTTGTTGTCTTAGGTCTCTCTTTATGTAGTGTTGTCTCTCTTGTTGTGATGTGTGTGTGTTGCCCTATATTTTTGTTTAATTTATCTTTGATCCCCCGTCCCCACAGGTTGTTTGCCTTTTGGTAGGCCGTCATTGTAAATAAAACATTTCTTAACTGACTTGCCTAGTTAAATGAAATAAAAAAAATTGTTGTGAATTGTTAGACACAACTGCACTGTTGGAGCTAGGAATGCAAGCATTTCGCTACTCCCGCAATAACATCTGTTAAATACACTACCGTTCAAAAGTTTGGGGTCACTTAGAAATGTCCTTGTTTTCCATGAAAATATACATGAAATTAGTTGCAAAATGAATAGGCAATATAGTCAAGACATTGACGAGGTTATAAATAATAATTGTCAAAGAATCCTCCATTTGCAGCAATTACAGCCTTGCAGGCCTTTGGAATTCTAGTTGTCAATTTGTTGAGGTAATCTGAAGAGATTTCACCCCATGCTTCCTGAAGCACCTACCACAAGTTGGATTGGCTTGATGGGCACTTCTTGCGTACCATACGGTCAAGCTGCTCCCACAACAGCTCAATAGGGTTGAGATCCGGTGACTGTGCTGGCCACTCTATTATAGACAATTGGCATGCGGACTGCAGGAATTTCCAGAGCTGTTGCCAGAGAATTGAATGTTAATTTCTCTATCATAAGCCGCCTTCAACGTCGTTTTACAGAATTTGGTAGCACGTCCAACCACCCTCACAACTGCAGACCACGTGTACGGCATCATGTGGGAGAGCATTTTGCTGATGTCAACGTTGTGAACAGAGTGCCCCATGGTGGGGTTATAGTACTGTATGGGCAGGCATAAACTACGGACAACGAACACAATTGCATTTTATCGATGGTCATTTGAATGCACAGAGATACGACAATTGGCCTCTCGTCGTGGTGACATTCATCTGTCGCCAACACCATGTTTCAGCATGATGATGTGCGGCACCATGTCTCCAAGGCTCTGTACACAATTCCTGGAAGCAGAAAATGTCCAGTTCCATTGTGCATGTTTGGGATGCTCGGGATCTATGTGTACGACAGCGTGTTCCAGGTCCTGCTATATTCAGCAACTTCGCACAGCCATTTAAGAGTGGGACAACATTCCACACGCCACATTCAACAGCCTGATCAACTCTATGCAAAGGAGATGTCATGCTGCATGAGGCAAATGGTGGTCACACCAGATACTGACTGGTATTCTGATCTACGCCCCTACCTGTGACCAACAGATGCATATCTGTAGTCCCAGTCATGAAATCCATAGAGTAGGGTCTAATTAATTTATTTCAATTGACTATCATATGAAGTGTAACTCAGTAAAATCATTCAAATTGTTTCATGTTGCGTTTATATTTTTCAGTAAGTTGCTTCTAGTTAGCAACCAATTTCGTTTGGCAGCTCATTGGCACTGGATAGCCTACCTTTTGATTGTGTGTTACCTCTATGGATGTTCAGGAAATGCTTATGAAGATAGCTTGCTGCCCTTATGTGACGTCTTTTGTAGCAATAAATATTACACGTACCTTGGCATTCATGCACATCTAGCTACCTAACAAAGCACTGTGGTCGTGAACTGCTGCAGTATCTCATGAGTCTAACAATGTTACTTGTTTTTCCTTAGTAAGGAGAGGCCGTCCATGGACTATGTAGTGGGATCAGTATCAGGCAGCTTGTTTCCAAAGGAGTCTGCATCCAGTTCGGGATCTTTATCTGCCTTGTTCCAAGCTGCACCAGTAGTTGACACTCTGTTCTTTGTTCCTGCTCCCGCTCCCAAGGTAAGGCCAAGGAAAGGACGTAACAGGTCTTTTAATGATGCAGCCCAGCTAATTTTAGTTTTCCAGGATACCAAGGCCATGTTCAGTAGAGAAAATGTTTTTGAAATAAATGTGAAACGGAGTTTCTACCTGTCCACTAAAACACACTTTTGCTTTCCGTTGCAAAATGATAAATCAGTGTCCAGTAGGGACATAATACCTCCCCATTATCTGGAAAACCAACAGGATTACAGAGCTTGAGGGCCTGAGTCGTGTACCCTTGCTAGAATCTTCTTTGTTTGCCAACTGAGTGAAATTACAATTTACTTTTATTCCCTTCATAGCCTGAACCGAGGAGCGTGGAGGAGAAGGAAGGCGCAGTCACAAAAGTCCCGAACAACCAGAAACAAACGAAGAAAGCTGCAAAGGACAAATCGGCTGCAGACCTAAATCTAGAAAACAGGTGAGCGATAAAGTAAATGACATGCAAAAGAATATGCAAGAGATGTAGATTGATAGATAAAGATCTCTCTCTCTCTCCCCCATTCTCTCGCTCGCTTTCAGAGAAAGTGCGTTACAAAATGCTGACGAAGATGAACAGGTCCCAAAGATGCCCAAGAAGACTAAAAGGAAAGCTGTGGAGATGGGAGAAGGGGGTGCGACAGAGGAAGAGGACAGGCAGACAAAAAAAAAGAGGATTGGAGCCCAAATTGCGGAGGAGAGGGTAAAGCAGAAACGGACGGTGTTTGTCGGCAACCTTCCTCCCAGCTGCACAAAGAAGGTAACAGCAGCCCCAGTCCTAGTCGTTATAAGCAGTGACAATAATCTCATTGATTAGGTATGTCAACAGCAGACCTGGGTTCAAATAGCATGTGAAATCAAAGCAAATGAAAATGGTGATCAAGTGAAAATACAAATATGCCTTATGTTGTTTCCCTGTTTGGTTTTTCCAGACACTACAGCTTGTCTTCAAGGATCAGGGAGCCATTGAAAGCGTTCGATTTCGATCAGTGGTAAGTACTCCATTCACTGTATTAGATGAACCTAATACCCATCAGACAATGCGAGTGCTCATTTCCACTAGGGTTGAGCTTCTTGAATGCTTCATAGTAACGGATGAAAGATGATCTTAGTGTTACAACGCTTTCTGAAGACTCAACCCTGATCGGTGAAGCTAAAACATGGCATTTTTCTTGCAGGTAAGAGAGGATCCATCTATGTCACGCAAAGTAGCAGCTATTCAGTAAGTTTCCCAGATTTTTTTTTTTTTTACCATGACAAATGCTAACACTGATTGAATGGGAGTTTATCCATGGTAACATGACGCATGTATTCTCGAGTACTTTTTGTTGTTGCTTTCCCTCTCCAGACGCAAGGTTCACCCAAAGAAGCAGAGCATCAATGCCTACGTGGTGTTCGAAGCTGAGGAAGGAGCCGAGAAGGCATTGGAAAGGTAGTCACTGACAAGCTTTCAACTTGAATTTTAGCGTGACTGTTAAGTTATCATCTCGTAAACCCAGAACTAAAGTCTTGCTTAATTGCGTCAGATGCTCTATTACATTCCCCTTAAGAAATTTGAGAGCACCTGCGAAATCGTGATGTGAAAATTTAAATAAAGAAATAAATCTGCATACTAGAACAAAGTTGCTCATTAGTCGTCACATCCCACAGTCCGTTGAGAAGCTATATATACACACCATGTTACGCGCATCTGTCCGAGAGGTTAACATAAAGTGTTCTCTTTAGGCCCTTGTGGGTTAATATGGATTACACTACTTTAAATCTCGCAGGAACGGCATGGAGATTGAGAAAGACTTTCACATCCGGGTGGACAGGGTCTCCAAAAGTGCATCGGTAAGTGTCCCACGACACTGGATATTTTAAAAAGAACATGCCGAGCGTTAAGACCGGTATACTTGGTGGCAATAGAATGCACTTTCTGACCGTTAAAGGTCATACATTTGCTTAATCTTTTTGATTTTGTATAAACTTGTTTGAGCAAGGATGCTGCGACATCTATTGAATAGAATTGTTTTGTCTTTCAGCACGATCACAAGAGGTCAATATTCATTGGCAATCTACCATTCGGTGAGTAACTATAAGAGGGTTTACTTCCCTGTGAACTTGTCAGTCAAAAGGAAACCAATAACATGCAGGTTGAGGTTCATATTTCATACTGTATTAACTTGCAGATATAAACGAATTGCCACTGCGACAGCACTTTGAGGAGTGTGGCAAGGTGGAGGGGGTGCGGCTGGTGCGGGACAAGAACTCTGGAATGGGCAAGGGCTTCGGCTACATCTTATTCCAGGTGAGGAAATAAAACATTTCATATGCACCAGACCCGCTCAGAGATTATGTATGCATTTCAGGAGGCTTCCCACTACTGAGTTGGCCAAGTCTCATACTGCGGCCAATGCGTTGCATGCACACAGTTTGGGTTTAGACTACTAATTCATCTTATGAAACCTCTTTTCTAACTACACCCCTGCATCATCTCTAACGGCTGTTTTTGTTGTAGAGCATCGATGCTGTCCAGCTGGCCTTGAAACTAGACGGCTCCAAACTCCTCGAGAGGACGGTCCGGGTGAAGAGGTCGGTGGAGAAGGAGAAAGAGAAGAAAGTGGTGCACAGAGGGCCTAGAGGGAAAGAAAGGGAGACTAAGTGTGCAGGGAAGGAACCTATCAAAGGGGGATTTAAGGGGAGACTGGGCCAGGGCGGTCCCCAAAACAAGTCTTCCGGGAGGCCGCAGGGGAAGGGGCCTCAAATCAAATCGATGGGGAAGACATTCAAGAAAAGTCCAGGCGAGGCACAGAAAGCCACCACAGGCCCCTCTTCCTTCAAAGGTGAGATGGCAGACCCAAACAGCAAAAAAGCAAAGGCGAAAGCACTGAAGAAGAAACTCAAACCGAGGAAAAGGAATCGGGTTGTACACATTTGATGTGATGTATCGTTAAAGCAGAACATTTGTTGTACAACTATCATGGTGTGTAAATGTTTCTGATGTAACATCCAGGCCTAGCCACATTTCCAGTTGAAACATGGTTGTTTTTGGTTGGGGCTGTCCCACCAAATATGTATGTCAATCCCACCTAATGGTAAGGAAAACATTCATGAACTATTCTAGACATTAAACAGACTAAATAAAATTTGAAGAAGCAAAAGTGTTGTCATGTACCTTTTTATTTAGATTTCTTACAAAGAGGAACAACCTCTTAATGGCGTAACAGAACATTCAATCACTTTAAAGTATCCATGTCGGACTGAAAACAAAACAATAACTTATACAATGAAGCAACAGAGTTGAGACAGATCACATGTAGGAACAAGGAAATTGAAAGACTAAGAAGTTTGTAGAAAGAGGTTTTAGTACAGGGGCTATATGTATCAAGCCTCATAGTAGGAATTATTTTTTTAAGATCAGTTTTTCCTTTTAGATCACAATGAATAAGACTGCATGGGCAGGACCTGATCCTAGATCAGCACTCCTACTCAAGATGCTTAATACATATGGTCCCAGAGCTGTGTAAACGTGGGAGTGGTTGCAGGGATGGTATTGTAAATGCTGAGAAATGTTTTGCTATAACTTTCAGAGACAAACTGTAAGAGAAGCAAAACACTAACTGCATATGAATCCAATAAAATGGGTCCGATAGGCATTTGATTGGTTACCATTGCTGCAAATCAAGAGATGGTAATTTGATGCGACCAATAGTAACACGTGTGGTAATTGGTCGGGTTCATGTTTTTCCATTTGGACAAGCAAAAGAATACCCTCAAGTGAGTAAAAAAAAAGTTAACCAATTTTCTATACAAGTCAGGATAAGGGGTTATAGGAGCTCCGGGATGAACTTTCCCTTAAGTACCGATCTAGGATCACCTTCCCCTCCCCAATCCTAACCTTAACCATTAGTGGGGAAAATACAAAACTGACCCAAGATCAGCATCTAGGGGCAACTTCACCCAACTCCTGTTATAGGAGGGTCCAGAGGAAGAGCGTTTCCGAGGGGAAACTTCCATCGACGATCCTCATTCTAAGTCGTCTTCATTCAAGCTACCTTGTGCGCTCACAATACGCTGCAGGAAAGAGAGGGAAATTCTAAATCCATAAACATGCTTAAGAAATGTGTCCCATTTCCTCTTCATTGTTGATATGGGACAATAATCAAAGCTGATCTGGGGTCAGGCCCCGTATTCAAAAAGCATCTTCTCCTACTCAGATGCTATATGAATACGGGCTCAGGTCCCCTTCTATCCATGTTCTTACTCAAGGTAAAAACGGATCCTAAAATCAGCACTCCTAGTCTATGGTTGAGATATCCTGAAGATGGTTAAACAGTGTGGTGGGTGCCTTTCATTAGGTTAGAAAGACCACCATACTGCTTTCACCTCTCAAGCCTTGTAAAATAATAATAATAATGCTGGAACTGTACTTGGAGGCACCTCCAGCTCTACCAAAGTCATGAGCTGTGTTTGTCTTATATTGACATGTTTGTTACCTAAACTCATTCTTGAAATCAGATTTGACTTCTGTCTAGCATATTATACAAATGGTTTAAGGGCTGGGCGATATCTAATTCATTTGAATTTGTTTTAGCACAATGTTCAAGTGCCTGTATCGCGAGAATCTGTTTTTATTAGCGTTCTGTCTTTGGCCTCGTCTCCTTTCCTCCTTGTGTGCACTGTGCACCTTCCCACTAGCATACAGACAACAAGCCCCTCACAACAACTTCCTCTGACAAGCAGTTTAAAAACGTAGAATCGTTCATATGGACAAACGCTTAGACACTATTTTACTGTAATAGACGAGGACTTAACCTTTCTGATGATACCCTTTTTATGTCTCAACATGTAGACCGTGCAGACCGTACTAAAACGAGTATCAATGAACATGATTGTGGAAAAGTAATGCTCAGTTTGTCTGGAGCGGGATTGCGGCACAGCCTTAAGCAACGAGCATAAAAATACGCATTTATATTAGGAATTGGTAACTCTTTCTCATTCTGAGAAATAAGCATTGGTTTATCCAGGTAGGCCACTTGATTTCGATATCTAAATAAAGTGGACAGGCTGTGTTGTTCAAACAGTTTGAGACAGATTTGGAGGGTCTGTTCATAAGTGTTCTACCTTGTTGGCAAGCAAATAGATCCACGTTGGTTAGACTTAATATAAAACGTTAGCTGGCTACTCACTAGCACGTGGGTTTGTGCTTGAGAAATTGTTCAAGAGACCTGTTAAATTTTCTGTAATGCCTGCTACAAGAAGTTGGTCATTGTGCATGTTTCTGGTTAAATTTGTAACAAATGGCATTTTCATGGACTTGAAAGCCAAATCAATTATTTTTAAAAAGCAGGTTAAAACTATTTTAATTAAATTAGTCAGTCTTATGGTTGTGGAAGGCTTATACTTAGCCGAGTTATAATTTTACAAGCCCTGAATTCATTATTGCTGATTGTTTGAAATACAGTGTGTTGACCTTTAACTGCAACAAGGCTTATGAGAGAAATCTAGGTATATTGGGAATCGCCCATGTTTAAAAATAAAGATGTGATTTTTATGCCATATCAGCCATCCATAATTGGTTTCCGCTTCCTTGCTTGAATACACTTACTGCAAGTTGCTCTGAATAGAAGCGGATCTGCTGCAGTTCCGGGCACTAAAAAGTTAGTTTGTCACAAACAGTAGGAGACGACAGAGCACTGTGTTGCACACACATTGTGGAAATGGTTCTGCTAATATCGCAGCAACTTTATCCTGAAACGTATGAGAGGCACTGTACCTGGCTGATGGTAGCTCAATGTCGAATAGGCTTGCAGTTCTGACTACATATTATACACATCTAATATTATTAGATACATTACATATTAGATACATTAGCTTCCTTGATTGTATGCACTTACTGTACGCAGCCCAGGGTAGGAGTGTCTTAAATGACCTTGAAGTGGAGAAAAGGACTGTACCTGGCTGATGGTGGGCAGTTTGGTGAGTAGCATCTGGAAGACAGGTGGCGGGAGGGTCTGCTGCAGCACCTGGAGAAGCTGCTGGGGCTGGCCGCACACGGCGATGGCGTTGGTCAGGTGCTCCACGCCGTTCTCGTAGTCTCCTATACCGGAACACCAAGTTCAAAGAGGTTTAGATTGACAAAACGACTTGTACATCACATGGAGAACAGTGTTGTTACTCTGGTCACAAGTAAGTTAGGTAGTGCATTATATGGAGAACAGTGCACTATATGGGGAATAGGGGGTCATCGCTTGGTAAAAAGAAGTGCTCTAGAAGGCCTATATGGGGAATAGTGCGTCACACACACAGCCCAAGTGATGTCAATGTAAGACTGGTTTACCCTGAGCCAACAGCTCCTCTCCCAGCTGAATCTCCTCCAGAAAGAACTTCTGGACCGCCTCAGCATCCTTCAGGTCTGGGAGCTGCAAGAGTCCCACAACACACACTACTTTCCATAGGTCAAGGAATAACTAAAACATAATGTACTGGTGGAAAAACTGTTGTCGATGGCCTATGCTCCAGGAGGAATAAAAGGCCTATTCAAATGAGTCGGGCAATCCACAGAGGCGTGCCACTTCGTCAGGTGCAAGGTTCAATTTAAGTGAGCTCTTAGCGCAGAGCAGTTCTTGCTGGGTTTGCACTTCCTCCATTGGAAAACAATGGCTTGTTCGCCACAGAACCGTTCTTGCCTTAAGTAACAGATTTGAGGGAAGAGTAGTCAAGTCGGTCAGTTTCTATTGGGGAGCTATACAGTTGTGTTGACTGAAATTTGGTACCACTGTACAGACAAAAGGTTTAGTCAATGCACTAATTCCAGTCTAAAAATCAGTCCTACCCAGTAATCCCCTTGCTGTGTCCCAATACATGCCAGTGAAGATTGTCTCTTGTTTATTTCACTGGAGATCATTGAAGATTATTTTCCACATGGTATCATTGATGCGTACTAGACATGACTTCTTTTGTGTGTTCATTGAGGAAGAATTTAAAAATGACCTTGAGGGGATTTTACTCACCTTCGACAGTCCTGTCCCTTGTTTTGCAGCCGCCTGATTTCTCCTCCCTAGGGCAGAGGTAACACAATCACTGTTAATATAAATAGCTTTGGGGATTGTTCCTGTTTGTACTTGGACATCTTAGTTTCTCTGGCAATCCCACATGCAAGACTATGATTAGGAACAATAAGGAAGTCACATTAACATCCTAAATTGACACCCTGAAGTACAGCTTCAGTCTTGAACAAAGCTCCAATATAATCCCCACCCCTTCTGATATCCCTTGATAAAGTGGTTTACCCGGGTCAGAATCAGGAAATAAGCGTAGCCGCTAAGTAGCAAGTGACAACTAGCCAAACAATCCTAGTTTTTTTTCTGATAAGGTGATGAACTACCACAGTGGAAGGTGAATGACAAAAATGCGAACAGAGGAACATGGCTCATTCAATTGCAGTAAAGCAGGTGTATAAAGCATTGTGGCCAGCTGACAGCCAAAGTCCAGCTTTCATACTGTAGTCCAGCTAGAATTGTAGTCTAGTTAATGTGGGACTGGAATGTTAATATTTTTTTTGGGGGGGGGGTGTGATATATGTATAGGATTTGTGACATACATGCATCCATATTTGTATTCTAATTTACTCCTCTATTAGAGTGAGGGATTCTGGGTAGAAGACAAGGAGGAGATGCCATGATGTAGTGTGTGGAGGTGTGGCCATTCCCACTCCTCATATTTATTTTATATCCCCTTATGAGTTATGCAGTCTCATCATTAAAGTTCGCAGTCTAATGCACTTAAGGCGCATTGTCAGCTTCTTCATACCAACAACCCACGGCCTTACATGAACGGTAGGCCTGGATAGAGCAACATTAGGGATATCCAGGTTGCTTTTAATCCTGCTTGGCAAACTCTGTCTGATATGGCTAGCAGCCTAGAATGGATGGTTTAGGTTCCATAACAGTTCAAAACACTATCAATGAATGAATCAGGGTAGGTGCAGCTGTCCATGTCCGAATTCAACTAACAGAACGCTTGTGAGTGAGTAGGAAGCACACTAATACATGATATAGAAGCTAGTTAGCTGAGAAACGCTCAACTCCGCTATAAGAGAACAGAGTTGAGCGTTCCTCTGCTAGGAGCTAACGTTAGCACTGGCTAGTTAAGTGCAGGGCTTTTGGGGTCAGTAGTGCGCTGACAATGAATGAATGAATCAGATCTATTGCACAAACCATTAACGTTACCAACCAATACTTCGCTAATTGGGAATAGGTAAACTAAACTAGTTCGGCCTGGCTCGGGCATTTTGTTGCACCTCAGGTCTCCCAAACAGAGACCGGTGTACAGGATGCAGACAACACTCACGTTCTCGCAGCCTGTTCTTGAAGTTGGGGTCACTCCGTCTTTTCCTGTCGAAGTAGATGCAGTAGCCGACGAACAGAGCCCCGCAAACACCGGCGGCTATCGTGCTCGATTTACCGCCCATCATCACTTCCGAAATGGTTTATATTTCTGTGTTAACAAAGATAATATTTCAATTTTGGCTTATATCAGAGACGGTACATGACCTCACACAGGCGCAAGTTCCCAGCAAAAAGGACCAGTAGGACCACTGACTAATTTGACAGCTAGGGTGTCCGCATTGAACGCCTGATGAAAAATAATCCAACGTTAATTCCCAATCACATGATATCTCCGATAACGTATGCATTTTGAGTGCATATAAAGTGTTGGATGTTGTTGAACTCAGATGGGAAAAAATACATATGCGTTAGGATTTCTTCAAATCGATGTAAGTAGCAGTCGGTCGCATTGAAATGTAAGCCACAAGGTGGCAGTAGTAATTCACGAAAAAAGAAGCAGCAGGCAAATGATCACATTTTATACAATTTAACAGTATTTTCCCCAGAGTAACAAAAATAGAAACAATTTAGCTACAACTCTAGGTATTTTGACTGTCTGGGGTAGACCACACAGCAGCAAACAATGGCCAAGTGAAATATTGAACATTAGGCTACATGGTGAGTGACACAATCATCAAGACTAGTAAGAAAACATGTACAATTCTGCTTTCACTATGACCAATTCATTTACGAAAAATGATGCCAGTTGCTCATATGCCTGTCTGGCCTTAGTTGGCACTTCTCATCTCCCAGATGATAGCAAATCCCTAGAAGTGCTGCTCAACAGAACAGATGGTCAGCTGCAATACATGTGCAAGTCCAGACTGCTGCAAAAATATACCACCTTGACTATTAGGCTTCTGAGGGCACATGCTCAGACCTGCATTAATACAAACCATCAGGCATGCACATCCTTGCATGGATTACATCATCGCCATACTGGGTCTGGCATTACGTGCGCCTTTGCCTTTAAATGGCAACCGAGCTGTTCTGCACCCTTGCACAATTTCTGTGGCCGGTTGTTGTGGTTACAGTTTATTAAAGGGATAACTGAACCTTAGAGATTGGCGTCATTGACCAAACGTTGCCGGTTGACAGGGTTTTTGGAAGGGTGTCTGTGCTTTTGGGGGGTTTCCAGTTAAGCTGTGGGCGTGTGGTTGTGTACAAGTGTGTGTTTGAACAAGAGTGTGTACACCTTCACACCCTTATTTGTGTCTCTATGTGTGTGTGTATGTGCGCATGCATTGCATGTGTACTTCTTCATACTTACGTGTGTGTGCGCGTGTGTGTGTGCATGCATGTATCAGTGGAGGCTGTGGAGGCTGCTGAGGGGAGGACGACTCATTAATAATGGCTGGAAATAAAGTGAGCCGTCCTCCCCTCAGCAGCCTCCACTGGCATGTATGTGTATGTGCGTACGTGTGTATGTGCGTACACTTGTCTGTGGACAGTTTACATGGTAGGAGGATTATCCGTCTGTCCTGTCGTCTCTCTCGCCAGCGGCTTAGCAGCTCGCACCTGGCATGCAGCTGCCTGGGGGTTGGCGAAGAATTCGCCCCTCAGGGACATCTAGCTCCGCCGGTGCCTGGGCATGACGTGAGGCGGCTCAGCCAGAGGCTCGTCTTCTCGCGGCGGTGGGCTATTATTACCATTACTCAATCGTTCCTGGAAGCTGCTTTGGAAGCCCTACTGTATGTGATCCCTGTGCGTGTGTGTTCGGAGGTCTCCTAATCCATGCTGTCATCCCAGGCCACATTATACATGTCTGTAACAACTCCCTAGAAAACCAGAACTCTTGTCAATAGCTGGGACTGGAGGTTTGGATAGAAAGACTTCGACGCACACATCAGAGACTGTTTAGGGATGTTGTACAAATAATGGTTGTTGCAAAACTATCTTTCAATCAGATAGTAGAATTATGTAAGACTTTAGAGTTTATGAAGAGAACCAACCAATGGGGATGCTTTACCGACTGATTCCTACATATCTCTCTTAAAACCACTTATATGGGAATAACCTGTACTGTTCTCCTGGGTGTGCTAAGGTTGGCAATAAGACAGGAGACACCCTGCAGTTGCTTATTGTGCAGTATACGAGCCACACTGTACCTTTATTGGCTGTGCACATAATAGTATTCAATTAATTAAGCATGCTCCATAAGGGCTAGGCAATTAGAATGCTTGGGCTCATAATCCAATCAGTGTGCATGAAGCTGCACGGTGAGCTCATCGCTATATGACGTTCGCAGCCATGCTGACTCGGCACATTTACTGCAAAACCTGGCACGGCGACTTGCGTCTGCGAGTGCAAAAGCAATTATCTTCTTCTGCACTGTCATCTTCCTTGGAATGGTGCGCGCACTCCTCCGTTGCCATGGTTTTGGACCAGAGAGGTAACCATGGCAACACTGTTGGTATTCCCTAAAGCGGTGGAGAGAGATAAGATGGGGGGGAGGGGGGGGGGTGTTGAGAGGGCTAGAGAGAGAGAGAGAAAGCTGTTCAAACATGACAGGATTTTTTAAAAGCGGTTATTTCAGAGCAGCTGAATAAGTCAGATATGCACACACAACCACAGGTCTTTCCCACTGATGCTTCACATGCACGCTCACACGCACACGCACACGCTCACACACACACACACACACACACACACACACACACACACACACACACACACACACACACACACACACACACACACACACACACACACACACACACACACACCCACACACACACACAAAGTGTTTTTGAGTGGAGATTTGCACAAGGGCTCCAGTGAAGGAAAGCTTGCAGGGACAAACAGAGAAGTAATTATTTTTACCCTGGCTGCAGCTGTTTTTCTGTTTGTCTTGGCAGCCCTGGCTCCAGCAGCAGAGAGACAGGCCAGGAGACAGGAACTGAAAAAATCCCCCTCTCTTACTATTGGAATAAAATACAGAACGTTTTGAATCCCGGCCCAGGAACGTCCCATAAAACTGGAAATGGCAGGCCTACCCTGTATTTTCCATGAACCCTGTGCTCTCCCCATTCCAAAGGCTATGTCATTAGATGTGTTTTCAAGGGAGAAACACGTAGTGGAACCAGGAATGGAGGGAGGAGGGAGAGAGGATGGCAGGCTTGCCAACTCTCTGAGCCAAGTGGAGAAAGAGAGAGACTTTTCTGTTTAGGTTGTCTGAATGGAGGAGAGAGTGCTGACTGAAAAGGAGTGGAAAATGAGAGAGAGAGGGAAGGGAGAGCGAGAGGTAAAGAGGACCGCTTGTGTTAGCATGGTGTTGCGCCCCAGGACCCCGTTAGCTAGCTTTCTCTTCAGCTCTTGGCATCAGCATTGGCGGTGGAGGTTTTCTTGGCAGCTGTAAGTGAACCATGTCTCCCTCTCTGCAGTGCTCCAACTAGTCCTCCATGTTTAAATCACCACTCCCTCCCTCTGGGGTTAGTAAGGGGAAAGTAAGCGCTGGCGGTGGAGGCTGGCTACAGCTCCAGACAGTTTCCTTCCCTTTCCCTCCACCCTTCTGGGTGAGTGGAATCTCTGGACGGATATGAGTGCAACAGAGTTCTGGCCAGTGAGAGTTGGCTACCATTTTATCTCCAAAAGTTAGCTGAATTAGCTCCAGGACCAAGAGTGAGCTTTCATGCTATTTAGCATTTTATAATTAACTCTATATTATGATTTAGCTCTAGGATTATCATTTGGTTGTAGAGCTTGAGATATAGTTTAGGGTTTGAGCTGTGAGGGAGCCAAGGAGGACTAGAGGGATTTGATAAGAGAGTGGAAGATGGAGTGGGCTGTTTGGCACAGTGAGAGAGAAGAGGCTGCTGAGCCGAGGCAGATAGCCCACCACCCTTCAGCTTTCAATAGGGGTAGCTGCTGCTCCAGCACAACATTCACAGCACCACACACACACAGAAAAACACACTCGCTCACTCAAACACTAACACACACCCACACTCAGAGAAACACACACTCTCCTAAAACATGATAACTTTCAGCTGAAGTAATGGGTGAATGACACTACAAAAGTAGTAGTCTACGAGTAGGTTATATCAATACACACAACCCACTGGGCACAGACGTCAGCAGCTCAACGTCCAGTCAACTAACATGAATTCAACGTGAAATCAACAAAACATTTCACCGTGTCATTGGATTTAGTTTAAAAGTTGGGTGAAAAAAAAAGAAATCCCTTAAATTGATGCCTTTTTTCAAATCCAATCGGTTTTCCATCTTGATTCAACGTAATGACAAGGAAACAACTATGATTCAACCCGTTTTTGCCAAGTGGGAAGTTTAAGAGTGGACAAAACAAGGCCTTGGAAGTTAGTGTTGCTAACTGAACAGGATTGTATTCCTTGTATACAATAGATGCTTTTCTGTCATTGCTGTAGTTTAGTACAAAATACAGATTCTTACACTTGGGGAATTGCCATCTAGCACAGCTCAACCTGTAAAGCTACTTTCAGTGTCAATCTGTGTATTTGTTTGTTTTCTTGGCACTATTCCGTAACAGCTTACTGCAGCTGCAGGAGCTATAGGGAGACAGTTCTCGTAAGCACTGATCTATGCTGAGGAGAACCATCTCCTATGGTCAGATCAAAGATTGGGTCCTGGTAAGCTGTTCCTAGATCTGTTCTTGGGTGGCAACATGCATCTACCCCCAGCCCTATTCTGCGGCACCTGGTTAGTAGTGCTAGCTAGCTATAGCGTCCCGGTCTGCTGTAGCCTGGTTAGCAAGCTAGCTAGCTATATCGTCTCTCTGCCATCACGGCTGCCTGGCCAAGCACGCCCGTAGGAAGGCCTTGGCAGCGACGCTGTCTGTGCAGATGGCCGGGGATGGCAGCTCAGTGTGACGCCTCTGCCTTAGATGCCTCAGATGATTAGACCCTCTTTGAAAGAGATAGACATCCATTTACATGGAGGCTCTTCTCTCAGCATACCAATTGGCCTTGGAGGTCTCACTCTTCTTTGAAGTATAGCTATCGTGTTGTCACTATGTAATGTAGCTATAGTGTTATTTTTGTCTTAGCAATTGAACATATTATTTTTGTTGTTGTTTGGTCATCAACAGATTTGGAAGGAAGGGTTGAATAGAGGGAATCTTCTTTGAATTCAGCCTCTTTGCTTTGCGGTGAGAAGACTGAGTATAGGTCGACGTCCACAAATGTTTTGTCCACAAAGGTGGCTTGTCCCAGCCTGCCTGGAGGTGGGTAAACCAAACAAACAAGCAGACTGATCAGTAGATGACTATTTAAAACCAGAGTGGGCCTTAGCGTGCTCGTGGGATACCCACCATGCAGTGACTTGCAGCGAATCTCTGCACTCCTTCGGGTTAAGTCTTTGGGGGGATTAATGAGGTTGTCTGTGAGCTTTTAGCGGAGTTTCCGGTCGTCAAGGATGTAGGCAGACACCCTGCCTTTAGTTTAGCTCGCTGTACCAGGAGAAAGGAGGGGGAGGAGTGCTAGAGGGGTGTTAAAGAGGTGCTGTGTTCAGGAAATTATGACAGAGCCCAGGGCTTTCTCAACACACAGGCCAAGCTGTTGTTTGGATTCCCCAGCAACTGTTTTTCGCTCTTTTTTTCTGGCAGGGGAAAAATGTAAACATGGTTGTGGCTGTGTAGTGAAGGAGGCGGCCATATTGCTTGGGGTCATATAATGTTGTTCAGCTTAGTCATGGGAATGTGTTCATTTCCTGGTGACAGGAATGCAAAGCTTTTAAATGGTTTGTAGTATAAGGTTGCAAAAGGATATTGCAGAGCCAGTATCATCCCCCCCTTATAGCATGCAAGGTCATTTTGACCGTACCCATAAGTATGATTCAGAATAGTGTAGACATGATTCGATTCAGAGTGATACGTGAGCAATAGCGTCCACCTATGGCTGATAGAAATGGGTCATCGGACTACATATGTGGCCAATAGAAATGAATGTATATGTCTAACATGTGTAATAGCCCAGTCACAGCTTGGGATATGTAGCAATGAAGTGGTAGGGGGAGGGGGGGTAGAAAAGAGGGGTTAACCAACCGGATTTATCGGGATCATGGGCGAAGTCAAGAAAGGAGGCTTTATGGAAGCATGACGGCACCCCTTTGAAAAAGTGGGAGAAGAGAAGAAGAGAGGGCTTAAGAAGTGTAGAGTATATACCGAGGAGGTAGACCTACTTTAAAAGGTTAGGACAGTGACCTTTTTTGAAAGGGGCACCACCAGCCAGTGAGCGCGCAAAATAAAGAAAGAAGACAATTGGACTGGTCCGCCTCTCGTTTGATCTTGACACCTTTCATTTGACTGTCTCGTGGTCTCTGTCGAAGTCATTGATCGACTTCTACATCCCAGCAAAGCCCAGCCCCCCCAACCACATTCCCCTTCCACTCACATCCCCTCCTCCACAAAACAGAAAATACCTTGTTCTCAGACAGTCAACCCTATCCCTCCCACCCTCCCACCATCTCTCTATGCTTTTCTCATGGCTGCCTCGAGTGTGTTCAAATTCCCCGTGCCCTCCGACCTCCCGTTAGCACATGGCAATGATTACCCACCGCATTAAAGGAGGGCTCTGGTGGTCACCCCAGACTTAAAGGGGAGCTTCGGGGGAGTCCAGATGACCGGGCCACCGCTTCCCACATCACATGTGCGCCGTCCGGGGAGGAGAAACATTCATCAAAAGACGGGGAATTTCAGATGGAATGTATGTTGGAAATCTGTCCCAGGATTGGTTTGAGTAAAATACTCTGTTTCTTTTTTTACTTTGGGGCAGTCTCAATCGACATTGAAATGACTAAACCCAATTTGAAACTGGGTAGAAATATTAATGGACCTACGTTTTATAGCCTCTTCACTCTGTCCAGTTTGCTAACAGTCATCAAAACGAAAGCTAGACAGTCAGGGAGCATCAAAAATCCAAAAAGTGATGGATAGACGATTATTTTTGACGGTAAGGAAATATAATACATTTTAAATGCTGCTCTCCTGACCCAAGTGAAAACCGAATGTGGCGCCCAGGGCAAAATTTGTTTGATACCCCTACTCTAGCCCATGCCTCCATCAATCCAAACTTTTAGATTTCTTTGATTTAATAATTACATTTTATCATATATTATATGAGCTTAAATCATTTGGATGAGAGAAGAGACTCAAAATACCAAGCTTTTCATAGCGATTATATAAAGTGAATGATAATTTATTGATATGGAACTCATGTTAGGGTTTCATGTTGTTTGTGAGGATCAGCGAGTTCCATCCCTGACCTGTCCTCTGTTTACGTCCCGAAATAAACCCTACTATTTCAGTCAGTGTACTGATCATACATTGTCCTTATACTTTAATTTTGACTTAGGATGGGGATATACCACTGTGTGTGTGTGTGTGTGTGTGTGCGTGCGTGCGTGCGTGCGTGTGTGTGTGTGTGTGTGTGTGTGTGTGTGTGTGAGTAATCAGATCGGATGGTTTGTTCGGGAGACAGACAGACAGCTATGTCTCCAGTTGGAGGAGGTGTACGGTTTCACTTTACCTCATGATGTCAGCTCTCCCATGCGGTTGCCGGCTAGAGTTTCTCCATTAGCTCAATTATTTACAGTGTTTAATTGAATCATCCCGAGTTCACAATGCTTCCCATGATCCTCCAGGCCCGGCACACCCCACGGTCAAATGATAGCCCTGCTGGCGTGTACACACTGATGCATGCATTGATACACACCCACGTGCACACACAAACATATACACATGCACAAACACACACAAGAACAACAGACACACACACTAGTGTTGCACGGAATACCAAAACTTCTGTACTTTCTTGATACTAGAACATGAAAAACAGTTTGGTAAATGTGTCTTACATGTACTGATTAAGAGAGGATGAAGATGTCCCCTTATAGAGCGAGAGCACCATGACTTCTCCACTTACTCAGTGCTAGCTCTAGCCTGCCATGAGGAACGACTGAACTCACTGGGAGTCCGGACGGCATTACCACTTACGCCCCCACAGAAGTTAACACACTTGAATAATGCAACAAGGCATGTAGAAATGTTGAAACTGCTAATTACTGTTTCCAAAATAATGTCCAGTACAGGCTAGAACACTACAATGCAAGATGATACCGGTAGCTTCCAGCTTTGAAGGCTAACTTTCCTTGCTAGCTACAGCTCAAGCCGACATCCATTCACTGCCCTAGTACCTTGTTTGTGACAATATGAAAACCATTATGCAAAATATTGCTGATTACATGGCTGATTGTCAGCCAAAACTTAATTGACTTCATCTCCCACGCCTCACATCTCTCCCAGTCAAGATCATCTTTGCTTGATAGGTTGGTGGGCCGTAGCTGAAAATAGTGAAGTTGATCAATCCCTGTCAAGGGAGGAGCAGATATACATAGCTCCCAAAGACTGAAATAAGATACATACTGTATCTGTTTTCGAGTGCACTTGAAATATGCAGCATGCAATACGAATTGTTTTGATCGTATGAAGAGAGACCATTTAGCCAATTTATTGAAAGCTAGCCAATGTTACAGTTTGACTAGCCTAGCCAGCTACTGTAATATGCAAATTTGTGTTTCAATAACTATCTCTCTGTCAGTGAATGACATTTTTTTTAATCATGTTTTGGCATGATTATATGTCTCATTTCAAGTAAACTAGCTACAGGCTTAAAAAAACCTTAAATCATATAATTCGCATAGAAACCCAAATAAAAGCAAGTAGATAGAAAGATGTGTGTGTCATGTACGCTAGAATGGAGGTTTAAAAACAACAGCTGCATAAGCATATTAACCAATACATATGGCATAGCCTACATATATACAGTGCATTTGGAAAGTATGACCCCTTGACTTTTTCCACATTTTGTTACGTTACAGCCTTATTCTAAAATTGATTTAAAAAAAAACAATTCTCATCAATCTACAAACAATACCCCTAATGACAAAGCGAAAAACAGGTTTTTAGAAAATGTAGCAAATGTGTCAATAAAAAACCACAGAGATACCTTATTTGCATAAGTATTCAGACCCTGTGCTATGAGACTCAAAATTGAGCTCAGGTGCATCCTGTTTCCATTGATCATCCTTGAGATGTTTCTACAACTTGATTGCAATCCACCTGTGGATTGCCAAACTGAGCAATTGTGGAAGAAGGGCCTTGGTCCGGGAGAAGACCAAGAACCCTATTGGCACTCTGACAGAGCTCCAGAGTTCCTCTGTGGAGATGGGAGAACCTTCCAGAAGAACAACCATCTTTGCAGCCCTCCACCAATCAGGCCTTTACGGTAGAATGGCCAGATGGAAGCCACTCCTCAGTAAAAGGCATATGACAGCCCGCTTGGAGTTTGCCAAAAGGCACCTAAAGGACTCAGACCATGAGAAACAAGATTCTCTGGTCTGATGAAACTAAGATTGAACACTTTGGCCTGAATGCCAAGCGTCACGTCTGGAGCAAACCTGGCAACATCCCTACGGTGAAGCATGGTAGTGGCAGCATCATTCTGTGGGGATGTTTTTCAGCGGCAGGGACTGGGAGACTAGTCAGGATCGAGGTAAAGATGAACGGAGCAAAGTATAGAGCGATCCTTGATGAAACCTGCTCCCGAGCGCTCAGGACCTCAGACTGGGGCAAAGGTTCACCTTCCAACAGGACAACGACCCTAAGCACACAGCCAAGACAACGCATGAGTGGCTTTAGGACAAGTCTCTGAATGTCCTTGAGTGGCCCAACCAGAGCTCGGACTTGAACCCGATCGAACATCTTTGGAGAGACCTGAAAATAGCTTTGCAGCGACGCTCCCCATCCAACCTGACAGAGCTGGAGAGGATCTGCAGAGAAGAATGAGAGAAACTCCCCAAATACAGGTATGCCAAGCTTGTAGTGTCATACCCAAGAAGAATTGAGGCTGCAATCACTGCCAAAGCTGCTTCAACAAAGTACTGAGTAAAGGGTCTGAATACTTATATAAATGTGATATTTCAGTTTTTTATTTTGTATGAATTTGTAAACATTTCTGAAAAACAGTTTTTGCTTGTTTTGTGTGTAGATTGATGAGGGGAAAAAACGATTTAATACATTTTCGAATAAGGCTGTAACGTAACAAAATGTGGAAAAATTCAAGGGGTCTGAATACTTTCTGAATGTACTGTAGACTGAACCAAAATATAAACGCAACATGTAAAGTGTTGGTCCCATGTTTTATGAGCTGAAATAAAACATAGAAATGTTCCATATGTACAAAAAGCTTATTTCTCTAAAATGTTGCGCACAAATGTGTTTACATCCCTGTTAGTGAGCATTTCTCATTTGCCAAGATAATCCATCCACCTGACATGTGTGGCACATCAAGAAGCTGATTAAACAGAATGATCATTACACAGGTGCACCTTGTGCTGGGGGCAATAAAAGGCAACTCCAGAATGTGCAGTTTTGTCACACACTGTGAAGTACCATTCTGTGACTTTGGCTAATATGTCTTATTTTTTGCTGTGGTATCATTCTGGTATCGTTTTGGTATCAATTGATTGTGAGGGTATCGAGTATCGTAATACTAAACCTGGTATCGGTAAGTCAAAATTCTAACACGCATGTACACACAAACAAAAGTAGAGCCGTTACCCCTGCCAGCACACAGTAAAGCAAGCTGTACCCTTCCCCTGGTCGGGGGCCCACATCAATGATGCAAAATATCCATAATTATCTAATCAGACATACATGGCAGATGCCTGAAAAAGAAACATCTCTAAGGCATTCTATGTGGAATCCCAAACTGTGGAATGGTTTCACCAAGGGCTTGGCAAAGAGACTATGTCAACGGAAAGCTAAGCAATATCCGCCCACACAAACAAAAGGGGTCCACATGCAAACCCACACACATTTATATTTTAGCCATTATTTTGTCACTTATCCAGAGCGACTGACCATTTTCATACTTTTTTCACATACACACACACAAACACGCACACACTCACACACATAAAAGAAAGCTGCATGTGTCAACCATATAGGCTTAAGCCTAATCCCGGTGGTATTTGTCTATCATATCACGACGCAAAATGAAACCGCGTATTCATAGTGTCGACGGTGTCATGGGTGTCAGAAAGGCTTTGTTTCGACTATGTAGGCCCTGGTTGCATCCCAAAGGGCACAATTTTCCCTATGAGCTACTTTTGACCAGGTTCAATAGGCCCTATATAGGGAAAGCCCTGGTCTAAAGTAATGCACTAGGGAATAGGGTGCTATTTGGCACGCATCCCCTGAAAAACGACATGGTCGTAAATGCTATATTCCAGGAATGTCATTGGAGGACTTTTTCTAAATACCTTATATAGGTCACAGTTCGTGTTTCCCCCTCCACCCAATCAAGGCCCCACGAGTCAGGATGTTTGTTGCCAAATTGACAAGTCAGTTGTTGGCCTAAAAGTTTGGGGTGCCTGTACCAGCATTAGTTTGTATACCTTGTGTGTGTGTGTGTGTGTGTGTGTGTGTGTGTGTGTGTGTGTGTGTGTGTGTGTGTGTGTGTGTGTGTGTGTGTGTGTGTGTGTGTGTGTGTGTGTGTGATTTATTTAACTATCCTTGTGGGTACCAGAAGTCCTCACAAGGATAGTAAAACAATGAAAATTCGGACAAGTGGGGACATTTAGCCGGTCCCCACAAGGAAAAATGCTATTTTAGGCTTAGGGTTAAGGTTAGGGTTATGGTTAGGTTAAGGGTTAGATTTAGGGTAAAGGGTTAGGGAAAATAGGATTTTGGATGGGAATAAATTATTTGGTCCCCACAAGGATAGCAACTCATAACTGTGTGTGTGTTTACCAAACACAGTGTGTGTGTACTGTGTGTACCTTGTGTGTACTGTGTGTGTGTGTACTGTGTGTACCTTGTGTGTACTGTGTGTGTGTGTACACAATGTACTCTCATAATTTCCCATAGTCAGCAATGGGGGGCCACATTCATTCACCGTAAAGCATAACACAAGCTCTTAGTTATTAGATACACACGGTTTAGAGAGAGAGGAAGAGAGAGAGAAAGAGAGTGGGAGAGAAAGAGATAGGGAAAGAGCGAGAGAGAGAGAGGGAGGGAGGAGAAAAATGTTCTCCAGCAGCAGCGAGCTAGTGCTAATTCATCACATGAGCCTCCAGCTCGCACAAAGGATGCCCTTGTTTGGGGCCTACTTCTCAATGGGCCTCCCTTACTCCTCCACCCCTCTTTCCCTCCTTGCCTACACCTCTCTTCTCCCTTCTTCCCCAACAAACACACATTCTCCACATCCGTCCATCCCTGAGGGCATTGGGTTTCTGGTGCTGAGAGGGAGTTTCTTGGAGGCAGGATAGCATTAATTGAGGCCCTGGTTCAAAAGACAAGCCTCATGGTATGCGTTGTGTTTGTCGGGGGTGGGGTTAGACGGATTTAGTGTGTGTGTGTGTGGGCGGGGGGGGGGGGGGGTTAATGTGTGTGTGTGGCTGTGTCTGCATATCTGCCCTTTTCAGCTGCACTGATATAACTGCTTTTTCAACAACACACACACAAGCACACACACACAGTCTGCGGCTAAGGCTTTTGGGGATTTGGAGAATGTGTGTTTCCAGGAAATTGTACATTTACCTTTCTCCCTGCTGATCTGTGTTGGTATTTCATTTGGACTTTGTCTGGGGGCCACAGACATGGACACGGTCTACACACACACATGCACTCCCTAGCCCCCAACGCACGCACACACACACACACACACACACACACACACACACACACACACAATATTGTACAGCTAACCTTGTGGGGACATACAATTCAGTCCCATTCAAAATCTTATTTTCCCTGACCCCTAACCCTAACCCGTACTCTTACCCTCACCCTAACCTCTTACCCTCACCCAAAACCTAACCTTAACTCTAACCCTAACCCTAGCTCCTAACCCTAACCCTTAATGTAATTCTAACCCTAACACTAATCCTAACCTTAACCCTAAATACCCTAGAAATAGCATTTGACCTTGTGGGGACTAACAAAATGTCTGTTTACTATTCTTGTGGGGACCTCTTTTTTATGTATCCTTTATTTAAACTAGGCAAGTCAGTTAAGAACAAATTCTTATTTACAATGATAGCCTACCCCGGTCAAACCCAGACGACGGTGGGCCAATTGTGCGCCGCCCTATGGGATTCCCAATCACGGACAGTTGTGATACAGCCTGGAATCAAACCAGGGTCTGTAGTGACACCTCTAGCACTGAGATGCAGTACCTTAGACCGATGCGCCACTCGGGAGCCCTCGGAGTCTCTACAAGAATAGTGAAACACACACACACACACAGACCCACACAATCACACACATACACACAGACCAACACACACACGCACACACACACAAACACACACACACACACTGAGTACATGAGGTAGGAGAAGAAGGGGGGACACTCAGTAGAGAGAGAGGGAGAGAGAGAAAGCAAGAGAGAGAGAGGCCTATCACACAAACAGCCTAGCCAGGAGTCTGCTCTATTTTCCATTAATGGTAACTGGAGCTAATCCATGGTGCATGGAGGGTCACGCTAAGAAACAAGCCACAACATCGGCCCGTGTAATGTTTCTCACGCACACTAGATTTTCTTCAGGGCTTTGGCTGACCGCAAACCCAGAGCAGCGATTAAGTCTGAGGGTACATTCCAAATGGCACCCTATTCCCAACATAGTGCACCCTATGGGCCCTGGTCAAAAGTAGTGCACTATGTTGGGAATAGGGTGCCATTTGGGGCGCAACCTAAACACTATTGCTTTTACTTCACCTCTCCGGGCCCCCTGCAGTCAATATAATCTGGGACCTGAACAAATTCTGCATTTTCATTTTTATGGAGAGGGACTTACTTGGGAAAGTGTTGTTTTCTTTTGCGCAAGCAAGCAGAGGTCAAGCCTTGTGGTGAAAATAAAGATTTGAACAGATTTTTACTCGTGATGTTTGACAGGCACTTTTTGCAGATTGTTAAAAAAAATATGATTTTGAATCAGTATCAGTCTATATTGGAAGTGTCTGTCTTTCTAAAAAAAAAAGGTAAATGATTCCATTCGCTACATTAAGTAACTGCACACACTCTTTAAAGTGATTTAAACTTAGGTTCATTCATTCCCATAGCTTTTTGGTCGTCAATGCTAATGCTAGCTTGATGCTAATGTTAGCATGTTAGCACATAGCGACTGTGTTATGTTGTACAAATTCAAAGAGCGTGAATAACAATCTCCTCAGGTCCATAGACAATTAAAGAAAACATACAGTATAGGTAATTCTGTAATTATATGTGAACTGGCCCTTGAACTCTTTACAGTCGTGGGAATTGGCCTATATGGACGGGGCTAAAATGAAATGTTTATACAGAAGAAATATGAAAGCATATGCATAATAATGGCAGCAATTGAAAGGGAACAGTTTGGAGATAACAGTTCACCTGTTCACACTGTTGACTTTATCTGCATTTTACATTTACTTTACTTTTCGCTGCAGTTATTGAAAACGATATCTGAAAATACATTGATGGATACATTGACTAACTTGATAAGACTATTCCTGGAAAATGTGAGGTAGGTGCAACATAAGAAAAACAAGGGTTTGAGTGAGAGGACTAACTGGTGTTTAAGTGGCCACACACCACTCTAAAGTGTGCACAGTTCCTAAGCAATTTCAATGCACTTTTATGACTCAAAGAAGAGTCTTCAACTATAAGGTACTTTTATGAGCTCTCCTAGCTGTGCCGTTGAGGAACTAGAGCAACCACACTTGTAGTTGTTTTGTTTGAAACACAACCCTGCATCCCCACTATCACACAATTATTATTGTTGTTTACGCAATCCAAAAACAGTCCATTATAAATGCCAATCTGGGTCAGGTGGGGCATGACTTGAAAGTTTGTTCTAAGCTTGTTCAAGTTAACAAACAGATCACCAACCATTTCGAATCCCACCGTACCTTCTCTGCTATGCAATCTGGTTTCCGAGCTGGTCATGGGTGCACCTCAGCCACGCTCAAGGTCCTAAACGATATCATAACCGCCCTCGATAAAAGACAATACTATGCAGCCGTATTCATTGACCTGGCCAAGGCTTTCGACTCTGTCAATCATCGCATTCTTATCGGCAGACTCAACAGCCTTGGTTTCTCAAATGACTGCCTTGCCTGTTTCACCAACTACTTTTCAGACAGAGTTCAGTGTGTCAAATCGGTGGGCCTGAATCGGCTTCCTATTTCGCAACAAAGCATCCTTCACTCATGCTGCCAAACATACCCTCGTAAAACTGACTATCCTACCGATCCTTGACTTCAGCGATGTCATTTACAGAATAGCCTCCAACACTCTACTCAGCAAATTGGATGCAGTCTATCACAGTGCCATCCGTTTTGTCACCAAAGCCCCATCACTGCGACCTGTATGCCCTCGTTGGCTGGCCCTCGTTGGCTGGCCCTCGCTTCATATTCATCGCCAAACCCACTGGCTCCAGGTCATCTATAAGTCTTTGCTAGGTAAAGCCCCGCCTTATCTCAGTTCACTGGTCACCATAGCAGCACCCATCCGTAGCACGCGCTCCAGCAGGCATAATTCACTGATCACCCCCAAAGCCAATTCCTGCTTTGGCCGCCTTTCCTTCCAGTTATCTGCTGCCAATGACTGGAACGAATTGCAAAAATCACTGAAGCTGGAGACGCATATCTCCCTCACTAACTTTAAGCATCAGCTGTCAGCACCTGTACATAGCCCATCTGCAAATAGCCCACCCAACTACCTCATCCCCATATTGTTTTTTTTCTTCTCCTTTGCAGCCCATTATCTCTACTTGCACACTCATCTTCTGCACATCTATCACCCCAGTGTTTAATTGCTAAATTGTACTTATTTCGCCGCTATGGCCTATTTATTGCATTACCTCCCTAATCTTACCTCACTTGCACACACTGTACATAGACTTTTCTATTCTGTTATTGACTGTACGTTTGTTTATTCCATGTGTAACTCTGTGTTGTTGTTTGTGTCGCACTGCTTTGCTTTATCTTGGCCAGGTCGCAGTTGTAAATGTGTTGGCCTGTGTGTATGTGTGTGATATGACAACATGTCATCTTGTAACTGTACATCAAACATAGTGATCATAAATGTTGACACTGTATATGACATCATTTGGAGATGTGAAGTGCACATTTGGACTCATGGGTGTTTGGCTTGCTTGTATGATGTCAAAGCGGTATTGATTATAATCCTCATGTCTCATCTTTCAAATACATAGAGTCATCTTAATTTACAGCATTTCCCTCACTCAGACAACAAAACATTTGCTGAAGTTCCCCAATTACCTGGAGGGATGGAGGCACCTTCTTGTTATGCGCAGTGCTCAAGTTCAGAACGGCTGTCAGCCAAAACCCATACAGTGCTGTGAAGTGCAGAGCTAGAGCTCTGACATCATGTACAGCCACTACGTTCTAATTTAGGCACTTATTAGTGCCTAAATCTGCCATTTTCAACCCGCATACGGTTATGAGCGTAAGTGGCGACCGTAAGCATCTTTACACCTACAGTATGTTTACCAGACTGCCATCAAGGGACTGTCCAAGTTTAGGGGTCAAAGGTCAGGATAGGTAGGCTAAGCTCTTAATAAGAGAGAGAGAGAAAGAGAGAGAGAGAGAACAGGATGGTTCAAACCTCCTCCTCTTCCTGCCATTGCAAACAGTCAACAGCATGAATGGCCACACGCACATCTAAGTAGCCCATAGACCACTAGGTAATCTTGTGTAATAGTAATACACTGTGGCAAACTGTGAATCGATAAACCCCAGTGGCCCGTTGCAAATGGACCAGCCAGCCACCAGCCACCACTGACTGCACTAGGAAGATTACTGGGAAACGGCGGGGCAGAGCCATTTCCCAGTAATCCTCCTGAAGCCATTTCCCAGGAGAGAGGACTGAAGGCTCTGTTCTGCTGCCAGGCGATCACAGTAGGGGCGAGCACAGACCCAAATAGATGAAAGAGTCTTGGGTTTGCTTATCGCACACTTCCTTTCGTTTCGGGGTTAGAGAAACAGAATTAGGCTAAGACAGCAAATCCAGTTTTCGCTGATATCGAGGGACAGTAGGACGGTTGAACTTTCACCTCATGACGGCCGAAGAAAGGTGAGGCCTCCCGTGAAGAGCCCACTTCCTCTTACTTGAGGTCTTTTGTTCAGTTTCCTGTCCCAAATGACTTTACAATGCGTCATGAAATCATATTTTTGTTTTCGCTACAAAGACTTCTTGACGGTGGGAACGTCACAGATATAGAATCACTGGATTGTATTTCATGCACTATAGGAGAGAAAACACAGTTAGCATATTTGGTTCCTTGGAAGTTGTGAGAATGTATATTTTTGGTTTCCCATTGGTTCTGGGAATGAAGCCTTAAGTTTCCTGACTGATAAAACTGAAAGTTTTTTAAACGTTCTGAGAACGGAAGTGAACATTTTGCTCTGGGAACGTTAATTTTAAAGTTGCAGGGAGGTTCTGAAAATGTTTTACAATGGTTCCTTGAACATTTTTCTTGACGATTTTATTAACGTTAAAGGTAATTAAATAACGTTCTGAGAAAATGTTTCAACAAGACTTTTAGTAGCACTGCTAGCTTAGTTTGGGTTAATTGTTTTGAACTCCAAGCACAGATAGAACACGTGGAAATTAATTTGTTTACGCATTAATCATGAAAGCACATTTATTTGATATTATGATACGGCTCGTCTGTTCTCTATCCATGAAATTAGTCCACTGCGCCACCAGGATTGAGCTAGCGTGGCATGTTTTATTTATTTATTATACAAACCTGTTAATTTTTGTCAAGTCAAACAGACCTCATTTCAAAGGAAACAAGCACTCGTTAAGATCCGGTGTGGCCAATTAGTCGGTGTGGCCAACACACCTGAACACACTAAACAAGATAGAGGATAGAGAGTGTTTTGTTAATGCTGAGAACGTAATGTATATGTTTTTATATAGCATTCTTAGAACATTCTTTGAACGTTACTAAAGTTTTCAAGAGTTTTTTTATGGAAAGTTTCTTTAACATTCTCAGAACAATTTGAGCATATTACTTTGAATAAAACCACGAGGAAACCTAAATGAAACGTTATGGTAAAGTACTGACGTTACATTTTACATTTTAGTCATTTAGCAGACGCTCTTATCCAGAGCGACTTACAGTAGAGAATGCATACATTTCATTTCAGGCATTTTTTTTTGTACTGGCCCCCCATGGGAATCAAACCCACAACCCTGGCATTGCACACACTGTGCTCTACCAACTGAGCCACAGGAGAATGTTGTTCCTTAAAGTTTTCCAAACTATTTGATACCATTCCCAATGTCAAACCAGTTGGAGAACGTTCCTAGAATATTACCAACATTGAAACGTAATCATGTTTGAACTTTCAGGAAACATTCAGTTAAAGTAATGAAATACCAAGAAAATCTAGTTTTTTTTTGTCTAGTGTCTTAAATGTGCCGAGAATGTTCCAAAGCCAACCAACTATCTTGCACCATTCCTAGAAATTTGTGGTAAGGTTGTATGCAAAATAAACATAGGACAACCACACTCTCACCAAGCTCTAAGAAACAAATGGTTCTCAGAACGTTATGTGCTAGCTGGGAAGACTAACATGCCAACCCATTAACATCCCTTTCATTGGAATCCATGTTGCTCCCCATAGAAATATAATTGGAATCTATGATGTTCCCCATAGAAATAGTAAATCTAGTCATTCTATTTCTATGGGGTATGCAATTGATTCCAAGGGCCATGTGCTCTGGGTTTGCCTGATAAAGTCTTGGCTCTACTCTAGATTGCATGACTGGCGGATTCCAGCCTTGTAGTCCTCATTTACAACCTACACGCACCATTTACAACCCTACATCACAATCCATTTACCAGCTTCACCTGACCGTATCACATTGTGACCATTGACCTTTGGTGACCTTTCCCAATGTATCAGACCCAAGGTACCTGGAGCCCGGGCTAATCATCTTTAGTGTTCAGTTAACCACGGCCCATCAGAAGATGAATGATCTTAAACTCCAATCCCATCTCACTGTCAGTCAGTCAGAGGCTGGTGTACGTGTCAAGAGGCTGTTGTGGCGAAGTGAAGATAAGTCAAGACAAATCAAGGTTGTGTTCAGCATGGTGAACCTTTTTAGAAATGGTGTGAAACAAGGAAACGTACTATTTGAACTTGGGAAAGGTTTGAAAACGCTTTGCCAAGAGGAAAAAATCACAGTTGTGTTCTTCTGTAGTGAAAAAATGTTTTGAAACGGGAGTGAAGCGTTTTGAACTTGGGAAATGTGCCTGAACACAAACCCGGTGTAAAATGGCCAACGTTGGATAATACTGATAACTGTTTAACTTTATCTGGTATACCGGTTTGAGTTCATCTCACTGTTGCAGAACTGAAAATTGATACAAAGTTCACCCTCTTGTAGGCTTTCGGCCACATACCTCCCTTGCAGGTTTTTTCAACATTTTGGATAAAGCGCCACCACTACACCCCGACAAACGAAACTCACTGCACCGCTGATTCAACTTAGCCCACTAAACAAATGGCTAAGGCTACAATGAGATAAAATACCTGAGACATCCCCACTTTCCCCCCTTCCGCTAAACCTTGCACTCTACAGTCTTTTTTTTGGCAAGCGATCTCTGTCAAGGAGATGGGTCCTACCCGATGAAGCCCGATGGGCCATCTGATACGTTATGAACGGAAGTGCTCTCACCGGCTCCCTTTATGCTGATGCTGAGCACTTTTTCTGAAGGGAACGGACGCCATACTCCGGAGGACAAGGGCTCCGGGAAGCAGGCCAAAGATGGCTAAGAAGGAACATTTGTTTCTGATTTGGCCCGGGAGCTTAATGACCAGAGCGGATACTGAGATTTCTCTGGTTACAGAGTCTGTCCTGTTTTGTTATGTTCCAAATGATGGAGAACTGGAGGCCGTACAAAAATGAAACCCAGAAGTGAACCGTTACTTATGAGAGAGAAGGGGGAAAAGAGTTTGGATTTGGACAGGGAGCTATGTTGGCGTATGAGAATGTTTATGGTTTATGGTTGAGGCCGCTCCAGTCAATGTGGGATGTGCCAAGTTCCAGTCTTGTACAAAAATCCCCCTTTGAGGATTAAAACTATTTGAGAAAATCTCTGCTTCTCTACTATCCTTCTATCAGACTCAAGCAGCTTCGTGAACTGGTAGATAGGACAATAGCAAGCTTCTTACAGTAGTATAATCTATATACTGTAGATTTTACAAAGATAGGCCACCTTTTACTTTTAGAAATGTGTCACTTCAAATCTCACCATCATTAACAGTTAGTCATTTGTGACGTGAAATCCAGCACTCGCTAATGAAGCAGTTCAAAAATAGAATGGTGTTAGCTATTTCCTTGCCAGCTCTCATCATCCACTCTTCAACAAGCCTCCATTCTATAATCCTGTACCATCAACTCACCTTTTTTCTGTTACTTTGGAAAATGATAGCATAAATAAATATGGACGTGGGGCAAACCCAAATCACTCAGAAATATTCCTTTTGTTACTGAGCAATTTTGTTATTAACAATACCATTGGAGGACAGAGAATAATTGATTATTGATATTCGGTGCAGGGTTAGAATCAATTCAATTTCAAGTGAAAACTCTGAAAACTAGTTCAAATCTTGTAGGTTAATGAAATAAATCTTTATTTTCGAGGCTATTTTTAATTCGGTTTGAGTTGAAACTGTATTTTTACAGACACTGACTAATATGTCTCTTCCTGCTTAAGGCCAGTATGTAGCCTACAAGCTAGCATACTGAATTCCGGCACTTTAAGTAGCATCTTTCTAAGAACATTCCGTGTCCCGATTTAATACAGTACGTTGACATAGTTAATTCTGTATCAACTTTGGTTGAAGGGGTTGAGGTAACTTGATTGTGTATTTGGCCTCTGCAAAGGTCTTCAAACTACATCTGGTTTCAACATGAGGTAGTGGTTCGAAGCTCTGTGATGTTTTCATAAGGTAGCCAACAGTAAGCTTTTAGTAATGGCTACCAGGACCAACCACCGTCCAAAAACACTTCTGTGGCAGACTGGTGGTTTATAAGACTCAAATAAACCGGCACAACAACCTAGCCATAACTAAGGATTTCTGCCTTTTTATGTCTCCCTGTCATCCCATATCTTTATCCCTGCCTCACTCACTCCCTTTCTCTCTCCTCCCCTCCTCCGCCACCTACCCCTGTCTATTTTTATCCTCCTCTCCCTTTGATCCATTATGTATTCTCGAGCTGTCGTGCCCCCTTTACGTTCGTCTCCTTCCTCCCTCCATCCTCCCCCTCTCCCGATTAAATTATACCGCTCCACTACCAGTAATTGTATAAAGTCTCCGCTGGACGACCCCTGAGGACACCGCAAGACGGGAGAGAGAGGAGAGAGAGAGATGAAGAGGGAGAGAGAGAAAGACAGGGCAGAGACTGGAGGAGAGAAATGGAGAGTGAAAGACGGGAGAGAGAAATGAGAGTCGAGGCGTAGAGAGAGAGGTGAGGAGAAAGAAAGACAGACAGACTGAGGAAGAGATGAAACTGGGGCTGTTATGCAACGGCGGCTCCCTCCACAGCGTTAGCTCTGTTTGGTCTGGCTGGGGAGGGGAGGGGAGGGGGGGAGAAAATAAAAAATGCACTGCAATCATAGAGCGAGCCCCCCAGGCGACAGCTATCCTCCAATCACCACGCAGGGCCTCTGCCATGACGACGAGTTACCGAGCAGAATTTCCTCACCAGAGCACATCGATCGGTAGCTTACTACCTGCAACACATCCACAGAGGCCTAGTATCCACGGAAACACAACCTGCTAACTCTCCTCTCTGAAAGGAGGGAGTGAACAGAAAATAAATGAAGGAGAGGAGAGGAAGAGACATCAAACACAGCCCAAATCCTCACAACACTGTTTACGTAAGCCTGGTAGGATCTATTCTAAGGGCTTCTGTCTACTGTTCCTTTACTGAGTGAGCTAAATGCACTCCATCTAAACTGCAGCTCTTCATTGCTCACAGTTGCAGACACACAAGTCCACTGCACTTTAACAATAAGGGTTTTTTTCCCTCGAAAATACCAAAGTCCGCGAACGCAGACAGCCTCTGATGTTCGTCGTTAAAAGCCCCCATGTGTGTCTGTTTTTTTTTTTGTTGCTTTGCCAACTTATTCCTGGCACCTTGACCTCTTACTCGAGAAGACCACCCAAAAGCCCCCCCCCAATACTGCTGAAAGTCCCCCTCTGGAATTAAAGGGGGAGGACGAAGTGGGGTCTCACAAAATTCAGGTATTGGTTCTCCGACAAAGATCTTTGTGTTGTATAGGGGGAGACCAAAGCACCAGCCTCTCTCTCTCTGAGAGAGAGAGGCGGACATGACCCCCTGCCCCCCCACTTATAGGACCCCAATAAGCGAGGACACGTAGTGGTGCCATATGTGGGGGGGAGATGTGTGTGTGTTGTATGAGTTCACTGGGTTGGGCCATTAGCGTCAAGGGCGGACCCCAGCCCCCTACGCAAACCCAGTAGGTTTAAAAATAGAACAGTTCATATCGGCGAGGCTGAGTGCATTGATGTTATTGGACTTGACACACACAAAATATCTTTCTCTTGCTTTCTCTATCTCTCTCTTTCTTTCTCTGTCTATCCTTTCCCCCGATTGCTGCAAATGAACAGGGGGCTACACACCACAGTGGCTCCACTGTGACCGGGCCAACAGACAGGCCATGTCATCAGTCTCTCTATCTCTTTCTCCCTCCATCTCTCTTTCTCTTTCACCACCGGTCAGTGACTCTGGAAAGCCCTCTCTGTCCCATTCATACACAGAGAGAGAGAGAACAGGGGTCAGTGGAGATAGAGTGGCATCAGCGGTTTGGACCCACCTGGACTTGTCCAACAAGAAACACTTCAACACTTTTCAGCTGAAAAAGGTTTTTAAATGTTTTCCGTTTCATGCCCTAATGAACACTCCCCTGGTCTCAGACAACTAACTGGTTCAGTTACAATGACTGGCATGTAAACTCAGCAAAAAAAGAAACGTCCTCTCACTGTCAAATGCGTTTATTTTCAGCAAACTTAACGTGTGTAAATATTTGCATGAACATAAGATTCAACAACTGAGACATAAACTGAACAAGTTCCACAGACATGTGACTAACAGAAATGGAATAATATGTCCCTGGGGGGGTCAAAATCAAAAGTAACAGTCAGTATCTGGTGTGGCCACCAGCTGCAGTAAGTACTACAGTGCATCTCCTCCTCATGGACTGCACCAGATTTGCCAGTTATTGCTGTGAGATGTTACCCCACTCTTCCACCAAGGCACCTGCAAGTTGCCGGACATTTCTGGGGGGAATGGCCCTAGCCCTCACCCTCCGATCCAACAGGTCCCAGACGTACTCAATGGGATTGAGATCCGGGCTCTTCTCTGGCCATGGCAGGACACTGACATTCCTGTCTTGCAGGAAATCACGCACAGAACAAGCAGTATGGCTGGTGGCATTGTCATGTCAGGATGAGCCTGCAGGAAGGGTACCACATGCGGGAGGAGGATGTCTTCCCTGTAACGCACAGCGTTGAGATTGCCTGCAATGACAACAAGCTCAGTCCGATGATGCTGTGACACACCGCTCCAGACCATGACGGACCCTCCTCCTCCAAATCGATCCCGCTCCAGAGTACAGGCCTCAGTGTAACGCTCATTCCTTCGACGATAAACGCGAATCTGACCATCACCCCTGGTGAGACTAAACCGCGACTCGTCAGTGAAGAGCACTTTTTGCCAGTCCTGTCTGGTCCAGCGATGGTGGGTTTGTGCCCATAGCCGAAGTTGTTGCCGGTGATGTCTGGTGAGGATCTGCCTTACAACATGCCTACAAGCCCTCAGTCCAACCTCTCTCTGCCTATTGCGGACAGTCAGAGCACTGATGGAGGGATTGTGCGTTCCTGGTGTAACTCGGGCAGTTGTTGTTGCCATCCTGTACCTGTCCCGCAGGTGTGATGTTTGGATGTACCGATCCTGTGCCGGTGTTGTTACACATGGTTGTACGTCTTGTCTCCCTGTAGCGCTGTCTTATGTGTCTCACAGTACGGACATTGCAATTTATTGCCCTGGCCACATCTGCAGTCCTCATGCCTCCTTGCAGCATGCCTAAGGCACGTTCACGCAGATGAGCAGGGACCCTGGGCATTTTTCTTTTGGTGTTTTTCAGAGTCAGTAGAAAGGTCTCTTTAGTGTCCTAAGTTTTCATAACTGTGACATTAATTGCCTACCGTCTGTAAGCTGTTGGTGTCTTAACGAACGTTCAACAGGTGCATGTTTATTAATTGTTTATGGTTCATTGAACAGGCATGGGAAACAGTGTTTAAACCCTTTACAGTGAAGATCTGTGAAGTTATTTGGATTTTTACAAATTATCTTTGAAAGACAGGGTTCTGAAAAAGGGACGTTTCTGTTTTGCTGAGTTTATGACTATATCACCACCATCGATGACCATCTTTGTTTTGGTTTATGTTGCAGTACATCCACCCTTTCCATTATATCTACTAATACCGATAACCAAACCAAACAACCAAACACATCAAGTAAACAGCACCTTGCAGTGAAATATGGTACACATGAAAAGTTGTAAAGGGTGCAATTCAAATATCCTCCATTTTGAACAACAGAGTGAGAAAGCAGTGAAAAGTGGAGGGAGAAACTCAGGAGGGAGGAGGAGGAAAGGCCTCCCGTTCTCCTCTTAGCATTCCACTCTACTCAGCATGTGTGTGTGTGTGTGTGTGTGTGTGTGTGTGTGTGTGTGTGTGTGTGTGTGTGTGTGTGTGTGTGTGTGTGTGGAGGGTTCCCGTTTGTTCAGAAGAATGCAGTAATCTTTCGTAAAAGGGTGGAACTGTGCGGCTGCCAGCCCCAGCTGGGCAGGCCTCTCTCCTTTCAGAACTGGCCGTTGAATGACCCCCCCCCCCCCCCCCACGCTGCTGGGGCAGCATATGCACAGATGCACGTACACACGCACACGTTCATATGCACATACAGACATTGTGATGAGAGATAACATGGCACAGTCATTCCTCCCTAACCCTTGTCTGTGTTGGGTGTAAACATCTGCAATACCCTACTGTGTGAAAGGGAAAACCCCAAGGATGTCGGCATGTATCCCCGGGGTCAAACTGTAAACAAACTAGAGTCTCTCTTTGGTCGAGATTCAATCGGGACCACGAAAGATACTGATATTTAAAGATCATTTCCGATTGAGCCGACATCTGCAGTGTTCACCGTGAATGTGGTTTCCTCAAACATGCATTGCGGACATAACGTTGGATTGAATTTGGCCCCTAATTTCTCTCTCTCCAGCTCTCTGTCTCTTTTTACTATCATGTTATCTAATTTTATTGCGTTGCTATTGACTAAGTACAGCATGGCTGTAACGAAACAGGATTTGATCTGTTTCTGTAACTAACATCTAGATTTCTGCCTTACTCTGGATTCCTTTAATTATTGTGACACAAACTACTGTAACAGAGAATTTTTCTGATGATGAAGCAGAGGGAAAAAAGTAAGGGAAAAATGCATCATCCATACTGACCTATGGGCCCTGGTCAAAAGTACACAGCAATATAAATGGTGAACATTTAACTCTGAAAGTGTCAAATGTACACTCTTTTCAGTGAAAATATGAGTCCCAGTGTACTGGTGTTAAAATAACACTGTTTAAAGTGTTAAAGATTTAACTCTGTTGCAGTGTTCCCCTTTTAACTCTTGAGGAACTTGATTGTGGTGTCTGTATAGCTCTAATGTAGAGTAATATGCAGTGTAAAACGTAACACTTGATTTACAGTAAGCTGTTACACTTTCTCAGTGCAAGAAATTAACACTTGTAGTTTTACTGTAAATCATTTTGGGGTATTGTTTTAACACTGTATGGTGTAAAGCCTAATTTGCTTATTTCCCAGTGTGCCTTTACTTTTTCAGTAAAGTGTTACAGTTAACACCCATGTGTCACGTCCTGACCATAGTAAAATGTTATTTTCTATGGTAGAGTTGGTCAGGGCGTGACAGGGGGTGTTTTGTGTTTTTCTATGTTTTCTATATCTATGTTTAGTTCTAGTTTTCTATTTCTATGTTTTTTGGGGGGGATGATCTCAAATTAGAGGCAGATGGTCCTCGTTGTCTCTAATTGGAGATCATATTTAAGTCGTTTTTTTTCCCACCTGTGTTTGTGGGTAGTTGTATTCTGTTTAGTCTAGCTACATGACAGAACTGTGCGCTTTCGATTTCTGTTTGTTATTTTGTCTTTAGTGTTTTTGAGTTATAATAAATTTCATCATGAGCACTCAACACGCTGCCCTTTGGTCCCCTCTCTACGACAGCCGTTACACCATGAATGTATTTGTTTGTGACAGAGGCATGGTTGTTGAATTCTTTTCCTTTTAAAGGCCTGTGGTTTTCACCAAGTGAGTTCCTAAGTGAATGTTATCAATGAAAATGTTATGACAATATATGACATATATCGTAAGGCTTTACATATTGGCCTAGTTTTACCATAACACAGTGGTGTGACATTATGCTGGCTTGCAAAGTGATGTGTAATTCCTATTGGAATCCAGACAGAGTTAGGATATCCAACAGTTGGAATTTTTATTGACCCACAACCTGCATTCAGAATGACCATCGGGATTAGGAAACTTGATTTTAAAATAACAACCTAAACCATTTAAACTGGAAAAAAACATTACAGTAACGGGTGCAATAAATCTAACTAACTGAGTGGAATAGTTCAAATGTAAGTTATCTTTGTGTAGCATAAGTACACATGCAAAAACACAGATATTAAAAACAAACCCAAAAAATCTACCTGCAGTAGAGCATGCTGGGAAATATGAGAATGAATGATGTCGTTTTAATGGGACTGTTTTACTCTCCACAGTGTAAAACAATAACTCTGGTTATTAAAACCAACACTGAGGGTTATTTTACACCACTTAGTGTTAATTCCACTCTTACAGAGTGAATTTAACTCCTGAATCAACACTAGAAATGTGCTGTGTAGTTCACATAAGAACATATGTACAGTATATAAGGAATAGGGTGCCATTTGGGACACCAAGCCAAGATCTCCAATCTACTTCTAACTTCCATGCCACATTCCTCTGCTCCTTGCAACCCAATATGGACAATTTACTGTAGGAACCAAATCTAAGTTTCCTCTGTGGTCATCACTAGATAGCGGTGTGTGTGTGCATGCATGCACATATGTGTGTGTATGCGTGCATGTGTGAGTGCATGTTTGTGTGAGTGTGCGTGCATGCATATTTAGAACTATATGTGTGTGTGTGTGTGTGTGTGTGTGTGTGTGTGTGTGTGTGTGTGTGTGCGTTAGTGCCTGTGCGTGCATATACACGTGTGTGCGGGTGTGTGTTTGTCTGTGTGTGAGGGTGTGGGGGGTCACATTCCGTTGCATTATCGTAATGATAACTGCTGTTGAAACATTCCATATAACCTCCAGTGTACTTGTGCCAAGCCAGCGTTCAGTAATTACCGGGGTGGAAGCACCACTTTGCTCCTGTTACTGGAAATCTTGGAATATTTTGCCCGCTAAAGCGTCCTTTCAGGATAAAACAACAACAACATCAGCGTCCATTAAACCAGGAAACGACATAAGCCCTAAGGCTTAGTTTAGTGAATGTTATAACTCTCTTACGTGCATTTGTTGGCACACACGCATTCATGCATGCACGCGCACTCACACACACACACACACACACACACACACACACACACACACACACACACACACACACACACACACACACACACACACACACACACACACATTCATGCACATTTGCAGACAACTTGCATACACGTTTCAGCAAAGCCATCATTTGAGGTAAGAGTCATAGACCATCACATTGCACTAATATTTGATTTGAACGTTTGAAAGTTGAAAGTCAACTGGCTCTACAAAAGTTAAACAATGAATTATATAGATGAAAGCATTTTGTCAAAACAAGCAACGTAAGTAGTGCATATGCATTTGTCATTGCAATGTAAGCACAGAACGAGCAGTCAGACAGTCCCCATGTTTTGACTCACTCAGTCCCCCCTCCATGAATCATGGTTAGCACCTCTGTCAGTCTGTGGGGGAGTGTTGGCCAACCGGCCCTCTGATTCGCTGGAACCCTGTAAAATCTCAACTGGCTTTGACCTCTGGTGTTGCTAGGCAATGCTGAGGGGAGAACAGGGCACTCTTTGAAAAACAGGTTGGTGTGTGTTCACACTGGCTGACCAGAGCAGACCCCGCTCTACCCCTCAGGCAGACCATTAAGTACACATTAGGGAGCCTCTGGACAGACTCAAACTGGATTTTACAAACACAGACAGACCGGCCTACAACTGGACGTCTCAGCCAAAAATATTGTATATTTGCACACAGAGGGCTGTTTTCCCAGACACAGATTAAACCTAGTCCTGGAAAAAGAAGCATATTCCATGTTCCTTAAAAAGATGGCTACTGGAGGTTCTTCATTTAAAGTGCTTTTAAGTCCAGGACTATAGGTTTAATCTTTGTCCAGGAAACTGGCCAAGGGAGTCCAGAGCAAAAAAGAGTTTCATCCTTGACAGATGACAAAATAATTGTGGCCCTCAAGGCATCTGAGGTCACGGGTCGTAAAAAATTATATTTCTTCAAACCATTGATAAAATTATTCACGTTGAGTCAATGTGAGTCATTGATCAGAGGGTATCATGCAGCTCACTGTGTCCACTAAACACACAATAACAAAAAGAGAGGCGGATAGGTAAAAGGAAGGGAGGGACAGGAACTCTCTCTCTCTGTGTGTGTGTGTGTGTGTGTGTGTGTGTGTGTGTGTGTGTGTGTGTGTGTGTGTGTGTGTGTGTGTGTGTGTGTCTGACTGTGTGGTCTGCTGATGGAGGGGAATTCCATACTCCAGATCAACTACACCACCCCCCCTCCAAAGTGCAACCTAGCGCAGCATAGACACCCAGATATACTAACTCTAGTCGGGATGGGGTGGGGGGTGGAATGTGAGTAATTGCAGCTTGCAGCATGGAGTACACATTGCTAACAGGGTGAAAAAAGAGAGCTTAACACAAGCAAGGAAAGTCAATCATTCCCCGGGGTGAGTCAGATTTAAAAGTAAATCACATCGACCAATGTGTGGAGACGTGACATTGGAGGTTGTTTTGTAAAGTCCTGGTCAAAACAATGTTATTTATGAAAAAGGAAGTGACATCAGAGTGTTGACAGTAAAGAGGCGACAGGGGACACTTTTATCCTATGACTTTGTTTAGAGTGGTGTATCACAAGGGTCGGGACCCTTCTTGTTTAAATGTAGCTTGTTTTGGGGAGTTTTTAAACCTACCCGAACACTAAATAGACACACCAACAATATAGGTCTCTAACAAGCGCCATTGAATGCTCTTAAGTTGCTGGTCTCCACAACTCCACAGCACAGGAAGAGCCAAGTACAACATACACCAACTTTAACAACATGTTGCCGTTTCTTGGCTTTAAATTGAGATGTTGTGTTATTATTTACATCCTCTTATGTAAACAACCAATATTTCCGACTGTAGTTGAATGGAAATGATGTTGACTCTAATAAACTGCATTCATCAATCTGACTCCATTATTAGGTGAATAAATACCATAGGTCCATAGGCCTATTCATTGGGTCTTGTTAAGGTAGCAAGCCTTGCATCACCACTCGGAATACTAGAAGTTACATGTGACCAAAAGAGCTAATATCTTGCGATCTACGTCTTAGCATTAAATGATTGAGCTAACCTTAGCTCAGAGATGCATAGTTAGAGGACAAGCATTTATGCTATGTGTATTGTGAATTATATTTACCAATAGACCTACTAAATGATGAACATATAGTCAAAGTGTTACTCTGTAAAACGAGGGATGCATTCACTCACTAATAGGATTTATTAGTCATGAAATAATTGACACTAAACTATTACAGAGTACATGAAATATATGATACATTACATAATAACACAGAGTAAATGACTGTTGACTAAATGAGACTTAAAGTGGTGACACGTGTCTTCAGTTAATAATAATCTCAGAGAAAAAAATGATGTGTCTCAGGAGCTTGCTAACAAGTTCTCAAAGTATGAGCGAATTCACTACCCTTTTAATCAAATTCAAGCAGGAACTCCCCCGAACCTGAATTAACATTTATTTGCACTTTGCTACCCAGTTAGCGATGAGCAATTAGGAGGCCGGCGTACCTCCAGAGTACCCATTGCCTCACGGGGCGCCCGCGATATGCCACTTTGTCAAGCGGCAGCTGTGCTCCTGCCGTTCAAGTGTCGTTTTCCTCACACAGCCCACCCACCCTTCAACCGCCCTTCTCCCGCCCTTCACCCGCCCTTCTCCCGCCCTTCTCCCGCCCTTCTCCCGCCCTTCACCCGCCCTTCACCCGCCCTTCACCCGCCCTTCTCCCGCCCTTCAACCGCCCTTCACCCGCCCTTCACCCGCCCTTCAACCGCCCTTCAACCGCCCTTCTCCCGCCCTTCACCCGCCCTTCTCCCGCCCTTCAACCGCCCTTCTCCCGCCCTTCAACCGCCCTTCACCCGCCCTTCACCCGCCCTTCTCCCGCCCTTCACCCGCCCTTCACCCGCCCTTCACCCGCCCTTCACCCGCCCTTCTCCCGCCCTTCACCCGCCCTTCACCCGCCCTTCAACCGCTCTTGGCAATGGCGACAAAACTGACAGTAATCAATGTGTAATAGTTCCTTTACTATGTGATGTACTAACAATAAAACAATAAAAACAAGTGCAAAAGAAGCATGCAGATCAAAGAAAATAAGATGTAAATAAGAATAAGATCAAACCAAAATAGCCTTAAGATTAAAACCAAAATAGCCTACATTCATATAGTATGGACACTTTTTTGCCCATGTGCTTAGAGTGGAATAACAACAGTGCAGTATCAGCATAGAATTATAATGAAAGTATATCTACGTAGTGCAATTAGGTGACATAATTATTTCATTGGTCCAGTAGACTAAAGTGATTTAAGTGTGTACAGAATATGAATAAATGGTAAGTGTGTGGTAGGGTGCAGGAGTCAGCCCAGGGTTCAGCTGTTGGATCAGTCTTGTGGCTTGGGGGTAGAGGCTGATTTTGAGATAGGTGGTCCGAGACTTGATGCTGACCCTCACTGCAGCGGATCCCTCTCCCCTGTCCGCCGCCTTCTCCCGCCTTCACAATCGGAGGCCCCTTTCAGCTAAAGGGTGACCTGAATCTGGACCCCCTTATCCATGGCATCCTGGGTTCTTCCGAATGGCTTCTATACACAAAGATAGAACATTGAATTAGATTTGAATAGCACAAGGTCTTACGCATGAGTTTAATAATTTACTTAAAAGTTGAGAAAACAAATGTTATACATTTAATAATATCAAAACTTACTGTGAAGAATGGTCTTCAGAAACAAGTCCCTGAAACAGGCCTTATGCTCTGCCCCAGTCCAGGTTGTGGCAATGGCAAGGCGGTTTGACAGAATGCAATGTAGAGCATCGGCCACACTGTTAACTTCAGGTCCTTAGCATTACAGCCAGAAACCTAAGAAATTACACACTATGTTAACATATTTCCCACCCCCTATATTTTAAAAACATGTATTGTGACAGTCTAAAGACAAATTGCAGATATTTCCAATGGGTATTTACATTTAATTTGGTAACAGTTATGTTCTTACAGTGAAAACAAAAGGCAGGAACAACACACCCAGATTCTTATCTAATCAACTTAATTTGAATGTTATGACCAGATAACAGGAATGTGCCCGATAACCAGCCAAAATACACCAACCATAAAACATGCAATTCAATTAAACACTGGTCTTCATCGTGGTTCACATTTGTTCACTCTCTACATTTCAACTAGATGACTGATACTACACCTTAAACACTTTAAACATGCGGTCTCACCAGTTCTCTGTACCTAAGCAAGGTCAGTCGAGTTCACCCAAACCGGACTCCCATTTTAGACTCTAAATGGCCCCAGTGACCTCACCACTCAACCAAATACCAGATGCTTTGTGCCTTTTCCTCTGGCACTTCTCCATTATCAATCACAACCAACTCTCCTGTGACATGTTTATGTAAATAACAACCAAGGGTTGAATAATGCCTCTCAGGTGTGTCTGCTCCAGAGTCCAGAGTCTCTCTCTCTTTCAGGATGTGTCAACATGTTAATTGCTGGGTGAAATTCTACAGATAGTTCAGCTACGGAGTTGTCAGGCTGCGTTTTCAAACAAAGCCTTTTGGTTGTAATTAAAATGTGAGAGGAGAAGTGTGTCATTTTCACTGCCTTTTCTGGTTGCGACCAACTACACAAATCAATCGCCACTGTCGAGTTAGTAGCGTCATACATTTTGCAAATAGTGCAAAAACAAGTGGATGAATTGGAAACAAACTCAGACAGCAGTCCGATTTATTAGTCAGGCAATTCATGGCAAGAAAAAGAGAACGTGGACAGACAACTGTTGAACTGTGTTTGTGCCAAGACAACGCCCCATGAATCAGTGATGTTGCCTCCCAGCCAGGTCGAATCTGTGTCTGTCCCCCGGCAGATCAAATAACCTCCACAATGCTGAGTGGATAGAATGGGGAGGACTGAATAGAAAATGCCGACCTTGAGGGCCTCAATGTGAAAGATATAACTCACTCCAGTTGGCCCCCTATCAGCACATACCAGATAGTCCTATATTTCTATTGAATTTATTTCTATTTTTAATCCCAGCCCCCGTCCCTGCAGGAGGCCTTTTGCCTTTTGGAAGGCCGTCAATGTAAATAAGAATTTGTTCTTAATCTAGTTAAATAAAGGTTAAATTAAAAAAAGTTGAATTGAAGAACATTGAGGTCTTGTGAATGGTTTTGCTCTTCAATAAATCCTGTAGATACCAATCAATTTGGGGTATGATGAAAAATGACAGCGTTCTTCTGTGGGCTGAGCCATCCGGTGTTAATGTGGTGCCATATCTACCTAAAATGGGAGAATTATACGTGTTAGTACGTGTTATTGTAAAGTGTCACCTTTATAACTTGATCACAAGTATTGTATAAGGCCAGAAATATGAAGCCCTGACAAAGCCGCCTTGTTCAGTTACAGATCATAAAGATTAGAAAAGCACAACCTCACTGCGCCAGTGGGTCTAACAATAACAGAACTATATGGGTGGCTGTTAAATGTAAATGGTGCACTAATTAAATCATATAAGAAACAAAATGTTCAAGGGGCCTCTGTGAATTTGTGTACATTTTTGGTAAACATGCCATGGCAAATGATCAAAAACCGAAACATTTTTTGATCAACTGTAAGCAAATGATATGAGAAACAAAATGGTTCCATATGCCGCTGGGCATGAGTCAATCGACATGCCGTACAATCTGTATACAGAAGCAGATTCATAATGAAGGCACCATGATTGTTGCACGACAAGGCTTTACTTACCATGTTCTACCTATAGCCCATGTGGTTCTCTCCAGTGGACCTTTGCACAAAAAACAGTCACTAAAGAGAAACCATCCTTTACGCCTTTTTGGCTACTTCCTAATAGTTTTACACAGAATGCTGTCCTTGTCTGCTGTCCTATAAGACTAAAAGCTCTGGACAAGTGAAACAATGGGTGCATCTCAATAGTCAAAAGAGCCTACCTCTCTTCCTCGTCTTCCCTTTACCGGAACAGACATAAAAGAACCGGAGAGGTGAAAACAAAAATATAGACACCCACAATGTTGCTTTGACCTATTCTGGGTTTTCAGATTAATGGAGATGAAGGCGGGGAGATGAGGTGAGGCAGCCTCTTCAGGCCATTTAGATGCAAAACATGTGAGACCTAAAGGCCTTTTACCTATCACTGGTGATGAATAAAATAATAAGAAGAACCTCAGTCTCATTGGCCTTTATGGCAAATATACTATAAGTGTCAGTGGAGGCTGCTGAGGGGAGAACGGCTCATAATACTGTCCGGAACGGAGCGAATGGAATGGCATCAAACACATGGAAACCACCATTCCACTGATTCCCCTTCAGTCATTACCACAAGTACGTTCTCCCCAATGAAGGTGCCACCAGCCTCCTGTGGTAAGTGTACAGCATGTCTGTGTGACGGCAAGCTGATAGCTTTGGGAAGCTGAAATCAAATGTGAGAGGTGTGGCTCTCATGCTCAATGGGAGTGTAGTTGAGTTACAAGTAGCATAGTTGTCTCGAACAATGTGGACAGCAATACCCAAGGCCTCCCAGGGACAGTACAGTACAATTCGCACCGTCATCGCTGAGGCATTGTTTCGATAGAAACCCTAGGCATGCACTCTCTCACGCACATGGGCCCCGTGCACACTCAGGTTGTACAACTAATGTACAACACATTTGACACATCAGGTTGTGAGAAGGCTGAGAGTTTTTCTGTACAAAGATAATTGGAAACACCGCACAATAGTTTTATAAACCCTTTTGGCCAGACAAACTCTGTTGTATCGCAAACATATCAGTTGTATCAAAACCATCCAATGCGTTGTACATCAGTTGTACAACCTGAGTGTGTACAGGGCTATGGACACACAATGATCCAAATATGGCACCCTCCTTCACAAACAAACCCTGAGTGAAACCCAAATCTTCCCCGGCAACACAATGGTTCCCGAACACACATTTATAGACCTTACCATGCCCTTTGATATACAAGCCTCTTTTTCCCACACTTAATAATTAACCAATGACAGGCGAGACGTATCGGGGGGGAAACCTAGACGTCGTCGCGTGAACACATTAACTTTTCCTCCCTTCCTGCCGAGATGGCAAGCAAGGTCACCTGATCCCTCCACCGGGCAGCGATGACATATTCCACATCCCCTCGCTTCAGCCGGGCAGCCAGTCGTGTAAGGAGAGGTTATTATTGTTGTCTCTTCTTTTTCTCCTACAAGTCTGACATAATCAGTCCACGCCAGTGGTGCGTAACGCGGCGCATGAATAAGACATCATCTCTGTGGTCTCTTTTTTTCCACTCTAAATGTTTAATAAGTGATGAGATAGAAGATGATCCGTGACATATTTAGAGCAGTTGTTAGTGACAGTCTGTTGGCTCGGGTGTTTTGGACGATAGATGATTGCCTTTCAAAGTGATCATACGCTTTGAGCGTACTTTGTTGTCAGAGAAAGGGGTGGAGGTGTGTGTGTGTGTGTGCATAAGTGTGTGGATGCGTGTCTGTGTGTGGCCTACAAATGGTATAGGAAGCATCTTTCACATGTCAGTAATGTTTGACATTCTCTTGGGGATTAGAGTAGCTGTAGCTCCATTTCAAAAACCTTCATTCTTCTCTTTAGTTGAAGTAAGACAAAGCCGAACCAAAACAATGAGCAGTTCCCAGATCAAATTTCCGACTCAAACTCAACAAGTGCCTATTTTTAGATTCCTTTGAACCAACTATGCCACATAGGAGAGTGCCCATTATTGTTTCAAATGCTTTGTTTAATCTTACCAGAAAAAATATTTATGCCGCAATGGTACAGTAGCTTGGGAGAGGTAGAGCTGAGGTGGCGGCCAGAGGGTTTCAAGTGGTGAATGTTATACGTAACGCCCACAAAGGCCGGCATGAAATTCCATTCAAGGGATCACCCACTGGAGGTTCTCACATGGTTCACACAGGGCAGTGTCATGATGAGATAGCATCAGGTATGTTGTTGTTCCAAAGATTACAGCTCACCTGCAATTATTATATCATCAAAATAATAGCCGCGATCTCATATGTTTGGCTTCATGTAAAACGGCCCAACACCAATTTGCTCTAACAAACTGATAACTCATTCAAGTTCTTTAGCGTTTTATGCTAACCTCAGAGTAAAAGATGCACTATGCAGAAATCGTTCAGCCATTTCCTGGTTGCTAAAATTCGGATAGTTCGCCTAATTTCGCTTTATGTGACAAAATAAGCAAGTATAGCGTAGAAAATCATTGGACCATCTACACCTTTGTGAAATAAAACCAAACATATTGTATTTTCAGCTGTTTGAAGCTAGTGTACAAAACCAAAAGTTAAAGAAGCAAAAACTAAACTTAAGAACGGAAAGCATAGAAATAGCTCACATAGAGAAAATCTACCGCTTTTTAGACTTACTTTCAAGGAGAATGACATATCTATAACACTCACATTTCTATGTGAACTTGGTCATGTCACCCAAAAAGTTACATATTGCAGCTTTAACTTTGCCATCAAATCAAAATACAATGACATTTGGTGGTAGCTGTTTCTATTTTCTCTCATTAGTAAAACTATGTAAAAATGAGCACCAGAACAAACCATAAAAACAAAATGATCTCACAATACTGTTCATTTCTTGACCTGTCTTTTTCAAGCGAGACAAATGTCCCTCTAGACCAGGCCTGGGCAACTCCAGTCCTCTGGGACCTGATTGATGTCACACTTTTACCCCAGCCCCAGCTAACACACCTGATTCCAATAATCAACTAATCGTGATCTTCAGTTAAAAATGCAATTAGTTTAAATCAGGTGTGTTTGCTATGGATGGGGGATAAGTGTGACACCAATCAGGCCCCCGAGGACTGGAATTGCCCTGGCCTGCTCTAGACCCTGACATTGATCAACCAAACAGGCAGCCATTTTGAGAGCTCAGCCACCAGTTGGCATGATTTGCTGACAGACAGAAACTGTTGCTCTCTGCCTGTGGACCCGAGTCATTTCCATGGCAACAGTAAGGCTCTAGCTTTCCTTGGCACTGGTCGATCTCCATCAAGGCCACAGCGAAAGACAACCCACGTCTTCCGATAGCTGGGCGTTTGGGATAAACCAATTGTGAAACACAATGAGGGAATATATTTATTTGCATTCGAATCATTGGCTGTCCTTAGACATATCCCAAATGAAATGAAAACCCCTACAGTTGTACTCAGTTGTACTCAATATTTCCTTTTTGGCAAGTGTATGATGAGCCCATATTAAAGAGACACTATCAAAATCTCCATGACACCAAAAATAAATGAGGGATTTAAGCAAGGCTTACCATATCACCCTTTGACTTCAAAGCTGTCTGTTACGGCATCCATATTAGATAGCTTTCAGGCAATACATTCAGGAGATCAGCAATCCCACCCTCCCCAAACTGACATCCCCCCATGATGGGCCAGTATGCACTTCAGATGTTGCTTTTATGGCTGTCTTGGAATACCTGCTACACTGACATCTGTGAAGATACTGCTTGACTTGGACAGGCTTTATCACATTAGAAGGGCTTAGGGCTTTGGCACCATGTTGAATCGCCACTGTCAAAAAGTGACATGGCCACCCTTTAATCAGATGGAGATTTCTGCCAATGGAAATGTGATGATTCAGACAGGAGGCTTCATACGTTCTGTAAGGCTCCTGCTTCCCCCCCCCCCCCCCCCCCTTCCGGAGACATACAACTGTCTGTTTGAGATAATGTACAGTAATATACTCTATCTCTAATATATCTACTGTGATACAGTATCATATGTCTCTAATATATCTACTGACAGTATTGGAACAGAATCAGTTATACTCTCCTATTTATGAAATGACTCAAATGAGGACACGTAACAATGAACATTTTGCAACATCTAATGGTCAGCACTCTCAGTTCGATGCGAAAAAGCTTTCGCAATATCTATACATATTTGTTCATTCATACACCTTCGATCGAAACAAGCAGATATTCTGTTGCCTTATTTTGGTATAACTATAGACAAAAGTGTTGTACATTAGATTGCCCTTGCATCGTTGTTAAAAAAACAAAAAAAAACTCATAGCCTCAGGAGCATTAGCTGGATTGCCAGACGTATTTGAGCGGTCAAAGTCAAACAGAGCACTCGGAGCAGTGCTTTAGTTTTGTCGCTTAGAGAATTCCCGATAATAGCATTCACTCTGTTCTCTGTTCTGTCACTTGGCTGGCAAAATCACACGGGCCCATCAAAATAAACCGCCTCTCCTCCACTGACTGCCTCGCTAGTAGATGTTATGAAAATTACACGGAGAGAAATTCCTATGCTTTATCTCATTCGGGCCCATCCTAACACGTTTGTGGACACAGCTGGCAATCCACCACCTCTCCTCTCCTCTATCATCCCCCGTTTTCTTCTCTTCTTCTCGTCCTCACCTGCTGGCTTACATCCTTTTTCGCGAATAACTCCCCTCCCTCTCCCTTCCCCCCTCCCCCTCTTCCCACTGTCCTTCAGGAGTCCTGAATTTGAGTGAGCCACTCACCAGGTGCTCCTCACCAGCCAGCCCCATCGTCATGGTTACTGACCAGAATCACACCCGATCGTGAGGCGGTCGACACCCTGGAGATGGGTCCCTGAGCCCGAAGGACGAATCATATCGTACACATAGGACATTTACGTCCTCTTTCACTATCTCAGAGGGCAAAAGAAGAGTTGAAGGGGTTAATATCTAATGCTGTTTTTATAATTTGAAACGGTTAAAAATAGTGTAAAGGGTCAAAGATAAGATGGTACTCGATTTACTAGCGGAATGGAACATCTGCCATCAGAACACTGACCATTTAACCTGGTTATTACCGCTGATTGAAAGATTGCCTGATTGGAAATGTCTTGGTCAGATGTCAGGTAACTATAGGAAATTAGGCTTATACCTATATCTCTCTATAATGCAGGATAATTATGGATTTCCATCTGGCCTACAAGGGGTCCTGTGGTCCAGTGTAATGATACTGTATAGGCGGCACTTAATGACCATTGAGAGATTGGTGAATTAGTCAGCACTTTGAATTAGCCAATGCTAAGTTTAATGATATCTATTATGTTTTGACACCAATGTCAACATGTACGTTGGCAACAGCTTCAACCAACACAAACAAACAATGACAAAATCCGTTCTGATTAATGCAAAACATTATTCAATATATAAACTCAGCAAAAAAAGAAACGTCCTCTCACTGTCAACTGAGTATATTTTCAGCAAACTTAACATGTGTAAATATTTGTATGAACATAACAAGATTCAACAACTGAGACATAAACTGAAGTTCCACAGACATGTGACTAACAGAAATGGAATAATGTGTCCCTGAACAAAGGGGGGGTTAAATCAAAAGTAACAGTCAGTATCTGGTGTGGCCACCAGCTACATTAAATACTGCATTGCATCTCCTCAGTCCTCCTCCTCATCTCTCCAGTTCTTGCTGTGAGATGTTACCCCACTCTTCCACCAAGGCACCTGCAAGTTGCCGGACATTTCAGCGGGGAATGGCACTAGCCCTCACCCTCCGATCCAACAGGTCCCAGACGTGCTCAATGGGATTGAGATCTGGGCTCTTCGCTGGCCATGGCAGAACACTGACACTCCTGTCTTACAGGAAATCAAGCACAGAATGAGCATTATGGCTGGTGGCATTGTCATGCTGGAGGGTCATGTCAGGATAAGCCTGCAGGAAGGGTACCACATGAGGGAGGAGGATGTCTTCCCTGTAACGCACAGCGTTGAGATTGCCTGCAATGACAACAAGCTCAGTCCGATGATGCTGTGACACACTGCCCCAGACCATGATGGACCCTCCATCTCCAAATCGATCCCGCTCCAGAGTACAAGCTCATTCCTTTGACGATAAACGCGAATCTGACCATCACCCCTGGTGAGACTCAGTGAAGAGCACTTTTTGCCAGTCCTGTCTGGTCCAGCGACGGTGGGTTTGTGCCTATAGGCGACGTTGTTGCCAGTGATGTCTGGTGAGGACCTTTCCTTACAACAAGCCTACAAGCCCTCAGTCCAGCCTCTCTCAGCCTATTGTGGACAGTCTGAGCACTGATGGAGGGATTGTGGGTTCCTGGTGTAACTCGGGCAGTTGTTGTTGCCATCCTGTACCTGTCCCGCAGGTGTGATGTTCGGATGTACCGATCCTGTGCAGGTGTTGTTACACGTGGTCTGCCACTGCAAGGACAATCAGCTGTCCGTCCTGTCTCTCTGTAGAGCTGTCTTAGGCGTCTCACAGTACGGACATTGCAATTTATTGCCCTGGCTACATCTGCAGTCTTCATGCCTCCATGCAGCATGCCTAAAGCACGTTCACGCAGATGAGCAGGGACACTGGGCATCTTTCTTTTTGTGTTTTTCAGAGTCAGTAGAAAGGCCTCTTTAGTGTCCTAAGTTTTCATAACTGTGACCTTAATTGCCTACCGTCTGTAAGCTGTTAGTCTTAACAACCGTTCCACAGTTGCATGTTCATTAATTGTTTATGATTCATTGAACAGGCATGGGAAAGAGTGTTTAAACCCTTTACAATGAAGATCTGTGAAATTATTTGGATTTTTACGAATTATCTTTGAGAGACAGGGTCCTGAAAGATGGATGTTTCTTTTTTTGCTGAGTTTACATGGAACTGAATTTGTCACACCCTGACCTTAGATTGCCGTTTATTTTCTATTTTTTGGGTTAGGTCAGGGTGTGATGTGGGGTGGGCATTCTATGTGTTTAGCCGAGTATGGTTCCTAATCAGAGGCAGCTGTCTATCGTTGTCTCTGATTAGGAATCGTACTTAGGCAGCCCTTTTTCCCTCCTTCTGTGTGGAATCTTGTTTTTGTCAGCTCAGTAAGCCTGCAGAACGTGATGTTCGGTTTTCCTTGGTTTGTTATTTTGTTTAAGTGTTCTGAGTTACAATAAATATAAATATGAGCACTTTCCAAGCTGCACCTTGGTCTACTCATTTTGCCGATCGTCACAGAATTCTTCCTACCACTATGGAAGGTCAAGATGGATAGAAAAGGTGGACATGGCGTTGTGAGCAGCTCACAGTATTGTTTGATTTGTCTCTCTGTCATTGAACAGATGGTTATCTCAGTGTTGTGAAGCCCTGTCACCTGAACGAGACCAATTTATTGTCCATTATGACAAAATCAATGCCATCTCTATGATAACCTGTTGTAAATGGGTTTCGGTGCATCCATGGGTAACCTGGCTGATGTGTATTGACTCTGAGCCAATGACTGTATATATGAATGGACAAAGCCTGTATGGTTGACACCATTCATTCCTATGTGAAGACTCAATAGCGCATTGAAGCCAAATTAAGATGGTTAAGATGGCATAACATGCAGAGTTTGAGCTATTTGCTGGGCCAGTAACCGAAAGGTTGCTGGATCGAATCTCTGAGCTGACAAGGTAAAAATCTAATCGTTCTGCCCCTGGGCAAGGCAGTGTTCCCTGGGCGCCGAAGATTTGGATGTCGATTATGGCAGCCCCAACCTCTCTGATTCAGAGGGGTTGGGTTAAATGCAGAAGACACATTTCAGTTGAATGCATTCAGTGACTAGGTATCTCCCTTTCCCTTTCTCTTTCCCTATTCCAGGAAGTGAAGTTTTTAGGCTAGCTCAGTGCTGTCCCCTCTCATTAAGTAACTCAAGTTGAAAGCTGACCGGTGTACTGCAGGCTGCCATTAGCAACTAAATTATCCTAATAACTTTTTCTGTGTGCGATTTTAAAATACATTGGTTCCAGGCCATACATCTGGTGTATTAAAAGCAATTATTGGTACCATGACTGTCTTCTAAAAAAAAAGTTTTTACAAGAAGATTGACCACGAAGATTGCCATTTTCCCATTCCCTATAATGGGGGATCCTGTTTTCTGCTAACAATGCATGCAGTACAGCAGTCGGCCTTGAACTTCCATGACTTCAATGAGAGGGGGCAGTCGTTCTTCCCTGCTCTGAGCACAGCTTTAAGTGATAAGTCTAGGGAATCCATCTCAAGTAACCATTTGTGTTCATGAGGAGATACAAGGTTGAATGGTTGTCCTTGATAAAACAAGTATGTGTTGATCTTACACTATGTTGGGCAAATCGCATCGCTCCAAGGTACATTTTGAGTAAAAAAACATTATGGAAATATTTACTCCGACACATATGCTGTATACAAGGGCAGGGACATGTGTGACAGAGAAGGTTTTAGACTGTTGATATAAAAGACTTTTGACAAATATCCCCAATCTCTGTGCCTCAAACTATTTTTAGTTCTCTGAGAAACGCAGAACATGATAGGGCTCTTTGAAATGTTTCCAACCTTTGGATACACCCTACAGATAAATGCTGCAAGAATGTCGGGCTTTGCGGGGTTTAAGAAATACGACACAGCTGTTATTTTGTTTTTGTTGCGGGTAGAAATTGAAGAGGTTCCAGCAAACAGCGGGGTCAAAGGTTCCCCCGAGTAAAGATAAGAGATTTTTATTGAAACCACAAACATGAGACAGATGGAAATGGAGCTTCATTTTTCAGGAGCTAAGGTTCCTCCTTATTCATCATAAAAATAACAAATAGAGTTGTTATTTTAAGTTTATTTCAGGGAACATGCTATTATTTCTGGCTTTGTATGCATAATAAAATTGACTTTTTCCATCACTGAAACCGTAAATCACTTTTGAATAGAGCTAATGGGGATTGTGGGAACTGGACTTTCCTGAGTTTGAAAAATCTGGACACAGATTGGATAGTAACCAAATTATTTTTTTGCCAAGTTACCGACTGTAACCACTTTGAGTGGTAAATAATATTGCCTGGATAGTGTTGTGTCGTTCACTGAATGTGTTCCATATCCGGCCAAACTTACACAGCTTCCAATGGAAGTATAAAGGTAAAACCAACGTACATGCCCGACCAATGTAAAAAGAGGACCAATTAATCATATTGATTTGTGTGGAATTCTTCAATCCCATACGGAGACGCAAGACTTCTAACAGAAGGTTGCCGCTACACAATCCATAAATATGTTGAGGCAAGTTGAGTGCTCCAAAAACCCTAGATGGATTCAGTATATACGCCCCGTATTGAAAGCCAGACGTTTTGGCCCCTCGCTTCTTGCCACTTCCTGCCGAGCGGCGTGTCATTGAGATTTATGAGCTCATTTCATTTGATGAACAGCCAGACAGGCAGAGGACATTGAAGAACAACCATGCTCTTTAAGACTGCAACCGCATCAGACAAGTAGCCCGCGTCCGCTCCTTATCTCCTAGAATAGTTTCCAACACAGGTGTCGCCACCATTATCATCAGATTAGCCATGATAGATTACGATAAAACACTTCAGCTGACATGACTCTCTGTAATAAGTAATAAAAAATAACACTTCAGCTAAACGGACAGTAGTATAACTGTAATAACTGTGTTATGACCGCTTGACACAACTATTACTTAGTAATAACCTCATTATTACACTAAGAACTGTAAAATTAGATTTAATCTCAATGGCTTCCTAAGAGTGATACGTTGGACGTCATATGGTGCACTTTAAGTTGTCGTGACCTGTCATAAATGGGTCACTTTTTAAGTGAAACATGTCCCACATATCGCCCTGTTACAAAGTCTGTCCCAAATGGCACCATATTCCCTATTATAGTGCACTACTTTTGACCTTAAAGGTTGTGCACTATATAGGGAAGAGGTTGTCATTTGGGATGCACACATCGGCTTTCTGGACCAGTCAGATGCTGTGAAGTGGAGGGCGAGAATCACAAGTCCCTGTCAAGGGTTCAACGTGATGTCCGGCTTTTCAAGTCCCCCTCACACTGACCATCTGAACAAACAGACTCTGACCCCACTCCTGGGCTCAGGGTGAAACGGAGGAGTGGGAGAGGAGGCAAAAGAAGAAAACAACCTGGTGGAAGAAAAGAGAGCGGTTATGTTACAAATGGTACCCTATTTCCTATACAGTGCACTACTTTTGACAAGGGCCTTTAGGGCTCTGGTCAAAAGTAATGCACTATGTAGGGAATAGGGTGTCATTTGGGACAAAGCCAGAGAGCGAAAGAGAGGGAAAGAGAGAGAGATGTTGCTTTGTGACTCAGCAGAAACAGTATGGGTTGTTGACCAGACCAGCACGGACGCTCGACAGGTTACCCAATGCAAACCTTATAGAAAAAACGCTAGCAGCCACACACAACAACAAACATTTCTGGGAAGCGGGGAGCCTGCTGAGGCGATGTGGGTATACATGGACCTCATTTAGGTTTTGTGTACATGTGTCTTCATCAGTGACTCAATGCTTAGCCTGGCCTGCTGGCACTCTCTCTCTCTTCATTTCTGCTCTCTCTGTTTCTTTTATGTCTTACTCAGTGTAATCCTTTGATTTCTCTGGTTTGGTGAGTTATGACTGAGGTGGGGTAAGTGCCAGTGGGTGCCTGTACCCTACATCCCTACCAGAATGAGCATCTAAAATGTTAGTGAGAATAAACTAACAAAAGTGTCACATTCATTAATCCACTACATCTGGGGGCATCGTGATTCAAACAAATATATATACAAAAAATAACATTAACATTCCTGATGGTATTGCCCTTCACTGAATGTGCTGGCTCTCCCCACATCTTCCTCTGGAACACAGCCAAACAGAGCATACACTAAATCCCAGAGTCATCCTTTAATTTGAAAGTGAAGCATGCCCGTATTTGGACACGTAACCCATCACCTGATTCTTAAGACTCCACCCCCAGCGCCTCCACCCCTGCAGCCATCTCCCTTCTCTGAAACATGAATTGCTTGTTGTCCCTCCCAGAGAAAAAAGCAAACATTGTGTACCGTGTCAAGGACAATCACAATTTCCCTTGAAGAGCTCTTCCAGGAAAAACTGGTTTAACAACAGCAAGCTGTGTCAGGGTCGTTGACAGAGTGGTTGTGCAAGGGGTGTGAACCCTCTGCTCTCAATTTCGCTTTATGTTTTCCCCATACACTGACTGTTTAGACAAGCAGGTTTCTGAGGAGCACATGGCACCTCTGTGCAGTTTGACCCATTATAAAGCAACGTAATAGAAAGAATGAAGCATGCATAAGGCATGAATAGAGCATGCATAAGGAGGCATGAATAAATAATGCATAAGGCGTGAATAGAATGTGCATAAGGCTTGAAAGAAGAATGCATAGGATGAATAGAGCATGCATCCGACTTGAACCTTTATTTAACTAGGCAACTCAGTTAAGAACAAATTCTTATGTTACAATGACGGCCTACCCCGGGCCAAACCCTCCCTTAACCCGGACGACACTGGGCCAATTGTGCGCCGCCCTATGGGATATGAATAGAGACATGAATAGAGCAAGCATAAAATAGAGCATGCATAAAATAGAGCATGCATAAGGCACACATAGTGTTATCAATATTGCATAGGTTGCAGAATATTGCATAGCTATGGCATACATCTGCCACACTCTTGCAGTTATCATTTTCAACATGGGAGTCGTGGACAGAGGCCTTGTGGGTAACCGAGTGAGGTCATGATCACCCTGTGCATTAGCTTCCTGCCCTAACTCAATTTGTGGGCCGCCACCACAGATGGTGCTGGCAAACTCAGCTCTATACAAGTCTGATATGTTTTTAATGCAGTCTTCCCATTTGCTCCCACTCACAACAATGATGCTATCCCATATCCACTAGGAAGCCTCTATAGTACATGTGATCCCATTCCAGAACAGGAAACAAGCAAAGCCTTTTAAAGTGAGAGCAGAAAGGTTTGAAAATGATGTGGCATGTCATATTCTGGCTGAGAACAGGACGGACCAGATGGCTTCCTCTCTCTGACGGACTATATTAAGCATGGCTAATGAGCAAGCTGACAGCACGATGATGACCTCATCCCAACTCTATTTAGGCTTCATCCCTCCCTATAGCCTACTCTACATTTCTTTTAGCGCTGTCATGCACACTTAACTGGGTGGGGGAAGAGGCCATGTATCTTGTGACAAGGGGCAAGATTACGATCGGACAGACAGAAATCAACTGATAACAAGTGTTAGCTTACTTGTTGTTTTTAGCATTAGCATCCTGAAGTGTTTCTAATAATTGTTATTGTGAGCCTCCTAAAGTGTTTTTCATAGTTTTTAGTGTTAGCTTCCTGAAGTGTTACTCATTGTTTTTAGCGTTAGCCTCCTAAAGTGTTTTTCTTCGTTTTTAGTGTTAGCTTCCTGAAGTGTTTCTCATTGTTTTCGCCATTAATCTCCTAAGATAACCCTGCAGAGTGATGAATACTGTATTTATCTGTGCCTCTGGCGCACAGGAGTCATTTTATATCTAACTGTGAGAAAGGCTTTGCAATGCCAAAAGCGTATTGTTGTATGGATGTGCACAATATTGCGCAACATGCAATATGCCTACTAAACCACTCCAGCAATCCTGATGTCCTTGGCATAACCTTCTGTAAAATCCTAGTAGATTCAAACCCAAAATATGAGTGACTAAAACAGACCCTTGCGGCGTGCCAGGTAAACCAATTGTAGCCATGTCCTACTTCAAATGATAGCGCTTCAAACGTATGCTAATGCTCCACATTCTGTCTTACTACTATTGCGCTCTGAGCAATTGGAGCAAAATCGAAAGCAGAATGTAGCTGGGGCTGATTAGATGGTTCGGAAAAAAGAGACTTTGAAAATGAGGCAATCAGGGGAAAGGAATTGGCCTCAAGTGACGGCGTCAAGAGGAGGCGGCCATTTTGTTCCCGGAACCTTGTTGTTGTGATTTTAGCGTGGGAAGTCAGAGTGGTGGAATTGCAGACTTGTGAGTCACTCAGGCTTTGTTTGGAGATGGGGACGGGGTGTGTGTGTGTATGTGTATGTGTATGTGTATGTGTGTGTGTGTGTGTGTGTGTGTGTGTGTGTGTGTGTGTGCGTGTGCGTGTGCGTGTGCGTGTGCGTGTGCGTGTGCGTGTGCGTGTGCGTGTGCGTGTGTGTGTGTGTGTGTGTGTGTGTGTGTGTGTGCGTGTGTGTGTGTGGAGAGAGAGGGAGGTTAGACAGGGGGCAGGCAGGGAGCTGTTATACTGCTTAGGGTGCTCATTTAGCATGGGATACGCCGCAGCATGACAGCGCAGAATGGAATAGCTGTCTTTGAACCCAAGAGGGAAGAAGGGTGGACAACTTTCACAATTTTTTCCCCCACACCCCTCCCTCCTATATACCTACACTGATTAATGTGTCATTATGCGATTTGAGTGGACTTTAGGACAACAATTTGAATATGTTAAATTGTGTTGACTCAACAAACTCTGCTCGAAGTCAGCTGAATTTCAACAAGCTTGTTGAGTGAAATTACAGACTCTTGTTTGCTCAACACAACTCAAAACCATGCCCCAGATTATCATATTTCCCAGCATGCTCTCTTGCAGGTTGATTTTCAGACTATTTTGTTTCAATACCTGTGTTTTTGTATGTACTTGTATGTGATTGGTTGATTAATCTATTGCTACACAAACATAAATAACATATATTTTTCTAAACTGATTAAAAGTTCCAATTTCTGGATATCCTCCCTCTCGCTGGATTCCAATAGGAATTTGTAATTTGATGTACACAGAGTTTCAGACCACTGTATTAGGGTGTAACCAGGCCCCCAAAGAAAGGCCTTATGCTATATTTGCAGGATTAATGTACCAGGAGTTTCAGACCACTGCGTGAGGGTGTAACTAGGACCCACTTTATGCTATATGTAATGTATTGTCATAAAGAGTTTAATTTTAAAGATAACATTCACTTAGAGAAGGCTCCAGTACTGAAAACAATTGAATACAACAACCATGTCTCTGTCACTAACAAATTCAATCATGGGTGGTAACTACAATTCACTCAAAAGGCAAGGCACTCTGGGAAATATATATATAAAGGTAGAATACATTGAATACACAGAAGTTGAATTGTTTGTTCACTCAATCTAAAATTTGAAGTTGAGTTTACAGAAAATTCAACTTGAGAATGTATGTTTGCTCAGCTATATGTCCAAATGTTGAGAAAACTCACCAATCCTATTGCAGTTGCTTGTGTCACAATTGTGTGTTGAATAAGCATGAATGCTATTTTGTTGAGCAAACTCACAATCCTATTGCAGCTGGTTGCCTTCAATTGCACGTTGAATATATATATATATATATACATATATATATATATATATATATATATATATATATATATATATATATATATATATATATATATATATATATAAGAACAGACTTTTTGCTGTTGGTTAACATTTCTAAACAAGTACATTTGATTTAATAGTATTGATAAGAATGGTCGCTGAAACCCTACCTGATACAGGGATGTGGTGTGACTGTGCATATAGACTTACTCTATTGTTTGAAAGCAGTGATCCTTGCAGTAAAAAATTAATCCTGAATTTATATTAATTATTAAACATTACTCAACTGACGTGAGTCACAAAACAAACATCACAAGCATTCTTGTGTGTCAAGTCTGGGTCAACTATTTTGTTCAAATCAAGTGGATGCCGTGTCCCAGTTTGCTTTCTGACAACTCAAAATAGGAAACATCACAAATAAATTACATCTCAAAATGATACAGTATGCACTTTCATTTCAGTCTGCGTTTGTCAACAAACCCTTTGCTGCAAGCATTCTTCCTATTTTGTGAATAAATCTCTGGCATGAGTTTTGGGGCTGCAGCCCAAGAGTATCCAAAAATAAGTACAAATATGTTATATTATCACATATGTGCATTGAAATGTGTTGCTTTACAGGTCCAACTATAGTAGTACGGAGCCCCTGTAGCAAATTAGGGTTAAGTGACTTGCTCAAGGGCACATCGACAGGTTTTTCACGGCTCGGGTATTCAAACCAGCAACCTTTCGGTTACAGTATTGCTTTTGTTCATTTCATGACAGCAGTTTCGATACTTCCTGTGTTGTGACCAGATTTTGTATCAGCCCACTCAGGTATTTCTCTATACATCATCCCAGAAAAAGCATCGTCCTCCATCTTCCCTTCTCCTCTTCCCATTGTTGGGGACGACTGGAACTAAGGGAGCCTGGGGTTGGGTTTTCTGCTGGGCCAGTGAAATCCACTCCTGGTAACTAGGCTAGGATTACCCCAGTTTGCTGGCACCGAATCCCCCCCTCTAGTTTCCCAGCCCCCCAGGAGCACTAACGCCCAAGCCAGAAACGCTTTTGAAAGCCACATGAGGCAGATAGAGTTGCCAGGGACTCTGTCCATTTCCCCAAAGGCCAAGGCTTCTCTTGTATCCAGCTTGGGTTATAGCCTATTTTGGCGACAACGATCGCTTTGGCATCAGAGCCCTTGAAACAGAAAGACCCAGGGCAAACAGGGCAAAATGTCCTGTCAATATCGTAGAGTTCTGAAAGGCAAATCGGTAACAATTTACTTGAACCCTCCATAAGGTTGTCCTAAGACTGTCATTAGGAGTCATACCATCTGTCATTTGGCATGCATAGGTTGCTATGACAGCGTATGTCAGTTGCTAAATGTTGTGTCAGTTGCTAAATGTTGTGCTGAAGCGAAAACATACAAATATGATGATGATGATTCAATATGCACACAAATAATTTCTCAATCCCATTTAGTCTACTCAAGTTGTCAAATGTTAAAATGTATCTAATTTGAGTTGTGCCTCAAAAGTTACATTTGATATGGGGGAACATACTAAACACCACCCAGTTAAAAACACACACAAAAATCAGAATTTCCATGGTTGATGGAGTGGTTGATGAGACGCTGACTATGGATCATTTTGTCCAGCAGAGCGTTCATTAGCATAACTTTAAAGACACCACTCGTGTGGGTGAATGCTAATGCTATACTGACATTTTTTTTTTTTACCTTGATTAAAAAAAGATTGAGGAAAGAAAACCTATCAAAAGAGGAAATAATGTTTTAATTTTTTTGACACACGTTTTTGGGGGTGATTAAAAAAATGTAAATTGTAAATCATTTAAAAATATATCCTTTTTAGATATAACTATACTAAATATAAACACGTCACCAAACAATTCATTAAAACCAACTATTTTGGAAAGAATGTCTACGGCAGCCTCAACAACACTCTGTAGGGTAGCATCATGGTGTAGCCGGAGGACAGCTAGCTTCCGTCCTCCTCTGGGTACATTGACTTCAATACAAAACCCACGAGGCTCATGGTTCTCACCCCCTTCCATAGACTTACACAGTAATTACGACAACTTTCGGAGGATGTCCTCCAGCCTGTCAGAGCTCTTGCAGCATGAACTGACATGTTGTCCACCAATCAAAGGATCAGAGAATTAATCTAATATTGAAAGCCTAAGCTACAGCTAGCTAGCACTGCAGTGTATAAAATGTGGTGAATAGTTGACTCAAAGAGAGAGAAAGACAATTGTTGAACAGTTTTGAACAAATTCATTTCTTCCAAAATGAAAGAGAAGCAAAAGAGAAATAGATTGTCATTTTTTTCACTTTTAGTTTCATTTACTTAGCTAGCAAATGCAGCTAGCTATTCAAATCAAATCAATCAAATCAAATTTATTTATATAGCCCTTCGTACATCAGCTGAAATCTCAAAGTGCTGTACAGAAACCCAGCCTAAAACCCCAAACAGCAAGCAATGCATGTGAAAGAAGCACGGTGGCTGGGAAAAACTCCCTAGGAAAAACTCCTGAGAAAGGCCAAAAACCTAGGAAGAAACCTAGAGAGGAACCAGGCTATGAGGGGTGGCCAGTCCTCTTCTGGCTGTGCCGGGTGGATATTATAACAGAACATGGTCAAGATGTTAAAATGTTCGTAAATGACGAGCATGGTCAAATAATAATAATCATAGTAATTGTCGAGGGTGCAACAAGCACGTCCGGTGAACAGGTCAGGGTTCCGTAGCCGCAGGCAGAACAGTTGAAACTGGAGCAGCAGCATGGCCAGGTGGACTGGGGACAGCAAGGAGTCATCATGCCAGGTAGTCCTGAGGCATGGTCCTAGGGCTCAGGTCCTCCGAGAGAAAGAAAGAAAGAGAGAATTAGAGAGAGCATATTTACATTCACACAGGACACCGGATAAGACAAGAGAATACTCCAGATGTAACAGACTGACCCTAGCCCCCCGACACATAAACTACTGCAGCATAAATACTGGAGGCTGAGACAGGAGGGATCAGAAGACACTGTGGCCCCATCCGATGATACCCCCGGACAGGGCCAAACAGGCAGGATATAACCCCACCCACTTTGCCAAAGCACAGCCCCCACACCACTAGAGGGATATCTACAACCACCAACTTACCGTCCGAAGACAAGGCCGAGTATAGCCCACAAAGATCTCCGCCACGGCACAACCCAAGGGGGGGGCGCCAACCCAGACAGGAAGACCACGTCAGTGGCTCAACCTACTCAAGTGACGCACCCCTCCCATGGACGGCATGGAAGAACACCAGTAAGTCAGTGACTCAGCCCCTGTAAAAGGGTTAGAGGCAGAGAATCCCAGTGGGAAGAGGGGAACCGACAAGGCAGAGACAGCAAGGGCGGTTCGTTGCTCCAGCCTTTCCGTTCACCTTCACACTCCTGGGCCAGACTATACTTAATCATAGGACCTACTGAAGAGATAAGTCTTCAGTAAAGACTAAAAGGTTGAGACTGAGTCTGCGTCTCTCACATGGGTAGGCAGACCATTCCATAAAAATTGAGCTCTATAGGAGAAAGCCCTACCTCCAGCCGTTTGCTTAGAAATTCTAGGGACAATTAGGAGGCCTGCGTCTTGTGACCGTAGCGTACGTGTAGGTATGTACGGCAGGACCAAATCGGAAAGATAGGTAGGAGCAAGCCCATGTAATGCTTTGTAGGTTAGCAGTAAAACCTTGAAATCAGCCCTTGCCTTAACAGGAAGCCAGTGTAGGGAGGCTAGCACTGGAGTAATATGATCAAATTTTTGGGTTCTAGTCAGGATTCTAGCAGCCGTATTTAGCACTAACTGAAGTTTGTTTAGTGCTTTATCCGGGTAGCCGGAAAGTAGAGCATTGCAGTAGTCGAGCCTAGAAGTAACAAAAGCATGGATTCATTTTTCTGCGTCATTTTTGGACAGAAAGTTTCTGATTTTTGCAATGTTACGTAGATGGAAAAAAACTGTCCTTGAAGCAGTCTTGATATGTTCTTCAAAAGAGAGATCAGGGTCCAGAGTAACGCTGAGGTCCTTCACAGTTTTATTTGAGACGACTGTACAACCATCCAGATTAATTGTCAGATTCAACAGAAGATCTCTTTGTTTCTTGGGACCTAGGACAAGCATCTCTGTTTTGTCCGAGTTTAAAAGTAGAAAATTTGCAGCCATCCACTTCCTAATGTCTGAAACACAGGCTTCTAGCGAGGGCAATTTTGGGGCTTCACCATGTTTCATTGAAATGTACAGCTGTGTGTCGTCCGCATAGCAGTGAAATTTAACATTATGTTTTCGAATGACATCCCCAAGAGGTAAAATATATAGTGAAAACAATAGTGGTCCTAGAACGGAACCTTGAGGAACACCGAAATGTACAATTGATTTGTCAGAGGACGAACCATTCACAGAGACAAACTGATATCTTTCCGACAGATAAGATCTAAACCAGGCCAGAACTTGTCCATGTAGACCAATTTGGGTTTCCAATCTCTCCAAAAGAATGTGGTGATCGATGGTATCAAAAGCGGCACTAAGATCTAGGAGCATGAGGACAGATGCAGAGCCTCGGTCTGACGTCATTAAAAGGTAATTTACCACCTTCACAAGTGCAGTCTCAGTGCTATGATGGGGTCTAAAACCAGACTGAAGCGTTTCGTATACATTGTTTGTCTTCAGGAAGGCAGTGAGTTGCTGCGCAACAACTTTTTCTAAAATTTTTGAGAGGAATGGAAGATTCGATATAGGCCGATAGTTTTTTATAATTTCTGGGTCAAGATTCGGCTTTTTCAAGAGAGGCTTTATTACTGCCACTTTTAGTGAGCTTGGTACACATCCGGTGGATAGAGAGCCGTTTATTATGTTCAACATAGGAGGGCCAAGCACAGGAAGCAGCTCTTTCAGTAGTTTAGTTGGAATAGGGTCCAGTATGCAGCTTGAGGGTTTGGAGGCCATGATTATTTTCATCATTATGTCAAGAGATATAGTACTAAAACACTTTAGTATCTCCCTTGATCCTAGGTCCTGGCAGAGTTGTGCAGACTCAGGACAATGGAGCCCTGGAGGAATACCCAGATTAAAAGAGGAGTCCGTAATTTGCTTTCTAATGATCATGATCTTTTCCTCAAAGAAGTTCATAAATGTATTACTGCTGAAGTGAAAGCCATCCTCCATTTGCGAATGCTGCTTTTTAGTTAGCTTTGCGACAGTGTCAAAAAGAAATTTCGGATTGTTCTTATTTTCCTCAATTAAGTTGGAAAAATAGGATGATCGTGCAGCAGTGAGGGCTCTTCGATACTGCGCGGTACTGTCTTTCCAAGCTAGTCGGAAGACTTCCAGTTTAGTGTGGCGCCATTTCCGTTCCAATTTTCTGGAAGCTTGCTTCAGAGCTCGTGTATTTTCTGTATACCAGGGAGCTAGTTTCTTATGACAGATGTTTTTAATTTTTAGGGGTGCAACTGCATCTAGGGTATTGCGCAAGGTTAAATTGAGTTCCTCGGTTAGGTGGTTAACTGATTCTTGTCCTCTGACGTCCTTGGGTAGGCCTACTGAAACACTTTGCTCAAACAGAGGGATGCTATGTTAGCTAGCTGGCTATGACTATCCAACAAAACACTGGAACTCTTTCAAGTCAAGGTAAGCTTTTGGTACTACTAATTTATTGCCACCAGGGCCCGCCAGTGTAAATGCTTAATGACTGTACAGTAACATTACTGCATGACTGTAGCGTGTTTACTAAAGCGTTAGTTCTGAAAGCTATGCTGACTATGACGTTACTTTAGCTAATATGGTGACAACGATGTAGGTTGTGTGTAGCGGTTTGGCTTTGAAAGGTTTTTTCGCCTGGTCACATACAGCTGATGTGTTGTGCATTGAAGTTCACAAGCGAAAGGAAAAGATAAGAGGAGTAGAGCGCATAGAAGGAATACAACGTGGCTGCAATGAAAGTGAACTGTGTTTACGTGTAATCAGGGTTGTATTCATTCCGCCAATTCTGTTGAAAAACATTTATTAAACGGACGCAACCGGAACAAAACGGGGAGAAACATACCTGAATTTGTCCAATAGAAACTCTCGTTTGCAACTGTTGGACTAATGATTACACCCAATATCAGCTAGATGCAGACAAGAGTGTGCAAGGTGGTATTGAATGTCACTGTCTGTCCATGTGTCACTGTCTGTCGCCTCAAATTTGTCTCTTGACCTGTGTGCACCTACATTGTAAAATTTCATTAATAGGCTAGGTTGTAGCAAACTCATGATTGGTTTAGGGAAAATTAAAGTATCATGTAGTAGCCTAAATCTATTGATGTTACATTGAACTGGGTGAAAGGAATATGAATGAGAGTCATCCAATATGCTCTAATAGAAATAAGGTCATGCTCATGATTATTTTTTTTTACGTTACTGCCCTCGACTGGCGTAGAACTAGAACAGATGATAAGTAAACAAGTAGTGAAAGTGAACTTTAAAAGTACTTTAGTAGTACTACTACTTTACTGCTGTTCTAGAATAAATGGCTTGTTAAACACCATAACAACATGAGTAACACATTTCAACCACATGGTTTTTGTCAGGCAATGTTGCTGTTTCCTTCTGCATTTGGAAGAAGCCACATTTCTGACACCCACAAACCCTCAGAGCGTACTGTAGCAATGGTCGCCATGTGACTTTATAAGTGGCAGGAAAAAACATCTCAAACTGCCTAACGGCATCAAAATTCCCCCCTAAGAACACTTTCACTTCTTAAGCATGACTCTCACTTCCCCTTCCTCCACTGTCTTTGCACAGTGACGGTGAGAGGAGAGAATTTAAACACCTGTCTGTAATGACAATGTCAGACAGTGAAAAAGGATGTGCTGTGTGGGTAGTCTCCCCTTGGGTTCGTGCCGTGGGGGAGATCTTTGTGGGCTATACTCGGCCTTGTCTCAGGATAGTAAGTTGGTGTTTGAAGATATCGCTCTAGTGGTGTGGGGGCTGTGCTTTGGCAAAGTGGGTGGGGTTATATCCTGCCTGTTTGGCCCTGTTCAGGGGTATCGTTGGACGGGGCCACAGTGTCTCCAAACCCCTCCTGTCTCAGCCTCCAGTATTTATGCTGCAATAGTTTATGTGTCGAGGGGCTAGGGTCAATCTGTTATATCTGGAGTATTTCTCCTGTCTTATCCGGTGTCCTGTGTGAATTTAAGTATGCTCTCTCTAATTCTCTCGCTCTCTTTTTCTCTCTCTCTTTTTCTCTCTCTGTTTATTTCTTTCTTTCTCTCGGAGGACCTGAGCCCTAAGACCATGCCTCAGGACTACCTGGCCTGATGACTCCTTGCTGTCCCCAGTCCACCTGGTCGTGCTGCTGCTCCAGTTTCAACTGTTCTGCCTGCAGCTATGGAACCTTGACCTGTTCACCGGACGTCTTACCTTGTCCCAGACCTGCTGTTTTCAACTCTCTAGAGACAGCAAGAGTGGTAGAGATACTCTGAATGATCGGCTATGAAAAGCCAACTGACATTTACTCCTGAGGTGCTGACCTGTTGCACCCTCTACAACCACTGTGATTATTATTATTTGACCCTGCTGGTCATCTATGAACATTTGAACATCTTGGCCATGTTCTGTTATAATCTCCACCCGGCACAACCAGAAGAGGACTGGCCACCCCTCATAGCCTGGTTCCTCTCTAGGTTACTTCCTAGGCCTTTCTAGGGAGTTTTTCCCAGCCACCGTGCTCAATTTGATTGATTGATTGATAGTTGTATGCAGGGGCGGGGGGGACGGGGGGACACGACCCCCCCATCTTGGGAAAAATATGATTTGTCCCCCCCAATATATCACTGAAACATAACTATGTAATTTAAATAATATTAATAATACGCAATGAAAGCAATTGTGCTGATTATAGACACTTAATAGCGCGTTTGTAAGTTTCAAAAGATTGCGACCCCCCCCACCCTTTGCCTCACAATGGTTTGATCCACTGCCAGTCCCTTAGTTGGCAAGGTAACAGAGGGGTCGTATCCACTGTCTGAAAGGCACTCAATGAACGTAACTGACGTGAGGTTAATCCAGTCAATCGGGCACACACACTAGCTGAATATGCAGAGCTAGCGCGCAAATATTAACTATTAAGCTAGCTAGTACCTATTCCATTTATGTGGCCTCGTCAAAGATGGAATCTTTGCTATCGTCAATTTATTCCAAGATCAGCATGCAGATGATGTAAGTTAGTGCTTCAAAGTCCCTGTGATAAGGTTAGCGATAAACTGGAGTCCAAACTGAACAGAACTACACTCTCTTCTACCATTGTCTTAAATATATTTAATGGTCTCGTTGCAAAAGCTAAATTGTCGCAAGGGAACTTTTATTTATTTATTTTATTTCACCTTTATTTAACCCGGGTAGCAAAGATTATAGCAAACACCACTGAAACGGAATTGGTGCTCGCTAGCTTTGCAAATTCAGCTATTGTTGGAAGCCAGCCAATATGAAACAAACTATTAAAATTACAAAAGGTTGCAGCATATGTTGTGTAAATGGTGAACTCATACAGCTGTCAACTCTTGTCATTTTAATCCGTTTCACATTTGCTAGCTACCTTTTAGATCGAAGCCCAAATAGAATGATTGAAGATAAATAGAAGCCCATCTCCTACTGTAAATAACCTACACACTGTGTGTGTAGCCAGCCAGCCAGCCAGGTAGAAAAATGGCAGAAAAATAAAAGACGGACATCAGAGTATTTTTCAATACACCAAAACGCATAGTAAGAACCCTAGTAGCCTAATATCTCAAAGACTAGTTGATAAAATGTTCATAAGAAAGAAAGAAAGAAATGAATCACAATGATGTCATTAGGCAGAGCAGGCAACAGATGGCACACAGACAGCAGAGTTGGGGACAGATATGCAGGGACAGACTGGCAGAGACAGGGAGTCTCAGGTAAGTTTGTTGAGTCTTTGTTTGGCAACATTATGAAAGGTTCTCAATTTTTTTTACTTGTAAAATAGGAACAGAATTGGAAAATGCCATGGATATCCCCATTCTCAACTTAAACTGGTGACTGAACTAAGATTTGTTAAAGGTAATGGTATTGCTGTTGTGATTAGTTGTGTAGTTTTGGGTACCGGTAGTTAGGAGTACGGCAAACACCTTATTTCTTTGGTTCCTAAATATACATTTACCATATTACAATGTAGGCTATGTGTTACAGCACTACTTTTGGTGTCCCCCTCAGGAATTGCTCTTGAGAAAATTTAATGTAATTGTCCCCTCCAAAGTTGATATCAGATTTTCTCCCCTGGTTGTATGGCTATGAGTCTCAGGTCTGGAAGGGGGTTTGTGTGTTACCTACAACTGAGTGAAATCTGGAGTATATTTACTAGGAAGCAAACAGACCCAAACGGAGAGGGACGACCTGAACTTGTCCAATTAGAAACTCTCGTTTTCGTTTCATGGTGTGCACTAATGAATACAACCCTATAAACGTGCTGCACTGTCAGTGAGAATGATAATACATTACCGAAATACTACAGTTTCTCACACTTAAAATACTATCTGTGAGAATTTAAACATGAAAAATAAAACAATAAAATACTACATCCAAACTTAATGTACTAATAGGTACAATACAAGAACACCTCGAAATCTGAAGACGTAGGTCTAGCTATGTGATTTCTCTTGAGTCAAAACCATGTGAATACAAAAACAAAATCCAAATCACAACCAAGAAACACAAAGAAATCAATCTTTTTTTTTACTTAACTCTATTTGAAAGGCTACAACAAAAAAACAATATGGAACAGTATTATGCCACTGAAAACTTGTTCAAAACACATGTAGATGAGTATTGCATTCAAGCAAGCCAGTTCTGCTCAATTCATTTGGAGAAAATAATTTCATGGCTCATTAGAAATTGTCATTGTCAAATGTTTGGAAATAATACGATTTACTGCTATTTGTCTTTGAATTTAAAAATAACTGTTCATTACTTGTGTGATGTTTATCAGTTACAGCTGAACAAAACATCTGATATAAACACGGAGATGGAATCGAATATAGAAACAGTGAGGCTGGACAATGTTTTCTGCAATATTAGACTAAATAATGGAAACAAATTCAGTTCTGCCACATTTCAGTTCATGTAACCTTGTCTTGTTTTGAATGTTACACCAAACAAGTAACATTATTACATCATCTTCAACGGTACACCAACCATTTAAGCAAACGGTCAACATCAGCTCAAAACATTAATCATACACATAAATGTCCAGTGTACCTCCAAAACCCCCACACAGCAAACTCATAGTTAAGATGGCCACTTTATTTGTCTAGTTGGCCAACTACCACAAACAATCTCTCATGACATTTTTCCTGTGATTAAAATGTCGACCTCCCGTGAATATCCGAAACAAGCTCCAGGCGAGAGAGAATACTTTTCATGTTGAAGGAACAAAAAAGGGAAGAGGAGCGATCCCTTTGAAAACCCGACGGTCTGTGGAGAACTCTGATAAACTCCTTTCAAAGCTTATAACTCCCCATGTCTTTTAGTGAGTCACCCAGAGGCCTCCTTCTTCCATGTCCCCATTTGCCCCCCCCCGCCCCCCCCCCGACAGACTAGTTACCATTCTAAATAAATAAGATTGATATTACGGTGTGTAATGAGAAATTGTATGAAAGTTTACTTGTCCTGAACTTGTAGTGGCCAGTCATGGCATATTTCGCAGGTGTTACGACTAGTGTCCGCGAATGACCGAATGGCCGACGACACGACGGTGGTAGGCCTGATCACAGACGATGATGAGACAGCCTACAGAGACCTGGCAGTGTGGTGCCAGGACAACAACCTCCCCCTCAACGTTGGCAACACAAAGGAGCTGATCGTGGACTACAGGAAACGGAGAACTGAGCACGCCCCCATCCACAGGCTGTAGTGGAGCAGGTCGAGAGCTTCGAGTTCCTCTGTGTCCAGATCACTAAGGAATTATCATTATGGAATACCATGAATTACATTACTTACCATTAATTACATTACTTTCACAAACCCATCAACAGATCTGGCACAGGTGAGAGGTACATTTCTCTAAAGTGTTCGACGAGCTTAGTATATTAGTTAGTAAATCAAATCAAATCAAATTTATTTATATAGCCCTTCGTATATCAGCTGAAATCTCAAAGTGCTGTACAGAAACCCAGCCTAAAACCCCAAACAGCAAGCAATGCATGTGAAAGAAGCACGGACAATGTTAGTAGTACTGAGCCATATTCTAAGCAGAATTTACTACCTCCAATTGTTTCCATGGATGCAATGACAAAGTAGTATCTGATGCCTTCGATCTTTTCAGTTGTCATGGAGACCAGTGGTTATATACAGTTGAAGTCGGAAGTTTACATACACTTAGGTTGGAGTCATTAAAACTTGTTTTTCAACCACTCCACAAATTTCTTGTTAACAAACTAGTTTTGGCAAGTCGGTTAGGACATCTATGTTTTGCATGACACAAGTCATTTTTCCAACAATTGTTTACAGACAGATTATTTCACTTATAATTCACTGTATCACAATTACATACACTAAGTTGACTGTGCCTTCAAACAGCTTGGTTTGCAGAAAATTATGTCATGGCTTTAGAAGCTTCTGATTATCTAATTGACATAATTTGGGTCAATTGGAGGTGTACCTGTGGATGTATTTCAAGGCCTACCTTCAAACTCAGTGCCTCTTTGCTTGACATCATGGGAAAATCAAAAGAAATCAGCCAAGGCCTCAGAAAATAAATAGTAGACCTCTACAAGTCTGGTTCATCCTTGGGAGCAATTTCCAAACACCTGAAGGTACCACATTCATCTGTACAAACAATAGTACGCAAGTATAAACACCATGGGACCACGCAGCCGTCATAACTCTCAGGAAGGAGACGCATTCTGTCTCCTAGAGATGAACGTACTTTGGTGCAAAAACTGCAAATGAATCCCAGAACAACAGCAAAGGACCTTGTGAAGATGCTGGAGGAAACAGGTACAAAAGTATCTATATCCACAGTAAAACGAGTCCTATATCGACATAACCTGAAAGGCCCGCTCAGCAAGGAAGAAGCCACTGCTCCAAAACCACCATAAAAATGCCAGACTACGGTTTGCAACTGCACATGGGGACAAAGATCGTACTTTCTGGAGAAATATCCTCTGGTCTGATGAAACAAAAATAGAACTGTTTGGCCATAATGACCATCGTTATGTTTAGAGGAAAAAGGGGGAGGCTTGCAAGCCAAAGAACACCATCCCAACCGTGAAGCACGGGGGTGGCAGGATCATGTTGTGGGGGTGCTTTGCTGCAGGAGGGACTGGTGCACGTGACAAAATAGATGGCATCATAAGTAAGGAAAATGACGTGGATATATTGAAGCAACCTCTCAAGACATCAGACAGGAAGTTAAAGCTTGGTCACAAATGGGTCTTCCAAATGGACAATGACTCCAAGCATACTTCCAAAGATGTGGCAAAATGGCTTAAGGACAACAAAGTCAAGGTATTGGAGTGGCCATCACAAAGCCCTGACCTCAATCCTATAGACAATTTGTGGGCAGAACTGAAAAAGTGTGTGCGAGCAAGGAGGCCTACAAACCTGACTCAGTTACACCAGCTCAGTCAGGAGGAATGGGTCAAAATTCACACAACTTATTGTGGGAGGCTACCCAAAACCTTTGTCCCAAGTTAAACAATTTAAAGGCAATGCTACCAAATACTAATTGAATATATGTAAACTTCTGACCCACTGGGAATGTGATGAAAGAAATAAAAGCTGAAATAAATCATTCTCTCTACTATTATTCTGACATTTCACATTCTTAAAATAAAGTGGTGATCCTAACTGACCTAGGACAGGGAATTTTTACTAGGATTAAATACAGGAATTGTGAAAAACTGAGTTTAAATGTATTTGGCTAAGGTGTATGTAAACTTCCGACTTTAACTGTACATGTTGTTTGGGATAATTTGATCTCAAACCCACCGCTGTGCATTTTGGGACCATTCTTCGAACGTTACAGTCTGTTCCCCATTGAGGTAACAACATGTTTAACCTTATTCCTACCTCGGCAACGTTTAACAACTTTAAGCCCTGTGTCCTATGTGCATGAGCAGCTGTCCACCTGCATCGCCATGGTAACGGCAGAACTCATCCAGTCTTGTTTTTTCCCATGATCCACCTGGAACATGTGCCGCCCACACCGCCGTGGCTGGGGCTGTTTTTCAGAGGTGTGTGCGTGCTATGGCCTTCTTTCTGTTTGTGTTCACCTTCATCAGGGGAGACAAAACACCCTGTCTGCACTGAAGCACTAACACGCATCATTAGCCACTCCAACAGATGCTCTGCAGCCATGTCTGGAGAAATAGACGCCCAGTGCGTGTGTGTGTGTGCGCGCATGTGTGTGTGTGTGTGTGTGTGTGTGTCTGTGCATATGCATGGGTGAGAGACAGAGAGCGAGAGAGAGGGGTCAACAAAGTGATCAATCAATGGTCAACAGCATGCGTCACTGTTGCACAAGTCTCTGCACGTCAACACTAAACAGTCACTTAGTTTCGTTAAACCCGTGCTCCCTGGATGGACACTAGTGATGTGGACCACAAGAGATTGATAGCATCATATTGTTGTCACCGTGGTTTTTGCGTTACAATTGTTCGATGTGATATTTCAGTCACAATTTACATCATATTGTTTTTTGACTAAAGTCATTTCAGATTAACCACATGGGTTTGGAAGGAACTTCATGTAAACTGCTAGCTACAGTATATCAGTATCATGCAAGGTGACAAGCAGCACCATCAACATGCTGTGTCATACTATACTGCACAGAGCTGCCTCTTTGCTTACGGTTTTTCAAATCTTTCTTCGGGCCACATGACGGTTATACATGTGCTCTTACTGCAGGAAGTGAGAAAAGAGTCGGTTTTCAAACCGCCAGCATGACAAAAGCTGAGCTCACCTCAAACAAACATACACACCTCCCCCCTCCCCCCTCCCACACACACAAACACACACACACACACACACACACATTTTGTCTGAGGAGGAAGTGGCGGTTGTTTGTTTTTTGCAATGTGTGATGTTGCACAGCCTCCTGCATTTTTTTTAACTTTTCTTCTGACGTTCATTTGAAATTGACTCTGGCTGGAGGTCACGGGGGTATAGAGCAGAAGAGCACAACACCGCAGCCGGCGTTTGGTTTCTGTTTGTAAGAGCACGAGAAGACACACAAACAGTTTCCCTGACAAAAGGCCCTGTATGGAAAATAGCCCTTTGTGAAAAGAGAATGTTAGTACCGGTAGTTAGGATTGTACTTGAAAGTTAGCCAAAGAAATACACTATCAGGCCAAGATTTTGAAGGTGATCTTAAAATTGTAATGGCTGACTATTCTTTCCTATTTACTGTATATTGACAGGTGGTGCTGGAGGAAAGTCTGTATTCATCTTGCCATCTCCCACACTGTAAGCTATAACATTTTCTGCATCCCAAATGGCACCCTATTCCCTTTATAGGGTACTTTCTTTGACCAGGGTCCAAGCATTGCACTATATAGGGAATAGGGTGCCATTTGGACACAACTTACTGTCTGGATGTCCTTGGGTCTAGCCTTTTTTCCCCTCAGTGTTTTTCCAGTTTAACCCACAGCAGGCAACCCTAGACAGTGATGTCATCCTTTTCCCTTTGTGCCTGAACCTCAACCTCTTATCTCTGGGTAGAAGTTTCCCTTAGGCACAGATCTACGAGCAGCTTCCTCTCCCTGAAGCCTAACATTTAGGACTAAGAGGGGAAAACACAAAACCCTAAGGTAACTTAGATCAGTGTCTGTAACCAACTTCCTACTAGCGCACCCCTACCCATCTGCCTCATCCCACTCTCTCTCTCTCTCTCTCTGCATGCTCAAGCACTCGTCGACCCAAAACAAACTTCCTCTCCTCTTTTTTTCTCTCTCCTCTCTCCATGCAGTGGGTTTGAGATAGGCCTCCGTCCAAAAATACCAGGAGAGAGAGAGAGAGAGAAGGTAGAAGAGAGAGAGAGAGGGTTGGAATTGGGGACAGATATCTCTTGGGTTTTGTCTGTGTGATAAGAGCCCACACACAGAGGGACAGTGGAAAGAGTAGGAGGACACACTAGTATCCTATGGGTGAGACACTGACAGTCGTGATGGCAAGTGCAAGCAGATCCGAGTACTGCTGTACTTACAGAATGTTAAGATATCCAACATAAGCATTTTCTGAATATAAAAATGTATTTAATGAAAAGCATGGATATTATTTATTTGATTGCTATATTCAATGTCAGAAAACCTCTAATGCTTGTACCAAACAGTTGGCTATAGTAAAGCATGATAGTGGCAGTATATGTAGCCCCATGTAACGATGTGCACTGAGAGTCGGGAAGCAAGTTCAGGGAGTGAGTGTTTTAATAAATAAAACGTAACATAACATAAAACAAGCAAACACGAACAACGCACAGACATGACACAGAAACAGAAACAATGACGCCTGGGAAAGGAACCAAAGGCAGTGACATATGTAGGGGAGGTAATCAGGGAGGTGATGGAGTCCAGGTGAGTCTGACGACACGCAGGTGCGCGTAACGATGGCGACAGGTGTGCACCATAACGAGCAGCCTGGTGACCTAGAGGCCAGAGAGGGAGCACACGTGACACCCCAGTTTTGAATGCTGATCTGACTGGCAACAGAGGAATATCTGTACCTTGATTTACCGTCAAGGCTTCTCAGTTCCTTCAAAGATTTCACAATCTCACTTAGACTTTCACATAGTATCTTCCTGTACGACTTATGTTAAAGTTAAAAACCCAACCAGGTGATTGGTTGGGACAAAAGATTTACTTAAAAACAATGTTTAGCCAAAGTGACAAGTGACCTTCTTTAAGAACAGAGGGGCAAGAGTGGAGTGTCACGGGAGGCCAAAGGAGCTGATCGCTCACTTTGGCCCTTTGCAAGTACTGACTGGTTAAGCGGATGCACACACACTCACCCAGAAACAGACACACACACACACACACACACACACACACACACACACACACACACACACACACACACACACACACACACACACACACACACACACACACACACACGCGCACGCACACACACACACACACACACACACAGAGTAAATACTCACACACAGACACACACTCAACCCAAGCTAGTCCCTGGGAGGTGGACGGTGTGGGTGTGGTGAGGTAATGTTTACATGCCCCTGTCTTAGGGGACTTAGTGCGTGACTCATAAACCCATTACAAACATTCTGGTGACACTCCGGTCAACGGGTTAAACTGCTGCGCCTGCTTTTCCTCTTTCCTTCCTTCCTTCCTTCCTTCCCCCCCCCCCATTCTATGAGAAAGGACTTAGTGAGTAAAGCTGGCGGCTGATCGCATGAGACACGGGTTCACCCACTCCCGCCGAAACGCACAGCTCGACAGAAAGTGACGGGCCGAGCTATTTAGGACGGGGTCACGGCCTAATCACTGGCGGCTTATCTGCCCACCAGTCAGATCCTCCCTCCCTCACCCTCAACCCTCACCCGTCCAGACCCAGGCCAGAGTGAGTGAGTGAGTGAGTTGTGCATCCCAAATGGCACCCTATTCCCTACATAGTGCACTACTAGTGCGCTACATAGGGATATCCAGTATTTAATAGTCTACTATATAGGGAATAGGGTGTCATTTGGGATAGAACAGTGAGTGAGTGCCATGGCCAACCCTCCTCTCTTCTCTAGCCTTTAAACCCCCCGTCACCTTTGACACCCTTCTGTCGCAGCAACCCTTCATCCCTTCAAATGGCCTGTAGAGGATACAGGCATGCGCACACACACACTGTCCAACACATGGCTGTAGTGATTGGGTAATCCGCACTAACATCAACCTCCCCCCTCCCTTCTCCCTCTCTCACCCGCTTGATGAGACAGCGTCTCACAAGACATAGGGGCAAATCTCTCCACTCCCCCCACCTCCCCTTCTCCCTCCCCCTTCCTGTCACTGAGCGCCTCTCAACAAAGCTGAGCCTGAAAATAAACGAGACAGCACGTGGATTCGTAGATACCCGGGCCTGTCACATAGAAAAGTGATGCGGAGAGATTTGTACTCCGCTGCCGCTAAAAACAGATCCGAGCCACATTCATCACCTTAGTAGCTTCGGGTCACTCTGTTATGGGAACAGGCTGAGGTGCAATCCCTCAGCTAAAGTTTTGGGGCGATGGTGTACAGATACTCTTATCCAGAGCAGCTTACAGGAGCAACTTGCTCAAGAGCACATTAACAGATGTGTCACCTTGTTGGCTCAGGGATTCAAACCAGCGACCTTTCGGTTATTCCCCCGGGTAGAAGGACTGACATTTCTGCCCTTTCATATGGATTCCCTATCCTGTTGTTTTAATAAACTTCCTGTGTTTTCCGGTATCTTGTCTTGTGTTTGTGACCGTCTAGGTTTAGATTAGCCTATTCTCAGGGTTTAGCATTAGCTTCTTATCCTCAACAACAGTTAATCTAGGGCCTAAAGCTTGGTCTACAGAAGGCTGGACTTATTATGTACCTTTAAATCAGAAAATGCTCCAAACTGTTTTGAGAAATTTCCACCAATGAGATTAATTTCAAGAAATTTAGTGTGATTTAACCCTTTGGTGACAGCCGGTCGACAACACCGAAAATGATCATATTTCTACATTTCAGAGAGCAGCTTCAACTTAACTGCATCAGACGGCAATACTGCGACAACAACACTGCACCCTGTCCTGTAAAACGTTTACATTTCCGAGAGCTGTTCATAAAATAACAGCTTGTTTTAGTGCTTCAGATGACAAGCTAGCACTGAGAAGCCGTCTTTAAAGGGAACAAAGAGAGAGAGAGAGAGAGAGAGAAGAGAGGAGACTAAAGTCAGACATGGTGGGTCTGGGCTGGAAGATAAAGGGGCAAGCTTCCTCTGCCCAGCTCTCCCTTGCTGCTTCGCTCCCCTCCTCCCCGCTAACATTTATCCACCATGCGCCAAACACAATTTTTCAAAGGCCCCCCGAAAGTAGGCCACAAAGTTTTAAGAGAGAGCGAGAGAGAGAGAAAAACATTTACTGAAAACACTGCACAAGTCCACTTCTCCAGCACGTGTTTCAGCGAATGGATAGATGGAGAGAGAGGAGAGAGATTGAGGAGGGAGTTAGCAAGAGTTCTAAATTATATCTCTCTTTTTATCTTCATGCTTAACCAGATTGGAGAACTGTTTCATCTGAGTCTGTAAACTGATTTGGCTGTCAATCTCAACGCATCAAACACCACTCCACCCTAAACCCAACTTTTTGGGCTGGCGCGAGCATAAATGACCGGTGCTCAATAGCTCAAGACGTTATGCTCGTCCGAGATAACACCATCAGCCGCCACTTCAATACACGTCGATTGGCTGCGACAACTGTCATTGTTTTTGGAAGCACCTTCGCAGTCCACTTATGTCTAAACAAATGTCAGTCGCACGTGAAGCCGTCTGACTAGTATCTGACGTGGGGAGATTGGATGGTGGCGATAAAGAGGATGGGTAAGGCGGGACGATTACACGGGGGCTGTTGTTTTGAGAGGAGCTAGCTGCGGCACTTGGCAGCTCTAACCGAGAATAGATTCTCCCTGCGTCCCAAATGGCACCCTATTCCCTATATAATGCACAATTTTTGACAAGGGCCCATAGATCTCTGGTCAAAAGTATTGCACTACATAGGGAACATTGGTGCCATTAAGGATCACAAATTCTCTTATCTGAACCACCAGGAAGACAAGCAGCACTGTCTGAACGTCTACGATGCAGGGAGGAGATAAGGAGTAGTCGGATGGAGAGCCCAGGATGGATGACAGGAGCAAGGGAGAGGAGGGGGGACGAGGGAGGGAGGGTTAGTGGAGGAGAGGGCTGGCTTAATGCTCAAGCTAGCAGTCCCCTGGGAGACATTAAGACCTCTTCATAAGCCAAATCCAGGTTTCCATCTCAAACTCAGGAGTTTGGAACGACTCAAGGTTCCCATCTTCGTCTCTAGTTACCCGAGGGAGTTTCTTATGGCCTTGCTGTGCCAGCCAATGCTTGCTTCAGGACAGGCTTAGGATTTGGCCTAGTTATAAAAATGACTTGAGAAAAAGTGCTTTTATAATGAAAGCATTGAGTCTTATTCAATTGAATAACATAGAAAAAATCTTGCTCTGTTTTTTTGTCCAATATAAGCCAGATAGCAGAGATGTGGGAAAAAGCAGTTTTGAACATGTTCTGTAATTTAATTATGTAAAATAAAGTATATTTTGTTCTCTTTCTCTGGCCTCAGCTTATCAGTTCAAGCACACTTCTCCGCCCATTTTATAACAGAGGTTTGATTGATTGACCGGTCCCTTCAGTGGTCTCACCAGAGGTCAGAGGCCAGAGCCCATCCCAGCATCATGAAAAGAGGGGTGCTGACTGCTATAGGAGTTATGGCTTGAGTTGACCTCTGACCTGTCACCTCATTTCCAAAATCTCATCATGAAGCTCAGTTTACCTCGTCCAAAATATAGCATGACATCAATTGTCCTAAGCTAAAGTTGACATTTGCTGCAATTTAGGGTGCTAGCAGATGAGCTAGCCATGGTTAAGTACATGCAAAATGATGGTAGTCCCATTATTTCACATATAGCCTACCGATGCCAGCTATGGTGACAACCTATGAGCTCTGTAATACCTTGCTAATGTCCGTGTAAAGTATGCTTTGTGGCGTGGTTGGTTCAAGTACAGTGTTATCGCCTGTCTTGGGTCGACTGTCTGACAGTACGATCTCTTCCCTCTCCGTGTTGAGGGGCTTCCACACAGCGGCAGCGTAGCCTAGGGGTTAGAGTGTTGGACTAGTAACCGAAAGGTTGCAAGTTTGAATCCCTGAGCTGACAAGGTACAAATCTGTTGTTCTGCCCCTGAACAAGGCAGTTAGCCTAGGAACAAGTGGGTTGTCATTGAAAATAAGAATTTGTTCTTAACTGACTTGCCTAGTTAAATAAAACAGCAGGAGCAGCCAGGCAGACTTCCATTGGGCCATGAGGCAGCTGGGGGAAGTGTGCATTGTTGGGGAGACAGTTCATCGGGTCGCCATGGTTATTTATGTTGCCGCAGCTGTTATGACACCTCTTGGGCAATTGTCACACTCCTGCTATGGTGGTGGTGGGTGACTGCTGTCTCGCAGAGGGCCAACCGAGACACTCTACCCTAGAGGAGCTTCTGCTGAAGATCTTATTAGGAGGAGGTGTCAGATACGGAGCGGTCCTACAAGGGGATAAGAGAGTGGTTTGTTTGTGAATATTGAGTGTCGTGTTTGGTCTTCAGTGTGTGCAGTCATCTTTTCCGACTGCGTTGGCGAGTGTGAGATTGTTTTGTTAACGTGAATGGGTCTGTGTATAAGACAGATTCAAGTTACACGTGGGAAAGTGTTTATGTTTACATATTTGGATGCGGACATGTGAATGGGTAGCTTTCATTTGAATACATGTATGTCTGTGCTGCTGTGTGTGTGTGTGTGTGTGTGTGTGTGTGTGTGTGTGTGTGTGTGTGTGTGTGTGTGTGTGTGTGTGTGTGTGTGTGTTGGTGTGTACGTGAGAATGCGTGCGAATGGGAGCGCGTCCAAAACTATTTCGGTGCACTCATCAAGAGGGGATTTAAAGGTCATCGTCAGGCACAGGGAGGTGTTTGTGCGTAAACAAGTCCCCGTTACCATGGTTGTGTATCCGCCCACTCCCGTAGCGACGACGCAGGCTATTTTAGGGGAAAGATGCCTAACCAGTCATAACCCCCTAGCACCCCCCCCCCCCCCCCCCCCCCCCACCTAATTCACCCCCTGACAGCATCCCAGCCACGGCAGCTTGTATCCAGGCCCCCTCCAGCTGATCTCTCCCAGGTAACCATCTCTTCCAGATGGGGGCAGTGGTCCAGGTATTTGGCCTTGGTCATCTATCATTGTCCCCCAACAAATGCTACAAAGTGTCCCTCCTCGACATTTCAGCTCTGGCACGAATGCACTGTTCCTGACATGAAGCTTAAACAAAGTGAGCGATTCATGGCCGTTCAAGGAAAACCTGTAAACGCCAGAGTCCCAAGTAAACACTATGGAGAAAACAAAGGGAGCAGTCATGGTGATGGGCCATGTTGCTAGCAACGGCACACGTCACTAGCTCACCGAGGCTACCCAACAAAAAGTACCTGGTAGAATGCATGACATACGGTATTCTCACTTTGTATTGTTTGAAAGCTTGTGACAGGACTTGCTAACCTCCTCCCGAAAACCATTATGGCTGACGTCATATAAACATTGGATGAAGACAATGCTAACAGTGCTAAAAATACCATTACAAAACAGTGACAATGCTAACAGTGCTAATAATACCATTACAAAACAGTGACAATGCTAACAAGTAGGCTACAATATCCCTCTAGTTTGTGATGTTTCTTGTTCATCTCTCTCCTTTTCTCTTCATTTTCATTCACATGTTAAGCTTATCTCATATACAACCGTGGCTGCAGTTGTGTTGTCTTTTCAGGGTTTGACCACCATTTACGCATTTTTCACTGCAACCTGCAACAATACCCGCCACTGACAACAACACAGAGAACGCAGCAATCCTGCTGCTTCTCTCTGAACCTCGCTGTGATCTCCCCTTGTGAGTTTAATCAGGAAAAGGTTCAGCATTTCAACATTAATCCTCTTTGTTTTGTTCTCCCTACAAAGAGGGAACGGGCCCTTTCTCTCTCTCTTTTTCCCTCTCTCTCTTTCTTTCTTTCTCTCTCTCTCTCTTTCCTTCTCTCCGCACCATTTTAATTAAAGTAATTGCAGAGGCAATCCAGAGAGGTGTAAGACTCTTTTGCTTCTTTCGGGATGACATCAACGACATCGCCATGATGCCGCTTTCTCATTTAGGAGATTAAAGGAAAGTCACACTCAGCTAAAGGTTTAGAGCTGTGTGTCCCCGACATGCTAGTGTGCGATTTAGTACACTCTGCCTGCATATCACACCAAGCTAAGAGGTAGCCTTTGCTAGGCACCGCATCACTAGCCTTTGCGAGAACGGATAGGAGGTGGGATAAGAAGACACAGTGCTAGGGTAAGAGAGTGTACAGCCACACTAATCAAACACTGATGACTTGCACTTTAGCCGACGCAGAGATCAATGGCGGTCCAGTTCACTCCTGTTTTTCATTAGCGAGAAGCAAAGGAAAAGACTGCTTCCCAAATGGCACTTTTCTCCTTTTATAGTGCACTACTTTTGATCAGGGCCCATAGGGCTCTCTCGTAATTCTCTGGGAAAATGTGTTGCACTATATAGGGAATAGGGTGCTATTTGGGACGTTAACAAACTCTGTTGGATAACCCTTGAGCCAAACCATTGATTGGTTCTGTAGATCTCCAGGACTGATTGCAGCACATTGTCACCAGGGAGACGAAAGGGAATGTATGGTAGGAAGTTGTGTCAGTGGATTTTCAACTTGTTATCAGAATCAGGGACTTTCTGGGTAGAAAACACACACACAACCTGAGTCACATCCAATGCCACAGATTTCCCTTTTATTAATCAAGAACGGACTGTTTAATCTTAAAGCTGTCAACTCTCAGGTTCTTCCAACGTCCCACCCTGTTTTTACGCCATGTCTCAAAGACATTATCGCTATGTTACATTACATCAGAGGTGCGTTCAACTTGGCGAATGGTTGCAAACCAATTGGAGAAACCTGATGAAGACCTAAGGGTTGATACCTTAGGGTCAATTTATTGACCTAAGGGTCAATAAAGCACATGGCAGTATGCAGTCTTTTTTAACCTTTAGTGCAAACTAATTGGAACATGTTTTATTGTTAATTTGTTTCTTTGTCCTCCTGATTGTCCGTCAGTCAGTCTGGCCTCTAGTGCTAAGAGGGTGCTGGACAGACTACGTACAGTAGCTGGTTTAGACTCCATAACCCCCCTGCTCCCTGCTCATGGCACAGAGATCTGCTGAGCTGACAGTCAGACAGAGTTCCTGTTAGAGCACATGGCGGGAGGTTTCCAGGAAACCCAGACACACACACGCGCACGCACACACACACACACACACACACACACACACACACACACACACACACACACACACACACACACACACACACACACACTTGTCCACTTCTATCCACCCTTTCCATTGGCCCCTGAACAGTGTAACTGTGAGAGCCAGCGTAGACAAAATTAAGGAAGGTGAAATGTGCTGCCATATCTCTTTGAGTGGTAAGATACGATGTTCCCTTTGAGATGGGAGCAGGGTAGCTGGGTTGCCAGTTCTGTTTCTGCTCTAGCAAACACTGGTGGTTGTTGTTGTAGTCAGGTTTGACTGTTGGCTGGAGCCGTAATGGATCTGGCAACCAGGCTAGTAGCAATGGGAAGAAAAGAGGTGGACAGATTGAGAGTAGCTACTATAGAACAACCTACTGTATCGAGAGAGAGAGAGAGAGAGAGAGAGAGAATGAGGTGGGTGTTTGAAATTACAAGTGACAGTATGTATCATAGTGTGTCTGTTTGGAACTGATTGATGATGGGTGTCTTATCTGTCGAAGCGTGGCTGCATGTGCCAGTGTGTGTGTGTGTGTATAGGCTATGTTGGTAGCAGCTGTGTTGGTCAAGTGGCTTTGATCATGTGTTCATGTGCCGTGTGTGTGTATGTGTGTACACCGCATGTACACTACAGAGGTAGGATAGGGTGTCAGGCCAGCGATATCCATCCCCTACGGCAGCTTTCTCTCTCTCTGCTTAGTCAAGGTGTTGGCTTTGTTCCAATGCCTCCATCCATGCCGATTGGTTTTCCCCCTTCCCTCTTTTTAGGTCGACGACAGGGGAGAGAGAGTGTCAGACGGGAGAGGAGGTTGTCCTTGATTGGTTCAACAGACACAGTCTGACATCCGATCGCTACTCTGAGCACTCTCCATAGATCATCATCTACACTCTTAGGAAAATGGGTTCCAAAAGGGTTCTGCGGCTGTCACCATAGGAGAACCCTTTTTGGGAAGGGAAAGGGTATATTTAGTCAGTTGTACAACTGAATGCATTCAGTCTTCCGCATTTAACCCAACCTCTCTTAATTAGAGAACTGCGGGAGGCTGCCACATCAGAACCTGGGGGGGAAGTTGTTGTGGGGGTTAACTGCGTTGCTCCACCTTGCTGGCTCAGGGATTTGAACAAGCAACCTTTTGGTTACTGTCCCAATGCTCTAACCGCTAACAGGTTCTACATGATACCCAAAATGGTTCTACCTGGAACCAAAAGGGTTCGTCCTGGAACCAAAAGGGGCTCTTCAAAGGGTTCTCCTATGGGGACAGTTGAAGAACCCTTCTTGGTTCTAGATAGCACTTTTTTGTCTATGAGTGTACTTGAGGGGTGTGACGCGCTAATGCTAAACCCCTACCCCGTGTAAGAGAATACAATGCCCTACGTACGTTGTGCTCAGATGGGGTTACTGTTGCGGCGTATCTAAATATAACTGATTCACGGTAGCTGGGGTTGGCTTTCACTGTCTTACATGAGCACTGTGGCCTTCTCGCTTTACGCAAATACACAGAGACCGAACCCATGGACATGCTGGAAACCACGTGTAGATAAGGTTACGGCTATGGACGAATACACATACAGTGACTTCAGAAAGTATTCACCTCCCCTCCCAAAAAATGTATATATATGTATATACATATTTTAAAATACACTAATATATCTTGATTAGATAAGTATTCAACCCCCCAATACATGTTAGAATCACCTTTGGCAGCAACTACAGCTGTAAATCTTTCTGGGTAAGTCTCTAAGAGCTTTGCACACCTGGATTGTACAATATTTGCACACTATTTTTACAATTCTTCAAGGTCTGTCAAGGTGGTTGTTGATAATTGCTAAACAGTCATTTTCAAGTCTTGCCATAGATTTTCAAGCCGATTTAAGTCAAAACTGTAACTAGGCCACTCAGGAACATTCAATGTCGTTTTGGTAAGCAACTCCAGTGTATATTTGGCCTTTTGTTTTAGGTTATTGTCCTGCTGAAAGGTGAACTAGTCTCCCAGTGTCTGTTGGAAAGCAGACTGAACCAGGTTTTCCTCTGCCTGTGTTTAGCTTTATTCTGTTTCTTTTAAACCATAAAAAACTCACTAGTTCTTGCCGATGACAAGCATACCCATAACACAATGCAGCCAACACCATGCTTGAAAATATGAAGAGTGGTATTCAGTGATGTGTTGTGTGGAGTTTTCCCCAAACATTTCAGGACAAAAAGTGAATTTCTTTGCCAGTTTTACTTTCATGCCTTGTTGCAAACAAATATTTTTTAAAACAACAACACACAATTAGTAAACATCGCAGTGCTTGACTTTTAATGGTAGTTTACCTTTGAGGCGACATCTGCAGAGTTTACCTCTGAACGTCAGGGAAACTGCCTTTAAAGTCAAGTGCAGTGCGATGTTTGCACAATAGTTTGCCAATAGAATGCCCCCCCCCCACTCCAAGGTGACTCACCTCCAAAAGGCCTTAAAATAACAGCTGGGTCCTCTATTTGGGTCTCAGTCACGTAACACACACACATGGCAGAGGCAGCTGGCCTAAAGGCCAAGGGTGGTTTACGCCATGTCAGGGCATGCAACTGACACCCTCCATCCTCGTCCTATTTCTCCACTTCATTACAAACAATCGGTCACATCCAGTTTCATTGTACATTTCCATGTGAACTGGTGCAACCGTCTCCATTTTTTTGTTACTGCAATGCAGTAAACAGTGTGTGTGGCATGCTATAGAAGAAATGTGGGTAACACTTTACATTTAGGTAACGTTTATAAAGGTAATTATGTAATGAATGTTTATTTAATCGTTTATAAGTGCATTATAACAATTAATAACTACTGAAATGTGTATCTTGATACTTTATGTTGCTGATTAAATAAACGTGTCTTTTCAGATACTTTTGTATGGAGAAATGTATGAACTGATAAACCCACTCCTTCAACCTTTGCATGCAATAGCATCGTTGATCCTCTCAATATTTCCCCATCTTTCTGCATGGTTTGCCAAATCTATCTTCTTACTCATTGCAATTTTACACACGTGTTCCCAGAGAGAAAAACAAGTATAAACATGTCGTTTACTTGGCGAAGAGTCATAGATACATACATCATCTGAAACTTTCCCAGCACAAATATCCCGCATTCTGACACAGACAGCTTGAATCCAAACGGGGAAAATCTCTTGAATTCACTTTTCAAATGTGATATTAATGAGAGTATTTTATCGAGACACTTTTCTTTTTTTATATATAGTGTATTTTCACTATCAGGCTTAACTCCAGTGTTTGGGTGAAAAATGTGGCCTTGTGTTTAGCCCCCAAAAACGGAAAAATACATTAAGGATGCCATGCCATGCAATATTCATGTGGACAGCCCCCCCTGAAAATAGCATTTACAAACCAGGGTGTCCTGTTTAATAATACAAATAAACAAAGTGGGGGTGTTGGTATTGAATTAGCAGAGGGGTGTTCGGAGTTACAGAGTGTGTTATTGGGGGTGGAGGGGCTGTATGGGGGTTCTCAGAGCCTAGTCTAAATATAAATTGCCATGTATTCCAAAAAAAGGTACCTCACCCCACTTGCCAAAAATGCCCCCCCCCCCCCCCCCCCCCCCCCGCTCTTCGGTCTCTCAGAAGGGGTCGACTTTGGAAATGTTAGGTGTCGCGGGCCAGTGGCGGTGCGTGTTGGAGTCCGAATGGCCTCCGGGTTGATTTATACGACCTGCCATGCCTTTTGTAAGAACATAACACCCTCTGCTCCCTGCCCACCTCCCAACACCCACCTGCCCTCCCCGGTGGACAAGGGAGCAAATAGTGAGCGAATTTGAGGGGGTCAGACACAACTAACAGGCCACACATCTGTCCAGGTTGGAATTCTGGAGGGGCCAGTCAGCACATTGTCAAACTGGCATCCGGCCCAATAAACAGGCCGCCCATCCTTCTCCCTCGCTTACCATAGCAATCCGGAGCACCTGTCCCACAGTCCAGATAAGGGGGACTTTTTATGTCGATGAATATCACGTTAATGAAGATCGGGGTAAGGCTGAGAGGGTCAAAGACATTTCTGGAATGGTCTGTGATTTATCTGGAATACAGATGGCCCTAGTTCCAAGAAGCATACTGTAAATACATACAGGGGCAAGAAAAAGTATGTGAACCCTTTGGAAATACTTGGATTTCTAAATAAACTGGTCATAACATTTGATATGATCTTCATCTAAGTCACAACAATAGACAAACACAGTCTGCTTAAACTAATAACATACAAACAATGATATGTTTTCATGTCTTTATTGAACACACCGTGTAAACATTCATAGTGCAGGGTGGGAAAAGTATGTGAACACTTGGATTCATAAACTGGTTGACCCTCCTTTGGCAGCAATAATGTCACGTCCTGGCCAGTATAAGGGTTAATTGGTATGGTAGTTTGGTCAGGACGTGGCAGAGGGTATTTGTTTTATGTGGTTAGGGGTGGTGTGTTTGTTGTAGGGCAGTTGATTTAGGTATTCCGGGGTTTTTGGGCACTGTTTGATTTTCATGTATTCTATGTTTAGTCTAGTGTGTCTGTTTCTATGTTTGGGTTCATTGGGGTTGGGACTCTCAATTGAAGGCAGGTGTTGTCTATTTGCCTTTGATTGAGAGTCCCATATATGAGGGTGTGTTTGTCTTTTGTGGGAGATTGTTGTGTGCACTGCGTTTGTTTGAGCCTGCCACACTGTTGCCGTTGTGAGTATTGTTTTGTTTTTTTCCAAGTGGATACCTTACATGTTTTTATCAGTAATAAACATGAGGGTCCACAATCCCGCTGTCACGGTTGTCGTCGGTGAAGGTTGACCAAAACGCAGCAGGTATGTGCAGGCTCATCTTGATTTTTAATAAATACAAAATGAACACCAAAAAACGAAACCACGAACAACAAAACAGTCTGGCAAAGCCTAAGGCTACACACAGAACAATCTCCCACAAAAGACAAACACAAACACACCCACATATATGGGACTCTCAATCAAAGGCAAATAGACAACACCTGCCTTCAATTGAGTCCCAACCCCAATGAATCCAAACATAGAAACAGACACACTAGACTCAACATAAAATTCATGAAACTCACCCAGTGCCCCAAACCCTTGAATACTAAATCAAATGCCCTCCTAACTCATACAACACCCAGAACCACATAAAACAAATACCCTCTGCCACGTCCTGACCAAACTACAATACCAATTAACCTTTATACTGGCCAGGACGTGACACCCGCTGCATTTTGGTCCTCTTCTCTGCAACACCACGACATAATCTGTGACAAATAACCTCAACCAAACATTTTCTGTAGTTGCGTATCAGACCTGCACAACGGTCAGGAGGAATTTTGGACCATTCCTCTTTACAGAACTGTTTCAGTTCAGCAATACTCTCGGGATGTCTGCTGTGAACTGCTCTCGAGGTCATGCCACAGCATCTCAATCGGGTTGAAGTCAGGACTCAGACTGGGCCAATCCAGAATGCGTATTTTCTTCTGCTGTTGATTTACTTCTGTGTTTTGGATTGTTGTTCTGTTGCATCACCCAACTTCTGTTGAGCTTCAATTGGCGGACAGATAGCCTTACATTCTCCTGAAAAATGTGTTGATAAACTTGGGAATTCATTTTTCCGTTGACGATAGCAAGCTGTCCAGGTCCTGAGGCAGAAAAGCAGCCCCAATCCATGATGCACCTTCACCATACTTTACAGTTGGGATGAGGTTTTGATGTTGTGCTGTGCCTTTTTTTTCTCCACACATAGTGTTGTGTGTTCCTTCCAAACAACTCAACTATAGTTTAATCTGTCCATAGAATATTTTGCCAGTAGCGCTGTGGAACATCCAAGTGCACTTTTGCGAACTTCAGATGTGCAGCAATCTGTCCTCCCATAAACACCATCATTGTTTAGTGTTTTACATTTTGTAGACTCGTAAACAGAGATGTTAACATGTTCCAGAGATTTCTGTAAGTCTTTAGCTGACACTCTAGGATTCTTCTTAACTTCATTGAGCATTCTGCGCTGTGCTCTTGCAGTCATCTTTGCAGGACGGCCACTCCTAGGGAGAGTAGCAACAGTGCTGAACCTTCTCCATTTATAGACAATTTGTCTTACCGTGTACTAATGAACATCAAGGTTTTTAGAGATACTTTTGTAACCCTTTCCAGCTTTATGCAAGTCAACAATTCTTAATCTTAGGGCTTCTGAGATCTCTTTTGTGGTCGAGGCATGGTTCACATCAGGCAATGCTTCTTGTGAATAGCAAACTCCAATTTTGTTTGTTTTTTTATAGGGCAAGGCAGCTCTAACCAACATCTCCAATCTCGTCTCATTGATTGGACTCCAGGTTAGTTGACTCCTGACTCCAATTAGCTTTTGGAGAAGTCATTAGCCTAGGAGTTCACATAATTTTTCCAACCTACACTGTGAATGTATGATGTATTCAATATAGACAAGAAAAATACAATTTCTAATATGTGTGTTATTAGTTTAAGCACACTGTTTGTCCATTGTTGTGACTTAGATGAAGATCAGATCAAATTTGATGATCAATTTATGCAAAAATCCAGGTAATTCCAAAGGGTTCACATACTTTTTCTTGCTTGATTATCTAAGTATTCTAAAATTCTCAAGTCTTTACTGTATTTGAACCCACAAATACTATTAATGCTACAAATATTTCAAATTTGTTAACACTTTATATTAAGGTACCTTATTAAGGGTACTTTAATGTAGTGTTACCACCAATTCTCTAATAAATATGAATTTCGTAAATTTTATTTTCCAAAAATTCCAGATTAAAAATAATTCCGTATCCCTGTAATTTCCATGAGTGTCCAGGCCAGAAATACACCTATCAGAGATTGATTTTGATGCTCTAGTGACTTAAGTGGACGAGAGAACATTGATGGAGATCAATGAAGGAAGCCGTTCACTCTCTGTCTGTCTGTCTCTCTCTCCCTCTCTCTCTCTCTCTGTCTCAATCTCTGTCATTAACTCTCCATTTCCCTGTGTACACGTCTTTCAACCTGTAAATAGCCTGCATGTCATCAGGATCAGAGTTCAGTTTGGAAATGACTTAACTGTTTTGGTTGTGTTACTTCTTCTTGGTGAGGTTTTACCGCATGTCTGGGGGTAATTAACCTCGGAAATGCTCTTGTGAACATTGATGATTCTTGGTGTTTCTTGCCATGTAGCTTCCCTTTATACCACATTGACATCAAAGCGTTATTCTCTATAGATATATCCTGTCAATTACACACACACACACACACCCCTTTTTGGACACATCTCTTGAAAAGCACTCAGACATTGACAGTTTGGTAATCCTTGACATTCAAGTCATGCCTGATGTCTATAAGTGGGCCAAAGAGCAGAAGTTTCCAGAAACAGGTGCTGCTGGTTCCTGCTGGCTGCTGCCTGCATGCTGGCTGAGCTGAAATACTGCCAGTCCACATTCAGAACAATAACCAACGCCCTCAATCTCATCCTCCCTCATCCTCCCACTTGGCAGCTAGCCCGGCAGACTCAAACATCCCCTCTCATCCTCCCTCCTCCCTCCGCTCTCCCATCTAAACATATCCTGCTTGGCCCAGTGGACAACTTTCCATGTGGCTTCGGATGACATTGGACACTTTTCTCTTCCCACAAACCCCAGCCCTGCCTGACTGCCAGTGGAATGGTACAGACAAGATGGAGGGAGGAAGAGGGGAGAGACAAAGGGAGGAGACCTTCTCTTTTCTACTTGAATCATGACTGTGTACACTCTTAGAAAGAAGGGTTTCCAAAAGAGTTCTTCGGCTGTCCCCATAGGTTAACCTTTTTTTGGTTCCAGGTAGAACCGTTTTTGGTTTCAGGTAGAAGTATTTTGGGTCCCTCTGTGTAAAGGGTTCTACATAGAACTCAAAAGGGTTCTACCTGGAACCAAAAGGGTTCTACCTGGAACCAAATGGGGTTCTTCAAAGGGTTGTCCTATGGGGACAGCTGAAGAACCCATTCAGGTTCTAGATAGCACCTTTTTTTCTAAGAGTGCACCAGATATGCTCCATTAACACTAATAGAGAGGAGAAAGAGAACACTCCCATGTTCCCTGTGTTTTTAGCTACCATGCAAAAGCTATCATTAAAAAAAAATCCCTGGCTTGGGAATGAAGGGAGAGAGGGTGATGTGATTTGGGGTTGAGATCCAGCCTGCCTGCCCCACCCCTGGAATGAATAGCCAGGGATCAAAGAGATCCGGTGTAGGGAGTGAGTGTTTGTGTGTGTGAGTGCATCAGTGCATCAGTGGGTGCATGTTGGTGGGTGGTTGTGTGTGTGTGTTATGTATATGTCTGCATATGTGTGCTTGTAAGTGTTCTATTTGAGTGCAAGCAATAAAAATGTACTGTGGTTGTGTGTCTCTACTCTCTTCCTTCATTTTCTGGTGTCACATCCATAGCCGGGGGGATTTTTTCTTTGTTCTTCTGGTGGGCATTTTGTGTGGGCCTGTACTGCAACATATGAACTTAATTTTTGTGGGGGGATAAATCACTTACAGTAAGTGCTGGCAATTGTATACACACTAGCTGCCAGGAACACAGAAAAATAAAGTCGTATTTCTAACAGGCAGAGCAGCAGACGCCTTGAAAGAAAGGGAAGGCCCTTTGATCTGCCGGGATGTTAGAAATCAGCAGCATTATTCACAGTCAGGGTTACGTAACTGCAAGGAGCAGTGAGTGAGCAATGAGTGCATGCCTGTCTCTCTCTCTCTAACTCTCTCTCTCTAACTCTCTCTCTCTCTCAACTCTCTCTCTCTCTCTCTCTAACTCTCTCTCTCTCTCTCAACTCTCTCTCTCTCTCTCTCTAACTCTCTCTCTCTAACTCTCTCTCTCTCTCAACTCTCTCTCTCTCTCCTCCTCTCTCTCTCTCTCTCTCTCTCTCTCTCTCTAACTCTCTCTCTCTAACTCTCTCTCTCTAACTCTCTCTCTCTCTCAACTCTCTCTCTCTCTCTCTCTCTAACTCTCTCTCTCTAACTCTCTCTCTCTAACTCTCTCACCAAAGCAATCTAATGTTTTTGCAGGAAATTAAATATTGATATTCAGATCTGTCTATACTATTAACTGTTCAATGCAATACTTTAACTTAGTTTCAGCCATTGGTGAATAAAAAAGCTTAGGAAAAAAAACAAATATTTAAATATCTTGGCCTGGAAGGTCTAAAATAAGTATGTTTCCATAAAAGGAGATTGAAGAGTCTAGGCTGGCTGTAATAGGTCATAGCTGTCGCCGGGCGGGAAATGCAAGGTTAAAGGTCACCGGTGGAAAAATCCAGTCAGGTGGATTGAGAACAATATAGGAAGAGGTAAGAAGGTTTTTCCCAAAGACAGCAGTTGTTGCAACAGCATGTTGCCTTAATGCCTGGATTCGTTTGAATCCATTCTGCTTCCCAAATGGCACCCTATTCCCCATGTAGTGCACTACTTTGGACCAGAGCCCTATGGGCCCTGATAAAAAGTAGTCCACTATATAGGGAGCAGGGTGCCATTTGGGACACAGTCCTTGGACCCTTTTTTTTTACTTCCTTTGACACAACCCAGACAAAACAAGGAGAGGCCAAAACAGCAAGAAGAAAAGCGAGCTGGAGGGCAAACATTTCAACATTTGCTTCATTTTGCGATGTGTGTTTACTGCTGTCGATCCCTTTGAAATGAACAAAGTGAAGCCAAACGATTGCACCTCTTAACCTGCCGTTGGATTTAGGAACATGTCTGTTTTCATTTCATTTTTCAAACGAGTCTCCCTCTTGAAACACATGTCTGTTTCACTTTCATTTGCGAGCCGTCCTGCGTAAAAAGTGTGTGTTGAAAATTAACGTGGATTTGATACAGGTTCTTGGTGCCACATGGCATGTGTTATAATGGACACCCGAGGCAGGGAGCTGCAGCTTAGAAATCTATTTTGGGGGCCCGGCAGGCAAAGCTGATCTGTCTGGTGTCTGTGTGTGTGTTTGTGTGCTTGTGGTTGCGTGTATCCTTCTCTGAATGTGCGCCACTTTAAACAATGGCACTTTATATAATGTTTACATACCCTGCATTACTCATCTCATATGTATATACTGTACTCTATACCATCTACTGCATCTTGCCTATGCCGTTCGGCCATCACTCATTTATATATTTGTATGTACATATTCGTATTCATTCCTTTACACTTGTGTGTATAAGGTAGTTGTTGTGAAATTGTTAGGTTAGTTTACTTGTTAGATGTTACTGGATGGTCGGAACTAGAAGCGCAAGCATTTCGCTACACTCGCATTAACATCTGCTAACCATGTGTATGTGACCAATAAAATTTGATTTGATATCTGGAGTATGTATGTGTGTTCCTGTACACTGTTTGTGTGCATGTATGTCCTACTACTCTGCATGCATGTGTGTGTCCTCTTTGTGTCTATATGTCTGTCTGTGTGTCTAAGTAAGGAGTGGTGAATCAGGGCTAATTTGGAGGTGTGAGTAAACTGTAGAGTCAGGCATTCCGGGGCTATAGCTAGCTGCTGCACCAAAGACTGCACAGTGAGCTGCAGACGCCCTGAGGCATGGCTGTTGAGAGAGAGAGTGGTGACACAATCAATGACACATCGACGTCCTGGAATGACGCCAGGATCACACTGCAGTCAGCAGCTGCTGCTGCTCAACTTCCTGTTTTGTGCTCTCCTGGTTGAAGTTTCCCCTAGGTGCAGGTCTAGGATCAGCTCCCGCTCCCCAACCCTATCCTTAACCATTAGAGGGGGAAATACAACACTGACCCAAGATCAGCATATACGTGGAAACTGCTCCAGGCGAAAAAGCCCCATGCCCCTTTGCTTTGCTTTTGTCTGGCTTACAGGGGACACTGAAGCTTCTAGCTTTTACCTTATTGACACACTTTATCAGCTGATTCCAATCTGGCTGCAAATCCTGAGTAATGTCTATTGCACAACAAAAGGCACTCCTGTCAGCCGTGGTTTGCTTTTTCTCTGCTTTCTTCTCCATTTCTCTTGTTTAAATCTGTTTTAGCTGTCGCCTTCATTTTTCCTCCCTCGTCTCTTGCTCTCTTTTATCTCTCTCTCTCTCTCGCTCCCTTCATCTCTGCTCTCACAACTTGCTCCAGTTTTGTGATTGGACGGCGCTCCAACATCTGAGAGAAAAACATTCTGAGGCGTGGAGGCAGTGTCGTTTTTCATGTGGGGGAGAAAAAAATTTGAATTTCACAGCCTCGATTCACTGCAATATCATCGAGAGAGAGAGGGAGCAAAAGAGAGTCTGAGAAAGAGAGAGAGAGAGGGGGAGAGAGGGAGAGGATTTTGAAATGATTTCATCCATCATGTGAATCGTGGCCAACAAAGGATCCTGGCACCCCTTGACATCCCTGTCTAAAAATAGACGTCGCCGTGGCAGCGCTGCAGGACATTAATCATGCAGTAGAAGAAGAAACAGAGGTAGTGGAGGAATGAGCCCTCCCAGCTCCCGCTTCCATCTTAATTAGGTTCCTCCAGCACCAGAGAAGAAGAGAGTAGGAAATAACGGAGAGGTTGGAGGGGTTGGATGACAGGGGGATTTAAAAAGCAATTGACTAAGTTGGAAGCCACGTATTAAACGATCCAATCGTCAAGAGATGGACGCTTCTTGGCACTGATGGTGGCGCAAAATGGCTTCCTCTCACTTCTCGTGTTGGTGAGAGCTTGGTGTTTAGAGTATCACATTATCCCATTTGATAAGAGAAACAGGAAAGCTGTGATACCGTCTGGGGCTGATACAAAACTATCTCGATGACCCTCAAGACGAGGTCATGAAGAGATAGGTGGCCGTGCACTTTGCCCGACTCTGTTTCTCAACCGATCACAAAAAATTAGTTTACGGAACCCTACAATGTCATATTGCTTATACTATTACAAGATTGAAAACAGAGGACTTCTCATTCTGGTCGTTACAATTCAAGGTCCTCAAAGCACTTCTGTGACGTCCGTCTTTGTCCCCTGGAACTTAATAGGTGACACACTGCTGGAATCAGAGTAAGAATAACCACACCACTGACAGGAACTGCATGACTCCAATGAAAATAGCCCAATCTATAAATCCCTGTTTTCCATTCATTTTTTAAAGCGGAGAGAAATAAATAAGAGAAACTGTGTTCTTGTTTTCCGAACAGCGGTGACCTGATTTCGCCCAGCTTGTCTGGCAGTGGTGACCATTATCCCAGCGCTCTTATCAGCTGACTCTGGATCAGATGGACAGGGATGAGGGAATCTCTTCCACGCCATCCCACCATGGATGGGATACACAGGTCATAGGTCATTTGGATTTGTTGCGTTGTCCGCCCCTTTTTCTGGCTGAACCACTTGTTACTATAGGTCTTACACAACAATGCTGGATTGTAGCCGATGCGTAATGCTGCTCCGATCATATGCCACCTACTCATTTGCAGTCACATTCATTTGCCTGAGCACATCATGTAAGAACGGATGATTCACGTGGCATAAACAGTTAGACGATTGACAAAATGCGCTTCACTGAATACTGAACCACACACAGAATGGAACTGTCTCTACTCTCTAAGTACTGAGGAGATTAATTGAATGTGTGTGTGTGTGTGTGTGTGTGTGTGTGTGTGTGTGTGTGTGTGTGTGTGTGTGTGTGTGTGTGTGTGTGTGTGTGTGTGTGTGTGTGTGTTCTACAATGTACTGACCCCACACATAAACAAATGAGAACAGACTTTGTCTCTGCAATGATCCATTCCACTCACACTCATCATCCCCAGTGTACATTGCCCGACATTGAATGTCGTAATTTCATAGATAACATTTGTATTCTTTTACTTTGCCGACTTGCATGGACAAAGGTTAATAGTTTGCAATAAAAATGATCCGGAAGAGAAATAAGTCCAATGGCCAGAGAGCTTACTCTGCCCCTACAATAATGTGGAAGATTTAGACAACAGAAAAACCTAAATAGGTCCCCCCCCCAAAAAAAATGTAATACTCACAAACTCACACACAACCAAAATCACTGGATCATTGGCTCAAACTGAAAAGAGGCGGGGTGGATTTCAAGGGCCTACTTTGGTTTCACAACAAAAGGTTGTGCAACGCTCGTCAAACACCAACAAGGCTGTAACACATTTACCAAAGGAGGTTCGGGGGTGGAAGTGGGCTCTCCTTTCTTAAAGGGGACGAACCATCCGTGTGCCATGCTGTGTAGGGATATTTAATTACAAAGCAGTTGATTTCACAGATCTGAGGGAGATAATACATGCCCCCCTATCAGGAGCAAAACCCATGTGGCGTCAAAGCCGCTCTGTATTTAAAGCTTTTTCAAAGCCGAACACAACACAGAGGAACAGGAAGGATGTGAAATATCTACATTAAAAAGAGTCAGAATCTCAGAGATTACACCCCTTGGGGCTGGAGGGCTGGGGGGCTGGGATCCCCATTTCAACGTTGCCAGAGAGCAGAAGATGAAAACAACGCTCTTGGGCGAGACTTCCCACTCCAAATCCGAGCACCCTCTTTCTTGAAGCAGTACAAGACAAGACGGCCCTCGTCGTCCCTTTAGGAGACGACTAATCAAAGTAGTTATTTGAAAAGCAGAACATCAAGGCCAACATTAAAGCATCCGCAAATTAAGAATTGATAGAAGTTGAGAAAAAAAACTTGGCTCTGAAATATGGGATAGAGAAAAGTTATATTTAAAACATAATACAGAAAATCATCTGATGGAAAATCGTCTAAAGGAAAATCGTCTCGCAATTTGATTAAATTGTCCTGCATAAAATATATTTCAATAGAAACTGTAAAAAGTGGTTTCAAACGCTTATTTAGGTTTTTGTTTAATTTCTTTTGCGAGTCCAAATCTCACTTAAATTGGTAACATCAGATACTAGGCATCCAACTGTTGATAGTCACTTCAATAAAACATTTCCAATGGACAATAAAAGTATGTTCCAGACCAGTCTGCTTCTCTGATATCATTGTCTTGCCAACAAGTCGATGACATATGAGCTATAGCAGAATCAATCTGGTACTTGGATAAAAAACAACAACTTTGCCTTCAATAAAACACGGTCTAGAACTGTAGAAGGCCAATTTTGTGTACTTGCTTCAATTTACCTTTCCTCCTAACCATTGTGAACACTCGCTCAGTAAGCAATTCAACATTTTCCTGCAGCAGTTAGGTCATAAAAGCCCAATATGGTCCCCACTTAGCGGGTAGCTATTTCCTCCGCATGCAGATTGACGTGGCACATCCACATTGCCTGGTGTTTACTTTTCGCCAGAGAGCGGTAACTAGGCAGCGGGGCCCACTTTCACGATACACACAAGGTTCACTCTCTGTGTGTCGATCGCTATATTTGGGCCGTCCATAAAACCTATTTTCCAGTTAAAGGCTTTGGGAGAGTCAACAGAACACGCGTTCCTTTCTTGGTGTTGGCTGCTGGGTGATTAATGGCAGCAGAAGCTTGCCTGTTTTCTGTCTAATTATAGTGAGAGCCGCTGCTGGATTTGACCCTTCCTTCTTTCCCTCTCACCTCCCCCACTCCCCAGCGTTCCCCCACACACCTTTCACATTCTCTTTTGTTTTATACTGGGACAGCAAAGGACCCTGGAATGTTAGCACGGGTATCCCCCCCACCACCCCACCCACATCACTAGCTTGCTTCAAGCCAGCCGTATAACACACCCGGCAAAGCACAGTGGGCCCCCCCCCCCCACAGGATTTCCAAAATCCCCAAGGCGAGATCTTTTAAATCGCTGTTGTGGCAGGCCAGGGCCCAGACCATTGTGCATGTGCAGCCACGACCGGCGGCCATTTGTCATGCGGGGCTGTTGGGTGACCTTTTGAACAGAGTTTGGATTTGGACAACCTCCAGATGAGACTATGCTATCCTAGTTAGCCTAGGCAGGTCGTTTGGACACAGCTATCACTTTTAAAATGCACACGGCAAACACAACCTTAAACAACCCCGGGGCCTTACAAACAAACATGGAAATGTTAGTGGCACTTGTTGTTAGCGATTCGTTGCGTAGCCATGAGGAGATGGTAGAAGCAGCACAGTAAGGGCGCTGAGGTTGAACTGAAGGAACGCTGGCCATCCGACGCGTCCGTCCTTTCAGACAAGCCCTGACATTTCAGGTCTAAAAATACAGGGGTGAATGTTTTAAAGGAATTTGTGGGAGAGTTATAAGCAGTAGAGGCTCATATAACCTCCAGAGACAAACATTGACATGGCAATGGTTAAAAATGAGTTACTATAAAAGTGTTAAAAGGGAGGATACAGTATGCTGCTCTGTTTGGAATTGCTCCAGATTAACTAGGCCTAATACTGTAGGCTACATGGAATGACGAACACCCTCAAAGTTATTTTGAAATTGTTTTGTGGAATAGCTTTGGCTTTTAGTTTGATATTACGTTTGTGTCATTCAAAACCAAATCGTGGATGTAAAATACATGTAGTTATATTTCTCCAAAACAACCACCATTCCCTAGGTTGCATTCAATTGAATGTAGGCCATGTGCTTTTTATTTATGTTGTTATTTGATAACTCCCTCAGGATCTATGTTGAAAGCTGTGTGGTACAAATCAAAAAGGTTTAGGCTTCTGAGGCTATTTTAATACAGAGGTAGGTAACATTCGTTCAACAAACCTGTATTGGAAAGTTCACTGTTGCAAATTCCACATGGCCGACCTTGTGTGCACAATCCTTGTGGGTTTATTATCATACGGCCTTCCAACTTCATCTACTGTTTCCTTCACAGGAACCATCATGTATTTTGGAGTCAGGAAGAGTAGAGAGGGCTAATTGTGTGTGTGTGTGTGGGGGGGGGGGCAGCTGTGCAAACAAAGGGAGAGAGAGGGGGGGGGAAAGCCTTAAATTCTTTCTGAGTGTGCCCCGTAATTTGAGCAAACCTATTAATGTCGGACGACTGGCTCCTTTTTTGCCCTCAGGGTGTTGAGTTTCGGTGACAGATGAAAAGGAATGAGCTGGCACGGCTGGAATTCGAAACAGAGAGCTGAGCGCCAGCCAGCGTTGCAGATGAGCTGGCACCAACGTAACAGAAAGCCCGGGTCAGGTAGGAACCGTCTGCTCCCCTCCCTCCCTTAGACATCAAACGAATCGACATCGATCCGCACAAAATGGAACCTGACAAATCGGCTGCGGCCCAGTCTGTGTAGGTCTACTGTCAAATAGCTACAGTGCACATTGAGTAAATCACTGCATCAATCATTTTATTACATGAGCCTAAAGTGCTCGCCACAACATTGGGGGGAAAGAGAGAACATAAAAAATAAGTGCAAATATTTTTTAGCAATGTAGGCCTAGCCTACTCATTATCAGTGAATGGTTTCCATTTACTGACCAATAAAATGTAATTCTACAAAAACAACAGTGGGCTAATGTTTGATTTATGTTGAATTTGCTAAGTCTCTTAAAAATGACATGAATTGAAACTACAGCTGCAACGTGTGCCATGTAGGGCTATTTGTAGGCCTATTTCCTTCCAAAATAGAGCTTGCTAGCTTGTAGTCTATAAAACCTAGAAATTAGTTTACTTGTGGTTAATTCAGCCATCCCTATGGCGAAAGAATATGGTTTTGGGATAAACGCAGAAAATAAAGGGGTGAGGTTATCGCAGGCTTAAAATATCTCATACGTTTTGTTCTATGAGATAATATCAGTGATTTAACTTGACCTTTATGAAAAAAATGTATAACATAAATGCTTCAAAATTCACAAAAAGTGACATTAACTGATGAAGATTATCTCATAGAACAAAATGTATAAAAATCTCCTAAACCTGTGTTTACAACAGACCTTAGTTTCGGCGTTTACCCAAAAACCCTACAAAAACTCCATTCATTTTCCTATTGACTGTGTCCAACGAACCATGGCGGAGTTAGTGTCTATAAAAGAACGCCATTACTATTGCTCTCTATACCAACCTTGGACCGTGTTGTCGTCAAACTGGGTCAGTAAAGGGTTAAGTCTGGATTTGGCCGCTCCCCTGAATGGTGGGTGAATGCGAGGCGAGGCCGCAGAAAAACACAAGCCTTCCATTCATCTCGTCACCGTGTGATCAACCTTGAACAGTGGAAGGCGTGTTATTGCACCGGAGGTCCTGAGCAGGCAGCAGCAGAGACGAAAGGGGGAGGGGGGACGGTGACTCAGGAATTCCACTGAGGCGTGCACATGACCAAGCACCTCTTTTATGCCCTCTTTTGTGGAGGATGATATTCTTGAGGACTACAATGCAGCCATTGACTCAATGGGGTTCTGATGGCAAATCTTGTCAAACGCCCATGTGTGTTTTGTTCATGTGTGCACATGCCTATAGAGGGTATGATTATATATTCCTTTTCAGATAGTTGCCAATAAACAATTGATCCAGAGGGGAAATGAACAAAAAAAATTCAGCATCTACAAATAATGCATAGTTTGTTGTTTATGCTGTTGGGTTACTAGGGAGATATCTAGGTTATCACCGAATGAAATATGTATGAAGTCAACATTGGCTGTGGCTTGCAGATGAATAAGAGATTATCTCCAAAACTGGCTAACCCGGCTCGAATGGAAGAATCCCTCTCACACAGTGCACACTACATGTTTCCTTTTACAGTAGCCTCAACGAATGTAGTCAAACTATTACTCCGAGGCAAAAATCCGGATCACATTCATACTTCTTGACAAGCATGCAAGCGTTGAGTTGTGGAAAAAGCCAATACAGCCAATCAAAGCTCACATGTACCGAGCTCACAAGTTGTCACATGACGTAATCAGTCATGACTTCACATCCTTACTATGTTTTGTATTAGGGCGTGGATGCAATGTGTCAAAGGCAATGGCCCTGGGGGCGAAGTGACAAGAGAATAGATTTGAAAGAGATTTAACTGAATATTGTGCAGATCTTATTGATCAACAGGACTTCCGTACATTTTGGCTCCATTGCTAGCAGCCCACTACCTTTGAACATGAAACAACTCCATCCATATAAGATGACTTACCAAGAGATAATGCACAGTAGAGGCTGTTTCAATTGTGCAGAATCACTCTAAAAATCAACATCCCCAATAAACAGTGATGTGGAATTACCTTAGTGAACGGATTAAATTAACATTTAAGTCATTTTGGGTTAACTGTACTTCTAGCATGACATATTAAGAATACCTTTGTTTTTACCAGCATAGGAGACATGCGGTAGATTTGACTAAATTAGTGGTCATTAAATGTACAATAGCCTCATAATTGCTGTAAGCAAAGTAAATCACGAGTATTAAAACCATCTGAAGAATTTTTTATGCTGCCATATTATGTTTACTGCTGTATAGAAAATCTCCCCTCACTTCTTTTCCTCCCTCTCTACTCCCTCGCTTTGCTTTCCCCCCCCCCAATCCTCCCTGGGTCCCATTTTGTTCTTGTCAAAAGTATTGCATCACTGCCCATGAGTGATTCATAATCGGGACATGACTCTCTCTCTCTCCCTATGGCTTCACTCATTACTAATTGCAGGGAAATAAGCAAACCAGACACTAGTTATTATTACAAGGTCAGAAATTGTATTTGGCAAGTTTTTTTTAAACAAGTGCATACAAGTACAGCTAGAAGCAATTCAGTTTGCCAAGTGCTCGTAGAGTCATATTAGTTAGTCACATTCTATGTTTAACAGGGACTGCCACCAGAACTAAAAGTACATCGAAAAAAGGGGGAGGAGGAAAGTAGTCTGTTATGATGAGTACATACCTTTATCTTCAAAAAAATATATAGAAACACAATGTATTGAAAAACAAAAACAAAATAATCAAAAAAAAATATGACAGCCATGTTTACGAATCATACAACTTCCCTTGTGTCCAATATGTACACGTCCATCAGTTTCTTTTGGATGGTATGCATGGTACGAGGATTTATATTCAGTTGTAATGGTGTACATGTTGGTTTTTGTTTGTTGTGGGAGTTAAAAAAAAAAAAAAAAACGCTGGTAAAATCAAGGGTCTCTCTCCTTTTTTACTTTCACGTCCCCTGCCAAGATGGTGGCTATTTCACCCTGCATGAAGGCCCATGGTACGTTGGAGCCCACCAGTGGGCATTTCTCCCCGCTGGGGCAGTACACCTCTCCCGTGGCCCCCTGCTGTTTGATACTCTCCCGGGAGCAGGGGAAGCAGAACTTGTGCGAGGGCACCGACGGGCACTGGACAAAGTGTGTGTCCTCCAGCCTCTCGTGGCACAGGGTGCAGCACAGTGGCACGCTGCCCGGCACCGACGAGTCTGGAATGCTCTGCGGCGGCGCCCCGTGAGGGTCCATGCCCTGCGAGTGGGCCGTGGCCACCACCTCCCTCTGGGTCAACCGCCGCTGGCCTGCAGAGGACGGGGACAGTGGGCTCCCGCTGTTGCGCCGGCCCGCTGCCGTGGTGGAGTGCACCTGGTTGGCGTCCTTGGGCGGGCCAGTGTTGCCGGCATTGTCAGCGGCGAGGATGAGTGCTGCCATGGGCGACTGGCCGTTCTGTGCCGTGGCCGCCTCCGGTGGGGTGGTGCGACTGTGGGGGGAGATGGTGGAGGGTGGAGCGGCAGAGAAGCCTGGCAGGGATGCCGGTGGCATCTTGAGGACCTCTGAGGGTGACGGCAACCAAGGCTGGCCCTCTCCGCCATTCATCTTGGGGGCGGAGCCCTCGCCGTCGGGCTCGGGGGAGGCTTTCCTCTTCATGCTCCGCGGGTGCTTCCCTCGGTCTGTTGGAGAAGGAGGAGGGGTAGGGGTGGGGGGTAGAGAGAGGAGTTAAGGGTTAACAAACATTCCAACCACCACAGCAGCAAATGTGCATGCACTGTAAATTAATGAAAAATCTCCAAGTTTTATTACGTTATTTCATATGTAAAACAAAACGTGCAGAGGAAAAACAAGTTGTCTAGTCGGTAGCCTGCTGGGGATCTAACTAGAGGAAATGTAAACACGCATAAACAACCATTCTGAAAACCCACGTCAACACAGTGGCAATGTAGCTGACTAAGAACACTGCCAGTTCCTGTTTTAGTCTTCCAAATGAACGCATTCCTGTGTGAAAAAAAATCTACAATCCTACCTGGTTTTGAAGAAGTTGCGCTTGTCTCATATCCCATGACGCGCTGCATCGCCGCATGGTCTTTCTTGAACCTGCTGTCGAATGTGTGGAGAGCCATCAAATCCCTCACTGTTTTGCCCTTGCCCATCCACTCCTCCGCCCGCTTGTGGCTCTCAGACATGTCCGACATGCTATCCGGTCTATGCTTGTCTTTCATATCCTCCCCGCGCTTGCCGTGGTCGCCTTGACCAGGAACATTCAACGCGCCCGGCATACCCATTTGAGCGGGCCGACCATTGAGTGTGTGTACTGGACCCATGTTTCCGTTTACTAAAGGCACCAGATTGGGAGGAACCGTGCTAGTCCTGCGAGGGTTGGGGCTCTGGCGGTTCAGCTCCGGTGGGTCGTCAGGTTTTGGAAATCCATTTGGCACAGGGATGCCGTTAACTTGCCTCCCCGGTTGGTACTCCGGTCCCAACCTTGGCGGTCGGTCAGAGAGGGGATAGCGATCCAGAGGCTGAGGCGGACGCGAGCCGGGGTCTCCAGCCGAATGGTTGTGGGACTGAATTTCCTTCCCTGAGTGCTGAGGTTTGCCTGGCCCCGGAGATCTCCCGTCCTGGAATCCATGAGCCCTCTTCAGCTGTCGGGCAGTCTCAATTACAAACTCAATCCGGTCGGCTCCCTCGTAGTTGACACATCCCCTGCAAACGGGTTCGGTAAAATCCCAGATCATCGCCCATGGCATGCGGGGCAAGTCACACAAATAACATGACTGCCTCCTCGAAGCAGCTACAGCCGCGGACGACATAGTTTTCGTGAAAAGTGGATACCAAATTCTCCAAATCTCCCAGGGATTCGTTTTATTCTGTAGAAAAAAAGGAATCGCGAATAATTTTTGTATTTTCCCTCTAGCCAAGCAGCATTAAAACAGCCAAGTTACACTGAGAAGTTCATTGCAGTTGTGTACTTTACTACGGCGCGCCTCTATCTATCTCGCACTACAACTCACAGCTCGAACTCAATGTAGGGCGGTGACGTCACCGACGACACACCACTAGTGCCTCCAGCAGCTCCAATTCTATTTACTCGATTCTTCGACAGCCCCTCCAGCGCATGCTCACCTTTTTTTCTCTCTATCTACCACTTGTGCAAGGAGTTAAACTGCCAGCAAGCCCTAAAGAGAAACTGGTTAGATGCAGTTGAGCCCTGCTGCTAAAAGTAGTTATTTAACGTCAAGGTAAATTGTATCAGATGTTGATGATAGGCTTCTGATTACTGAGAAACCACATCCAAAGATTTCAAAGCAACAATTATTGCGGCTCCTAAATTGTCTCACGAATTTATAATGCCTTTGCATGCAACTCAACAAGTGGCGTCACCTATCTTGCGCCTTTAGGTAGCCTATGCATGCTCTCCCGGGCTGGCACTAGAGCCCTATTTAGCAAATCCTCATTCCAGTCACACTGCCAGCACAACGTCACGAGGCAGATAGCTTTCACCCAACCATACAATTCGACTCTGTGTTACTATGGCAGATTTTACCCCCCTTCCTTCGTCCTTTTAAAATGGGATAGCCTATTTCCAATCCATAGTTTACGAGTTCAGCTTTGCACACTCGGCTTGTTGAGACATAAACATAGATTAGAATAGTTGCATTATGAAAACTACCGTCGAAATGTTTATATAGAAATATCCGTGATCAACTATGTTTAGGTTACTTTGTCAATCGCTTGCTACGCACGCCCTTTATTCTAAGCAACAATGTATCACATAACGAGGTAGTTGATACCTTGTTGCAGTCATACTATGACGTTGCGCGTGCTTGCAACATTGTTGCAATTCGACATTTGAGAATATAGCGCCTAACCACCGTGTGATGGATGTTCTCCATCGTGATCACAAAGAGCGACTGTGAATTTCCTCATCGTCCAAATATTGGATGAAGTTCAGCATGACTAACTCACACCAATCAACGCCTCGTGATTCAGTAAGCTCGACAACTCACAGCCTGTCTGACTGGCGAACACGGAAACCCCCCAGATCAGAGTCACAAACCGAGACATCGTTCGCACTTTCTTTCAATTGCAGCTCCTTTAATTCTTAATAAGTCTAGAGGCTATTCGTGTGGATAGTTCATTTACTGTGATAATAATTCCACATTGCGTAAATGTCACTCCGGTCTGGTCTTGTTAGACTGTGAGGAAGGTCAACAAAATAGCCATAGGCCTACTCAAATGTGTTGCTATTGCATGAACTGTGTTTGTAGCCTATATAGCTCACTGTAAGATTTGACAAAAAAATGATATCCTCATTGCCAACCGACCGAGATGTTTTCCGTAATTTACTTTCTCTCTTTGTTAGGGTTAGCCACAAAATTGTAGTGTGAGGCAATACCGCCTAGGAGACCTACGGATACAAAGCAGTTTTTTTTGTTGCAAGCATGTAGCCTACTTTATGATGACGTTCCAAACAGGAAGTGGATTTTAGTCACGTACTCGCTTCTAAACTCGCCCATCCGTGGAAAAACAACTACCCACCCTGGCTCGCTGCCAAAGATCACAGACATGAGGGGTAGGACGAGCGAGTCACAGCAAGCTAAAGCCAAATATCAAAGGAAATGGTTTCTGAAAGAAAGCATGCTCTTTGTTAAATAGACAGTCGACGAAATGTGATGAATAGTTTCATTTTTGGCTACACCTATTTGTTTCTAATAGGCTAGACATGGAAAATGGCAGCTATTCGTTTTATAGTGGTGCAGCGGTCTAAGCTACCTAGAGTTTTTCAATCCAAAATGATTAACTAGAATGAATCAATAAACACAAAAGCTGACAGAGACTGAGTACATTTTTAATTAGGCCTACAGTTGCATAGGACAGTACTACATGATGCATACCTGCATAAAGTAAGCTCAGCCCTGTGAGTTTTATTGTCCAATCATGTTACTTTCTCTGTGTATAGCAAACCCCACTGTGCAACTGACTAAATATACCCTTTCCTCTTTCCCTTCCCTTGAAAATATAATTCATATGAACAAGGCCAGACATTTTTCCCAGGATAAAAAAAAGTCACCTGATTAGAAAAACTCTGGTCCCATCATAGCCCATATTAAATCATTTTACAACAGATTAATCATACCATATAAGGTGCAGAATTTTAGCTGGTTAGGTTGGTTACCAGATCAGGAAAAACTACAGACCCCAACATTTTGAGGATTCCGGGACCTGTGGTGCCACCTCTACTCTCTAATACTACTAGCCACTTAGCAATTTTATGAAGTTGGCTTTAGTTATCCCAGTGGTGGAAAAAGTACCCAATTGTCATACTTGAGTAAAAGTAAAGATACTTTAATAGAAAATGACTCAAGTAGAAGTGGAAGTCATCCAGTAAAATATTACTTGAGTAAAAGTTTAAAAGTATTTGTTTTTAAATATACTTAAGTGTCAAAAGTAAATGTAATTGCTAAAATATACTTAAGAATCAAAAGTAAAAGTATAAATCATTTCAAATTCCTTATATAAAGCAAATGAGAGGGCACCAATTTCTTGTTTTTAAAATGTGTGGATAGCCAGGGGCACACCAACACTCAGACATAATTTACAAATTAAGTAGATCAGAGGCAGTAGAGATAACCAGGGATGTTCTCTTGATAAGTGTGAATTGGACCATTTTAAGCATTCAAAATATAACGTGTACTTTTGAATGTCAGGGAATATGAATGGAGTACATTATTTTCTTTAGGAATGTAGTGAAGTAGAAGTAAAAGTTGCCAAAAATATAAATAGTAAAGTACAGATACCCCAAAGAACGACTTAAGTAGTACTTTAAAGTATTTTTACTTAAATACTTTACACCACTGAGCTATCCCAACTAGGTTCCCAATCTCCAGGCTATCAATCAATTTAGCAGTAGCTATCTTGTCTAACTATCTTAGCTGGTATAACTGCTTGCATGTTTGTTAAGCAAGCAATAACTAAATGTTGAATAAAACTCACATTCCTTAAAATGTTTTACCCAGATTTTAGGAGAGATGCAGAGAAGCATATTTAGTTTCTTTAAAAAATAACCACCACTCAGGAGGATACAAACAGCTCAAGAGGTATGCTTCGATATGCAGAAAAATGGACATATTTGGACATCAAATTAAGCATAATGATTATGGCTATAGATTGCAGGGAAAAGCTGTTTCAGGTGTTTGAAAAATGCAAAATGATCACATTTACGGATAGCCCTTCTCCGGACCATACCCCATCCATCTTCATGTACTTTATGCCCCCTCAGATTTTTGGGGTGCATGACACACCTGACTGTAAACAAACTAGTTGTGAATGATGGCTGGCCAACAGGAGAGCAGTGAACCACTGACAATGACTCAGCATTAACAGTAGCAACACAGTCATCTCTTACTCAATGGTTTGTATGACTGTATCACGTCGGTGTGGATCTGCATCGACCAGACAACTGACTTGATGTGGCCGTGGCCCATCTTGTCTCGTCCTTCTCTCTTGGCTGCAACACTGTGACATGCCCTGTCTCGCTCGCCCAGTCAGCTGTGTGGAGAGAAAGAGAGAGAGAGAGACACGAGGGGGACACGTAGGCTACTGTAGGTGCACCAGTGAACAATGTGTCCTATTTCTCTGCAGCCTGAGGCAGAAGAGGCAAATGAGCACTGAGCAGTAATAGCAGTGTGGGCTATTTGCATCCAGGACAATGTGCCCATGTGAACGGTGTATAAGCAAATCCCAAGCGATGGCTGGGAGAGATACTGTAGTTATTAAAATAGAAAGGAAAAGTTTTGACCCAAAATAAGAATGTACTTGGAGGTCAGTGAGGTTGGATGTGGTGAAGTTTGCATTGTGTATTGTATGTTTGAGTATGTATTTAATAATAGAGCACACACACACAATGCGAGTGTGCACATGCGCACGTGTGTGTGTGTGTGTGTGTATCTAGACTCTAACAAAATACATACTCAAGCTAACACAATATTGTGTTTCATCATCATGGCTGCCATTCAGCTTAGACATTTCCCCAGTACCATGCCAAGACATCTACAGAGCAGCAATGTAACCCTCGTTTCAATTAAGACTCTTTAGTAGCTGGTTAATTGGAGTTGGAACATCCCTTACGCTGGTGGCCTTGTCTTGAGCTGGGCCTGCGTGAAGAAAAACAATCCCCCTTATGCGGTGTGATTACAGTTTACATACACAAAGTCAGTCACAGACACACACACAAAGTAACAGACGTATGCACACACACACACATGCATAACAATCCACTTGAGCATCAATTGTGGCTTGTCACGAAGGTTGGAAGACCTTAAGACCTGCTGATCTGCTGATGGGATGGGGAGGGAGGGAGGGATGAAGGAGGGGGGTGAGGGCACTCTGGTGGCTTATGTGGCACGCTGGTATCGCTCAGCATCCCCAGGTGCTCTGATTTGGTGGCAGCTTGAACAGCGGCTCACACACAAACAGAGGACTACATGTCACGCAATCAGAGGTTGCCACAGTGCCTTGACATGAGCCTGCTATTGTTACTTTTAATCTTTCTTCTTAATGGTTCGAGGAATAGAGTGGCAAGAGTGGTTAAAGAGAAATTAGGGTAACTTAAAGCTACCCTTATAATATTTGATTATTAACTAATATCTTACTGTATGTCTTTTTTATGTGTTGTCTTTGGCAACATCTCAGGATCATTATGGCATATGATGCTAAGACATTATTCATCGGTTGCACATCCGTCACTTGCATCGTTGCCATTCTTATCAACGTTTTACAGATGCCGCAGCATATTAATGTCTGACTAATGGTTAGTGATGTCATTCTGAACAGGGGGCTAATGACTGTTTCGTCAATGTTACACTATAGTGGCTTGGAAATACGATGACATTGCTAAAGTAGACAAATAATTAGTAGATTACAACTTTGCCATCATTATGATGTCGTCAAGTTGACTTGTTCATTAGAAATAGATAGCAATGCTAACATTAGCTAGCTAAAATGTCGGTCCCCTCAGTCTTAGCTAGCCAAAGTTATACTGTATCTAAAGTAAATCTGCCAACGTCACAATGATGACAAAAGCTTGTCCTACTAAGTCTTTGCCTCCTTTTGAAATGTCATGGGGTTTCCAAGCCAAAGTAATGTACTTTAGATGAAATCTTCATCAGCATTCAATGAGACTGCATTGAGTAGAATACTCAGCTGGGCATCAATCCTAAAACGAACATTCAAATCAATATTGTGATGAAACGTGCAACCCATGAATAAGAGTGTCATATGACAAGTCCTACTGTGCATTATGACCACGTCATAAATGCATTATACCTGTTGGCTTAAAGTCAAGTGTCAGTTATTTCAAGTCAGCCATTCCTTGCCTGCATGACTCTTGGGCCCTTGAACAGTTTCCCAGTTGGTTGGAGTTAGTCAGATGTGGTATTTGCAGACATGGCCTCATGGCGAGGAAGAGGGTCAAAGGAGTCAGTTTATTCAGCTTAGCCGTTTCACATGGGAGGAAGTCTGCTCGATGGGAAAGAAACCCAGGAAAAGCAGACTGGAGAATGTGACATTGAGGTCACACTGTAGCACTGTGTCCAGCTTTTTTCAGATGGACTCCTGGCCATTCGCAAAAGTATCCAATGATGACAAAAACAAATAAAGACGATAACTGAACCACATGACTCCATGCATTTGCTTGCCAAAGCTAGGGAGGGAGGATATGTTTGATTAAAAAAATAATGAATCTTATCAATTTGCCCTTGACCAGGAATGTTTACGGTTCGGCAAACCCCCCCTTATGACTCAGTCAATGGACTTTTGTTCCTCTGTAATCTGTCAGTAGACAGACTCAGTAACTAGGTGGTTATATGCGCAAGCCTTCCAGTATGTGACTGAGGCAAATTAACAGCATGGAAGTCGTTTAATAATTGAACAAATGCCTTTGTAGTGGCTTCTCTTTGATGTGTTTAAGCCTTTCAATTTTTAAACAGTACTTTTCGTGAATTAAGCATTACTGTACACAGCACACGTACTTTGAAGTTATGAGCGCATGCTGCTGCATGTTGCTTTCGAGAGCAAAAAGAAAACAAATTGCCTTTTACTTTTGCCTCTGTCGGGAAGCAACTGACAGAGTTCCAAATACCTAGCTGTTTGGCTCCCAATGCTTATAAATGATTAGATTTATAGTACCAAAGGGAATTTCCTTTTCCGAGGTATTTGATTTAATGTGTGCATTTAATTGACATGCGTTCGAAATGAAATTCGTAGTATTTTTGTCAGAGGACGTCTTCGGAAGTTGCCAAGAAAGTGTAGGCTTACAGTGGCGCCTAACCTCCCATTTAGGGGAATTCATCCTGTGGGCTGAGGTTGTTGCAACATGGCCCTATTCCTACGTTATTAACTGAAAACCATTAGCTAGTTATAGACCTAATGGACTTATTTTAGAGTGGGGTTGATGACATTGTGCTGTTACTAAGCCTGGAGCACTGACCTAGCACTACTGGCTATTTTGCTTAGTCACAGTTGGTTCTGACAGACACAAAAGCAACATGCTGTGTAAACTCATCCGGAAAACATTATTAAAAAAAGATGTACAAAAGATGACTTCTTCCTGATTCCCTGAAATCACACTTTAGTTTACCGTCATCAACATTTGACTTTAAATGTGGCGCAATGGAAGAAAAAACAAATCGTCATCACTATACTTTCATGTCTTTATTGTCAGTGCAGGAAGGAAAAGGTTACTATGGAGATTACTCCTATCTGGACATTCTAAGTAATGAACCATTTCCTGTTTACAGACGTGTTTTCTTTCTCTTGTCTTAATCATCCGAGCTTGACACAATCTAAGCCCTTGCCTTACATAGAAAACATATCCCACATTTAAAGCCCTCTTCACTGCTCCCCTAAATAGCACTTAAAGCTAGGTTACAGTGTGCACACAGACGTGAATAAATAGTGTGGTCTACGCTTCAGACAACTGCCCACAGCTCGCTGAGTGTGCATGCACTAAATCGCCAAATCACTTCCTGCTTTGCTGCAATGAATCCACTCTCTGACCCTGACAGCCTGTTATGGTGCGAATGGCTGAGGCATATGCCACTTAAAGAGATAGCTTCTTGGACAGCGCAGAAGGAAAATGTACTACCCTATTGATTGTCCACAATGCTTTGGCAGATCAATAAGCAGAGGTAACAAATGCAGATTGAAAAAAGAACAATACATTGAGTGCTGCAGCATTGACTTTGCAGCTTTCTTAAAGCGGCGACGGTCTCGAGAAGCGGCATTGACTGCAGTGCTTTGATCTTTGATGCAGTGTTGCAGTATGGAGTGATGCAATATCCTGGAAATGTCACAGCACGAGCACTTTATTGTATAGGAAGGGGTGTGATGTTTTTGCATCACTTTCACAAAACAGGGTTTGCATTCAAGTCAACGCTTGGAAACTGCATAGGCATTTGGTGCAGATCTAGTCCTTACAAGTGCAGTTAGTCAGACTACAGAGAAAGATGCCATTTTGGGCGCTCAGGCTTACCCTCAATATAGCGACTGACGACACTGTTTATAAAATGGAAGGCCAACTCAAATAAAATGGCGCGTTTGGAGAGAGAGGGGAAAAAACACTTTTGGACGGTGTGCATCTGGAAACGGAGGAGAGGCGGTGATGTCACAGGGGCAAAGTGAGGAGACAAGAGAAAAACAAGGCTTTCTTTTTCCCCTCTCTTGCTCGCTCTCTCTGCCTCGCTCCCTCCCTCACTCCACCCTAATCCTCTTTGCAGGCCTGGAGGGAAAAGGTGGCGGGCTGCCAAGGCAAAGGCTGCTGGGAAAATGCAGAGGCTGCCAAGCGGGGCCCTGTCGCCGGCATTAGAAGCACACATCTTTGTTCTCTGAGACCTGGTGTTCTGCCAAGGGCCTCATTTCAGCCAGGCATTATGGTTGCCCTGGATCGAAGCCAAACTACTGAGAGCTTACTCCCTTCTCCCTCCCTCCCTTTTTTCTCTATACCCTCCCTCTCTCTCTCTTTTTCCATTCCTCCCACTCTCTCTATCTCACACACACACACACACACACACACACACCCATCGCTAGGCTCTTATTCATCCCTGGATCCCTCGACTAGGGCTTCCTGCCAAACATTCATCAGTTGCCATGGCATCAGGAGAGAGAGAGAGAGAGAGAGAGAGAGAGAGAGAGAGAGAGAGAGGGGAGTGGAACATCAGAGCGAATAATAATGAGTCACTCCTGGAGCCAGATGTGCCACATCTGCAAAGCCGCCACACTAAGGGGGAGGGAGTTTGGGGAGGATGGGCGGAGAGGACTAGCAGTTAAGGAGGATGGTTGAGAGAAGGAACGGGGGACGTGGGGCATTTAATAAAATAATAGTCTGCATTCACTAATATACTGTAAGGGGACATTTAGAAAAATATCAAACAACCGAGCCTATGATTTCATGCTCTTCACAAGCATGTGGGGAAATTGCTGGAATCTCCCCCGCAATTTCTCCAGTGTGGGAAAATATGGAGAGAGCAAAATTGCAAAGCAGTTGAGGACACACATAAGAGGATAGAAGAGTAAAATCATATGATATGCAAACTGAGAAGCTACACCAGTGGACACCAGTCAAAATAAGGCTTTCATTTATGTGAAAAAGAAGATCCAAAGATCATGCTAGCCAACGTTCCTCAACTCGACAGTACCTCAACCAAAACAAATGAATATTAGGCCATTATACATTTCTCCTGATGGAGAAAGGTGAGCAAAACCCAAAACAGACCATGTTTGTGCATTGGTGCAAAATACCAGAGTTTTGCTTATCTTTGAGTAGCAGCATCTGCAACATACTTATTGCACGTAGGCTATCCCTACTCTGATGCAACCCTGTGTCTTGGGGTATTTTCTGCCACGCTCTGCAAATTTCCCCTCGATTCACTCTTTCCGATATCCACATGCATCTTCGGGGAGAGAATGGGAAACTCATCAACGAAGTGCCGCTTAAATTTCATGGATTATTTTACGGTCTGGGCCGTTATGGGAGAAAACATTTTTGTTCCTGTTTTCCCTGTTTTTCCTCTTCGCCAGTTAGTTCGCCAGGGTGCTAAGCCAGCTATTCTCCATTCAGGTACGTAACACAGGGCTGCCAGAAATAACATTAGCGTCGCACAGCAAAGTTCACCATGATGTAACTAAGCCCTGAAGCAAGAAACTGCAAATAATGACAGCTTACGTAATGTCCAGACAGACAGTGTTTTCAGGCCACTCCAAGGCAGCAAGCCCATTAAAGGGGAGTTTCTGACTTTAAAAGATAATAGGGCAAAACTTGAACAGTCTGAAGTGTCAGATTGAAGTGGATGACAAGAGATGAAGATGTATTTTTTCCTGCACTCAAGCTTTTTTCAGTGTCTCACAGAGGATCAAGGCAGATTCTAGGGGATGGTGCTGGGCTGGCCATTGCCCCTTCCAAAGGTACATTTTGCCCACCCACTCATAAATGACACAACGTGATGATTAAGGAATGGTAGGACCATGTGATGCAATATGTTGATCATGTGACCAACTGTGTCACGGTTACCGTTTTAACCACCTAGCAAGTTGAGAGTTGAGCAGCAAGAGGGTCCAGTATCCTAGAGTATACTAGCAGGTTTAAAATACAGGTTGTCTGCCCAACAGAAGACCGTGTTAGCCCACTAAGCTAAATCCTTGCTCGGGGAGGTAACACTTCATTCTTTACCCATCACGCAAGTGTACTTCAGAGAACCATCTCTGCTACACATTTATCCTAAATGGTAATAGATTCTCTGCTAGACTGTGTTAGGTCACTAAGCTTACTCTGGGAGTTAACTCCCAACCTCCGCTACTTATATATCCTAACCGGTAATAGATTCATTGCTAGCAGAGCCCATATGTGCACGTCAATCTATTTCTGCCTGGTCTGGATGAGAGACTCGTAAAAAAAACAACAACAGGCCCGCCTCGCTAGTCCTTGTGTCAAGGAAATGGTTTTACGACATCTAGCACATGAATCAAACCGTCATCTGCGCAACATTTTCAAACATTTTCCAGCTTCCCCTCTGTTTTTGTCATCCGGCCTCAGCCGCTGTATTCCTCACGAGGCCTCGCCATGCAGTCACCGCCGCACTAAAACTATCAATCCCCTTCAAACCGCCAACGGCAGCGGAGAAGCTATTTATCTGAGCTACGAAATTGCTTATTCCAGTTACTAATAAGCACGCACCTTTTAAGAAAATTACTGTAAAAACTGTTAAATCTCCTTGGATTGATGAGGAATTGAAAAATTGTATGGTTGAGAGGATGAGTACGGCAAATAAGTCTGGCAGCCCAACTGATTTGCAAATTAATAAATCATGTGAATAAGCTAAATAAAAAGAAACTATACTATGAAACAAAGATAAATGGTATAAAGAATTATCGTAAAAAGCTTTGGAGCACCTTAAATTACATTTTGGGGGAACAAGCCAACTCGGCTCCATCATTCATTGAATGAGATGGCTCATTTATCACAAAACCCACTGATATTGCCAATTACTTTAACCTAAACCAGGCCTGTGCAACTCCAGTCCTCAGGGGCCTGATTGGTGTCACACTTTTGCCCCAGCTAACACACCTGACTCCAATAATCAACTAATCATGATCTTCAATATAGACATATCTGATATGGGCAGAAAGCTTACATTCTTGTTAATCTAACTGCACTGTCCAATTTACTGTAGCTATTACAGTGAAAGAATACCATGCTATTGTTTGAGGAGAATGCACAGTTATGAATTTGAACATTTATTAATTAACCAATTCGGCACATTTGGGCAGACTTGATACAACATTTTGAACAGAAATGCGATGGTTCATTGGATCAGTATAAAACTTTGCACATTCACTGCTGCCATCTAGTGGACAAAATCTAAATTGTCCTTAAACTGGAATAATACATTGTGTCCTTTCTCTTGCATTTCAAACATGATTCAAATATATATATTTTTTAAACACCTTTTTTTTGTTTTATTATCTTTTACCATATATAATGTGTTATATTCTCCTACATTAATTTCACATTTCCACAAACTTCAAAGTGTTTCCTTTCAAATGGTATTAAGAAAATGCATATGCTTGCTTCAGGTCCTGAGCTACAGGCAATTAGATTTGGGTATGTCATTTAAGGCGTAAATGGAAAAAAAGGGTCCGATCCTTAAGAGGTTTGATTACTTTTCATTGGCAAGATAAAAAAAAACTTAGGGGTGACATGCCAGCAACAAACACTGACACTACACATCCAAGCATATCTGACCAGATTATGAAAGACTTTTGAATTCCGTAAAGTCAGTGTGGAAGAGATGACAAAATGATTGTTGTCTATCAACAATGACAAGCCACCGGTGTCTGACAATCTGGATGGAAAATTACTGAGGATAATAGCAGACGATATTGCCACTCCTCTTTGCCACATCTTCAATTTAAGCATACTAGAAAGTGTGTGCCCTCAGGCCCGGAGGGAAGCTAAAGTAATTCCGCTACCCAAGAATAGTTAAGCCCCCTTTTTTTAACCAGGCAAGTCAGTTAAGAACAAATTCTTAATTACAATGACAGCCTACCCCGGCAGATGCTGGGCCAATTGTGCGCCGCCCTATGGGACTCCCAATCACGGCCAGATGTGATGCAGCTTGGATTCGAACCAGGTACTACAGTAACACCTCTAGCACTGAGATGCAGTGTCTCAGACCACTGCACCACTCGGGTGTAGAGCCTAACACATACGTTCCAGCAGTTGATTATGATCGATAATGTCAGAAGCTGCACTGAAGTCTAACAAGACAGCCCCCACAATCATTTTTTCATAAATTTTTCTCAGTCAATCATCAGTCATTTGTGTAAGTGCCGTGCTTGTTGTGTCCTTCCCTACATGCATGCTGAAAGTCTGTTGTCAATTTGTTTAATGTGAAATAGCATTGTATCTGGTCAAACACCATTTTTTCCAGAAGTTTACTAAGGGTTGGTAACAGGCTGATTGGTCGGCTATTTGAGTGGTACAGCAGTCTAAGGCACTGCATCTCAGTGCAAGAGGTGTCACTACAGTCAAGGGTTTGAATCCAGGCTGTATCACATCCGGCCGTGATTGGGAGTCCCATAGGGTGGTGCACAATTTGCCCAGTGTCGTCAGGGTTTGGCTGGGGTAGGCCGTCATTGTAAATAAGAATTTGTTCTTGACTGACTTGCCTTGTTAAATAAAGGTTATTTAAAAAAATAAATGAAACCCTGCTATAATGGGGATAAAGAGTTACTTGTCTAACAGAACACAGAGGGTGTTCTTTAATAGAAGCCTCGCAAACATAATCCAGGTAAAAACAGGAATTCCCCAGGGTAGTTGTTTAGGCCCCTTGCTTTTTTCAATCTTTACTAATGACATGCCGATGGCTTTGAGTAAGGCCAGTGTGTCTATGTATGCGGTTGACTCAACACTATACACGCCAGCTACTACAGCAACTGAAATGACTGCAACACTTAAAAAAAGAGCTGCAGTTAGTTTCAGAATGGGAAAGTTAGCCCTAAATATTTCCAAAACTAAAATATTTGTATTTGGGACAAATCATTCACTCAACCCTAAACCTCAACTACATCTCTCAATGAATAATGTGGATATTGAGCAAGTTGAGGTGGCTAAACTGCTTGGAGTAACCCTGGAGTGTAAACTGTCATGGTCAAAACATAATGATTCAACAGTAGCTAAGATGGGGAGAAGTCTGTCCAAAGTAAAGTGCTGCTCTGCCTTCTTAACAACACTATCAACAAGGCAGGTCTACAGGCCCTGGTTTTGTCGCACTGTTCAGTCGTGTGGTCAGGTGCCACAAAGAGGGACTTGGGAAAATTGCAGTTGGCTCAGAACATTGCAGCACGGCTAGCCCTTAAAAGTACACAGAGAGCTAACATTAATGACATGCATGTCAATCTCTCATGGCTCAAAGTGGAAGAGAGATTGACTTCCATATTACTTGTTTTTGTAGGAGGTGTTGATAAGCTGAAAGTACCGAGCTGTCTGTTTAAAATACTAGCACATAGCTCGGACACCCGTGCAAACCCTACAAGACATGCCACCAGAGGTCTGTTCACAGTCCCCAAGTCCAGAACAGATTATGGGAGGCGCACAGTACTACACAGAGCCATGATTACATGGAACTCTATTCCACATCAGGTAACTGATGCAAGCAGTAGAATCAGATTCAAAAAGCAGGTAAAATAACACCTTATGGAACAGCGGGGACAGTGAAGTAACACAAACATGGGCACAGACACATGCATACACACACATGATAACATACACACTATACACACATATATGTGGTAGTGGAGTGTGGGCCTGAGGGCACACACTTAGTGTGTTGTGAATTCTGTAATGAATGTATTGTAATGTTTTTAAAATTGTATAAGTGCCTTAATTTTGCCGGATCCCAGGAAGAGTAGCTGCTACCTTGGCCTCTCTTTCTCACTCTCTCTGGATAATTTACATATTAACTTTTTACCTGTGTTGTTTTATGTTCCCTCTTCCTCCTGTAATCTGTTTTATAGCATTGTTCCCATTCCACTTTCCATCCCTATTTTGAGCCACCGCCTAAACCTTTCGACACCCCCTGTGTCCTAACTTGTCCTGAAGAGGTCATAGATACAATTAGTAATTGTCCGTGGTTGTATTCCTTTGTGAACACCGTAGCAAGTCCTTCACCGTTTCAGTCTGTTTGCTTCTGTTTTTTTCATAGAGAATACAACCCTTTTTATAGGCACGAGAGCCGTATACTTGCTTGTGATATGTGTACTTACAAATCGTATATTTGCACAAATCTCCCTATACCAGCAATGCATAGTTTACACAAATGTTGGATTTATGTCTGTGCTGCTCAAGCTGATATTCTGACCAACGAGCGCATTGATCTCCAAACAAACATTTCATAGTGTGACAGTGTCGCTTAGCAACAATGCATCAGTCCCAATTAATTTACTTTTGGTTCATAGCCTCGGGTCTAGACTATAGCAAGGCTGGAGAGTGTCAGTGCACATTCAAACTGTTCTCTGCAAAGTTCCTATAGTCTATTCTACAGCATTTAGGTTCAGCTACAGCATTAACCGCTTTGGGCTAGAATGTATGTAGTGCATCTAAAAACTCTGTGCCATAACCTGCAGACGTAATGCCCCACCGCGACTGCCTTGAATGACACACACTAACAAACAGCTCACACACTGACACACAACTCATGTACACTAACACACAACTTACACACACTAATAAACAACTAACGTAAGCCTTACACACTCATTCAAGGCTTACGTGAGCGTGTGTATGAGTTGTGTGTTTGTGTGTGTAAGCCTTGAATGTGTGTGAGTAGTGTGTGTGTGTTAGTATGTCGTGTCCCAGAGGTGAGGCAGGGCACTTGGCAGACTGTATTCTCTGAGCTAAGACGAGCTGAGTAGGCTAGAGAACATCAGTGGCTTTAGCCAATCTGTTGGGCTGTCTCCCCAGCCACAACCCACCTGTCGACACCCCTCCTCTCCCCCTCTCTGTCTCTACACCTCTCTAACTCCATTCTCCCTCTCTCACACCCACCAAAGCCATTTCTCTCTCCCTTTTCTTCCTCTTAATTGTTCTGGTGTCTCTCTAGCTCTGTATCGTTCTTCATCTCTTTCTGTCACAACAGAGCACAACACAGCCCTGGGTGGTGGGGCAGAGCACACTAGGTGCCCTTGGCAAGACAGATAAACCGGTGTTATATGATTACGTGGCGCAGCGTTATTGTGCAACCCATGACTCACACTCAGCTTTAATTGCAGTGCCGCTCGCTTGTGCATGTTTTAGTGTGGGCGGAAAGAGAGCGAGACAAGAGGGAGAGGGTTAGCACTTTTGCAGGTCAGCATTCGGGGAGGGGGGGGGGTGTACAGTCGGTAAAGCCAGGGGGGTGGAGGCTACCGGGACTCGGAGCATGGACCGACCGCAGTGGCGTGTTTTTTTTTACTACTCGTTTACACATGAGTGACGCACATTTTGATGAAAAGCGAAGGCCGTTCGGCCAACAGGACTGATAACGGCAAATCCTGCACTGATCAAAGACCATGCTACACTGACAAATACACAAAATCATCTACATGATTGTTTTGTATTATGTAAATGGCATGATATCATTACAGAAAGGCCTTGAGTTTCACAACAAGTAAGAGTTCAGCAAGTAAGCCTATGAGTAACACTCCTCCTGCCTGCAAAGCCGATTGCACTCGGCTAGACCTGGCAAGGCAGTCACAGCGAGAGGTCGGCTTATCCTCTCTTCGCCCGGGGCAGCCATTTTGGAAATTAATTTGGAAAGGAATCACATCTCAGGCGACCCTGAGAGACCGAAGCGAGGTATAAAGCCATTTGTGTGGGTACGAGGGGCTGGGCTGGACTGGATGACCTTGTGGTTCGACACTCACACACACACTCAGCTTTCCTTCATATTCAGTCGGACTATTGGAGAACAACTTGGCGGGAAGCCTGTGCATGTGTGTCTGTGTGTCTATGTGTGTGAGAGAGAGTTTTGAGTGGCTTCAGCTCCCTGCCAATTCCTATTTGTGCCAAGCCAACCTGCTCCTATGTTAGAAAGGATGGGGAGCCAAGTCCAAACATGAATTTGTAATTCTTTGGAGGTCAAACAGAGATGAATCATTTTCAAGGCAGGCAGAGAAATGGTCGACAGCAAGCTGAATAGCAGTTGATATACAGTAGAATCCTCCCACTCACATGTTTACAGTATATACCTTTACATATAGATGTTTTAATTGTTTTTCAATATATTGGGAATAGTGGCCAATATATTGGGAATAGTGACCTTTTGCAAGACACACGGAATTTCAAGGACACATTATAATGTTGAGGTGTTAAAAACATGTATACGTAAATATACATGCTCAAGTAATTGTCTATCAATAGTTAACTAAGTAGGCAATGAGGTTTTTATTCCTAGAAACAAGAAGCAGTGTAGTCATATTGTTTTTTAAGACTTTTCCAAGTGGAAATTAATTGCTACTTTCTTTTTCTATTTTTTTGCATTGATAAAAAATACAAAAAACGAATTTCTGAAGTTGACGTGTACTTAAGCCTGACGAGTTCATAATTTTACGGATTGTTTGGTCTGTCTCCTTTTCGCGGCAACCTCAGTGACACCTCCGATAAGGTGTGATCAAATAAACTGCACTCTGATTGGCTCACCCAACTCCCAGGTTGGATTACATCACCACAAAGCACTGTTTTCCCCTTCATGCCAAAATCAGTAGTCATGGGTAACGCCCCACCACGACTGTTTCTGTGTCACAAGATTGCCCAATGTGCTGGATAAGGGAGTTACTGATCCATCAGACCATGTTCACCTCACTCCATCAAAGTTAGCCATTAACCCAATGTTAGGTCCAAAAGTAAACTATTAGAGGTTACAGGTAGTAGGAACATAATGATAGACACAAGTCTAAAGGTCATAGATGATTCCAAGAACGGGGACTTACTCAGAAAAAGAGTGGCTACACGCACATAGAAACTATTCCTGGCCTGAGGTTGTCTAGCAGTCTAAGCCACAGCCTCTGGAGCACATGTACAATGTACCACTACCAGCATGGGTTTGAATCCATCCCACTGCTCTTTCAGTACCCTTCTACATCTCACCTTTATCTCTATCTATCCAATGAACATAAAAAATACTTAAAAATATATTTTCAAAATATAGCTGCGAGCAGCAATAAATGGGGTTCACAGGATAACAGAAAGGACACAAGATCAGTTGAATAACAAAGCAAGCACTCTAAAAAATCGAACCTGATGGAACTCATGGGTCCTTGAGGCAAATGTGTTCAGCATGAGGAAAGACACCTACATACAAAGTTCAAGTCTTTAGGTCAAACAGGGCGGCGGATATGAGGGTTTAAGTGAGACTGCTTGTAACAGTGCCACCTATAGGCTAATCGGTGCCATTCTTTTTGACCAATTTACTCATGGCCTCTAGTTTCTGCGTGCCAAATTAGAAAAAAATTATGCTTAAATTATTTGACCGTGTCAATAAAAAAGTTATCAAAGATATTCGCTGTGAACCCCTAAAAATAAACTATTCTGAAGTGCCATGTAAAAAACAAACCTGTAAACATGTAGCTAGGTTGCACTAGTCCAATGAGTGTACAGAATAAACATTAGACAAAAAAAGGTTATCCTTGGTGAGTTACCCTGCACAACTACCCTGTACAAAGTGACCCGTCAAAGTTCACAGCCCCTTGTGTGTGGTATTCTTTAGTAGGTCCTGACTAATTTCATAGTTAGAGGTCGTATCTGATGTGAGATAAACACCAATTATTGCCACCCATGAACTTTTGGAGTGTCACAATGGGCAATTGGGCGATGTCGAGTTCAAGGGCGCTGTGCACCGGTCACATGCCTTCCGAAGTTACATTGCCCCATTGATGCTATAAGCCCACCAGTCCAAGGGCCAAGACTTTATCTCAACGAGACAAGGTATTTACGATGTGTAAATAGAAATACTATGGTGTGGCCTAGATGGTCCGAGTGAAATATCTAACACGCTCAGTAGGACATTTCACAATGGTTAACAGTGCAATCATTAGAGTTATCTAACTGGTTGTTGTCACTTTGAAAGATTTGCTAAAGACCTTGGATTGTCTATCGATTTCTGCTATAATTCTCGTATACACATACACCTAACCTGGAAAACAGATGAATTTGAACATGACTTTGGTGCGGAAAATACCTTTTGTTTTGGAATTATTTTCTGTGTTTAGCATAGCAGATGACTTCATGGCTGAAAAAAAAGCCAATAGGACGAGGCCCTTAAGGCTGAATAGCCTACCGGAGACCACAGTTGAAACAAAGCCAAGTGTTTATTGGTGGATTTCCGCCTATTGCCATCTTGACAGCAGGTAGCCAGCTGTTTTTCTGCTCGATTGTTCTGTCCGAGCTCTCTGCATTTTTAACAATGGGGAACAATTCCAGGAAAAGGCAGGAGAAAAGAGGCCGTCTCTGCTCTTCCGCTGCCCTCCAAGGCCTTCGGTCTTCCCAACACTGATTTCTATCTGCTATATTCCCAACTTTGGATACACGGTCAAAAATTACACAAACGTATTATGTTACGACCACAATGCCTCACCATTTCCTTGACAACCCTACATTATCTGGGAAATGATGTAGTCTAACCTTAAAGAGGTGTGTGTGTAAGCATGTGAGGGGTTTTGTGCATCCAATGTATATACAAAGGCCCTAAGTCTATCTAATGTCCCCACCAAAAAATGAAACAAGGTAGAACTCCAAACTCAGGAGATAAAGATGTACTGCTCCAACTCCAGGTTCTACACTTGAGCATCATCATCATTCGGCTGCAGAACAGTCCCCATGTAGGTTTGTGAGCTTGGTTGAAGCACTGATGAGTAGCTTCATGTAATGACAGTCAGCAAGACACAATGCAAGGCCTGATACTGCATTTTGGGTTATGAGAGTTCTGCAGCATTTCCACTCCACTAGAAGTGCCCATAGGCACTTGGCTAGGTCCCCAGTTGGCAGCGTCTCTGCAAGATTAGCAACTCTGCTAGCATATGCTGCCCCCCAGCTAGAGATGGGAAATGATGCAACGAGTTGAATAGGGCTACTCGTATATCTAGCCTGATTTTTCCATCAAGAAAGGCAAAGCTGACTTTCTTTTTATAGACTAAAGTCATTGCAGAATATTGCTCCTGTTGTGAGCTACACTTTGATATTTCAGTGCCACTGTGTGGGTGAGAGTTTAGATGTTTCCTCTCAGAGCGTAGGCCTCCCCTTTTCAAGCGCTGTGAAATTGTAATGGGTTTAGTGGTCTGTTGTGTGTTGTGTGTGTGAAGGTTCTGCCTTTTGACCTGAATCAGCAGCTAGCTCCTTTTTCTAGGAAAAAGGGAAGAGGAGGAAATTATGTAAATGTAATATTTTATAATTTTTTTCATTCGCAGGAGGAAGAAAAAAAAGGGCACCCAATCAATGATCATTTTTTAAACAATATGGGCAGTCATACGCTCTCTAAGGAGGGCTTATATACAGTGCGGGTTGTTGATGGTTTGTGACCTTTTGAGGCCCATGTTACACAGTATAAAAGGGTAGTCATAGATGTCATGTACCATGGCTTGGCATGAAATGGACCCGCATGACCCTAATTGCATCAACTCAACTGTCAGTCACAGTTCATTTCTGGCAAGCAAACTCACACGCATGCATAGGCACACACACACACACACACACACACACACACACACACACACACACACACACACACACACACACACACACACACTTCCCCTTTGATAAAAGGTAGAAAACCCCCAACCCCCACAATGCAGGCTTGTGACATCAGTTGTGACCCAACACAAACCTCCCTACCTTTGTTATCTCTCAAAACATTGAATAGAAAATAGAAAAGCAAAAACACACACACACACACACTAGTGTATGAATGGCAGCCCCCCAAAATAGCACTAAATCAACACCATGTGCTGAGGACAATACAGAGAGAATGGGGGTGGGGACCCAGGCTAGCCACAGGGTGAGTGTGTGTGTGTGTACGTGTATGTCTGTATGTGTATGTGCTTGTTTGTGTGTGTGCATTCATGTGTGTAGCAGTGTGTGTGTAGTGAGTGAGGGTGGTTTACAGAACGATGAGACTTAGACAGCCCCTGCTTACTCAGCAACTCCTGTGCCAGGGCTTATTTCAATCGCTCTTTTTTTAAATGAATTGCGTCGCGCCGGCCTCACTGAATAGCCCTGAGGTGCGTCAGACCCTTCGCAGCTGACTGGCCTGATATATGCCTGACAGGAAAGCAGGAAGCTTGGCGTGAGAGAGAAAGAGAGTGGGGGAAGGAGGGGGAGGGGGGAGAGTAGGCCTTGAGGCCAGAGAGAGAGAGAGAGAGCTGGCAAGAACGAAAAAAAACATATTGTTTCTTCCCTCAGCCCCATGCAGAAGAAGGAGGGGAAAAAGCCTGCTGTGTGTCGTGATTGTTTACAAGTCGCCCAGGTCAAAGGTCAAATCATGGCAGCCATCTTTGTCCCTGCTGCTGCTTTGAGTTGTTGTTGTTTTTGTCGTCCTGGAAGCATAACCAGATGTCACCTCAATGTCCTTTTGATTCACTTCACCCTTCTCTCCTTTCCTTTTCCTTCCCTCAATGTTTTATTTAAATTTTCCCTTCTTTCGTTCTTTCCCCTCTTCCGTCACAGCGGGAGAACAGACAGGGTTGACCCAGATCTCCAATTGTGTATGTGATGGCACGCAGGGATGATGGGAGGGAGGGAGGGAAAGGGGGATGAGGGGGGGAAGAGGCAGAGAAAGGACTTAAAAGGACTCAGGATAGAGTGGTTTTGCTTTGTGAGTAACGCAACACTCCAGTGGATGAGATTTATCTGGAACAGCGCACATGAATAAATACTATGGTATAAATACTATATTATTCACTGTAGTATTTTAGCTGACTTTACTGTAGTATTTACTGTAGTATACTATAGTATTTACAGTTAACTACAGTATAAATACTGTACTAAAAGAAAACTGTAGTGTATATATTATAGTAATTAATGTAGTGTTTTTTGCGGATTGTAGTACACTGTAGCATTTACAGTAGTGTTTTTGCAGACTGTAGTATGCTTTTGCGGACATTACTGTTGTCACGAAACACTTCAATAGCAGGAGGGGTGAAGTCAGGTGCAGGAGACTGAGGTCCGTGAAGCACACGTTTAATAAATCCTTGAAAAAAATGTTTGTCATTTTATTTTTTAATTTTTTTTGAAATACCGCAACAAGGCAGGGTGCACAATATACAAAATAGTAGAACAGCTCCAAAAATACTGAGGGACGGGGCGCAGCCCGGCAACCCTAATGCCTAAAACACGCAGCGTAATAAGGAACCACAATATTCCCCTTCGTGCCTAAAAGGCATGACAATAAACAATCCCGCACAAATCCCCAAACAAAAAAGACAAACTAAATACCCCACTAATTAACTAACACAGAACAGGTGCAGACCTAAACAGACATAACCAAAAGACACAGAAACATAGATCGGTGGCAGCTAGTAGGCCGGCGACGACGACCGTCGGGCGGTGCTCGGTCGGGCGGTGCTTCTGTGGACGTTGTGACAACTGTAGTATTTACTATGGTGTTTTTGTTTTATTATCTTTGACATAGAAGTGGAGGCTTTCTCATTGAGGAAACCTACTGGAGAAATACTAAAAGAGACAATTGTTTATAACGTGTATGTAGGTAGGACTGGGGTCTAAACAGATAGTTTAGCTCTTTTCTGCTCTTTTCTATAACCTGTAGGGAACACAATATATGGTCTATACTTGGCATGTAGGTTTCTCACTTATGTATATGGGGGAGAGGAATGGGAATGGAATATGCAAATTAAATACTGTATTATTTACCATAGTTACAAAATGTAGTGTTTTTACAGACTAGTGTTTTGGTGGACATTACTGTAGTATTTACTACAGTGTTTATTTGTGGATAATACTGTGGTATTTACTATAGTATTCTACAGTATACTACAACATTCTATAGACATGATTTAGGGATACTACGGCATGTAGTATAGTATTCTACAGTATACTACAGAATTCTATAGGAAGTGATCAAAAGACCAATCGGTGACAAAAGATCAGACTTTGGCGGTATGTGTAAATGCAGCACTATTGTCTGAGTGAGTGTGTCACGGTTGTCGTTGGTGAAGGAGGACCAATACGCAGCAGGTACGTGTATGCTCATCTTGATTTTTATTAACTACAAAAATGAACATACAAAAAAAAAACGAAACGACCGAACAACTACAAACAGTCTGGTATAGCATACGGCTTACACACAGAACAATCACCCACGAATAACAAACACACCCTAATATATGGGACTCTCAATCAAAGGCAGATAGACAACACCTGCCTTCAACTGAGAGTCCCAACCCCAATCAGCACAACATAGAAACACACTCACCAGACTACACATAGAAATACATAAACATAGAACATCAACCCAAAACCCCGGAAATACTAAATCAAACCCCCCTTTGAACACACACACCACCCTGAACCACATAAAACAAATACCCCCTGCCACGCCCTGACCAAACTACAAAACAATTAACCTTATATACTGGCCAGGACGTGACAGTACCCCCCCCTTAAAGGTGCTACCCCGGAAGCACCTTAACAAAAAAAATAACCCCAAACAATACCCAAAAGAAAAATTCCCCCTTACTAAAGGGAGGGGAGGGTGGCTGCCGTCAACGACGGCACTGTGCTACACCCCCCCCTCCCCAACCCACCTATATCAGGAGGTGGCTCCGGTTCAGGCCTTTCCCGGCAGTCAGGCCACTCTGGCAGTTCGGGGCAGTCTGGCCAGTCTGGCAACTCGGGGCAGTCTGGCCAGTCTGGCCACTCGGGACAGTCTGGGCAGTCTGGCCACTCGGGACAGTCTGGGCAGTCTGGCCACTCGGGACAGTCTGGGCAGTCTGGCCACTCGGGACAGTCTGGGCAGTCTGGCCACTCGGGACAGTCTGGGCAGTCTGGCCACTCGGGACAGTCTGGGCAGTCTGGCCACTCGGGACAGTCTGGGCAGTCTGGCCACTCCGGGCAGTTCAGGGCAGTCTGGCCACTCCGGGCAGTTCAGGGCAGTCTGGCCACTCCGGGCAGTTCAGGGCAGTCTGGCCACTCCGGGCAGTTCAGGGCAGTCTGGCCACTCCGGGCAGTTCAGGGCAGTCTGGCCACTCCGGGCAGTTCAGGGCAGTCTGGCCACTCCGGGCAGTTCAGGGCAGTCTGGCCACTCCGGGCAGTTCAGGGCAGTCTGGCCACTCCGGGCAGTTCAGGGCAGTCTGGCCACTCCGGGCAGTTCAGGGCAGTCTGGCCACTCCGGGAAGTTCAGGGCAGTCTGGCCACTCCGGGAAGTTCAGGGCAGTCTGGCCACTCCGGGAAGTTCAGGGCAGTCTGGCCACTCCGGGCAGTTCAGGGCAGTCTGGCCACTCCGGGCAGTTCAGGGCAGTCTGGCCACTCCGGGCAGTTCAGGGCAGTCTGGCCACTCCGGGCAGTTCAGGGCAGTCTGGCCACTCCGGCAGTTCAGCGCAGTCTGGCCACTCCGGCAGTTCAGCGCAGTCTGGCCGCTCCGGCAGTTCAGCGCAGTCTGGCCACTCCGGCAGTTCAGCGCAGTCTGGCCGCTCCGACGACTGTTGACTGGCTGGCAGCTCCGACGACTGTTGACTGGCGGGCAGCTCCGACGACTGTTGACTGGCGGGCAGCTCCGACGACTGTTGACTGGCGAGGCTGGGTTTACGCACTTGCAGTTTAGTGCGGGGAGCGGGAACAGGACGAGTCGGACTGGGTGGACGCACTTCCGGGTCCGCACGAGAGACAGGAGCTGGAAACCCAGGGCTATGGAGGCGCACAGCCGGTCTAGATCTTACCTCCTGCACAACCCGCCTTGGCTGGATGGAACTAGTAGCCCTGTACGAGCGGGGTGCTCGTACAGGGCAGACTGGGCTGTGCAGGGGCCTGATGGTAGCCGTGCGTAGAGCGGGAGTTGGGTAGCCTGGTCCTCGGAGGCGTACCGGCGACCAGATGCGCTGCGCAGGCATCCTCCTACCAGGCTGGATGCCCGCTCTAGCACGGCACCTGCGAGGGGCTGGAATAACTCGCACCGGACTGTGCGTGCGTATGGGTGAGATAGTGCGCTTCTCAGCGAAACATAGCGCTCTCCACCCCATACGCTCCTCCATATAACCACGGGTAGCTGGCTTCCGGCTCTTCCTTCGCCTAGCCAAACTACTCTCGTGCTTCTCCCTCAGTGCGTCTCTGGATTCGTACCATCGCCTCTCCGCCTTGGCTGCCTCAATTTCCCACTGCGGGCGCTGATAATCCCCAGCCTGATGCCAAGGTCCGGCCCCGTCCAGAATTTCCTCCCAAGTTCACTTCTCCCGCCAGTCCAACTCGAACTCCGTCTGCTCCTTCCTCTGCTGCTTGGTCCTTTGGTGGTGGGTGATTCTGTCACGGTTGTCGTTGGTGAAGGAGGACCAATACGCAGCAGGTACGTGTATGCTCATCTTGATTTTTATTAACTACAAAAATGAACATACAAAAAAAACGAAACGACCGAACAACTACAAACAGTCTGGTAAAGCATACGGCTTACACACAGAACAATCACCCACGAATAACAAACACAAACACACCCTAATATATGGGACTCTCAATCAAAGGCAGATAGACAACACCTGCCTTCAACTGAGAGTCCCAACCCCAATCAGCACAACATAGAAACACACTCACCAGACTACACATAGAAATACATAAACATAGAACATCAACCCAAAACCCCGGAAATACTAAATCAAACCCCCCTTTGAACACACACACCACCCTGAACCACATAAAACAAATACCCCCTGCCACGCCCTGACCAAACTACAAAACAATTAACCTTATATACTGGCCAGGACGTGACAGAGTGAAACATATGTAAATTCTACGAGGAGGACGAGGAGGTGGCACAAATTTCAGAAATAGACCAAGCTTTGGTAAATGGCTCCGATATATATCAAGTCCATAATTATTGGCACCCTTGAGAAAGATGAGCAAAAAAACCTGTATAAAATAAATAATACTAATACTGAGCTATATTGCATGTTGAAAGAATTGGAAAATGATATTATTGTATACTAATACAATTGCTCAGAGAAAGACATTTTGTTTAACAAGTAAGAAAACATTTAAAAGATAAGGGTCAAAATTATTGGCACCCCTGTTTTCAGTACTTCAGCACACCAGTGGTGTGTTCCGATACCATGAAAACATATATTGTTGGCCTTGCACACCAGTGCAGAAAAGTACCTCATACCTACGGCAAAATATGGTGGTGGATCTTTGATGTTATTGGTCCTGGGGCCATTGTTAAGGTCAACGGCATCATGAACTTTACCAAGTACCAGGACATTTTAGCCAAAAACCTGGTTGCCTCTACCAGGAGGCTAACACTTGGCCTCAAGTGGATTTTACAGCAAGACAGTAACTCCAAGCACTTATCAAAATCCATAAAGTAATGGTTCATTGACCACAAAATAAACATTTTTCAATGGACATCTCAGTGTCCGGACTTGAACCCCATTGAAAACATGTGGTTTGAATTGAAGAGGGCAGTCCATAAGAGCAGACAAAGGAAATCAAGGTTCTGGAAAGATTCTGTTTGGAGGATTGGTTTAAGATCCCTCCTGTGTTCTCCAATCTCATAAAACCTTTTTCGGAAAAGTCTGTGTCGTTAACTTCGGAAAGGGAGGGTGCTAGAGTATTGAAAACAGGGCTGCCAATCTCATTCTCTAAGCAATTGTATTAGTATAAAATAATATAATTTCCCTTATTTTTTTGCATACAATGTAGCTCAGTATTTCTATTATTAATTTTATACAATCTTTTTTGCTCATCTTTACCAAGGTCCCAATATTTATGGACCTGACTGTAGCTTCGCTGCAAAGTGTCTGTATTTGAATACTTTCTGAAGAATGCAATTAACACGAGCCATAGTCAAGGCTCTAAAGTGCAACAAAATATTTTGCTGTGCGACCAAGAGTTTATTTTGAGAGGAGAGCTGTCTTTCATATTAGTATCGACACATGCCTCAACGGCACACTTAGCAGACATTCTATCTGCGTGGTGTTTTAGGAAACGCATGTTACATCTTCAGCCGTTGTAGGAAAGATGCATTGTTAAAATACTCATAAGCCTAAAATCCATCGCAACCAGGAAACCGAGCCCAGGCAACTTTACCAGTATATCCAAACATTTGGGGGCACAAAAAGAAAGGAAAAGGGATAACTTCTTCTGGAGATCAACGATCATTGCAATGAATGAATGACAGATCTCTTGCATTTTGTCATCACAAACCTGACGTTTTTAAAGAGACATTGTACAATTCAATGTAATGCATCTCAATATGAAACTTGTGCTTTTACACAATGTAAAATCTAATATTCCACAAATGACTTTCTAATTTCAATGACAGGTATTCATATCAACATTTTATCTTTTATAATAAACTAATGTCTTCACAGTGTTACATATTAGTTTCTAGGGCACAACATGTGCTTCAAAAGTAGCTAGAATTCATATAGGCTGTATCTCAATCAATTCGCCTAAATTTCACGTGGTGCTCCTAACTTTTTTAAATTGGGAGCACCAGTGCTACCAATGGATATGTTTAATTTAGAGCCTTGGCCATAGTTCACTTCGCTCTATGGCTTATAGAGTAGCAGGGGGTGAAACGTCTATTGTGGAGAGACGGATAGACTTTCTCCTGAATGTAATGAGCTTCTTCACCTCGTTATCTTGAGGCCTATGCAAAAAGAAAAAGTATAGCTCAAGTTCACTGACTTCTCACAATGTTAAAGCTCTATTCTCATCCTCCCAGACGGCCTCATTCACTCGTATCTACATCAACTGTTCTAGGACCAGCTTAACCCCTTTCATATTTAACCACCTCCTTTCACTCTTATCTATGAACTGTTCTAGGACCAGGCTTAACTTCCTTTCACATGTTCAGCCACCTTCACACCATTGTCTGAAAAATCGATTTTATTCTTGACATTCACATTGTTCTCGTATTTTTTTTTTTTTAGGTCAGTTTTCCTCAATCTCAACCAGCTTTTTCTGTCCTCTCCTATCCTCTCTTCCACTCCCTTCATCCCTCTCTCTCTTCAGTGTTTAACAATGAGGCATCTCCCATGATCAGGTGAAATGGATCTCTCCACCCAACTATCGCCCTGTTCTTGCTGAAGCAACCGGATCTCGCTGAGAGAAGCTGACCCACAACTTCACAGGGGATCGGGTGGCGGCCGTGTTGAATTGGCTGAATGAGTGCGACGGTGTCCGTTTACCGTCTTCCCCAATAGGACAGGACAATGGGGAGAGACAGCGAGGTAGACAGACAGGGCATTGAAGGGATGGGGATGGGTCATTCTAGGGTAAAGGTGTACCAGCTAACACTAGCTTAGCATTGCATAGCGCTAACTCCAGACTGACAATGAATGGGGTTGTGTGTTTGCGTTTGTTGTGTTGTTCACTTATCCTGGGACTGCAGGTTTGATGGCTAACCCTTGTACTAACAGAGGGAATTTAAAGTAGAATAATAAGGTCCCTTTTCGAATCGATTTGCTTATTTGGCAGGTTGGGGCTAGAAGTGAATATTCAGCCACGGATGATTTTGGTCCAGCCCTGGATGTACATTTTTTTTACATTTTAGTCTGATTTGAGTTTTCATAACCAAATGCGTTATGCAGTATATAAAAGAAACGGAAGTTAGGTTTAAAATGCTGTGTCTCTGAAAACAGGTTACTATGCTTTCTGTCGACTCTGCGGAGAGTGCCTCTGGAGTGACACGGTTCCTGCTGTGATTGGTTGAGATTTCACAATGCACTGGATGCTCACATCCCTTAACCACTCACCACCCCTACAACACCGATTAGATGTCAATTTCATCACTAAGCAAAACTCCTGTAACTCAGTCAGTCTACAGCATAGCACAGAGCAAATATGGATATTCTGAATTTCTTCAGAAAGATAAGCAAAAAAGCGATCTGTTTGAGCAAGTTGAGCACGAGCAGGGACCAGTGAATGAGGTGGAGAGGGCAGAACAGCCATAAAGTCAAAGTGCAGCAGCAGCAGCAGAGTTAGCCACAGGTTTGTGCAGGGTTGGTGGTAGCTAACTAGCTAGCTAGTCTCGCTCGGCATGAGGTTTGGCTAATGCTAATAAGCTAGCATTATCACTCAGCACCCTTAAGCTATTGGATGTTGGTCAGAGTTATTTAACAGTATATTTAGTGAATGGACAAGGTAAGGATGTTGATATAATTCATGAGGTAAAGTGTTTATTTTCAGCCAGTGTATTTGATGGGTTTCGTTTCTGTATCTAGCTTTGCTAGCTGAGACCGAAGAGATGAGAGAACGTTTTTATGACTGAAGCGCGTATCTTCTGACAGTGTCACAGGGCCCCCCTGTGGACAGAAGCTTAACTTTACTACAAATTGATATTTAACCCTGTTTAAAATGGGCAATGTTGAGGTGACCAAATGAAATGAATCATCGAAGGCTTATAACCTATTCCATTCTCCTGCTAAACATGCTAGGCTATTTAACTATTTGTAAAAAATACATTTTTAAAACTGCCCTTTATTAAATGTATTAAATTATTTTATTGAGCTTTAATTTTTATTACCCATTTTACTCACTTAGCTACTTACTTTTTCTATTGTTGTCCTGGATGGCAGTCGAGCTCCCTGCCATCCAGGACCTCTATACCAGGTGGTGTCAGAGGAAGTCCCTAAAAAAAAGACTCCTGCCACCCAAGTCATAGACAGTTCTCTCTGCTACCGCACGGCAAGAAGCACCGGAGCGCCAAGTCTGGGACCAAAAGGCTCCTGAACAGCCCTAACACAGCCTGGAGGTGTGTTTTGGGTCATTGTCCTGTTGAAAAACAAATGATAGTCCCACTAAGCGCAAACCAGATGGGATCTCGTATCGCTGCAGAATGCTGTGGTAGCCATGCTGGTTAAGTGTGCCTTGAATTCTAAATAAATCACAGACAGTGTCACCATCACACCTCCTCCTCCATGCTTCATGGTGGGAACCACACATGCATCCGTTCACCTACTCTGCGTCTCACAAAGACACAGCGGTTGGAACCAAAAGTCTTACATTTGGACATCAGACCAAAGGACAGATTTCCACTGGTCTAATGTCCATTGCTTGTGTTTCTTGGCCCAACAAGTCTCATCTTATTATTGTTGTCCTTTAGTAGTGGTTTCTTTGCAGCAATTCGACCATGAAGGCCTGATTCACACAGTCTCCTCTGAACAGTTGATGTTGAGATGTGTCTGTTACCTGAACTCTGTGAAGCATTTATTTGGGCTGCAATATGAGGTGCAGTTAACTCTAATGAACTTATCCTCTGCAGCAGAGGTAACTCTGGGTCTTCCTTTCCTTTCATGAGAGCCGGTTTCATCATAGCGTTTGATGGTTTTTGCGACTGCACTTGAAGAAATGTTCTCTTTGCTTATTTGAGCTGTTCTTGCCATAATATGGACGTGGTATTTGACCAAATAGGGATATCTTCTGTATACCACCCCTACCACGTCACAACACAACTGATTGGCTCAAATGCAATAAGAAGGAAAGAAATTCCACAAATGAACATTTAACAAGGCACACCTGTTAATTGATACGCATTCCAGGTGACTACCTCATGAAGCTGGTTGAGAGAATGCCAAGAGTGTGCAAAACTGTCATCAAGGTGGTTACTTTGAAGAATCTGAAATATAAAATATATTTTGATTTGTTTAACACTTTTTTGGTTACTACATGATTCCATGAATAGGTGTCCAAACTTTTGACTGGTACTGTAACACTTCTACATTAATGTGGATGCTACCATGATTACAGATAATCCTGAATGAATCATGAATAATGATGAGTGAAAAAGTTACAGAGACACAAATATCTTAACCTCACGACATGCTAACCTCTTACCATTACAATAACAAGGGAGGTTAGCATTTTTATTAGGCAAACTATTAGAATTTTAGCAACCAGGAAATGGTGGAGCGATTTCTGCATATTGCACCTTTAAAGCTGCTCTATGGATTCTAATTACTGCATAGTGTGTGTGTGTGTGTGTGTGTCTGTGTGTGTCTGTGTGTGTCTGTGTGTGCGTGCGTGCGTGCGTGTGTGTGTGTGTGTGAGAGAGAGAGAGAGATAGGATTGATTCTTAGTCAGTTTGGCTCATTGGACAAATCAGTCTATGTTTGAAGTTGAGTGGTATGGATGTTTTTGATAATACACTGCACCTGCTGTCTCTAATTCTGAAAAGCCAACTGACATTTACTCCTGAGGTGCTGACCTGTTGCACCCTCTACAACCACTGTGATTATTATTATCTGACCCTGCTGGTCATCTATGAACATTTGAAAATCTTGGCCATGTACTGTTATAATCTCAACCCGGCACAGCCAGAAGAGGACTGGCCACCCCTCAGAGCCTGGTTTCTCTCTAGGTTTCTTCCTAGGCTCCTGCATTTCTAGGGAGTTTTTCCTTTCCACCGATATCGAAATCCATGTGAGTTAGAGTGTGCCATGTTCATGCTACCGTTTCTAGGCCTTTCCCCAGCTGGGGTGAGCAGTGTGGTTCCTAAATAGGGCAGCTCAGACATACAGTGGTCTGCCAGGATCAGCTGCCACTCAAATCCCAGCTGCTGATGACCAATAGTCGTGTGATGCTACTGTGCAGTGGCCTGGCTAGGAGCTTCCAGATCCTTCAGTCCTGCCCCCGTTACCTAGCACCCCGTCACCAATAGACTTTAATGGTGCAAGAAATTTGGATGGATACCTGTGCGCTGAAATTATTTAGAGTGACATACATGGTGATGCGCTTGTCCCAATATCACTTCTAAGCTATTGGAAAATGGACTTGGAAAAAGTCCAAGACGACCAGCACCTTCCCCACAGCTGCCGGAGACTGCCAGAACTCCAGTCTGTCGGAGGGCCGCCTGCCGACAGCATGTTTCTTTTCTCTCCGGCTGTGCTCCCCTAGCCATTGTCTTCCCAGACTTACCCACAAGGCCTGCGCACCGCACCTCTGGGAACCACTGCTGCTCCGAGATCCCCTGCCGAGTTAGCCTGGGGGGGACGCCCAGTTACCGTGTGTTGCCACGAGGAGGCCCGGCAGGAGTCTTAGTGAAGGAGAGGCTGTGTACTGCCAAGGGAAGGTTTACGCACATTGCTGCTTCCTGGTTTACCACAAGGGCTAGCCAGCGCCAGCGAGCTGTAAGCGAGAGGTTTGCAAGCAGGTGGGAAGTAGGCATGCACAACTGCACTAGATGCAACACAGCACCCTGTGTGCTACACACACACAAACTAGGAGGAACATCTAAAATATTCACCCACAGTTCCCAGAGAGAACCATAATATAAAGCTTGTGGATCAGGGGCGTTTCTATGATTTCAAGATATTGTGTGCTTAGTCCAAAGCCAGTGTGGGGGGGGGGGGGGGTCTAAGGGCATCCTCCCCTGGCAAAAAAAAGGAGGATGCATGAATTTGGCGCACTGTGAGATGAACATTGAGAGATTAGAACATTGAGAGATTAGATCTTTTTCAGGTAACTTGCACCTTCCTACCTGCCACAGCAGACACTGCCAGTACGCAATTACAGTAGCTACTGTGGGTGTCTCTACTCTGGAACACTCCACTCTGGAACACATATATCTATCAATCAAATTGATTTATAAAGCCCTTTTTACATCAGCCGATGTCACAAAGTGCTATACAGAAACCCAGCCTAAAACCCCAAACAGCAAGCAACGCAGATGTAGAAGATGAAAACCTGCTCCAGAGGGCTCAGGACCTCAGAGTGGGGTGAAGGTCTACATTCCAACAGCAAAATACCCTAAGCACACAGCCAGAGTCCTTGAGTGGCCCAGCCAGAGGCCTGACTTGAACCCGATCGAACATCTCTGGAGAGACCTGAAAATAGCTCTGCAGCGACGCTCCACAGCTTGAGAGGATCTGCAGAGAAGAATGGGAGAAACTCCCCAAATACAGGTGTGCCAAGCTTGTAGCATCATACCCAAGACGACTCGAGGCTGTAATCGCTGCCACAGGTGCTTCAACAAAGTACTGAGTAAAGGGTCTGAATAATTCGGTAAATGTGATATTTCGTTTTTTTTCATTTTTAATACATTTGCAAACATTTCTAAAAACCTGTTTTTTCTTTGTCATTATGGTGTATTGTGTGTAGATTTATGAGGGGAAAAAACTATTTAATACATTTTAGAATAAGGCCGTAACATAATGTGGAAAAAGTCGAGCGGTCTGAATACTTTCCGAATGCACTGTATATAAATATCCAAGCTATCATTGCTCATTGTTTATTTTTCGTTTTACTATTTTTTTCCTATTATTAGTAGTATTTTTATTTTATTGTGTTCTGCATTGTTGGGAAGGGCTCGTAAGAAAGCATTTCACTGTTAGTCTACACCTACTGTTTAAGAAGCATGTGACAATTCTAATTAGATTTTGATTTGAATCGCTAGTTTTTCTGCTAGAGAGCGACGTACACTCTTAGAACAAAAAGGTGCTATCTAGAACCTAAAAGGGTTCTTCGGCTGTCCCCATAGGTAAACCCTTTGAAGAACCCTTTTGGTTCCAGGTTTAACTCTTTTGGGTTCCATGTAAAACCCTTTCCACAGTTCTTCAGCTGTCCAATGTGCCTCTGTTTCCTGAAGTCGAGCACAGTGCAGGCTTTTTTTGGTGGACATCTTGAGACGGATAGCTGGGCAAACCTTTCTGAGCTTGGTTAAGGTCATCCGATGATCTGTCCAGCACTCCGCTCCTCTCAAGACGTCCGTAATGAGGACATCCCTGATATCATTCAGCAATCAAAAACTAAATCAAAATAAATATGTCCCCTTATGACTTGCAACATTGAACATAAGGACTCTCTTGAACTCCAACCATGCCGCCGACAGGCACAAACGAAGGACTGCACTCATTGCAGCTGAGATGAAGCGATATAACATCGACATCGCTGCTCTCAGTAAGACCACACTCATGGGTGAAGGGTCGCTCAGGAAGGAAGGAGAGGCCTACACCTTCTTCTGGAAGTACCCAAAAATATCAAAATCTTGTTTTTGAGTGACTTCAAGAGAGATTGTGAGATATGGAGGGGAGACTTTGTGCTGAACATCAACAACACCATGTTCCATATGAAAAACAAATAAAAAACTTCCTGGATGCACCCACGACCAAAGCACTTGCACCTCAAGGACTATATGATTGTCAGGCGCTCTTTCATCAAGGATCCCTCTGTACTTTGCTGTGTTCATCTTTCCCTCGATCCTGACTAGTATCCCAGTCCCTGCTGCTGAAAAACATTCCCACAGCATGAAGCTGCCAACACCATGCTTCGCCTTAGGGATGGTTCCAGGTTTCCCCCATACGTGATTCTTGGCATTCAGGCCAAAGAGTTCAATCTTGGTTTCATCAGACCAGAGAATCTTCTTTCTCATGGTCAGAGTCCTTTAGGTGCCTCTTGGCAAACTCCAAGTGGGCTGTCATGTGCCTTTTGCTGAGGAGTGGCTTCCATCTGGCGACTCTACCATAAAGGCCTGATTGGTGGAATGCTGCAGAGATGGTTGTCTTTCTGGAAGGTTCTCCCATCTCCACAGAGATATTTTGGAGCTCTGTCAGAATGACCATTGGGTTCTTGTTCACCTCCTTGACCAAGGCCCTTCTCCCCCGATTGCTCCGTTTGGCAGAGCAGCCAGCTCTTGGAAGAGTCTTGGTGGTTCTAAACTTCTTCCATTTAAGAATGATTGAGGCCACTTCAATATTGCAGAAATGTGTTTGTACCCTTCTCCAGATCTGTGCCTTGACACAATCCTGTCTCGGAGCTCTACGGACAATTCCTTCGATCTCATGGCTTGGTTTTTCCTCTGACATTCACTGTCAAATGTGGGACCTTATATAGACAGGTCTGTGCCTTTCCAAATCATGTCCAATCAATTGAATTTACCACAGGTGGACTCCAATAAAGTTGTAGAAACATCAAGGATGGTCAATGGATACAGGATGCACCTGAGTTCAATTTTGAGTCTCATAGCAAAAGGTCTGAATACTTATGTAAATAAGATATTTCATTTTATATTTTTTATATAACTTCAGAAAAATTGCTGAAAACCTTTTTTGGCTTTGTCATAATGGGGTATTGAGTGTAAATTTTATAGAAAAAATATATATTTAATCTATTTTAGAATAAGGCTGTAACGTAACAAAATGTGGAAAAGTAATGGGGTCTGAATACTTTCCGAATGCACTGTACATGAGGTACCAGTAGCGAGTCGATGTGCAGGGGTACGAGAAAATCAAGGTAGATTTGTACATATAGGTGGGGTTAAAGTGACTAGGCAACAGGATAGATAATAGACAGTAGCAGCAGCGTTTGTGATGAGTGTGAATATGTGCCTGTGTGTACATGTTTTGTGTGTGTGTGTGTGTGTGTGTGTGTGTGTGTGTGTGTGTGTGTGTGTGTGTGTGTGTGTGTGTGTGTGTGTGTTAGAGTGTCAGTGTGTGTGTGTTAGAGTGTCAGTGTGTGTGTGACTATGTGGGTAGAGTCCAGTGTGTGTGCATAGAGTCAATGCAGATAGTCTGTGTAGGTATTTGGTAACTATTTAGCTGTCTTGAAGCTGTTGAAGCTGTTGAGGAGTCTTTTAGTCCGTGACTTAGCACTCTGGTACCATTTCTGTGCAGTAGCAGAGAGAACAGTCTATGACTTGGGTGGCTGGAGTCTGACAATTTTCAGGGCTTTTCTCTGATACCCCCTGGTATACAGGTTCTGGATGGCAGGGAGTTCGGCCCCAGTGATGTACAGGGCTATACTCACTACCCTCTGTAGCGCCTTTCGGTCAGATGCAGAGCAGTTGACATAACAAGTAGGGATGTAGCAGTCAAGATATTCTCAATGGTGCAGTTGTAGAACCTTTTGAGGATCTGAGGGCTCATGCAAATGTTTTCAGCCTCCGGAGGGGAAGAGGCGTTGGTGTGTTTGGACCATTATAGGTCCTTAGTGATCTGGACACCGAGGACCTTGAAGCTCTTGACAACATGTTTCTTTAAAAAATTATCATCAAACATAGAAGGGCTGTTAATGCCTGAAAATAAAAGTGCAAAATCTCTTTCCCATTTCCCAAAAACAATATCAGTTTAATAGCGAAGTTCTCCATTTTCCAATACAATTTCCATGGGAATTTGCTTTACCTTTTTGAGGCCCAATTTGTTTATCTCACCCCAAAATGGTTGTGGGTTGTTGGTCTGTAGCTGCTCCAGTTGTAATGCATGCCCACAACTAAATCTACGGTTTGTACACCGTAATCTTTTATCAAATGTATGTTGACGTGCTTTAAATTAATTTCTTAGGTCTTCCTTACAACTTTTCTATTTCCTATTTTTAGAAACCTTTTTTTTCAGACAACCTCATCTGTGAACATAACACATCTAGTTCCTTATTCCAGAAGGGTTTACCCACTTTTGGCCCTTTATTTTTTCTGGAAGCATTTACAAATTTTGCCTTGACACAGTCATCCAATTCACTATATAGCACATCACAGAATCTGTCATACCAGGAGTCAATACCATCTTGAGTTTTCTGGTGTATTTCAAGTTGATCAATAAGCTCCAGCAGAACATTACAACACATATTGGAAAGGAAATTACCAGGTTGTCCTTGGCATTGAGATTTTCCTGATTGACGACAAATGGTCCTCCCTAAGCACATCACTCTATGAGTCAGCAGCCCATGCCATCGGCTACTGAAGAAAGAAACATTAGGACGGGTTCAATGAAAACTCCATGTACATCTCCACCCTACATCTCCACCCTACACCCAGCATACACAAGGCACAAAAGCCACACTGAACAACCCCACTTCCGAGGCCCTCTTAAATTGAACAACTTAAATTGTTCCAAATACTTTTTGAACTCTTCCAGGCTTGTTTTGATAATCTGTATGGAACATATCCATAATCAAGCCTATCCCCAAATCCTCCAAAAATGCCCCTAAAATCCCATTGAACTATAGAGGGATAAGTCTCACTAGCAATTGTATTCTTGCATTCTAAATAACAGGCTCTCCCACTATCTAGAACTGTCTGGTCAGCTTGCTGATGAACAGAATGGCTTTAGTAAAAGCCAGAGCGTGTATACACCATAAACACTATATAGACAAAAGTATGTGTATACCACTTCAAATGAGTGGTTTTGGCTATTTCAGCCACATCCGTTGCTGACAGGTGTATAAAATCAAGCACACAGCCATGCAATCTCCATAGATTGCAATCTCCATAGGCCTACTGTCTGGACCTCTGGCAGTCTCTATGGGGGTACCACAGGGTTCAATTCTTGGGCCAACTCATTTCTCTGTATATATAAATGATGTCGCTCTTGCTGCTGGTGAATCTCAGATCCACCTCTACGCAGACGACACCATTCTGTATACTTCTAGCCCTTCTTTGGACACTGTGTTAACAACCCTCCAGACGAGCTTCAATGCCATTCAACTCTCCTTCCGTGGTCTCCAACTGCTCCTAAACACAAGTAAAACTAAATGCATGCTCTTCAACCGATCGCTGCCTGCACCTGCCCGCCCATCCAGCATAACTTCTCTGGACGGTTCTAACTTGGAATTTGTGGACAACTACAAATACCTAGGTGTCTGGTTAGACTGTAAACTCTCCTTCCAGACTCACATCAATCATCTCCAATCCAAAGTGAAATCTAGAATTGGCTTCCTATTTCGCAACAAAGCATCCTTCACTCATGCTGCCAAACATACCCTCGTAAAACTGACCATCCTACCAATCCTCGACTTCGGCGATGTCATTTACAAAATAGCCTCCAATACCCTACTCAACAAGCTGGATGCAGTCTATCACAGTGCCATCTGTTTTGTCACCAAAGCCCCATATACAACCCACCACTGCGACCTGTATGCTCTCGTTGGCTGGCCTTCACTTCATAATCGTCGCCAAACACATTGGCTCCAGGTCATCTACAAGACCCTGCTAGGTAAAGTCCCCCCTTATCTCCGCTCACTGGTCACCATAGCAGCACCCACCTGTAGCACGCGCTCCAGCAGGTATATCTCTCTGGTCACCCCTAAAGCCAACTCCTCCTTTGGTCGTCTCTCCTTCCAGTTCTCTGCTGCCAATGACTGGAACGAACTACAAAAATCTCTGAAACTGGAAACACTTATCTCCCTCACTAGCTCTAAGCACCAGCTGTCAGAGCAGCTCACAGATCACTGCACCTGTACATAGCCCATCTATAATTTAGCCCAAACTACTACCTCTTCCCCTACTGTATTTATTTATTTTATTTATTTTGCTCCTTTGCACCATATTATTTACATTTGAACTTTGAACTTTCTTCAAACTACAAATCTACCATTCCAGTGTTTTTCTTGCTATACTTTATTTACTTTGCCACCATGGCATTTTTTTGCCTTTACCTCCCTTATCTCACATCATTTGCTCACATTGTATATAGTCTTATTTTTTTCTACTGTATTATTGACTGTATGTTGTGTAACTCTGTGTTGTTGTATGTTGTCGAACTGCTTTGCTTTATCTTGGCCAGGTCGCAGTTGTAAATGAGAACTTGTTCTCAACTTGCCTACCTGGTTAAATAAAGGTGAAATAAATAAAAATAAAATAAAAATAGACAAACATTGGCAGTAGAATGGCCTTACTGAAGAGCTCAGGGACTTTCAACTTGGCACCGTCATTGGATGCCACCTGTCCAACAAGTCAGTTCGTAAAATTTCTACCCTGCTAGAGCTGCCACGGTCAACTGTAAGTGATGTTAATGTGAAGTGAAAACTTCTAGGAGCAAAAACGGCTTGGCTGCAAAGCCACACAAGCTCACAGAATGGGAACGCTGAGTGCTGAAGCGCGTAGCGCGTAAAAATGATCTTTCCTTGGTTGCAACACTCACTACTGAGTTCCTAACTGCATGTCCAAGCAGCCATACACAAGTGGTGTAAAGACTCTGGAGCATTGGAAGCGCGTTGAATTACATGGACGAATCTGGATTTGGCAGATGCCAGGAGAACGCTACCTGCCCGAATGCATAGTGCCAACTGTAAAGTTTGGTGGAGGAGGAATAATGGTCTGGGGCTGTTTTTCATGTTTCGGGCTAGGCCCCTTAGTTCCAGTGAAGGGAAATCTTAACGCTACAGCATATAATTACATCCTAGACGATTCTGTGCTTCCAACTTTGTGGCAACAGTTTGGGGAAAGCCCTTTCCTGTTTCAGCATGACAATGCCCCCGTGCACAAAGCGAGGTCCATGCAGAAATAGTTTGTAGAGATCAGTGAGGAAGAACTTTGGGATGAATTGGAGTGCCGACTGCGAACCAGGCCTAATTGCCCAACATCAGTGCCGACCTCAATAATGCTCTTGGTGCTGAATGCTCTTGGGGCTGAATGGAAGCAAGTCCCCGCAGCCATGTTCCAACATCTAGTGGAAAGCCTTCCCAGAGGAGTGGAGGCTGTTATAGCAGAAAAGGGGGGACCAACTCTATATTAATGCCCATGATTTCTGAATGAGATGTTCAATGAGAAGATGTCCACATACTTTTGGTCATGTAGTGTATCATTACGAAATGGGTGATGGACATCCACAAATGAATATAAACCATACGAAACGTATTTCGGATTTACTTACAGAATCGTACGAAATGCTCTGAGACCAGGTCGGTGTGTCACAACAGCCGTGTCACAGCAAGGCCATGGAAACAGAGAATGGAGTGACCCTGGACTTCAGATTGGACGGGAACTTCTTCAACATTAAGAGGATCCAAGCTGCCACAAAGCTCAAATCTGAATGCATACTTGAGCTCCAGGACACCGATGATTGCCCTGAAGCGCTACAAGCCAACCCCACAGAGGCTGTGAGAGCATATAGCAGAATGTCTGCTGACATCCCAAAAACAGAGGTCCCATGTCAGGTGGTCAACTGAAACAGCCGCATTCTCCATCTCAGACTCATCACTTGCCCATTGTACCACACTTTAAATGTCTTGGAAGCATCCTCTCGGAAGACTGCAACATCGACCAGGATATCCAGAATCGGGTCAAACAGGCCTCACCCTCCTTTGGACGGCTGAGGTAGAGGGTTTTTAACAACAGCAACCTGAACCTACACACTGAAGTTGTTGTCCACCAGGCAGTGTGTGTATCTACACACCTTTATGGATGTGAAACATGGACAGTCTACAGCCGACACTTTAAACCACCGGAGTCCTATCACATATAAAATGCCTCCAACGCATTTTGAAAGGGACCTGGCAGGACTGTGTTCCGCACTCCAATCTCCTGCAGACAACCAACAGCAGGAGCATTGAGGCGTCCGTCACACGCCAGCTTAGATGGCTCGGCCATGCCATCCGGATGGCAGAGAATCGACTGCCGCGGAAGATGCTGTGTTGACAGCTACAACTGGGCCGTCGCTCCACACATGGGGAGAAAAAGTGGCTCATGGACCAACTGAGGACATCACTAAAGAAATGTGGGATGAACCCTGCCTCCTTCGAAACTGTTGCTGCGGACCGTTCCACCTGGCACAGCCTCTGCATCAAGGAGTGCAGTTGTCAGAGAAAAAAAGACTAATGAACATACCTGCGCTGGCCTCAACGGGACAGGCCTTTGTGTGCTCTGTCCATGGCAGACGGTGTGCATCCCGCATCGGATTACGCAGTCATCACCTGGCCGTGCTGCTGCTCCAGTTTCAACTGTTCTGCCTGCGGCTATGGAACCCTGACCTGTTCACCGGATGTGCTACCTGTCCCAGACCTGCTATTTTCAACTCTCTAGAGACAGCAGGAGCGGTAGAGATACTCTGAATGATCGGCTATGAAAAGCCAACTGACATTTACTCCTGAGGTGCTGACCTGTTGCACCCTCAACAACCACTGTGATTATTATTATTTGACTCTGCTGGTCATCTATGAACATTTGAACATCTTGGTCATGTTCTGTTAAAATCTCCACCCGGCACAGCCAGAAGAGGACTGGCCACCCCTCATAGCCTGGTTCCTCTCTAGGGAGTTTTTTCTAGCCACCGTGCTTCTACACCTGCATTGCTTGCTGTTTGGGGTTTTAGGCTGGGAACAGCACTTTGTGACATCGGCTGATGTAAGAAGGGCTTTATAAATAACTTTGATTGATTGATTGATCAGCGAACACACAAGCAGTAGAGGAAGTCATCATTGGATATGATGGACTACCTTAAGCAAGTAAGTGTGTGTGTATGTGTGTGTGTGTGTGTGTGTGTGTGTGTGTGTGTGTGTGTGTGTGTGTGTGTGTGTGTGTGTGTGTGTGTGTGTGTGTGTGTGTGTACGTGTGTGTGTGTGTGTGTGTGTGTGTGTGTGTGTGTGTGTGTGTGTACGTGTGTGTACGTGTGTGTTGATGGGTGTTTACTTTTCATTTAAACTTTGTGGTTATGTGTCTCGACCGGCTGAATAGAGGCAGATATTTCCTCGTTTCTCACACACACAGACACACAAACACACATACACACACAGAAGCATGTGCACGCAAACTAACACACATAGAAATATATATATACACACACACACACACACACACACACACACACACACACACACACACACACACACACACACACACACAGAAGCATGTGCACGCAAACTAACACACACACAAATATATACACACACACACAAACACACACACACACACACTGCAAAGTCTTTGTGAGGAAACAAGTCAGAATTTCACACCCACGGCTCAGACAGCTCGTCAGCCCAAGAACTGTGCCACAGTTCCTCCTCCAGTCCAGACACAGCTAATGGAGGAAAATATGAGCCTGTAGAACACACACACATACACATACACTCACACTTGCAATAACATACACACATGCACACACAGACACAATCCTTCCCCCCTACCCACACACAGTTCTACAGTATATAACATATTCATGTGTAGAGTGTCCATATTTTATGTACTGTATGTGTTGTGTATGTACAGTGTTAGGCCATGTGCTCAGGGTGCACTGTACTGCAAAGGTGTGTGTGTGTGTGTGCACTGTACTATATGGAGATGGGACTGCTCAGCAGACTGAATGGAAATGTGCCGGAGGGGCCTGCAGTGCTGGAGCAGATGGGCGGGCCAGCGTGGTGCACCTGCACGCCAGTGTGTGTGTGTGTGTGTGTGTGTGTGTGTGTGTGTGTGTGTGTGTGTGTGTGTGTGTGTGTGTATGCGTGTGTGTTTCTGTCCCACCTAGCATGCTATGTAAGTGTTTCTGTTTCTGTGAGGAGTCAGCAGGGAGGGTGCAGAAGTCCACATTTGTTTTTTTCAAAGAACTCAGTCTGGCGTTCATCTTACTCTTGAAAGTTGTAATAGTAGAATGCACAAGGTAACATTTCGAAATTGGGTAGTGCATCATCAGTTCCTCTTGTCATGTTAGTCATTGCAGACCTTAGAGAGCTATTTACAACTTGTCAGAAATGTCCACATCAACTAGCCCATGTCAGCTTTTTTATTTTTTATTTCGTTTTTTTTGTCCATAGATATTGTTGTCAATTTTTTGTCACTCAAATATCACATGAATACACATTAAACATGGCATAATGTATAGAATTGCAAGAAAACTTGCATTAAAACGGCTAAATGGTCTTAGCATCCATGACAAAATGTGTAGAATTACAGGAAATAATCTTTAAACCTGCAAAATTCTCTCCACCAACAACAGTTGTGTGAACAGTTTGTGTCATGAACAGTGGTTGTGCCCATAGAAATAGAAGTGGCGCGCACAGGCGGGGCATGGAATGTTCCCTAATGCTGGAAGGGGGGGGCCCCAAGTGAAAAAGTTAGGGAATCCCTGGTCTAACTATTTACTAAGTTCTGGGGGGAACAAAATATTTTAAATAAAAATTATGCCATTTTTTATCTTAAAAGTCAATTATCTAACAACACTTAAACTCAGATTTTTTTCATATTCACATATGTTCTATTTTAGACTCTATTTTACGTAATCTGCGGTTTTTATGTTGTGCCGGCCAATGGTTGAATACAAGGTGGGTGTCATGTTTTGGCTGATAACTGTGCTAAAATTGGAATAGAATTTAAATGTCAACTTTCAAATGGTATCAAAAGATGATTGGAATTCCACACATCCGAGAATGTTGCCTTGAATGGGAATATCTGTTGTTTTAAATCATACTGTCAATCCTCCATAGGAAACCTATTGAAATCATAGAAATATAGACAATAGAATAAACATGACCATTCAATTTACATTTCAATGGTGTACCAGCTAAATTTAAGTAGTCTGAAGGGATAGGCCCATTCTATGAGTCTCTACTTCTATGAATGAAATGACACCCACCCTGTATTCAAGAGCATGCTGTCTCAACCGATGGCAGGCACAATACAAAAAAACTCAACACAAAAAGTGCCTTTGTTATACACACACTCACACACACACACTCTCACACACGTTTACAGTAAAGTACACACATGAACGCACACACATACAGTACATAGTCACATAGTATTACACAGTACACACACTCACACATGAATGCACACTCACTACTCACACACACATGTATGGTACACACTCACACATGAATGCACACTCACTACTCACACACACACGTATGGTACACACTCACACATGAATGCATGCACATTCGTTTCTCACATATACAGTGCACAGTTCCACATGAATGCACAGACGAATAGTCATACACTCGCTCGCACTCACGCCAGCACACACACATACACACAGCCCCCAGACAGCTGCTGTTGATGTCTCGTGCTTTTTCCTGTGTCCTCCTAACCTCTTCTTCACCCTGTTACAAACTGGGCTGCAAAATAATCCTCCCTCCCCCACTCTCCTTCTCCCTCTCCCTCTCTCCTATGGTCCATGGGCAGAAAAATCATCCTCTCTCTCTCTCTCTCTCTCTCTCTCTCTCATATCCACACAGTGAGGTGATGGTGAGAGCTTCAGTATGCATGACTACTTGCTCTCAACACCACCCCCATTCACTTACATGTACCTCATGAATATTAAATTGGGGAAAACACATCAATGACACACCTTGGCCAGACATACACCTATTTAATGAGATCTTTGGTAGCCTCCCACACAGACACCCACACACACACACACATGCAGGAATGCACGCACACAAGCACACACATACACACCAACCCCCATAGCTGAAACATGGAAACCCTTAAATCAAAGAATCAGCATCAGGCCTTAGTTACCATGATAACCCCTTTCCTGGTTGACCCCATGGGCCCTGGTTGAAAGTAGTGCACTATATAGGGAATAGGGTGCCATTTGGGACACGCCCATTGGGGTTCTCTGGTTTTCTACACTGATATTTATCAGACTTTAAAACATAGCCAAGTCTATATTTGGGAATCAGCCATTCTCACACCCTATTGGTTTCTCACATGTTTTCCCATCATACAAAGTCACCACCTGTGGTCTATTGGTTGACACACCCAGAGGCTCCACCCTCCTGTAATAGCCTGGTTTTGGTATTATATACCAAGGGGACATAAATTCTGTAGGCCAAATATTCAAGAGCCAGCATGTTTATGTGAGAAGCTACAGAGGCCGACTATGTATAATTTTTTGCAGTATATTGTAAATTGCGTCGCCTTCGAGTTTCGCCTATTCGCAAGTGGAGGAGTTTTGAATTGAGTGCACTGACTGCATGGTTTGTGTTGGTGTGTAAAATAAAAAGGAAGTGTCGTTTAAAAAAATCAACATTTCTCTTTTGTGCAGAGATTTACGAGTTAGTGTCCGTGTATGGTTTCTCTGTAGAGAACATGACGCATATTTTTACTGCACCAGCTCTTGTCGACTGGTCCAAAGACTGATTCAGACAGTCTGTGCAGTGTGTGTGGGGGTGTGCCGTGTGACAGTCTTGCGTTTGTGTGAAGGCCAAATCAAACGAAACGCGAATGAGCTTGGCTTCGCGTAGACGTGAGAAAAATAGACTTGCTTTCTAATTTGAGGTGCATGGCGCTTTTGACGCCGTTGACGTTCACGGCTCGTTTGTTTTCTGTCGTTCACTACCGTGCATTCTGATTCCAGCGTGTACACGCTCGTTCGTGTTTCGTTTGATTTGGCCTTGAGGCTACATAAACCTGTCAACACAGCAACCCTAAAGCTTGGATGGGCCATCTGGGTAGTCAGTAGTACCCTTAGCAACAAACCCCACCACCCCCAAAATCCCTCCATCCCCAACATCAACCCATCTTATCCAGAATCCTTCACTGCACTGCCCCGGCTCCCTACGGCTGACACCAGGTGACAGGATTACAGAGATTGGACTCAGCAGGGGAAGGCGTGTGTGTGTGTCTGTGTCTGTGTGTGTGTTTGTGTATGTGTGCTGTCCCATTTCTCCAGGATACACACCATGAATGACGGAGTAGGTAAATTGGCCCTAACCACTGATTCAGGATCAGCCACAGATTATCTGATCCTGGATCTGTTGTTATAAGGGCAATCCCTTTCTGCAGCATGAATAACAGAGGAGGGCATACCAGTCATTCAAAACAGACAGGTGATAGACTGATAAATGTTTGTGCTGGGAGACAGTAATATCCTCTTTATACCCCCCCCCCCTCTCTCTCTCTCTCTCTCTCTCTCTCTCTCTCTTTCATTCTCTCTGTGAGATGTAATAATATTATCCCCTAATCTCTCTCTCTCTCTCCATAACAATATCCTGTCAATGTTCTTTCTCTTTCTCTCTATCTCTCTATCTATCTATCTATATTTACTGTATTTTCTTTCTCCCAAATTGCATTTTTAGGTTGTATAACTCCATATGGACCGTGTGTCTCTTTCCCTGTCTCACTCCCTTTCCCCAGTCCTATCTCTCTTTTCCTGTGTACGTTTTGATGTTTTCTCTTCACCGCTCTCTCTCTTCCGGTTCTCCCCCTTTCTTCCTGTCAGCCCAATGTTTAGATACTTCAGCCCTGGGGTGAAATGCCCCTTCTCCCTCTCTCTCTTCCCCTCTTTCTCCCCTCTTGTCTCTCTTCCCCTCTTTCTCCCCTCTTGTCTCTCTTCCCCTCTCCCCATCACAGGGTGGGGTCCAGTCCAGACACACACATCCACTAGGCAGAGTCATCCCCCAGAGCGACATGATCTGTAGCGTTGCATAATGTTCTGTAGCGTTGCGTAATGTTCTGTAGTGTTCTGTACCCCCCCTATGAGTTGTAGTTCCTCCACCCGACTCCACAGATGTTCAATCAGGCCAAGCTGTTAGAGCGTTTTTCCCCTCTCAACCCTCTGATTTATTTGACTGCAGCATTTTGAGATGGGCCCAATGGTAACAACATGTAGATGTTTTCATGACTACTGTTGTAATGTATGTACAGTACTACACTGTCTATTGGGTTTCTCTGGGGATACACGAGGGATTACTAAATGAAACTAAACCAAAGTTGTTGTTTTTGACATACAACACATGCTGAGCACCGATAGTCACTGAAAGTAAACCTGAGATTGTCACGAGCATTCATACACGTACAGTTTCCACACTCAGTCATAAAAAGGCTGACAATGGTATCGAGACGCGGATTAGCTTTCAATGTACACTAGCCACCCCCTTTAGTGTGTCCGCTATATCGGTCCCACCAGAAACGAGCCACGGTGTTTAATCACTTCCTCTTCTGTGTTTGGGTTCTAGCTGCGACGAGTGTGTGTGTGTGTGTGTGTGTGTGTGTGTGTGTGTGTGTGTGTGTGTGTGTGTGTGTGTGTGTGTGTGTGTGTGTGTGTGTGTGTGTGTGTGTGTGTGTGTGTGTGTTAGACCCCAGCCTTGTGAAAAACGTCAGAGGGGCCCGTGAGGCTACACCCCTCAGTGGTTTCTCTGATGTTACTGATACTCTCCCCCTGTCCTTCATACACCACCCCACCACCACCCACCACCCACCCTTTGAACTCTTGCAGAAAAATAGAGAAATACGCACAGGCACACACACACACACACACACACACACACACACACACACACACACACACACACACACACACACACACACACACACACACACACACACACACACACAAACACTATCCTGTGGGAACAGCTGTGACCTATCATCTCAACAGGGCCCGGCCCCTTTCTCTTCCCACCTCCTCTCCTCCTCTTCCCCTTTCTCTCCCCACCTCCTCTCCTCCTCCCCCCCTTCTCTCCCCACCTCCTCTCCTCCTCCCCCCTTCTCTCCCCACCTCCTCTCCTTCTCCCCCCCTTCTCTCCCCACCTCCTCTCCTCCTCCCCCCTTTCTCTCCCCACCTCCTCTCCTCCTTCCCCTTCTCTCCCCACCTCCTCTCCCCCCCCCCTCGCATGGAAAACGATACCTTAATGGATCTACCACTCCAAGACCTCTCAAGTGTTTGGCTGGACTGGTGAGAGTATTCCTGGATGACTGGAATTCATTGTACCCCCCCCCTCAAACCCACATCCCAGCCCACCTCCCATACTCCATCCCAAACCCTGAGGTCCAAGGGGGGATGTGGGGTGTAATGAAGGCAAGGAGGAGGGAGCAGGAGGAGGAGGGGGGTGGCATGGCAGAGAGAGAGAGAGACTCCTGCAGCATAGCACCCGTTTCAAAATAGCTCACAGCAAATGTACCCTCTTTCCAACCTCTCTCCCCCTTTCCCCTCCCTTCCCTCCCTTCTTCCCCGAGCAGTAATGGAAACCACTACTTAACCAGGTCTTGGGACAAACTGGGGCATTATTGTTGATGAGCGGAGCGACTGAACGGGGGAAAAAAGGACACGAGGGGGGCCTGTATCATGTCTGCATTTTGAAGGAGGGACGGATGGAGGGAGGAGGAGGGTGGAGCGCAGCCAGGAATAGAGGAACGCTAATGATGAAAAGTCCATATGTTCACTGCCCACTGCTGCGTTGGTGAACTGTTGACTCTGTCGGAAAACCAAATAGCAACGCCGGAGAGAAGGTTTCTTTAAGGGAACCTGAGGCGTGTGTTAGAGAACTGTGCACGTGCATCAATTTTTTTTCTACCACTCAAAACCTCAACTTTGATTTAGTGCAGTTTGTTTACTGCTTCTTTACTTGGTAACAAGCGCTATCTATTATCGTCACCCAGTATCATCCATCAAAAATGCACGAAAGAGCATGAAAAGATAAAAACTTAGCACCATTCAAGAATATTGATAGTAGTTCATCAAACAACCAAAACAGAGGGGAAAACAGAGGGAGAAACCGCAAACGCAAAAAAAGGCAGAAACAGAAATAGACAGAGGAGGAAAAGCTAAGGAGGGAGGGAGAGGAGAGCAAAAGATAAACAAGGGGGTCTCCTGCTCTGCTCCCGGCAAACATGCCACTGTTGATGAGCGGAAAGTGGATGAAAGAGAGAGGGAGAAAGAGAGAGGGAAAGAGAGACAGTATTGTAGACAAGCAGGAGGACGTCTTCCCAAGAAACAACGGCAAGTAACTATGTCTGCCAAAGAAAAGAAAACAGCTAGAGACTGACAGACTGAGAGAGAGAGAAAGAGAGAGTGGGAGGACTGAGATAGAGATAGAGAGTGAGAGAGAGTTTTTTCCCTCCAAAAAATCCCCAAGCCCCTTGATATCCAAAGAGAGAGAAAGAGAGAAAGAAAGAGGGGGGAGAGAAAGAGAGAGAGAGAGTACTTTTCCTCCAAATAATCCCCAGGCCCTTTGACGTCAAGGCCCCAACTCACAACGCTTGCATCGTAAGAGGGGTGGAACGAGAGAAGAGATGAGAGGAGGAGAAGAACAGAGAAGAAGAGAGAATGTAAGCCAGGCCAGAGAACTCCCAGGAGCAGAGAGAGGAAAGAGACATTGGGAGGGGTTCAACAACTCAATGAATCAGCGTGTCATCCGCTTTCACTGGGAAAAAGACAGATCGGTGTTTCTAGTGTGCCAGAGTTGACAAGGGAGGAAGGAATAGAGCTCAGATGAACTGTTTGGACCTGGGTTGAAACACTACTTTCAAAGAATTTATTGGTGCTTGATTGAGCTTGCCTGGCATATAATGGACCGCTAGAATAGCCACAAAACTGCAACCCTCTCTCATCTGGCACTCCAGGCAGGCTAGAACAAACGCTCAAAGTATTTGAAAGATTTCAAATAGTATTTAAACCCAGGACTGGAAGAGTTACTGCATTCTTGTGTGATGACTACAAAAAAAAAGTGAGTGAGTGAATAGAAGCGGAGGCCACTCTCCACACCTTATCATGGGCAAAGAATGTCTCGCACCAAGGGACAGTTTTCCTGTTTGAACAAAGCGTTTTATTTGACAGCTGCGATTTGTCAAGTTCAATTGAATTTGCCGAGCCCTCTCTAACAACTTAAACCCTTATCTGGGTGCTAGCGCGTCAATGTTTGCATTGTTACTGCAAATTCCTCAACAGGTCTTCCCCGAAAAAAGGGAAAGAAGACAGAATCACAAAACCGACGACGACGATCTGACTAGCTGTCGACAAGCCTCGAGTATATAAACAGAAACAGCTACATCATCATACTCAAACAAACGTTTTTCACGGCCTCACGTATTATCAGAGAGCATGAGAACAACTTGTAGCGGAGAGATATTTTTGACACAGCTAGCTCCCAGGGGCCCGGGAGCCGAGGGGGTGAGAGGGATTGGGCTTTCTATCTATATGCAGGAGGTGTTGCGTGAGATACGCGCCCGCATTCCAATCAGAACGAGGTCTTGCAAGCCAAGTAGCTGTCCTATCCAGCCGTCCGATTTTAATCTCCACGTCCTTGGCATATTGGCAGGGTGAGCGGGTGAGCGCAGGGTCACACGGCCCGGAACGTCACTCATTTCAAAGGCCATCATCAAGGGCCCTCCCTCTCCAGCCATCCTCCTCCAACAAGGCCCCCTATTCATCGTCCATGGGGCTGGAGGTGATATGTGCCTTGAATTTCATTGGCAGGGCATTGGTTGTTAGGGCATACTAAGCAACACAGCGATGACATTTATGTTTGTGTTTTCGGACCTGCGGGCTAGTAGAGTTGAGTTGTTATGGAGTGTAAATGTATGAAGTTACAGGTGTAGAAAATATATTGACGTGTATGTCGGATTTGACAGGTGTCCGTTTCCAGAGCGCAGATATACAAACTGAATGCTATGTGTATGTGTGTGAGTGTGTGTGTGCATGTGAGGGCATAACACATTTCTACCTCCTACAGTGCTTGGCCCGATACCAGGAGTGGAAACATACCACTGTTTTTATGGCCATCTGCCAATGTTACCCACTATTATTTTTTACTCACACCTCTAGCGCTCACACCCACATAGTATGCCGTTCAGACACACACACACACACACACACACACACACACACACACACACACACACACACACACACACACACACACACACACACACACACACACACACACACACGGTGCAGTTAAAGGTCACCATCTGATCCAACAAAGAAAGAAAAGTATGCTGGGAGGAAAAAATCGCAATCAGTGTTTCATAACTTTATCAACAAAAACTGCCAATGGTCTAAACAGTGAAAAAACAAGGTCAGACAAAAAAAAACAGAAAGAGGGGGCAAAGAAAAAAACGCTGACAGCATAATTGTGGCCTGAGATTGGATAATTAAACATGTGAGAACCTCATTGGTCGGAGGACAATTTCTGAGAAAAGGGGGTGGAGCCGGTTATGAGTTAAAGACAGAAGGTCATGTAGCTGAGGCTGGTTGTGTGTGTGTGTGTGTGTGTGTGTGTGTGTGTGTGTGTGTGTGTGTGTGTGTGTGTGTGTGTGTGTGTGTGTGTGTGTGTGTGTGTGTGTGTGCGTTTAGACAGTTGGTCAGCTGATAACGCCATGCACAGCCGTGTCAGTTAGCTTTGCTGCATCGTTTTGATTGATTGGATGTGAGACATAGGCCCTCCTAGCCCGGCTGTTTGCGTCACAGGGCTCAAAGGCCAGGGAAAGTTCCGGAAACCCTACTCGGGTGATGTGGTATGTGTGTGTATTGTGTATTTTGTGTGTGTGTCTTGTAGCTCGGGTCAGGATGGATCCATAATGGATACTAAGTTTCAGCGGCACCAAGGCCGGGTCAAAGGGTATTCCCTCCCTTCCGTTGTCACTGCCCTTCATCTTTCCTGAACTTTATATGAAGTAAACCACATACCAATGTAAAAAAACACTGGCTTTTGCCAAAGCTTTATAGATAGACTAATATGCATTTAAACTTTCAGTTTAGCAAACCAATGGTAGAGGCTGAATTCCACAAATGTTATCAATGCATTTCTAGTCTTCATGCCTGACTCTCATGTATGTAGGAAAGGGTTACATTTTTGGCCAAGTCGGTAAGCATGCTTTGCTTCTAAACTATGGTGTAGAGGGGACGATGACAAAGCATTCTCTGGAACCTTCTGGAATTGCAACATCAGGTTCAGTAACTTCTTCTTTTGTTTCCTAACAGCGAAATGCAATTGAGTCAGTGCCTCAGGTCTCTAGCAGTTTCACTTGAATTACATCCATGTACACACAACTGTCTACTTGTCACAGACACTGTCGGCCTATATCAACACAGACACATTGTAGCATTTTAAAAGTTGCAGGCTACTCCGTCAAAAGTCATTGTCATAATTGTTCTAGGCAGACGTAACATTCCGTGCACAGTTACAGAAAACCATGTATTCACGAGTGGAGCCTCCTCAGAGAAGGAAGGGAAGACCATCCTCCTCAGTGAATTTCATAAAAATACAAATTGTGAAACATTCAAAAAGTTTTCCTTTTTAGATAAAACTTTACTAAATATATTCATGTCACCAAAAAATGGATTAAAACCCACTGTTTTGCAATGAAGGTCTACAGTAGCCTCAGCAGCACTCTGTATGGTAGCACCATGGTGTAGCCGGAGGACAGCTAGCTTCCGCCCTTCTCTTGGTACATTGACTTCAATGCAAAACCTAGGAGGCTCATGGTTGTCACACCCTTACATAGACTTACACAGTAATTATGACAATTTCCGGATGACGTCCTCCACCCTATCAGAGCTCTTGCAGCATTAACTGACATGTTGTCCACCCTAGCAAAGTATCAGATAATTAATATAGTACTGAACACATAAGCTATAGCTAGCTAGCGCTGCAGTGCATAAAATGTGGTGAGTAGTAGATTCAAAGAGAGAGAAAAACAATAGTTGAACATGAAGGAGAAGCAAGAGGAGAGAGAGAGAGAGTAAGAGAGAGAGATATATGCAGCTAGCTGGTTTAGCCTACTCAAACACTCAGATCAAACAGAGAGGGATGCTATGTTAGCTAGCTGGCTATGGCTATCCAACACTGGAACTCTTCCAAGTCAAGTTAAGCTTTTGGTTTTATTAATTTATTGCCACTGGGAACTGCCGGTGTAACTGTTAAACTGCTTGCAGACTGTACACTGTACTACACGATTGTAGTGGGTTTACTAACATTGTTCTAGTAGCTATGTTGACAATGACGTTGCTAACGATGTTAGCTAATATGGTGACAACAATGTAGGCTGTGTGTAGCGGTTAGCCGTTATGATATGATTTTTTTTGCCTGGTCACAGAAAACTGATGTGTTGTGCACTGAAGTCCACAAGCGAAGAGAAAAGGTGATAGGAGGAGAGCAAGCAAATTCAAAAAGGAATTATACAACGAGCAAAATGTTCATGCTGTTTGTATGTGGCTGCTATATAAGTGAATCAGGGGTGTATTCATTCTGCTGATTCTGTTGAAAAACTTTTCTTAAATGGAAGCAAACAGAACAAAACAGGGATAAACATACCTGAATTTGTCCAATAGAAACTCTTGTTTGCAACTGTTGGACTAATGATCACACCCTAGATCAGCTAGATGCAGGCAAGAGTGTGCAAGGCGGTATTGAATGTGTCTGTCACCTTGATTACTTACATTTTCTCTCGACCTGTGTACCTACATTGTAAACTATCATTCATAGGCTAGTTTTAGCAACTTCCTGATGAGTATAGGGAAAATGTGAGTATCATGTAGTAGCATAAACCTAGCGATGTTACATTGAGCTGGGTGAAAGGAATATTAATGACAGTCATCCAATAGCTGTAATAGAAATAAGGCCATGCTCATAAAAATAATTATTGTCATCCATCATCTTAAATGTCACCATCCAGGCTCTGTCACAGCCGGCCGCGACTGGGAGACCCATGGGGCGGCGCACAATTGACCCAGCATCGCCCGGGTTAGGGGAGGGTTTGGCCGGCAGGGATGTTCTTGTCCCATCGCACACTAGCGACTCCTGTGGCGGGCCAGGTGCAATGCACGCTGACACGGTTGCCAGGTGTACGGTGTTTCCTTCGACACATTGGTGCGGCTGGCTTCCGGATTAAGCGGGCATTGTGTCATGAAGCAGTGTGGCTTGGCTGGGTTGTGTTTCAGATGACGTACGGCTCTCGATGTTCGCCTCTCCCAAGTCCGTACGGGAGTTGCAGCGATGGGACAAGACTGTAACTACCAATTGGATTCCACGAAAAAGGGGTAAAATATATATCTTTTAAATGTACTCAAATATGGCCTATTACGAAATGTTGTTTCAGCAAGAAAAACTCAATGTCCAAATCGATTTGCCTACCTGAAAGAATTTGACCTACAGGTGTGTCTGTGTTGGTTAATACGGTAACACAGCCAAGTGTAATACTTGACAGCGCTAACATTTTGCTCATTGGCTTACATTTACATTACATTTAAGTCATTTAGCAGACGCTCTTATCCAGAGCGACTTACAAATTGGTGCATTCACCTTATGATATCCAGTGGAACAACCACTTTACAATAGTGCATCTAAATCTTTTAGGGGGGGGGGGGGGGTTAGAATAATTACTTTATCCTATCCCAGGTATTCCTTAAAGAGGTGGGGTTTCAGGTGTCTCCGGAAGGTGGTGATTGACTCCGCTGTCCTGGCGTCGTGAGGGAGCTTGTTCCACCATTGGGGTGCCAGAGCAGCGAACAGTTTTGACTGGGCTGAGCAGGAACTGTGCATCCTCAGAGGTAGGGAGGCGAGCAGGCCAGAGGTGGATGAACGCAGTGCCCTTGTTTGGGTGTAGGGCCTGATCAGAGCCTGAAGGTACGGAGGTGCCGTTCCCCTCACAGCTCCGTAGGCAAGCACCATGGACTTGTAACGGATGCGAGCTTCAACTGGAAGCCAGTGGAGAGAGCGGAGGAGCGGGGTGACGTGAGAGCTTCAGGGCATGTTAGAGCATGTTAGCTGTTTCAAGCTTTTAGGTATAGTTTCACAAGCAGTTCATTCCTCATTTCATCAAAGCAAGGCGTCTACTCAAAATAGTAGCCTTTCGGAAAGGCACAAAAAGGTTGTTAGCCAAGGTCACTTTTGCTACAGTTGGTCACTAAGCTAGCTCCAGCATTAGCTTAGCTTGCTCAAGCTCAGCTAGCTCAATCTAGGGTTTGATCAGTGCCTGTTGTCTGGTAACTCTCGGAGCGATTTCACTCACTCCAACCCCCCGCCTGTCCTTTTGGTGTACTAGCCTGTGAATCCTCCTACGCCCTACTCCACACCCAACGACCTTCATGCACCCACGCACATAACCCAGCCGTTACCTGGCAACCCAGCTCCTGCATGGAACACCTCGTTGCCATGTCAACAGAACGCAATACACGTGCAAGTGGGGTGTTTTGTGCTCGCAGTTATTGTCAAGGGGCGGGAAACAAACCTCCAGCCCCCAACTGCAGTTTTGATCTCTAGACGTTCTTTCGAGGCTGATGAGGATCGCATGGGGATGTTGTCGACACACCGCCACACCAGAAAATCCCCCAGATGACTCATATTTCCTAGGTCTCAGTGGAACAATCAGTGTTGACAACTAACAATTTGTCTAAGTCCATTTGTGCCATTCATTGTCTTTTTGTCTGTGTATGTTAAGACATTTTCAATTCTTGGTGTCTTACTTAAATTACACATTTTGAGGAATGAAAATAACCCCGGATTCCCTGTAGACATGAACTTGTGTCTCATCTAGTTACCCTTTCACTTCTTCCTATATAAAAGGCACTTGTTTCTCAATCCCTGCTGGGAAGAATTTCACCACACTAAAATATGCGCACAGAGCCTCTCGCTCAAAGGTTCTCAAAGGGTTGGCGGCTCTCTAACGGTTGTCCTGGCAACCACCCTCCATTGACTCTGTATTGGCATTACTTCCAGGGCACGCCTCAGAACTCTTTCCTACATGCCATATCAGGGGGTAACCTAGCACTCTCACGGTCAAGCTATCAATGTTTATCCCTTCGCTAACTTCCAACAATAGTGTGATGGATGAGCAGGTAAACAAAGTATGCTATACTCCAAAAGTTTGGATTTGAAATCAAACAATGACAAGGGGGGTAGAGTGCAGACTGTCAGCTTTAATGTGATGGTATTTTCATCCATGTTGGGTGAACCGTTTAGAAATTACAGCCCTTTTTGTATATAGTATTGAGACAAATTCACTTAGTGCATTCGGAAAGTATTTAGACCCTTGACTTTTTCCACATTTTGTTACGTTACAGCCTTATTCTAAAATGTATTAAATCGTTTTTTCCCATCATAAATCTACACACAATTCCCCATAATGACAAAAAAACAGGTTTTTAGAAATGTTTGCAAATGTATTAAAAATAAAAAACTGAAATATCACATTTACATAAGTATTCAGACCCTTTACTCAGTACTTTGTTGAAGCACCTTTGGCAGCGATTACAGCATTGAGTCTTTTTAGGTATGACGCTACAAGCTTTGCACATCTGTATTTGGGGAGTTTCTCCCATTCTTCTCTGCAGATCCTCTCAAGCTCTGTCATGTTGGATGGGGAGCTTTGCTGCACAGCTATTTTCAGGTCTCTCCAGAGATGTTCAATTGGGTTCAAGTCCGGGCTCTGGCTGGACATTCAGAGACTTGTCCCGAAACCACTCCTGCATTGTCTTGGCTGTGTGCTTAGGGTCGTTGTCCTGTTTCTACAATCAAGTTGTAGAAACATCTCAAGGATGATCAATGGACACAGGATGGGCCTGGGCTCAATTTTGAGTCTCATAGCAAAGGGTCTGAATACTAATGTAAATAAGTTTCTTAAAATGTCTAAAAAACTATTTTCGTATTGTCATTATGGGGTATTGTGTGTAGATTGCTGAGGATTTTTATTTATTTAATACATTTTAGAATAAGGCTGTAATGTAACAAAATGTAGAAAAAGTCAAGGGGTCTGAATACTTTCCAAGGCACACAATGACTACATCAAGCTTGTGACACATTTGTTGGATGCATTTGCTTTTTGTTTTGGTTGTGTTTCAGATGAATTTGTGCCCAATAGTACATTATTTACCATTCATTTCTATGTCATTTTGGACTCACTTTCATTCTAAATAAGAATAGAACATGTTTATAAAAACTTCTACATGAATGTGGATGCTACTATGATTACGGATAAGCCTGAATGAATAGGGAATAATGACAAAGTTACAGACGCACAAATATCATATTTGTGCGTCTGTAACTTTCTCACTCATCATTATCCACGATTCATTCAGGAATTGGTTGTGATGTTCTACGAAATTTCCCAAAGATGAGTCTCTCTTTAATGCCCAAGTGACATTAAAGTGTGTGAGAGCCTACCTATTCTCCACATCCAAAGTCAAGTCACAGAGTTTAACTGGGGATTAACCTTATAACGCTGAGGGATAACGCCATGGGAAAAAACCCTAAGGAGGTAGCAGCTCACTGGCGCATACTTTCTTTCCAAAGCTTGTGTTTACACAATTCCGTACCGAACAGGGAGACACTCACTGACAACTGATATATGACAGCTAGGTTATAAAACAGGCCGAAATGGGGAGGTACTATCTGAAGTTGTCCATTCATTTTTGTTTTCTGTTGCTCAACATTTTGAAACTTTTTTCTGCCCTAATTAATATGAGCCTTTTGCAATAATCACTTCCTCTTTCTACTTAATGTTTTGGACAGCAGTTGTATAACAGCCCACACAAACACCACTATCTGTCTGGTTATGTAGCTCGTAAATCAATGGGGTATGCTATGTAACAATGCTCTAGCCGCCCCATGGCAACATCAGCTTGGGACAACCTCACCATGCAACAGACAAACAAGACAGAGAGAGAGAGAAAGAGAGTGAGCGAGAGAGAGAGAGAGAGAGAGAGAGAATGAGGGCAGAAAGGGAAGCTCAAATAAGTCATTACCGAGACCAAAGTGTTGTTAAATTATTGATGTCATTCCGGGAACCTCTTGCCACTAGTCATCTCTCTGGGGTGTTATATCACCCACTACGCTGGGCCGGGGGGTCAAACATCGACGCCAGGCCCGGGATCGAAAAAACAACGCATTAATTGATTTGTTAATCAGCTTTGTGTCAATTTAATTCAGGAGGGCTGCGAATTAGCGAAGACAGATTAGCTACGAGGAAGAGAGTTAGGGATGATGCACGAAGGAAAAGAGGGAAAGAGCGTGTCTTGCTTTTAATATTTGGCCCACTCGCGATTCGCTTCTGATCCCCACTTTCCTCATCCCCTACCCTCCCTCCAATCTCCCCCGCCTCTCCCCCAACCACCACATTGGCAAAACAAACACGGTTACAGTCGGAAGCTTCAAAGCTCTCGCGCCTCAGATAAAGACATCAAAAGAGCGTTATTTTCTTTTCAGATGTAAATTGGGTTTTCAGGCGGCGGACAGAGGCGCCGCTTCTTTGCGCTTGTGTGCAAAAATAAACATGTTTCCACGGTGTCACAATTATTCATTGGCACACGCACTCTCTTTCTACACCAGCTGAAGAGAGGATGTGGGGGGCTTTTTGTTTCCTTATTTGGGGATGGGGTGAGGGGGTGGGGGGTAGCTTGACGGACGGGGGTGGATTAGTCAAGCTTTCACAATGGGCTGATAGGATTATGGGGGGTGCGGGGGAAAACAACACTTGTTTGCTGAAGGGGCAGTATCTAGTTCAGCTCATTTGTAATGGGAGTCAGGGGGGTGTGTGTGCAAATGCAAATGAAAAACCCACGTGCCCCAAAGAAGGTAGCGAGGGTGCAGCCTGTAACCAAAAGACATCCATAACCATCGATAGCGGCCCTATTTTAGGAACCATCATTGCTAGCGTAGCATAACTGCTTTAAGTCCAGGGTAACCTAGCTTACGCTATTCATTTGTGCGCAAAAAAATCTCCATAGGATGCTCATGCTAATTGATACAACGGAACGTAGCACAGACTACTCACATTGAATAGTCAAAATAGTCACACCGAATTGTAATATAGGGTAGTCGCATAGAATTGTAAGCCAGAATAGTGATGAATAGTCACATAGTCATGGAGGCTCACAATATATGATAGTCAGGATAGTCACACAGAATAGTAATACAGGATAATCATAGAGAATTGTCAGAATAGTCGTATAGGCTCGTCCTATAGAATAGTCAAAGTAGCCACAAACGTTAGTCAGACATAATAGCCTATAGTCATGTCGGCTTGCCGCGTGTAATAGTCAGACTGACTCAGGCCACAGCATCTGTCACTGCTCTCCTGTAACATGCGCTCCGTGGCCCTCTCCGATGACAACGTGGCGAGCGCACGGCAGGGCATGCTCCGATCCGTGTAACCCTGCCCATGTGGAAAGGGATATCGACTCATTTGCCCTTTCCTTGTCAGGGGTGAAAGAGTTGTCCCCCCAGTCCCTCTTCCAGTACATTCGCCCTCATTGGCAACAGAGACCCTGAAGAGGGTGGGCTATTTGACTATTTTTACATTGGGCTCATCTTTTTTTGGTGGGCAGCTTGGAGCCATTTTCAAAGGCAAGTTTGACAAATTGCAGCAGTCGACAGTGGGATCTAATACCAAGTCGTGGAGGCCAGGAACATGGAGCCAGTGAGAAGACACAGCTGTGAGATACTCCATCAAAGGACTTGGACCTACTGTATAGTGTTACTGTTGATGCTCAACCAGTCCAATATCAAAATATGCCAATTCCTCGGTTTCTCAGTATCACACACGCATACTGGCATGAAAATACACACATACGGTCTACCTCTAGATTGGCTGCACCATCTGTGTTTGTGACACAACGAACCAGGCCTCAAATTAGCTTAATCTCACCATGGAGATCAGGATATGGGTTAGTCTCAGGCTAACGCTAATTGTGGTTCGCTACGCAGCTGCGTATACCCCATTCTGGGAGAATAGCCAAGACTGACTGGGACTCTAAGCACAGAAAACAATGAAAGAATGTCACATTTAGCTGAATATGAACGTTTGACTTTTGACTAAAGCGAGTAAGGCTGGATACCACGGATCAAAATGTGAACTCAGCGTTCTCAAAGAAGTATGTGGAAACGCAGCAACAGGGATATAGCTAAGTTGTTTTGAAAAGGAGAATAATGTTCACTCAGGAGAAGAAAGTTAAAATGCAACAGTTGTACTGACTCACCCTCGGTCATTTAGAGGAAGAAACTGCCTAGCAACAATACATTTTAGTTGTATTTCTCAAAATCATTGCTCTGAATCTAGATAAATTGGTCAAAGTCAAATAGCCTAACTGGTTAAATACAAGGAAAGAATAATTCATGTTTTAAGAATGTTGACCAAACGTTCAAAGAATGTTGACCTTTGACCTCTTCTCACTACCTTACTTCTTCGTCCTGTTACAATGTATTCAATTCAATGCATTGGAACAGAAATGCAACTTATAGCATCGACACCAAATCCAACAATACACCACGCAATTCAAATCCCCATTGGGTATTGTTGTAACACACAAGTGGACCTTCTTGCGCAATCTTCCATCCATTTTGGGAGAGAGGTGTGTGTGTGTGGGTGCTCGTGCATGTGTGTGGGTTTGAGGGGGGTGCAATAGAGATGAACTCCGTAGAGATTAACTCCCGCAGATGTTTGAGCTCATTCAAGTCAGAGAGAGAGAGAGTGGGTGGTGCCTACACATGCCGAGACCTCAGTCAGCCGAGTCACACAACAAAGACAGAAGAGGAAGAAAAGAGGAAGAGATTTTTTTTCCCTCCCTTCTCTCGCTCTCTCTCTATTGGTGCTGTCGACATCAGACTAGGGAAGGAGGGAGGGAAGGGAGAAGAGGGCAGAGGGCAGCGAGTGCAGATTGCATCATAAGAGGGCTCGTCTCTTTCATTCGGAGGTTGCCGGCCCCCAGCCATGTAAACAGGAAACAAGAAAAGGGCTGATGATGAATCTGAGAGGGATGGAGGGAGGGAGGGAAGGGAGAGAGGGAGAGAAAAAAAAGGCGAGTGTCTTTCATCATCTCAGAACTTGGGAGGAGAAGGGAGGAGGAGGGAGAGACAAAGTAGGTGCGGTTCAGAATGTTTCCAATACCTCCCGTTCCCGAACATGCCCAGAAAACATCGCCTCGGGGCCCCCTTACAAAGTATCCATGTCCTCCGTAACATGCAACAAAGACTTCAAAGCCTCCGAACATGATATCTACTTTATGAGCTCTGTTTATTTTTAACACGATACTTCTGTATTTTATTGCCAAATACTGCACACATAATGTATCGGAAAGGAGTTTCACCCACCACACAAGTCCTGTGCTTTTTCTGCAACACCTCAAGGCTATGAAATATGAGATTTGAGATATGAGATACTAATGAATGTGTTTTGATTTCAATTTTCCTCAATAGGGGTTTGGTTACATGAGGAAGTAAAGTGCGGTTAACATAGCAACAAGCCCTTAGCTTTGCCTTTCCCCTCCTTAAGGCTGTCTGTAGTGCTCGCATGTGTCTGGAGGTTGAAAAGCCAGATGGGTTGCATGGCAAGACAGCACAAACAGATTTCCGACCAGGCTAGTTTACATATGGACGTGGACACAAACAAGGCTGACCAATGCACTTGATGGCGCTGTAGAGACTACAGGGGTTGCTTAAATAACATCAACATATGTAGGAAAATCATCATTTAGGGGCAACTTGTTTTTCCACCTCAGCTTCAGTTGTGAGAGTCTAGTAAAATCGGATATTGTGGAGGTTAACTGTTGTTAAGGAGGAAGTGAAATGCTGGTGGAAACGTCTGAATTCCAGAGTGCACTTTTCAGCCTGGAGCAACAGTGCCCCCTGGGGCTGGTGTACAGTACTACCGTCTGACCTACAAGGGCCTCAAATGAGGTTTATAAGCAGAAATAATGAATGATACGACGTTGCACCTGAAGATGGGTATACTTTCTGAACAATGGCATGTTTATATAAATGTTTGCATGTGTATCTGCGTGTGAGCATGCATGCAGAATGGGTGGATTTGTGAGTTTGTGAGTGTGTGTGTGTGTGTGTGTGTGTGTGTGTGTGTGTGTGTGTGTGTGTGTGTGTGTGTGTGTGTGTGTGTGTGTGTGTGTGTGTGTGTGTGTGTGTGTGTGTGTGTGTGTGTGTGCGTGTCAGCCAAGGTCGTATTCATTAGGACACACAATGCAAGAAGAATGAACACGGAAAACAAAAATTAGCATTTCTTATTGGACAAATCCAGAAAATCCCTCCCTGTTTTAGTCAGTTTTCTTCTGTCTGGCTCAGGTCTGCTATCAGATATTCTCCTCAAATGACAGGATTGGGATCCCATGAAGGGCACAGCTGTGCAGTTTAGCACCCATAGGCATTCTCCACCCATATCATGAATGTATGGTGCACATACTAAGACAGCCTCAGACTGACTCATGTCCTGTTGAGACTGAGACTGTCCTTATATGGACACTGTATTCGTGCAAAGAAAATATGAGTGAAGGATGTTGGTTAATGGGATTTTATGTAAATATGAACCCATAATTCCTTATACTCCTGTATTTAACTCTTGTATTGTCCATGTTTTGTTTTAATTGTGTTGCTGTGTTTTTGCCCCTTGGCTAGGCCGTTATTGTAAATTAGCACTGGTTCTCGGTTGACTGGCCTGTTGAAGGAATGAAAATGCATAGATTAACCCTAAAAAAATCCAATGTGACATACTGTATATGTAACATTTCATAACATTTAATTAGGAGGGGGGGGAAAAAATCTGCATGGTTTCTAGATGTTAAAGTATAAATATTTGACCAGGTAAGATCCTAATTCTGTAATATATTGACCAGCCTTGGACTAACCCTTCACTGCCACCGACACACACTGTCGAAGTACAGGTTGTCACGGTGACCATGATTTCAGGAGTACCTTGCATAAGATCTGGCTAATTGCACTATTTGTATTTGAGGCACGACATTATCAGTCGAAGACCTCCTTACAGGAACATGAGGACCATCTACGTGAGGTGTATCTTCATTTACAGTGCCTTCAGAAAGTATTCATACCCCTTGAATTATTCCACATGTTGTTGTATTACAGCCTGAATTCTAAATGTATTACATTTGTTTTTTTCTCTCACCCATCTACACACAATACCCCATAATGACAAATTGAAAACATGTTTAAAGAAGTTTTTTTTTCTGATTTATTGAGGACGAAATACAGAAATATCTCATTTACATAAGTATTCACACCCCTGAGTCAATTCATGTTAGAATCACCTTTGGCAGTGTTAAAGTTGTGAGTCTTTCTGGGTAAGTCTCTAAGAGCTTAGCACACCTTGATTGTGCAAGCAGATTTAAGTCAAAACTGCAATTCGGCCACTCGGGAACTTTCAATGTCGTCTTGGTAAGCAACTCCAGTGTTGATTTGGCCATGTGTTTTATTGTCCTGCTGAAAGGTGAGTTAATCTCCCAGTGTCTGGTGAAATGCAGACTGAACCATGTTTTCCTCTAGGATTTTGCCTGTGCTTAGCTCCATTACGTTTCTTTTTTAACCTGAAAAAAGCCCCAGTCTTTAACGATTACAAGCATACCCATAACAAGTTGCAGTCAACACTACGCTTGAAAATATGGAGAGTGGTACTCATTAATGTATTGTATTGTATTTGCCCAAAACATGACACTTTATATTCAGGACATTTTTTGCAGTATTACTTTAGTGCCTTGTTGCAAACAGGATACATGTTTTGGAATACATATATATATATATATATATATATATATATATATATATATATAATTATTTTTTTTATTTTTATTTATTTAACCTTTATTTAACCAGGTAGGCTAGCTGAGAACAAGTTCTCATTTGCAGCTGTGACCTGGCCAAGATAAAGCAAAGCAGTTCGACACATACAACAACACAGAGTTACACATGGAATAAACAAACATACAATCAATAATACAGTAGAAAAATCTATATACAGCATGTGCAAATGAGGTAGGATAAGAGCGGTAAGGCAATAAATAGGCCATGGTGGCGAAGTAATTACAATATAGCAATTAAACACTGGGATGGTAGAATGTGCAGAAGATGAATGTGCAAGTAGAGATACTGGGGTGCAAAGGAGCAAGATAAATAAATAAATACAGTATGGGGATGAGGTAGATTGGATGGGCTACTTACAGATGAGCTATGTACAGGTGCAGTGATCTGTGAGCTGCTCTGACAGCTGGTGTTTAAAGCTAGTGAGGAAGGTTAGAGTCTCCAGCTTTAGTGATTTTTGCAGTTCGTTCCAGTCATTGGCAGCAGAGAACTGGAAGGAGAGGCGGCCAAAGGAAGAATTGGCTTTGGGGGTGACCAGTGAGATATACCTGCTGGAGTGCGTGCTATGGGTGTGTGCTGCTATGGTGACCAGTGAGCTGAGATAAGGCGGGGCTTTACCTAGCAGAGACTTGTAGATGACCTGGAGCCAGTGGGTTTGGCGACGAGTATGAAGCGAGGCCAGCCAACGAGAGCGTACAGGTCGCTGTGGTGGGTAGTATATGGGGCTTTGGAGACAAAACGGATGGCACTGTGATAGACTGCATCCAATTTGTTGAGTAGAGTGTTGGAGGCTCGGTAGGATGGTCAGTTTTACGAGGGTATGTTTGGCACCATGAGTGAAGGATGCTTTGTTGCGAAATAGGAAGCCGCTTCTAGATTTAATTTTGGATTGGAGATGATTGATGTGAGTCTGGAAGGAGAGTTTACAGTCTCACCAGACACCTAGGTATTTGTAGTTGTCCACATATTCTAAGTCAGAACCGTCCAGAGTGGTGATGCTGGACGGGCGGGCAGGTGCGGGCAGCGTTCGGTTGAAGAGCATGCATTTAGTTTTACTTGCATTTAAGAGCAGTTGGAGGCCACGGAAGGAGAGTTGTATGGCATTGAAGCTCGTCTGGAGGTTTGTTAACACAGTGTCCAAAGAAGGAACAGAGGTATACAGAATGGTGTCGTCTGCATAGAGGTGGATCAAAGAATCACCAGCAGCAAGAACGACATCATTGATGTATACAGAGAAGAGAGTCGGCCTGAGAATTGAACCCTGTGGCACCCCCATAGAGACTGCCAGAGGTCTGGACAACAGGCCCTCCGATTTGACACACTGAACTCTATCAGAGAAGTAGTTGGTTAACCAGGCGAGGCAATCATTTGAGAAAACAAGGCTGTTGAGTCTGCCAATAAGAATGTTGTGATTGACAGAGTCGAAAACCTTAGCCAGGTCGATGAATACGGCTGCACAGTAATGTCTCTTATTGATGGCGGTTATGATATCGTTTAGGACCTTGAGCGTGGCTGAGGTGCACCCATGACCAGCTCTGAAACCAGATAGCATAGATTATTCCATACAGGCTTCCTTCTTTTCACTCTGTCAATTAGGTTAGCATTCTGGTGTAACTACAATACTGTTGATCCATCATTCAGTTTTCTCCTATTACAGCCGTTAAACTCTGTAACTGTTTTAAAGTCAGCGTTGGCCTCATGGTGAAATCCCTGAGCGGTTTCCTTCGTCTCTGGCAACTGAGTTAGGAAGGACACCTGTGTCTTTGTAGTGACTGGGTGTATTGATACACCATATAAAGTGTCATTAATAACTTCACCATGCTCAAAGGGATATTCAATGTCTGCTTCTTTTTTTTTCTTCCCATCTACCAATAGGTGCCCTTCTTTGTAAGGCATTGGAAAACATCCCTGGTCTTTCTGGTTGAATCTGTTTGAAATTCACTGCTCAAATGAGGGACCTTACAGATTGTATGTGTGGGGTAGAGAGGTCATTCAAAAATCATGTTAAACACTATTATTGCACACAGACTGAGTCCATGCAACTTATTATGTGACTTGTTAAGCAGATTTTTACTCCCGAACGTATTTAGGCTTGCCATGACAAATGGGTTGAATATTTATTGAGCCAAGACATTTCAGCTTTTAATACATTTGTAAACATTTAGAAAAACATCATTCTATTTTGACATTATGGGATATTTTATGTAGGCCAGTGACAAAAACATCTCTATTTAATCAATTTTAAATTCAGGCTGTAACACAACAAAATGTGGAAAAAGTAAAGTGGTGTGAATCCTTTCTGAAGGCCCTGTACTTCCCTCTCCTCTGACAGAAACATTGATATACTGTGTGTAAACACTCATGCACACACATGTGCAGGTACACACACACCCCACTTTAACATAGTGTTTACAACCCAGGGGACACAACTGTCACTTCTTTGGTTACAGTACAAATCTCTTCGTTACTTATCTTTCTTATGTTGATCTTTTGGGATCCACAATGATATTTTTTTTTATTTAACCTTTATTTAACTAGGCAAGTCAGTTAAGAACAAATTCTTATTTACAATGACGGCCTAGGAACAGTGGGTTAAGTGCATTGTTCAGGGGCAGAACGACAGATTTTTACATTGTCAGCTCAGGGATTCAATCTAGCAACCTTTCGGATACTGGCCCAACGCTCTAACCACTAGGCTACCTGCCGCCGCGAAATAATAGGAAGCAACTGTACAAAACCTCAAGGGATAATCTGCTTACAGTGAGTGGCAGTGTAATGTGTTAGTGTGTGTGTGTGTGTGTGTGTGTGTGTGTGTGTGTGTGTGTGTGTGTGTGTGTGTGTGTGTGTGTGTGTGTGTGTTGAGATGGGCAGAATTTCTGTTATGTGTATTTGAAATATGTATTTGAATTACTTCTGAGTGTTTTGTATTACACTGGGCTGAACTACACTCTGTATTTTGTTACAAGATACTTCCGAGAGCTGTGATTTGTATTTTCAAAATACAAAATACTTTTCTATACCATTTTTGTTTTACAGCGGTTCACATTTTGTGGCCCCCTTTCACCCTGCATTGGAATCAGAAGTCTGATGGCACTATGGTGTGATAAGAGTGTCTGCTAAATTAACTAAATATAAATGTACACTGATTGTACAAAATAACTTTGCCCTCAGAACAGCCTCAATTTGTCGGAGCATGGACTATAAGGTGTCGAAAGAGTTCCACAGGGATGCTGGCCCATGTTGACTCCAATGTTTCCCACAGTCGTGTCAAGTTGGCTGGATGTCCTTTGGATGGTGGACCATTCTTGATACACATGGGAAACTGTTGAGTGTTAAAAACCCAGCAGTGTTGCAGTTCTTGAGACAAACTGGTGTGCCTGGGACCAACTACCATACGCCGTTCAGAGGCACTTACATCTTTTGTCTTGTCCATTCACCCTCAGAATGGCACACATACACAATCCATGTCTCAATTGTCTCAAGGCTTAAAAATCCTTTAACCCGTCTCCTCCCCTTCATCTACACTGATTGAAGTGGATTTAACAAATGACATCAGTAAGGGATCATAGCTTTCACCTGTATTCACCTGGTCAGTCTATATCATGGAAAGAGCAGGTGTCCATAATGTTTTGTACACTCTGCTCTGCCCCGAAACAAGGCCAATAATAATACCCAGTGTGCATTGCAGTTCATTTCGGTATGTTTATTTTGATACATTGATCTGGTATTTTGTCATTTTTGCCCATCCCTGTGTGTGTGTGTGTGATGCCTCGCTTTACCTTGTTGCTATTCACCAAACATTTAGCCATCCGTCGATGAACCATTTATGGACATATAATGTCTTGTTTAACCTGAGCTCTCATTAAATTTTCATGTGTTCCTTTTATGGCTCTCTGGGAATATATGGGTTGTGTCCCAAAACGGCACCCACACAAAAGTAATAGTGCACTATATAGGGAATAGGGTGCGGTTTGGGACGAAGGGACAGTTATGAAATATTTATCATGCTCTGAGAAAGATTCACACACAAAAATACACAAATCTCCCTCTCTCACCGCCCTTGTCTCTTTCCCTTGCTACGTTGCTTTCGCTCCTTTTTCTCTCCCTCAATCACTATATCTACTTTCCTTTCTCTCTTGCTATCTCCTCCCATCTCCCATTTCTCTATCTCTCCCCCCTCTCTCTCATTCTCTCCCTCCTTCCTGAAGCCACATCCACCTCTGATGGGGGCCAATAGCATTCTGGGAGAAGTGATGTCACAGCTAGCTGTCTTTAAAAGAGAGAGAGAGGTTGAAAAATGTATCACTCCAGAACTCACCTCCACGTAAGCTTTCGGGCCTTCAGGTTCGTCATCCTTTTTGAAAAAAAGGCCGCCCACACACTGGGGCTCATTAGGGGTCAAGGGTCAGGTGGTCAGGATGAGATCACATGGCAGTGTTTGTGGTTGATATGGAAGTCACATATGGATAGAGAGTTTAGTAAACAATATCCAAACTGATGCATTTGTATGCAGTGTCTGATGTTTTGGATATAAGAGATAGGTATTGTTTAGAGGAGCTGGATATCTCCAATGAGTTTGGAGAAGAAGACAAGACAAACTGACACATTACTGTGGTATGTTGTGTTTGTTTACTCAGATAATAATACATGTTACAAGTATGGAGGCAAAAATTCAATATCCTGGATTATTGACTCTACAGTATGTAGCTATATGGGACAGACAATGCTTATAGCACAATATACTGTATAGTTTGCGTCCCAAATGGCACCCTATTCTCTTTATAGTGCACTACTATTGACCAGAGCTGGTCTAGAGTTGTGCACTATACAGGGGATAGGGTTCCATTTGGGACACAACCATAGCCCAACTGACCTGACCTGTATGATGTCACAGTGCAGTAGTAGTTCATCGCTTCCTGGCCAGAGGGCAGATTTGATTGGTTATGTTGTCATCCTTCTGATCGATCATACTTGGGACTGAAAATCAGAGCCAGCAAGGAGTCTAGACTCCAGACTGACATCACAGGAAGTAATAATGTATGACTTGAATGCAGCAGAGTCTAGGGTTTCATCTCAAATGGCACCCATTTCCCGATAGGGTGCAATACTTTCGACTAGGGCTCTGGCCAAAAGTAGTGCACTATGTAAGGAATAGAGTACCATTTGGGATGCAGCCTAGCAGTCTACTTAGTAGACTGTCTGTGAGAATGTCTGGACTAAAATGGATGTCTACATAGCTTGCCTTTGTCAGGAGCTACAACATAACATTATAGAGAGACACTTATGATGAATGCACTCACTTTAGGACACCCCCCGTGCACACATTTATGTATCGACCCACACTCTCACGTACGCACAATGTATAAATGTCAACAACTACAGATTGGGAATTCCACTGTGTACCACTGAGAATGCCAACCTGCACTTGCTGACATTCAAGTAGAGCAAATTCTCAAACAAAAAGAAAAGCATTCCACTGTGTTCAGTTCAAATGTTCCCTGTTAGAACATTAATAGTCCTAATAAGTTAATTTTGCGTTATTTCATTTGAATTAGTCTCGGCAAACAAATGTATTAACTAATATGTATTTTTCGGGGGTTTGGACAGGTAATTTACACTTCTAGAAAAAAAAGGGTCGTAAATATTAACCTCGCATTGATTTTGGAACTTTTATTTGGTGTTTTAGTAGTAATGCTCATACTTCCTCATTGCCATATGGCCCTGTAGTCACTGAGTCAGTCTACATTGGGCCCCTTTCCCCACTTTGACTATAACAACCACGAAAACTCAAGTGTGATGATGCATGGTCTATTTGGTCTTTGGCTTGAGTACATTCATGAAGTGAAGTCAAGGCATTTCACGTTCCTGCCAAAAAGTGGTCCCTTAAGATCATACCTTGATGACACATCAGGTTTTCCTGAAGCCAGATTATATGATTGTGACAGTGTAGTAATTATTGAAGCACTTTGAGACCTTGTGAAACACTTTTCATGCATGTCATTACGGCTAATTAAACTAGTATATTAATTAGCTTCGATTATATTGTGTTTGTGGTTTATTAAAAAGTGCAAGGTGCACTGTTCATGAGTGATGCTTATTTTGTTTAATTATAAAATGACATTGGGCAAATACAAAGAAATGTTCCTGGAGTCCTCTCCCCCATGACCACAAATAACTGAAAAAAAACTGAATAGATTCCTCCTGTTTCAAGACTATTTAGATCAGTGGTCAGACAGAAAAGGGGACAAGGAAAATATTGACTGTTTTGCTACCCCCTATAATCTATAGATGTAGGATCTTAATTTGAGCCAATTCGCTACAGCAGGAAGATAATACTGCAGCAACAGAAAATGTGAATTATTATGTGGATTATAATTAATGGACATTTTTTTTTGTAGGGGTTGATAAATTGTTTATTTTTCAGCAAATCAAGTCTGACATTTTTAAGTGGAAATCACAAACTAAGACACTACAAGTTTGCATTTCCTGCTGTGCAGGAAAATTTTGAGCAACAGAAGAGTGATCAAATGAAGATCCTACATCTGTAAGTAATATGACACATCACAAATAGAGTTTGCACAACAACAGCCTAAAGAGGTAGAGGCAAAGCCCTGATCACAAAGTTAGCAAAATGTTTGCATGACTTTTCCGACCTTGAGAAGCAACCCTTTTCTCTCCTCCAGATGCTGCTTTGCCTACTTTCTCCCCACACAGCAGGCTCCCTTTGGCCCGCTGAAGGGTCGCTATTACTGCTATGGCAGCTTGCTAATTACAGTTGTGTGTGTGTGTGTGTGTGTGTGTGTGTGTGTGTGTGTGTGTGTGTGTGTGTGTGTGTGTGTGTGTGTGTGTGTGAGAGAGAGGACCTTTTGGGCTACCTAGCATTTAGGACAATTAAACACACACACACACACACACACACCAGCAGGATGCCTGTCACCTGTCACAGTTCTCTCGATGACCTGTCTACTGTGCTAGGTCATAACCAAACAGCTGTATAAAGAGTCTGAAGGACATGGGGTAACTGATTCCGATATCCTGAAATCCTACCATGTTTCTAGAAGACTAGAGTTTTGTACTGACATATAGCCCTCTAACAACTCAATGATGAGGACAGACAGTAGGACAGTCAGACTGGGTGCGTGTACGTGCATATGGGCGCTTGTGCAGGTGGCAATGTATGCAATAATCATTTGACTTTACTCTTAGCGAGGCACACTGCTTTTTATACGATGACCAATATAACCAGGAACCCTTACATTAAAACATTCGCCAAAACAAAGGGTCTGGCAACTCTGACAAGTGAGACTTTGTGAAGTAAGTTTGGGACATTAAAGCTCTTCAGTTGAACAACAGGCCCCATTAACTTTCAGTATTGGCGCTCCAAAAGGTCTGTGGCTGCTTGCTTGCTGATTGCGATGGCACATTAAGCCGGGATCTTTACACCATTAAACAAATAGGTCTGAATGTCTCCCCCGCCCACTACTTTAAAGCGGAAAAGGATATACTCGCTTCCCCAGTCACCGATAAAAAAAGCAGGCATTGGAAAAAGGGGGTTTGTGATGAACAGTGTGTGAGTGAGTGTGTTCTTTGTCCCCTAATGAACCAATGTAATTTGGTAATGTACAAAAGCACCACTTGAATCAACAATGACAATTATAATATAGTGTGGTCCTGATTGCAGAGAATCAAGTGGTCCTCTCACTTTCTCTCTCTATGGCCCCCTCCTTCTCTCCCTCCATCCACCAGGGTTCTCTCTCTCTCAAACATCCATCCACCAGGGCTCTCTCTCTCTCTCTCTCTCTCGCTCTCTCTCTCCCCGTTTCCTCTCTCTTCGCCTCCTTCTCAACACGCATTGGAGGAGAAGGTCAGAGGGAAATAACCTTGGATCCTCTCCTCCAATGCATTTCGAGAGGAAGGCCAGGAGAGAGGACACGAGGAAAGACAATCGTACTTTCTGTCTCTCCAACTACTGTATTTGTTGAATGCTCCTCTTTCAGATTATATTCCACAGAGCTTTGTCTCCATTTTTTAACCACCGTCAACACTTGGTAGCATCCATGGCTAAATGTCACAACGAGATGCTTTAATGTTGCAAAGAAAAGCCATTCAATACAGTCATGGACATGACTAAGGAAATTGAAAACGTCCTGCTCCCCAGTCAGAATGAGATGGTCGATATCGTTGGGACGTAATACATGTGGTTAGTCGCATTACGGTTAACGGACCATAAAACTTTATGCTGCCGATCCAATGTCCTGGACTTCATCAATGCAGCACTGGGAGGAGTGTTCTCCACAAAGTCTTCAAAAGGTGAAAGCAATAATGTAATGTAGTCTGATTCAAGTGTGAAAGCCAACATGGCTGTACATTTAGAAAAATAAGAAAACATTCTTTATACATTTTGGGACTAAATATTAGGTGCGCTGCAGTGCTGACTGATATTGGACTTCTTTAACGTCACAACAGCTCAACATATTCTATGGATCTTGGGCTCCCCCTTGTGGTCAGTGATTTAGTCACTTAATAAAAGTCCATGCAAAAGCACATCCGTTTGTGTATTGTAGGGCAGCCCTGTATGCAAGAATTTCCTCTGTGTTGTCATAGGTGATGTCTCCGACCCTCATTGTCCAGAGGTTACATCATCAAATGTATTTATAAAGCCCTTCTTACATCAGCTGATATCTCAAAGTGCTATGCAGAAATCCAGCCTAAGACCCCAAACAGCAAGCAATGCAGGTGTAGAAGCACGGTGGCTAGGAAAAACTCCCTAGAAAGGCCAAAACCTAGGAAGAAACCTAGAGAGGAACCAGGCTATGAGGGGTGGCCAGTCCTCTTCTGGCTGTGCCGGGTGGAGATTATAACAGAACATGGCCAAGATGTTCAAATGTTCATAGATGACCAGCAGGGTCAAATAATAATAATCACAGTGGTTGTCGAGGGTGCAACAGGTCAGCACCTTAGGAGTAAATGTCAGTTGGCTTTTCATAGCCGATCATTCAGAGTATCTCTACCGCTCCTGCTGTCTCTAGAGAGTTGAAAACAGCAGGTCTGGGACAGGTAGCACGTCCGGTGAACAGGTCAGGGTTCCATAGCCTCAGGCAGAACAGTTGAAACTGGAGCAGCAGCATGGCCAAGTTGACTGGGGACTGCAAGGAGTCATCAGGCCAGGTAGTCCTGAGGCATGGTCCTAGGGCTCAGGTCCTCCGAGAAAGAAAGAGAATTAGAGAGAGCATACTTAAATTCACACAGGACACCTGATAAGACAGGAGAAATCATCCAGATATAAGAAGACTGACCCTAGCCCCCCGACACATAAACTACTGCAGCATAAATACTGGAGGCTGAGTCAGGAGGGGTCGGGAGACACTGTGGCCCCGTCCGGCGATAGCCCTAGACAGGGCCAAACAGGCAGGATATAACCCCACCCACTTTGCCAAAGCATAGCCCCCACACCACTAGAGGGATATCTTCAACCACCAACTTGCCAACATGTAGGTCTGATATACATTTACATCATTTAGAGCGACTTACAAATTGGTGCATTCACCTTATGATATCCAGTGGAACAACCACTTTACAATAGTACATCTATATCTTTTTTTGGGGGGGGGGGGGTAGAAGGATTACTTTATCCTATCCCAGGTATTCCTTAAAAAGAGGTGGGGTTTCAGGTGTCTCTGGAAGGTGGTGATTGACTCTGCTGTCCTGGCGTTGTGAGGGAGCTTGTTCCACCATTGGGGTGCCAGAGCAGCGAACAGTTTTGACTGGGCTGAGCGGGAACTGTGCTTCCGCAGAGGTAGGGGGGGCCAGCAGGCCAGAGGTGAATGAACGCAGTGCCCTTGTTTGGGTGTAGGGCCTGATCAGAGCCTGAAGGTAAGGAGGTGTCGTTCCCCTCACAGCTCCGTAGGCAAGCACCATGGTCTTGTAGCAGATGCGAGCTTCAACTGGAAGCCAGTGGAGTGTTAACTTTACAGTAATACTATTGGTCAACAACTCAGATTTTGAATCCAAACAACTCAGATGCTTAGAAAAGTGTCTTAGAACAATGAATCTTTCTCTTTTTTGTTCCTGATCTGCCGTGGTGAGATACTCTTTCTCTGGACACCCAATGGACTTTTGGGGCATGGTTTGTCAGACTGATTTCTTTCTCTCTCTGACCATGCTTAGTATAATGCCTTGTAATACTTTGTAACTTAAGCTTTATGCCTTGTACGTGAATCCATTCACATACAATGCTTGAAATGAATATTCACTCATATCCAGAAAGTAATACAAATGTACGTGAAATAAGCAGCTGGAGAAAAAAATAAAAAAAGCTTTATTCTGCAAGGAAAATGAACTTGTTCATGTCACTATGATCCCTCGAGGACCATTTTGGAAATGTGTTTCAAGTGATAGGCCTATAGTCTGGGATCAAATGGATGTATCATTTAACCCAAAATAAATGCAATTCAATCCTCTTAGATCTGCAGGAGTGACTTAGAAATAGGGGATAGGAGTTGATTTGGAATTCAGAAAGTGATTCACATTTCTCTGGGTTAACCCAGCTCCCTGCCCTGTCAAGGAACATGTCCAGTCCCTTGTAGTGCAGACCTGTGACTACATATCTATGGGTCACAAGTCACAACAATTAGGCTGAGATTACACAGGCAGCCCAACGCTGATCTTTTTCCTCAAATTGGTCTTTTGACCAATCATTTCAGCTCTTTTGCCAATAGGACAAAATATCAGATTTTGGAAACCTAAGTAAATGCAGCCTTAAGCACTGCATACAGACTTGTCCATAGTCTGGAGTTCATTTTATTCCACATGATAGAAAGTGGATTGACAATTTTAATATTCTATGCATTCTACACATCTCAATAGAACCTCAGTGCATCCTTAACCTCATTGATTTTGGAACTTTGTGGCGTTTCAGTAGTATTGCTCCTACTTCATTGCCATATGGCCCTATTGTCACTGAGTCAGTCTACATTGGGCCCCTTTCCTCTATTTGTAGCCCTAAGACTAAAATGACAAACTTAATTAGGATGATACATGGTCTACTTGTTCTTTGGCTTGATTACATCCAGGAAGTGAAGTTAAGGCATTTCATGTTCCTGACAAGTGGTCCCTTAAGAGCAATAGGACCTCAGTGAGTCAGTGAAGGTGCTACAGGGTCCACACCACAATGAACATTAACATCAAGTCTTCCTGTTTGAAATACATCAGTCCAGTCAAATATGCTAGGTTAAGATACACTACCAAAATTGTTTCCTTGAAGTTGGAATGGTTCTCTTACTAGTATATTTTTTGCAGCCTCTTAAGAACTTCAGACTTAAAAGATCAAAAATCAAACTGCACAGATATAAGATAGTGAAACAATACTGCCACTTTCAGGAGGATTGTTCCTAGTTGGGAAGTTCTCCTTCGAATGCAGTCCTCTGACACTTCAATCTTCAGACCTTGGTTCAAATACTGTGTTGTCTAGCCTGCCTGCAGTGGCAGATAGGGTTGTGGTTTTGGTGCCATTCTATTGGTTCATTAAGCCAAGCAAGTTTAGTCAAGCACAGATTTCAAATAGAGGTCTGATCCCCATATTGGATTGAATAGTTCTGCATTAACACTGTCAACCCAATTCTGATCTTTCGACCAATCAGATATGTACAAGTACCTTGAGGTAGTATAGGAGTCGATTTGTGCAACCTGTCAACAGGTCCTTCCTTTATAAACTGATGCCCCAGAGATCCTATTGAAGGCAATGTCCAAGTCCACACACTTCTGGGAAATTAAATGAAAAATGAGCGACAAGAATATTTGTTGTTGCTGAAATCGCTGCGCAACGTCGTGTTTACTGAAGTGCTAAGTTTGCCCAATTTCAGTTTGTGACCAAATAGAGAATAAGTCAATGTACCATCTAAACCGCTGTGAAATCACTTTAATAACCAAACATTTAACTTCAGCCGTTTGAAGCTGGCTTACAAACAAAAAAAGTTGGAAAACAAAAACTCAGGAATAGCGCACAGACTAGATCTACCGCTTATTAGACATGCTTTGAACGAGAATGACAAACCTACAACTATTTCTTTGCGAATTTGAGTGGTCGCCCAAAAAGTGACATATTTCCGTTTAATTTAATCTGGCCAAAGTCATGTAATTCAGAGCATGATCCTCAATAAAGTTTGAAACATTTATTACCTTAAAAACAATACAAAAACATTTCCAGATTAATATTAAATATCCTTATATATAAATCGCATTTCATATCTATACACGAAGTTCAGTTATTGGGCCTGCCAAAAGCTGAGGCCTCACATTATCCAATCCTGCAATTTAGATCTTCTCAAACATTTCCAGCAATTGGCACCGACTCCTCATGGATTTCAACACAATTACCAAACATTTCTTGAGAAGCATATGTCATGTAGAGAAATCCATCGTCATCTTTGTGGTCATTGTAGACTTGCGCCATGGTAAGAGACATGCTGGCCAGGCCACTATTATTGATGAGCAGGTAGAACGCTTGACTCTGCATCAGAGACATACGATTTCTGAAACGAGAACGTGCAGCAAGTATTGACAAGACTAATCAAACGTAGACATTCTCTGCACAAACGCAAGTCATTATGAGTCATTTAAGAAAAGTGACAGTCACGCGACACTCTTGGCTGATTCATCAAGTGATTACCAAGTTAGAAATTATGCACTTCTCTCAACCAAAAACTTAACGCATGAGGATTTAGGTTAATTTCAGTCATGATAATCCACGCTTAACAAGTTAAACAATCACAGCAAAATACATTTCTCAACAGACACACCTTATAATGGTGACAAACTGAGTCATGGAAAGTTCTTGGGGGACCAGGAATTTCGTTTTATCAAGAGGCGGCAAGTACTTCTCCCGTTGATACCTTTCAATTATAACCTGTGTGTGGTTGGAAAGGTCACTTTTAGAAGGTGCAAATTCAATGGAACTTCAGGGTAGAATAAGGTTTTAGAAATAAGCGAACTTACCGGAATTTTAGTTGGAAACTTTGTTCGGATCCCCGCCACCTCCTGTTTTCTCGTGGCTGTTTGGGATGGAAAACGTGGTTGAGATTATAAAGCAACGCATAGTTTACCACATGCAAATCATTACATGAAAATTAATCACCAAAGCTTTTTCTCTGCTTGAAGGACTTGGGGTGCTGTGCTTTCTCAAATGGCGGCATCATGTGGGCAAGTGACTCCTCTCTTCAATTCCTGCTGTCTGATCTAGGCTACAAGATTTGACCATGCTGATCAGCCAACAGAAATTAAATAGTGTGGTTGGAGTGACGTATCACATGATTACCATGGGGTTGTGTCAGCACGTATCATATGGCTAATGAATTGACCGTGCATAATGACTCGGATGTGTGTAAAACCAATCCAAATGGTTAAGATCTAATAAAATACCTGAACGTAATGTTTCATGTAATAGATATTTGAAAATAACAATACATTTTGAATTACTAAACATTATATAGAGGTCATTTGGTCATTCAAATGTTTTACACACAAATCATACACAGAGGCCTTATAATATTCGCACACTAAAGTATCATGTGTAGGCAACATTTTGTTTCATATATTTTCTTGGATTTCAAAGGGCATGAAATTCAGTCAGGGGGTCGTGGATGATAGGCTTGTGTGTGTGCTATGTAAACAACTGGATGAATGGATCTATGGAATGCATAGATAACTGAATGGAATGTGCTATAATATATGAAATATGGCTACCACAGATACACTTATGTAGCATACATTATGACATTTCCAATTTCAGATACAAACAACTAAAGAAAAAGACAGTTAAAAGAGAACAGGCGCATTTTAGAGTGAAAAATGCAGCTCTATCTTCTTTGAACTTCAAATTCCATCATGCGTAGCATTTATTTCCGATTGGCTTATTCCAGTGTGAATCGTTGAAATCGACCAATGGGTAAAGAAAACTCTGGATGTGGGTGGGAGCTCAGTGTGAACGTCACCAATTGACAGCTGGCTGCTCAGACATGAGTGTGCCTGCCCAGTAGAGAGAGCTGTAGGTAGCTATTTCCTTTCATATCACAGGGGCGGCTAAAGGAAAACCCATTCGTCTGAGCACGGTCGTGCCAGTTTGCGCGAACCGAACCCACACACCTGGCCTGGGCATGGACGAACAGGCAGGGCCCGGCGTGTTCTTTAACAACAACAACAACTCGGGTTTGCCTGGCGCTGGCAAAGGACCGCATCAGCCTTGCGACGTCGGTGGCGGAGAGGCGGCCAGGGCTCATTACAACATTCCGGGGATATTGCACTTTCTGCAACACGAATGGGCCCGCTTCGAGGTGGATAGAGCGCAATGGGAGGTGGAGCGAGCCGAATTGCAGGTAAACCACGTCAAAATGGCCCGCTTATGTTTGGTGGGGGTTTACGGTGTTGAGTCCGCTCTAGGAAGGTTGACATTTGTGTCAGGAAGCCTACTCGCGCGCTTCGGTCTTTTGTGGCGTGAACTGCTCGAGCTACGTAGCTACTAGAGTACTCTTGGTCGGATGACATTAGTCACTATAGCACAGGGTTTCCCAAACTCGGCCCTGGGCCCCCCCTGTGTGCACGTTTTGGTTTTTACCACAACACTACACAGCTTATTCAAATAACCAACTCATCAAGCTTTGATTAATGGAATCAGTTGTGTAGTGCTAGGGAAAAACACAAAACAGGGGACCTTGCTATAGCAGTGCACTGCCTGTATTGTACTGTACACAACTTTTCATTTCCAAGTGTATCCTACTGTGTGCAAATTATTCACTACCATTGTTTTTAAATGATAGAACGCTATCCAAAGTGGTCAGGCAGACCCAAGGACCTGTCTGTCCTCTATGAGTACCTACATCTTGGAATGCAGAGAAACATTGTATGATGCATTCCAAAGATCTACATCCCAATCTCAATAATATTGGTTGTACCGAAATGTCAAACACAAGTGTATTGAACAAGTAACTCATTAGGCCTACACACAGTTCCTGTTATTGAAAGCTGAGTTCACCTGTGAAGTGCAATGGCATGGCCAGTTTAAGTCGGTTGAATAATTGACAGTTATCCATATGAACAGCACAGTTGATGATTCATGCACTCAGTAGGCAGTGACATTAGTTTTTGTGCCTTATCACTCGTCTTAAATCTATCAGAGGTAAGGCTATTAGCATATTGTGTAGGCCTTGAGTGAGTTGTAGCTCCCAAATAAATATATATATATATATATATATATATATATATATATATATTATATATATACAATGTAGGTAATCCAGTAAATTGAAATAAATAAATTATGCCCAAATCTGTGTCTGGTGTGACCACCATTTTCCGCATGCAGCGCAATAGATCTCCTTGCATGGAGGTGATCAGGCTGTTGATTGTGGCCAGTGGAATGTTGTCCCACTCCTCTTCAGTGGCTGTGCGAAGTTTATGTATATTGGCGGGAACTGGACCACGCTGTCGTACATGTCGATCCAGAGCATCCCAAACATGCTCAAAATGGGTGACATGGTGAGTATGCAGGCTATGGAAGAACTGGGACTTTTTCAGATTCAAGGAATTGTGTACAGATCCTTGTGAAATGGGGCTGTGCATTATCATGCTAAAACACAAGGTGATGTCGGCAGATGAATGGCACAATAATGGGCCTCGTCCACCATTGATAAAATGCAATTGTGTTCGTTGCCTGCCAATACCATAACCCCACCGCCACCATGGGGCACTCTGTTGTGGTCTGCGGTTGTGAGACCTGTCGGACGTACTGCCAAATTCTCTTAAACGACATTGGTAGAGAAATGAATGTTCAATTCTCTGGCAACAGCTCTGGTGGACATTCCTGCAGCCAGCATGCCAATTGCACGCTCCCTCAACTTGAGACATCTGTGGCATTGTGTTGTGATGCACATTTTAGACTGGCCTTTCATTGTCCCCAGTACAAGGTGCACCTGTTTAATGATCATGCTGTTTAATCAGCTTCTTGATATACCACACTTGTTATCTTGGCAAAGGAGAAATGCTCACTAACAGGGATGTAAAAACAAAAAATGGTTCACAACATTTTAGAGAAATAAACTTTTAGTGCATATGGAACATTTCTGGGATCTTGTTTTTCAGCTCATGAAACAGGAGACCAACACTTCACATGTTGTGCTTTTTAAAATATTTTTGTTCAGTGTACATGAGTGCCTCCGAACATTGCTAACCAAGGCCAGTGCCAAGTGCTAGCCTAGGCAACCGATTGTGCAGATCTAACGTAGCGCCCATGCACTATCATCAAGGCTTGATGTGCATTCCCGTTAATACAATCGTGTCCCCGTAGACCGGCACGTACATAAAGCATTCTCTATTCAGGCCGCAAAGACATCATTTTCCAACTTAACTAGCTTTAATGGCGAGAAGGTGGGGAAAAATGTTGGAAAATATGCACACTTTCTTCATGAAACACAATTTTCCACCAACCATTTTGGATTTTCGGACAATTTAGGATGTACACCGTGTTCAGCCAAGGGTGTGCAACATCCAGAATTGTCTGAAAATGGTGGTGTAAAATTGTTTCATAAAGAAAGTATGCTTATTTTCCCAAAAACATTCTGCCTTCTAGCCATTAAAGCTAGACGATTGTACAGATCTAGCGCCCATGCATTATGGGTTGCCTAGGCTAGCTAATATAGGCATTTATTTTTACAATTTTAAAGGGCAATGCTTGATCAGATTCTAATTGAATTATGTGTAACTGGATGTGGCATTTGTGCATCATTTACTTAGAAAATGTCCTGCCTCAATCAAAGCAGACTTTCATTTCTTATTATGCCTGGACGAAGGACAGCGACTAGGCCTAGATGTGGAAGTTACCCTCCTGATTCCGGAGTAGGTTTTGTTTTTAAAATTTTCCTCCCCATTTACTTCTAGTGCTTATCAGTAGTAGAGGGAGCTCATTGGCAAGTGACGAATGAGTGTCAGAACCGCTCCACTGGCAATGAGCAGAAACCAATTTCATATCTTAATGCATTTGTTCTGCTGCCGTGCCACTATATAGTGAAGTAGCGACCCTGCATTCCGTTAAAGTCTTCGCTGAGCAAATGTAAAAATCTAATTGACTGGATATACAGTGCCTTCAGAAAGTTTTCACACCCCTTGACTTTTCCCACTTGTTGTTGTTACAGCCTGAATTTAAAATGGAATAAATTGAGATTGTGTGCCACAGATCTACACACAAAACCCCACAATGTCAAAGTGGAATTTTGTTTTCAAAATAGTTAATAAATTCAAAGCTGAAATGTCTTGAGTCAATAAGTATTATGGCAAGCCTAAATACATTCAGGACAAAACATTTGCTTAACAAGTACCATAATAAGTTGCATGGACTCACTCTTTGTGCAATAATATACTGAACAAAATGTAAACGCAACATGCAGCAATTTCAAAGATTTTGCTGAGTTACAGTTTAATATAAGGAAATCAGTCATTTGAAATAAATCAATTATTGACTGGTCAGGGGCACAGCCATGGGTGGGCCTGGAAGGGCATAGGCCCACCCACTGGGGAGCCAGGCCTATCAGAATGTGTTTTTCCCCACAAAAGGGCTTTATTACAGACAGACAGACTCCTCAGCACCAAATGCTCACTAACAGGAATGTAATCAAATTTGTGCACAACATTTGAGAGAAATAAGCTTTTAGTTTGTATGGAACATTTCTGGGATCTTGTTTTTCAGCTCATGAAACATGGGACTGGCACTTTTACATGTTAAGAACTACACTGAACAAAAACAATTTTTGAATGATTATCCAATCTCTGGTTTTACCCCACACTTGCAATTATATGTAAGGTCCCTCAATTGAGTACTGAATTTCAAGCACAGATTCAACCACTAAGACCAGGGAGCTTTTCCAATACCTCACAAAGAAGAACACCTATTGGTAGATGGGTAAAAAAAAACAGACACTAAATATCTCTTTCAGCAAGGGGAAGATATTAATTACACTTTGGATGGTGTATCAATACACCCAGTCACTACTAACTGTTGCTGGAGAGGATGGAAACCGCGTAGGGATTTCACCATGAGGCCAATGGTGACTTTAAAACAATTACAGAGTTTAATGGTTGCGATAGGTGAAAACTGAGAATGGATCAACAACATTGTAGTTACTGCACAATATTAACCTAAATGACAAAGTAAAAGAAGGAAGTCAGTGCAGAATAAAAAATATTCCACAACATGCGCCCTGTTTGCTATAATGTACTGAAGTAATACTGCAAGACATTAACTTTATGTTTGGGGCAAACACAACACATCACTGAGTACCACTCGTCATATTTTCAAGCATGGCGTTGGCTGCATCATGTTATTGGTATGCTCATCATCTGAAGGACTAGGGTGTTTTTTTTAGGATAAAAATAAACAATCGAGCTAAGCACAAAATCCTAGAGGAAAACCTGTTTGTCTGCTTTCCAACAGACACCGAATTTACCTTTCAGCAGGACAATAACCTAAAACACAATGCCAAATGTACACTGAATGTTCCTGAGTGGCCTAGATACCGTTTTGACTTAAATCAGCTTGAAAATCTATGGCAAGACTTGATCAACAACCAATAATCAGCAACCATTGTAAAATCCAGGTGTGCATAGCTCTTAGAATACTTCAATCAAGATATATTAGTGTTTTATTTTTCATTCATCTTTAAATAATCTTTTTAAATGTTCTTTCACATTGACATTACAGTATTTTGTGCAGACTGTAAAAACAAAAAACAGTGAAATTAGTCCCAATTTGTAACACAGCTAAATGTGGGAAAAGTCAATGGGTGTGACTGTAGGATTTCACTCTGCAACGAAAGCTTTTTCCTTCTGGAAACTAGTGGAGAAAAATGTAATTGAGCAGATGGAGATGTTTCTGAACCTTCGTTAAGGCCCTACTCAACATGCTGACCAGGAAGTGCCTGCGTTTAAAACAACATGTTGGTGGGGAATGTCACAGAGCACTCAACATTGACGGCACAGAGCTTTTTAAAAATGTTTTTTAACGTTAGTTAGTCACTAGTATGTGAACATCGGTGGTCACCCCACTCCCTGTTTCCATGTCCTTTTGCAGGAGTGTTGTGACACCAACCTGGTCTCAGAGCATTTCGTATTATTCTGTAAGTAATCCTAGACACTATATTTAGTATGATATGTTACGTTTTGTATGGTTTGTATTAATTTGTGGATGTCCAGCACCTATTTTGTATGAAACACTACATGACCAAAAGAGCATTAGTGAGGTTGGGCACTGATGTTAGGCAATTATGCCTGACTTGCTGTCGGCATTCCAATTCATCCAAAAGATGTTCGATGGGATTGAGGTCAGGGCTCTGTGCAGGCCAGTCAAGTTCTTCCAGACCGATCTCGACAACGCATTTCTGTATGGACCTCACTTTGAGCATGCGGGCATTGTCATACTGAAACAGGAAAATGCCTTCCCCAAACTGTTGCCACAAAGTTGGAAGCACAGAATCGTCTAGAATGTCATTGTATGCTGTAGCACTAAGATTTCCCTTCGCTGGAACTAAGAGGCCTAGCCCAAACCATGAAAAACAGCCCCAGACCATTATTCCTCATCCACCAAACTTTACAGTTGACACTATGCATTGGGGCAGGTAGCATTCTCCTGGTGTCCACCAAACCTAGATTTGTCCGTTGGACTGCCAGATGGTGAAGTGTGATTCATCACTCCAGAGAACGTGTTTACATTGCTCCAGAGTCCAATGGCGGCGAGCTTCACACCACTCCAGCCAATGCTTGGTGTTGTGTATGGTATTCTCAGGCTTGTGTGTGGCTGCTCGGCCATGGAAACGAAAAGTTATTGTGCTGCCGTTGCTTCCAGAGCCAGTCTGGAACTCTAGTGAGTGTTGTAACCGCAAACAGACAATTTTTACGCGCTTCAGCAATCGTCGGTCCCGTACTGTGAGCTTGTGTGGCCTACCACTTCGCGTCTGAGCCATTGTTGTTCCTAGATGTTTCCATTTCACAATAGCAACACTTACAGGGGCAGCTTTAGCAGTGCAGAAATATGACAAACTTACTTGTTGGAAAGGTGCCATCCTATAACAGTGCCATGTTGAAAGTCACTGAGCTCTTCAGTAAGGCCATTCTACTGCCAATGTTTGTCTATGGAGATCGCATGACAGTGTGTTCGATTTTATATACCTGTCAGCAACGGGTGTAGCTGAAATAGCCAAAGCCGCTAATTTGAAGGGGTGTCCACATATATATATATATATATGTATATGTGTGTGGACACCCCTTATATATACATACACACACACACACACACACACACACACACAAAAAAAGTATCTCTGGGCTGGGTCCTATTCGAAATGGCTGCCTTTGTGACCATTGCTGTCGGAGTTGGACAATAACATTTGACGATCACTGACAGGCACTGGCCTAGCATTTTGACCCCGAAGTACTGCTGTTGCACAACACTGGGAATCCATGACATCGCATTGAGTGTGTTAAAGAATCACTGTGAGCCTCTCTCTGCCTCTGCTCCTCCTTTGCCCCAGAGGATGTCTGGCATCATCACCACTTTTCCTTCCCTCCTTCCCCGCACTATAAATACATTGCAGAGTAGGCGAAGACGGGAGTGGGTGCAGAAAGAAACAACCAATGGGAAGAAAGAACCGACCAATGCTCACCAGCCCCTGTTGGGAGATCTCACTGGTTTTTTTTCTCGCTTTTTTTTTTTTTTTCTTCTGCATAACCCACACTTAATGTAAGTGCTGGGTCTCTGAGGAAACAGTACATGGGCCTGTTCAGCCTATTTCTTTGCCTTGGCTTGCACTAGGGAGCCATCCCCCCCATCTGAGCTGCCTGTCAGTGTTTGGTATTCAACTCCCTCAGACATTTGAATAATAGTCCTTTTTTTCCTTGTTCAGAGACGTTTGTTGTGGAGAGGGCGGACCGCGTCGTTGGGATCTTTCGGATCTCACGGCTTGTCGGCTTCCGCGTGTTCTCCAACGACCCATAACAACCAGTATGAGTTTTGGTTTCAGGTGACTCATGCCACAGAGCTGACACCGCGGATGTCGTGGCTCCCTGCCCCGTCGTTAAAACGGAGCCCGGTGTTTTTCACAGGAGCAAGCTCCAGGCTGAATCTCACGTAGCTGCTACCCAGTGCTGGTGAGGTGTGGGAGGGCGCCATGCGGTCAGGCATTTCAAACACACAAGTTCTTGAAATGCTGCCTCCCCAGCATTTTTTTTGTGTACATATTCCGCCACACTGACTAGTATACTAGTCGACATGTTACGCATACTCAAGATACTATTACTTTTGGCCTTTTCTGGGTCATCACATTTTGTCATTTCCCCACAAGTGTTTATTCCAATGACTCCCTTCGACCGCCCTGGTACAGTATGTCCATTTGAGAATGTGGGAGTGTGAGATAGTCGTCTCTGAAGGAGAGAGTGTCCGTCTCCAATGGCACTCCATTCCCTATTTAGTGCACTACTTTTGACCAGATAGCAATGGCACCCTGTTCCTTTTAAAGGGAATAGGGTGCCATTTGGAAGGTAGCCAGAGAGCGTTCTCTCAGGCAGTTGGGTTTACAGTAGCCCGGCACCTCCAGTCTATGAGTAACCATGTCTGGTATTCTAACGAGAGGCCCACCTGCTAGCCCTATGAACACCACCACTGTGTTTTACAGGTGTTTATACCGGAAGGGACTGTCTGGCACAGTGGACAACACTGCAGTATTCATACTTTGTTTTTCTGTGTTATTTCTTTGCATTTTATTCCACAATGCATTGGCCTTTAGATGATTTGGAGATTGCACTTCATGAGTTGTTTCACAACATGAATAACTTTTTACTTCTGTATCACTTCAGTTTTGTCTTTGGACATTCAGTTCTATATACTGTACACAACACAGTGCCAAAGCCAGTGCTGGACCTCCCTCAGTGCGTGCATACTCAATAAGATAGAGACCTTTATTCAAAACGGAAAGAGGTCACGGGCCAATAGTTAGAAAAGGCGACATCAAACCAACTCTGCAATCTCAATTATAACTCTGCATAATGTAAATGTTTTACTAAATAACACCTTTTTGTACTTTAATGATTTGCATACCACCATGCTTTCAGTGTGTGTGCCATCATATCATGACACTTAAATTATGCAAAGTTATGTAAATTGGGATAGGCTATGGGGGGGAATAAGGCCTGCAGGCTACTATTTAAAGTATCACTGCTTTGGCGTGTAATTCCAATGCCCTTTTATCTTTTTAAGTATTCTTTTTCAGACTATTTTCATCTCACTAATTAAATGATATCGTCAAGAGACCGATGTGAAATAGCCTTTTCTGTGTGGTAGATGGTATGCCTAGGATTATGCATAACTGACTGCATGTCAAGGCAAAATCTGGACCTTGCTGTCATTGCAGCGCGTACGTCAAATTCCAGATCGCTGTTTTTATGTCTTCCCATCATTATCCCATGTAATGAGGTAGTTTATGATAAGCCCGGACTATTATCGTTCTGCTGTCTGAGGTATGTTTTATTTGCTCAGACTTTGCACATTTGCACATCCACCATGTTTTGATGACATGACACAAATCGGTATACTCGCCATATGTTCAGGAGATCAATTGACACCCAGACAGCAATTTTCCCACTCTGGGGAGAAGGCGTGGAGTCCATCAGACTGGGGATAGTGCATCTATAAGCAGTCTCTCTGACCTCTGGATCGATGGCGGAGGGGGAGATTTGAGACCGAGCGCCCCAGAGGCTGACAGTCTACTCTAGTGGAACTCGTCTAGCAGCTCCAGAAACACTTGGCCCTGCCACAACATTTATCAGGCATAAATACATCTCATAAACCAATTTTAGAATTTGGAAATATATTCTCCTGCAATTTGTATTGTAAAAGTGTGACAGAACGAATGGTACCTCACCTCCAAAGCATGACAGAATAGAAATAATCCAAATTAGCTAGGTTTCCATGCAATTGGCGACAGGTTTTCCATGTGAATATTCTAAGATCTGTTTTTCTCTCAGCAGAGGTGGTTTTCCATCAAACTGACTTGTTGTGGATAGAAGGCTGTGATTTATGTAGTGCACATAAAAAGCCTTTTCTCCACTTAAGTTTTCATGTACCGAATATTATTAGAATTTTTTTTTAACTCTGCCGATGCTTTTGTAACAAATACTGATTTGATAAATAGCAAACTTTCCCAAGCTGTTTTTGGTGCAGCCTCTCTAGACCAGTGGTTGCCAACCTGTACTGCAAATGTAGTTATTTTTTCTTTCTTCCAAAAATAACAGTTAGGAGTATTAATGCTATTATAAGCAATTTTACATGACTTTTTTCACAATGCTAATTGTTTATAATAATAATAGGCCTTTAATTTGTTACATTCACTGCTATAATTGACTAAGTTCGACCGGCAAGATATTTTGTTTTAAAATGTGGCTCTGCAAATGGTGGTCCTGGAGCTTTTAACAGTGATTTGGTGGTCCCCGGAACGGGAAACGGTTGGGAACCACTGCTCTAGACAACAGTTTGCTGGTGAAGTGGACAATGTATGTTATATGATGAGACCCTGCACATTGACTCTGTACCGATGCCCCCTGTATATAGCCTCGTTACTGTTATTTTAATGTTGCTCTTTAATTATTTGTTATTTTCCTTTTTTTAATATTTTTTTTACTTCAGTTCATTTTAGTAAATACTTTCTTAACATGTATTTTTGTTATCTGCATTGCTGGTTAAGGGCTTGTAAGTAAGCATTTCACTGTAAGGTCTACACACGTTGTATTCGGCGCATGTGACAAATACAATTTTGATTTGATCTGCCTAATAAACTATTCATGCTTTTCCACGTCATGGTGGGAGGACAACACAACTTATCCTCTCGTGGCTCCAAGTTCACCTCTACATGACGGTTATTATATCAATATTCGCGCATATGCATATATCAATATGCTTATATCAATATTCGCGCTTCCAATGCAATTGTCGCATAATCTATTTCACCGGCCAAACAAGTATCATGTGACTTGGGATGGTTGACAACCAGGCGGGCTGCAGCGTTCTGGAATTGATTTATGCGTCAGCTAATTCATCCAAATTAATATGGTTGGATGGAAACCTGGTTATTGTCTATCATTTATTGGTGGATAGGTTTCTAGCATGCACAGGAGGCTTTTGAGATGAGTGTATATATTATAATATATTTTTTTAACCAGTTAAAAAATCCCTGTTGCTATTCTGGGAGAGTGCTGGTGGCTATTGTTTTTAACCCTTTGAAGATATGCCAACACCAAAAAGGCTTTTCAGAGTTGTACAGGAGCGCCTTGGAATTTGTTTGGCTTTTCTTGGTCCACTTGCTGTTTTAATGGTGTATCTGTGACCTAATGTCTCACATCACCTTCGTGTCTTCGCTGTAGCTGAAGTGCTGACAATGTCAGGTATAATATTACTGCAGCAGTGTGATCACGGAAGAGCCCTGCCAGCAGTTAGTGTCACATTCCCCATAGATAAGTCTCCTGACATTGGAGATGGAGGGAGTGCGGGCTTCCTCACGTGTCTGGACAGGTGAGCGAACGTCGCTGTGAAAGCACAGTGCTCTCGTCATGTGGAAATCACAACAGACTCCCACGCGTCTCTTCACAATTGCCAATAGCAATACCACCAAGTCTGTGGCAGTAATGCTGCTGACTGGGGTTTGCAGGTTCATACCCCATGATGCGTTGTGTCTAAATAATGTAACTTATATTTTAGTAATTCAGCAGAGTGACTTAGTAGTGAGTGCATACTTTTTCGTACTGGTCCCCTGTGGGTATCGAACCCACAACCCTGGGGTTGCAAGCGCCATGCCCTACCATCTGAGCCACACGGGACCACTTGTTGGGGGTAATCTTGGGTGGATGCGTGGGATTGAGACAACGCATGCTTCTTCAGCAATGATGAATCACGCGAGCACTCCCTCTCTTCTGGAACACAGGCCAAAACAAAGCCCAGGTTTATACCTCTTCCCTTTGACGTCATTCAGAGGCTCCCTTGTAAGGAATGGTATGCACACCTGCTTGTTTTGCCATGTAATGCAAACAGCGGAGCCAAATGCACCACACCCTGGGTCACGCCTAAGCACCATAAGCACTTTACTATTGCCGTCAACAACAGGAGGTGCCTGGCAGACAACGCTCTAGAGAGTGGCACTGAGGCATCCATCTTACACACTCACGGGCCCGGAACACATTGTAAGAGTGACTTTGGCTTTGTGCAAGAGCATATGTGAGTTCTGGCATCCCTGTGCAATGTAAACCTGATGTACGCCTAATGAATGTATACAGAAGCAGTATTTATCTCACTATACTCCTTTTATATGAATCACATATTAATTACAGGTCATCAGTCCAACTGATTTACCATGTAAGTATAGTCATGTTTTTGACCACTATAATCAGTTGATTCTTATAACCTGGATCATGTGATGATGGCAGCAGCGATGACACATTAGTGATGGATGCGATTGGACTGGTGACCTGATTTCAAGATTCAGTTAGATAGCCCTCCGAGAACTAACTGGTTGCTCCACTTAGCCAAGTGCTCCAACTCAGTAGCCGTTTTGGACACACAATCATGCATACAGGTCCTGGATCTTTCTGGGGGCTTGCTGTTGCTTTAAGAAAGGGCTTTGGGAAGAGTGGGTTTTTTTTCCTCTGAGAGGAAAGCCCTACCACCCCTGCAGTACATAGCAAGGACAACTGACGTGGTCGAAGAAAAGGATGTGGAAGCAAGAGAGAGACTTCACTTCACGTGGAGTCGTCAGAGTTCTTACTAGTCGGCACTGTTAACTTCTTTCTGGCCCTTGTGATATTATCCATGGGCTACAACTCATGGCAGTTGTCATCTGGTCCTCAAGCATGTGGACCAGATGACAACAGGCTGAGAGCGAGGCATAGAGCGAGAACATGGGAGGAGGGTGAGAAGTCGTCAGGCTCGCACCACAGAGCGAGATGTAAGAGAGGGCCCTGTGGCGTTCTCCAGACAGAAAGTACTTCCTTCCTACTCCCTTCTTCGTGCCCCTCAGGGGAAACCGAAAAGCAAAAGGGGATTATGAATCCTGTAATTTACATTTTGATGTAAACAAGAGGACTAAAAACAAAACACCCGCGGCTTTCTTAGTCTCCCAAAAAATCTCCTCAGTTTGTCAAAGTCCCTGGTTGGTCCTTCTCCTTTTGGAATTGTTTTGATACATTTTTGTTTCTGATCTTTTAAAGTGTCTACTGGTTTTATAAAGAAAATATTGACAATTTCTAGAGACTGTCAAGCAATATAAAATGGATGTGGGTGTATGGAATTAACCATACCATTAAACACAAATGTTTCCTTTTTGAGTTAAGTAATCACACAGGCTTTTGCGTGCTCTATCCTCCAGATGCTCTTCAATATCAGTTGCCAGATTAAAAGGAATCTGAGCAGTCAACGTGTGTGTGTGTGTGTGTGTGTGTTTGTGCCTCAGGGACACCACCTACTCTTGTGGTCCGCCGTCTCCACACACAGCGTTGGTGTTTACACTGTGTGTGTGTCCTTAGTTCAGACAGAGCGTGCCAGGGGACTGCTCCAGCCCTTTCGGTATTCATCTGAATTAAGGTTCAGCACTGGAGAGAGACCGTGCCGAAGTTAATACCGCTTTGGCCAAACCAGTTGGCCTGCTGTTAGCTGTCATGTTTCTTGTTTCGTATTGGGAAAGTCTCAGTGCTCTCTCAAGACCTTTTCTAGCAGGCTACCTATAAAGGGATTCTCACACTACGGAGTCAAACTGCACAGAGCTGACCTGGTTATGTGTCCAGCGTAGTTGCTGTAACCGTGCTTAAAAGGACAATGTGAAAATAAAAAAACCCGAGCCAGAACGGTTGGCTTCGGATCTTCACGATGGTGTGAAAAGGGCATAGCAGGCATCAAGGGACAGGGGATATGTAAACTAGCAACGCTGCAACGTTGATGAGCTCTTCATCTTAGCACTCCTTTGTAAACAAAACTGCATTGTCATTAAAAGACTGAACATTCAAATCCAATGTAGCAGTAATCACTTTGGAGATGTTTTGACGGTAACGACGAGCCCTAGAGTTACATACAGTAGGCGTTTGGAATCGAGTCTTTGTCTTGCAGACCGACCGATCTACAGATCACACGGAGTTGTCATTTAGGATGCCGGGTGATTTGTAGATCAGTCAGGCCGCAGTTGCCAAATGCACTTTAACTACTCCCTGAGAGTGCACTGTTAAGAGCCCGACTCCGCAAGGATCCTTGGCCGTTACTCTTCTCCCAGTTGGCCTTGTTGGCTCCAATTGCTGCCGCGTGGCACAGAAATGGCCCGCGGGATGCTCTTATCCAGGTTATTAAACAAAATGAATTGAGACAATTTTGTGCTGTGGCTTGTCAATGAGCGTCCGCTTCGTTAAACCGTGCTGAAGGACCGACCAGAGAGGAGAATTCCGGATCGCCTTGTGCAAGGGAGGTGAAATACAGTAATAGTAAAACCTTGTTCAGGTCCTGTATGTATCAAGCGTCTCAGAAGTAGGAGTGCTGATTTAGGATCAATTTTGCCTTATTAGACCACAATGAATAAGGTTGCATGGATGGGGGCAGCTGATTCTAGATCAGCACTCCCATGCTGAGGTGCTTGATACATACGGCCCCTGGTATCTTAAAGCTGTCGGGTTTTGTTTGTTAGTCATCTTTGTTAGTCATCACACACACACACAGCCACTCTGAGTGACCGCTTTGAGTTTGCTTTACACAGCTTTGACAGATAAGAGGTGCTGTGTGTGTGTGTGTGTGTGTGTGTGTGGTGTGTACACACACACACACACACACACACACACACAGTCTTCTAATCCCTAACCCCGTTGCTCCCCGCTACTATATTGTGACATGGAGGGCAATACTGATTTGGCCGTGCCCTCTGTGTATTCTCACACAGGCCCACATCCTGTCAGTCATATTGTCACATTCAGTATTCCGCAAAGACCTTCTAGTCGTTGAAATGGAGCATTGTTTTGAATTGAGCTATAGCTTGACAACTCCATAGTCATTATGTAGTATTCTATTACTTCCAGATGAGTTTAGCCTCTTACTAAGCCGTGAAACCAACTGTTACATTATACTAATGATATATCAGTCAACATAATGGCGGCGTCTTTGCTTGAACTAAGCAGCCTTGAAACTTTATAAGTATGAAATAGATTTTGTGGCTTGTGTACTGGAATCGTGAACTGTGTGTGGACTGTGTACTTAAATGTGGCACAATAAGTTAAACGCAACAATTTCATTGGCCTCTGCTGTGTGACTGACACTAGAGAAGCTTTTTGGACTCTGCAATGCCTCGCCATTGATTGGCTGATGTTTTTGGCGGCATAATCAGACTGCTTCCACAGACACTACCGCTGTGTTTTATTTCAACACAACCTGTGCAAGACTTCACTGTAGAGCTAACCCCGGCTGGCTGGCTGTGATCAGCTAACCACTCTAACCACAACTTTCATCTTCTCCTTCTTACTCACTTAACCACCTTTGTAACGGCTGCCGGGTAGCTCAATGCCCGCGCTGTTGCCCCGTAATCCCTGGGAGTTGACTCGTCAGCCACCGCGAATCAAAGGTACAACGGGCGCTTTGTGCCTATGTGAGCCGCTATGTAACGCTGGTTAAGCTCGCACGCATACCGTCGTCCACAGCCACTTCCTGTGTTAGCATAGCGAGCTAGCATGGCAATGTTGCATTCAATCTGTGAGTCCTGGCTGCTCTCTCAGGCAGAAAGACCTGAGAGAGCAGTTTTTGGTGCCTCAGTCCATCAAGGTCAGCAGGGTATAATCTCAATTTGGGCCAGGTATAGCCTAGTGTATGAATGCTTTATGGAGTCTGTTAGAACCAGAATGTACTAATTGCTCTGCTTCTTCTGCCATGAGCTGCCGAGGTTACTGAACATAGAGGAAAAGGCAGTCCTTCAACAGTTAATTTTGGGTGTTGTCGTTCAGTGTAACAGATGAATAATTGTCTGACAGTTAGTGTGTTGGATTTCCTCCTCCCTACTACTGCACCATATGTTGTAACACCTTACGCTCTTTTTGTAGGAGCCTAAATCATATTTCCTCATAAACTCTGTCTGCTCTTTTGTGTTGTAGGTAATGAATGTCCTTAACATTGACTTATTTTGGAAATGACAAAGACACCAATTCGAAGGCATAGCTTTTAAAAGCCTTACAGGGTAGGCTATATCAGCTACCTATACTACTAGTTTTGTGTGTGTGTGTGTGTGTGTGTGTGTGTGTGTGTGTGTGTTTTCATGCATTTCAGGCATACACTCCACTGAGTTTCTCGAGGATCAAGGGAAAAAAACAGAACGTACTGTTTCAACAAGCATTCAGTTCCTTACGTCAGCATAGCAGCTCCTTTTCCCAAGGGCCTTGCTGTTTTCGCCCGTCAAAGGGGAGTATTTGAGTACACGTGTTTACAAGTGCGGCCGGGCCCAATTTAATGCTAATATGGCGGTGCCTGCAAAGCTGGACGAACTGGCCAGGGAGCGGGGTCTTTAGTCCCACAAACATCATGGTGCCGCTGAGCCAGACCTTACGTCATGTCTCAGGCATTTATAACCCCCCCCCCCCTTTTCATTCCTCCCCACCTCAAAACCCTTTCCCCTGCAGCTTAGTGGAACAGAGAGGATCGGCAATGAAAGACGCTGACTTATATGTGATTGGGGCTACACACAACCCCCCCCAAGCCCAAGCCCAACTCCACCCCCTCTGATATTGCCTCCATGCTCCAGCCACAGCTTAGTGGAGCAGCGACTGTGTACAATTTACAGACCTTCCCTGCTGTCTAAATTCTCTAGTAACTGTATACTTGTGCACTTCTCCCCATGCATTTGAAAGCATTGGGTTGGCATCAGCATGGGCTGAGTTTCCACTGTATTTATTCTACCTTTTTTAAATCCATGAAGGGAAGTAAGCAAATGCGCACTTGGGCAGAAGCGTAGAGGATTGGGACGCAACCGTCTTGCATGTAATGGGGTTACACATTTTCTACACTGTCGTGATGATTGGGTCCCACTCGTCAGATGGGCCTTCTGTTCTGTGCAATGCTGTACCTCACATCACAGGACTAACTTGCAGGGTTTTTTTCTCAAGCCTCTCTCGTGTGTAAGGCAGAGGGAACAAGCGACGCGTGAGCTTAAAAGGTCAGGCCATCAGTGGGCGCAGACTGTCTGGCATCACAGAGTAGTCAGTTCATTCCTTCCTTTTCACTTATCTACTTGCCCCAACTCAGTCCACTCAATAAAACTCTACAGCCAAAGAACGTCGGCAAACGAAAAGCTGCCTGGATTTATTTAGTTGGTTCAGTGAGCGGCTTGTAAGTTGTGCATATTTACATTTCGGCCTAGTCTTTGCTCTATATAGTCTTCCCGAACTCAAACGCACACAATCTGCAAGGGCTCCCCTCCCTTCTCCCTGCCCCCCGGGCTCTGAGAGTTTTGCTGTTCTAATTAAAAAGCTGTTGCCCTCAGAAGTGTTTTCATGTCGGCGCTCACCCCAGGGCTGCTGCGTCACTCCGTTGTTCCTGCCATTCCAGAAGCCTAGCTCTTATTCTCCACTCCTCCCTTCCTCCTCCCTTCCTCCTCCTATCTATTAGTAGCGGTTACTGTGGAGCTGGGGAATTTGGGTTCATCACAATACCAGTGCGGTGGGTATCCAACTGAAGGTAGTCCCCTCAGGCACGTACGTGTGTGTGTGTGTGTGTGTGTGTGTGTGTGTGTGTGTGTGTAAGAGAGTGAAAGATTATTTGTTAGAGCCAGGAGATTTTTTTTTCTCCCCCCGGAGGTTTTCTCTCTGTTTCCTTTGACTCTCCAACATTTTAGCATAGAGATTCTTTGCATCACTCCGGTGTAACCACGGCTGGTTTACGGGAATGCAGACCATCCACACTGTCTAGAGCAGAGATCAGGATCAAGGACAATGGATCTAGTCAGGCAGATCTCGCAAAACACATCTTTGATTACAAAACAAACCTGTAGAGGAAATACTGAAGACGTGCATTCCTTCCCTAGTATGAAAGATTTGAAATAGTCGCTGTGTTCTTTGTACATTTTGAGTTACCAGAGCTGATAGCGTTTGGTGTCGGTGTGTTCAGGTTTCCACGGTTACCTAGATTTTGCATTTCTATCAAAGGACTCATAAGTACAAGCATGAAGGTCATAGAAGCATATCGAATTGGGTGTCCAATGAAAGCTAAGAGTCTCAATATTTTTGCGGAAATAAAGCCATAGATACATTTTATCTTAAACAGGCATAAGTAAAGGATTTGATTTCTGGGTAAACAGATGGAAAAGGGGGTCTTAGAAAACATCTACCAGGAAAAAGTATCAGAAATGCATCAAAACACAATGTTGATGTGAAGATCTCACTCTCACTCACTCACACTCTCTCACTGACGCCGACCTAAGAGCAAACTCTTTCCATTTACTGTAACAAACATCCTCACCCACTGAGCACAAACCGACACCGGACGTCCATGGCTGTTGAAATTTGATCAGTCCTCCCAGGCCTTGATGTTAACTTCCACAGACGAACTGGACTGGATCAAATCTGAAGCTATCATAGACGTATGTTTCACAAGTTTGATAGTACTGTACTGAGTATTAGTGATGTGGGGGAAAAAATCGCTACATTTACGTATCAGGATATTGTGACGATATATCATCTTGAAAATATCGCAATATTATTTTTGTGCTAGTTTCCTGCACCAAAACTCCAGTATTTTTCCATCATAGACAATTTGTTTTCTCATTGCTCGCACTTATCCCTCTGCAGCAGGCTTATGGTGAACAATATGTTTGGAACGCAGTAAAATCACAGTATGGAATCGTTATACATTGAGAATCACAATACATTTTGGCACCAAAGTATTGTATTGTGAGGTCCTTGCCCTACTGAGAACAGTACAGAACAGTGAGTAGAGTACAATAGAGTACGGTATATTTGGAATTGCCAGGGACCTCACGATACGATCACAATACTTCAGTGCCAATATACAGTTGAAGTCGGAAGTTTACAGACACTTAGGTTGGAGTCATTAAAACTCGTTTTTCAACCACTCCACAAATTTCTTGTTAACCAACTATAGTTTTGGCAAGGCAGTTAGGACATCTAGTTTGTGCATGACGCAAGCAATTTCTCCAACAATTGTTTACAGACAGATTTTTACTTATAATTCACTGTATCACAATTCCAGGGGGTCAGAAGTTTACATACACTAAGTTGACTGTGCCTTAAAACAGCTTGGAAAATTCCAGAAAATGATGTCATGGTTTTAGAAACTTCTGATGGGCTAATTGACATCATTTGAGTCAATCGGAGGTGTACCTGTGGATGTATTTCAAGGCCTACTTTCAAACTCAGTGCCTCTTTGCTTGACATCAAGGGAAAATCAAAAGAAATCAGCCAAGACCTCAGAAAATAAATAGTAGACCTCCAAGTCTGCTTCATCCTTGGGAGCAATTTCCAAACGCCTGAAGGTACCACGTTCATCTGTACAAATGATAGTACGCAAGTATAAACACCATGGGACCACGCAGCCGTCATACCGCTCAGGAAGGAGACGCATTCTGTCTCCTAGAGATGGAACGTACTTTGGTGCGAAAAGTGCAAATCAATCCCAGAACAACAGCAAAGAACCTTGTGAAGATGCTGGAAGAAACCGGTACAAAAGTATCTATATCTACAGTAAAACGAGTCCTCTATCGTCATAACCTGAAAGGCCGCTCAGCAAGGAAGAAACCACTGCTCCAAAACAGCCATAAAAAAACAGACTATTCTTTGCAACTGCACATGGGGACAAAGATCGTACTTTTTGGAGAAATGTCCTCTGGTCTGATGAAACAGAAATGGAACTGTTTGGCCATATTGACCATCGTTATGTTTGGAGGAAAGAGGGGGAGGCTTGCAAGCTGAAGAACACCATCCCAACCGTGAAGCACGGGGGTGGCAGCATCATGTTGTGGGGGTGCTTTGCTGCAGGGGTGACTGGTGCACTTCACAAAATAGATGGCATCATGAGGAAGGACAATTGTGGATATATTGAAGCAACATCTGAAGTCATCAGTCAGGAAGTTAAAGCTTGGTCGCAAATGGGTCTTCCAAATGGACAATGACCCCAAGCATACTTCCAAAGTTGTGGCAATATGGCTTAAGGACAACAAAGTCAAGGTATTGGAGTGGCCATCACAAAGCCCTGATCTCAATCCTATAGAAGATTTGTGGGCAGAACTGAAAAAGCGTGTGCAAGCAAGGAGGCCTACAAACCTGACTCAGTTACACCATCTCAGGAGTAATGGGCCAAAATTCACTCGACTTATTGTGGGAAGCTTATGTAAGGCTACAAGAAACGTTTGACCCAAGTTAAACAATTTTAAAGGCAATGCTACCAAATACTAATTGAGTGTATGTAAACTTCTAACCTAATTGGAATGTGATGTTAGAAATAAAAGCTGAAATAAATCCTTCTCTCTACTATTATTCTGACATTTCACATTCTTAAAATAATGTGGGGATCCTAACTGACCTAAAACAGGGATTTTTTTACTAGGATTAAATGTCAGGAATTGTGAAACTGAGTTTAAATGTATTTGGCTAAGGTTTATGTAAACATCCGACTTCAACTGTATGTATTGTGATTCTCACAATTCTTTGTGTATTGCGATTCGATGCTGTGATTTTTATTGCATTACAAACATATTGCTTACCATTGTCTGCTGTAGATGGACAAGAGGGAGCCATGAAAATTAGTTTAAATCAGTCGTGAAAGTAAGTGCTGAAAAGAAATTGGCTCCCTATTTAAAAAGATGGTGAACAAGCAATAAAGGAAAAAGTGTTAGAGCAGATACATCTAAGTAGCGCAAAAAAAAAAAATGTGCAATGTCAAAAAGATATAATATCCCGATTATGTAACTATCCATTTTTTTTTTTAATACTATTATACTGAACTCTACCCTGTTCTGCTGTGCTGCTCTGTGATGTCCAAACTTGTGAAGCATGAGAATGACATTCATATACATAATGCATTTCTGTGTAGTACAGTTCAGGGCCCCCTGATGTTATTTCATTACCATGTAAATCAACTTCACTTAATGTAGTTCAATAACAAAAATTATTATTATAAAAAAAAATTCAAACTCAAGTTGCCATGTCATTCGGAGCAGATATTTAAGAGTTTTTGGAAAACGTGGTCGCATACAAAACTGAGGGAGATTTTACCCTAATTCCATTAACAAAGTTTACGTCTGCACAGTTCTTTCACTAAATTAGTTTTTGTAAATTCTTCAGTTTAAATTGTTAAAAGTAGTCATTTTGCATAGTTGTATGATTGGTTAACCTTTTGAAATCAATGGTTTTCGTTTGGCATACACTTTGTCACTTTAAAATGTATTTCCCTTACCATGGAATGTCCCTGAGGTTACTGGTCCTCAGCTCACTGCCAAATGGTTTAACTTCAATTCTAGTTTGGACTGAACACATGTAGACCTATAGATATGACTTTGCATACAAACTGTACCAATTCAGCCATGGTCCTTTTGGCATAAGCTTTTTGCACCTGCTGCAATACCTAAACTGAATGTGATAGCTTTGCCTCCGAGTTAGAGCCGGTGCTCTGAGTAAGCTACTGTTTGTCATGCACCGTTCCCTCTCTTGCTCAGCACATCCTTTCGTTCCCCTCTAGTTCTCTCTTTTCTTCCCTCCTTCCCCACTCTCTTGATGAATCACCCCTGTGCTGCTCCAGATTTTGACGAGGGGACATTCCCCCTCAAGGAATCTGTTGCCGCTCACTTTATACCCTGAAAATCCCTGACTTTCTGGGATAGAAATGTTACAGTGGCAGAGGGGTTACTCATTGCCACCCGTTTGAAGTTTGGTTGCAGAATAATTGAGGTTTGGATGACTTATGTGGCGTTAGGCAAACTGGATTATAGGGCTGCCTTGTACTGCCTCGGCAACTGATTCAACCTGAAGGGGCTAGTCTTGCACTCCACACACAGGAGGTGGGGCTGACATGCTGGTTATAACAGGTTACGACCGGTGCTCAGCTGGAAATTACCCCGGGGATATTTCGTAACTCATACGGCAGCAGAAATGTCATGATTCTCCTGGGATTCACTCTGCATGTCTGGTGATATTCATAAGAGGGTCACTCGCCGGTGCCCATTTACGCCATGTCCTCCGTCATCAACTATGCATCCAGCCCCAATCCAAGATCTACTATGCTTTGGACTATTTTCCAATGCATGTAGGTCAGCTTTTAGACAACATACACATGTTCACAAATTTCCTTACGAGGAATAACGCAGAAAGAAACACGTCAAGTAAAAACTGGAACACTACTCTGCAGAGTCGGAACAGTCTGTCAGTCTTTTCACTTAAATGTAATGTTGTCAGAAGGCACAAAGATGCTGTTGGAAGGATATGAATCAAAGATTTTTGCTACTTCCATCCCTTCATGTAGAGCAGCAACTCCTAAAGACAAGACGAAGGGAATTTTTAACAAGTGGGTTACCCAGTTTTCCTGCATGTAGGCGAAGGCACCTCTACATGAAGGCCCCACTGCCAACATACAATTTTTTTTAGGACCAGACAGAGCCTCTACAAGTCCCCTAAGGCCAAGAGAGATTTTTCAGGAATACATTTTCCTACTTTAAGAGCATAGCTATATGCTTTTACTCATGGGTGTGGGGAGGTGTGCCCCTTTCTGTCCAATGTGTTAATTTCTGGACATTATATCTCCATTTAGGGGACCCTCTTTTGGTAGAGCACCCCCAGAGGCAAAAGTTTATAACACTTTTTAGGAGCAGTAAACTAGGGTTCTTAATTTAAGCCTAATGTATTAATCAAGAAGTAGAAGGCCTTAGGATGGATTTTTCTCTAGTCACTTGAAAATAACTAGAATACTAAGGCCTCAACAAATGGGCTTCCTGAATCCATACAGAGCAGGAGCATGTGCCCAAGGATTTAATGTTCTGGGTTACTGTTTTCTAGCAAAGTCGTCTATCTAGATCAGTGACTCACCTATGACATAATGACATATTTTAGAATCTGTTGCTGTATCGAGTTGTTCCTGGTGCAGGGGTGATGGAGAGACGGTGGCTCATCGTTGGAAGACCTGCTCTCTGCCCGTCTGCCTTGTGCCTCTGCCTCGACCAAAAAACCTTGTCAGTTGCCTTGGTAACCTTGCACATTAGACTGCCAGAGAGGCAGGCTTAGCGTCATCATGTGGGTGAAGTTGAAATTTGGGCCCTTTTTTTTCTATTAGTGGATGAAGCATCATACACAGAGAACGTTAGGAACACCTGCTCTTTCCATGACAGACTGACCAGGTGAAAGCTATGATCCCTTATTGATGTCACTTGTTAAATCCACTTCAATCAGTGTAGATGAAGGGAAGGAGACCGGTTAATGACGGATTTTTAAGCCTTGAGGCAATTGAGACATGGATTGTGTGTGTGTGTCATTCAGAGGGTGAATGGGCAAGACAAAAGATGTAAGTGGCTTTGAACGGGGTATGGTAGTTGGTGCCAGGCGCACCGGTTTGAGTGTGTCAAGAACTGCAACGCTGATGGGTTTTTCACTCAGCAGTTTCCCGTGTGTATCAAGAAATGGTCCATCACCCAAAGGACATCCAGCCAACTTAACACAACTGTGGGAAGCATTGGAGTCAACATAGGCCAGCATCCCTGTGGAACACTTTCAACACCTTGTAGACTCCATGCCTTGACGCATTGAGGCTGTTCTGAGGGCAAAAGGGGGTGCAACTCAATATTAGGAAGGTGTTCCTAATGTTTTGTACACTATATAAACATTGTATAAGAACATTTCTATATACTGGGGGATGATCAGAAGTATTAGCTGTGCTATGTTTCTGAGCAGCCATGGTTACTGGCAAGAAGCTGTGACATCACAAGACTCACTAACTGCATAATGACTGTAGGATATTGTTTTATTTCTCACAATAGTTGGTTAATACAATGTTGATAGAGCTCAGTTTGCCTGAAAGTAATGTGCCAATCATTACTGTCTTTTTCTACATAATTTGGAATTCTCCTAGATGGTCTTTGGGTGACTAGTACAGTTTGCCCCCCGAAAAATCATTCATTTAGCATTTTTCAGTCGAAGCACGTAATCGCCTGGAAATGCACTTTGACAACGGATCAGTGTGCTCAAAGGCACAGCAGATTCCCTCTAGTTAAATCACTGCTGGATAATCAGGGCCCGAGCTTAGAATTTAAGAAAAAGTCTGAGCAAACGCACACATTTGCACTAGCACACACAAACATGTATGCATGCACACACAGGCTTGCTTTCTCTCACTCACAAAGTCAAAACATGTCAGTTGGCCAAGTCATTTTCCGTACACAAACAAATTCGAGAAGCCAAGTATAAGAAAAAGGGGGGAAGATTATGACAAAATTAGCCTTACGGTAAGTCCTACTGTAACATCACTCCAGAGGCCTCTGCAGGGGTCAACATCCTACCTAACTGCACTAACTGCTGTGGCCCATGCAGGCTTTCACTGAGCTGTTGGCCCTCGCTGTATAGCATCAAACCATGCTGGGGTGAACAAAACGTGAAAGCTCCTGTCTTGAGCGATGATGGTTCGGGAAGAATGATGCACTGTCGTTAGAGGCGACGACAGTAACTCCTCCTACTGACTTCAACTGGGTTCCTAACTACATAATAATTTATTAGAATTGATTGGATTTATAGAGTGCTTCTCCAGAACTGAAAGCACTTGGAGGGGCTAACGCTCTCTCTTGAGCAGTTGTTTAACAAGGGAAATTGACAGTGACTGCTTGGAGAGAGGAAAAGCAGGGCATTGTTGCATTCTGGGCCGTGTCCACGGGGCTAAGGAGGGTGGGTGGTGGGTAGGGCTGGCATTCCCCGCTACGATTTGTGTTTGGATGCGAGTGAGCTGGCCGCATCATACCGCTCCATTTGGAAACTGTGGGTGTCTCACAAACAAAAACTGGCAGCAAGAGAGAGGAGCTTAAGGCAATGGAAGATGAGTATACTCTTAAGCGGAGAGGAAACTGGAGAAGAGAAGCGTAGGAGCAGATATTGGGGAAAGGGAGCAAGGCATATGGGGAAAAATGTTTCTACAAAAGCTGAATCGCAATGCCTACCCACCGGGACACCTCAATATGTCATGTTGACACTACATCGTCACTTTTATGTGTTATTGGCCCATATGCGCCAACCAATCCAGCCTCTCCTTACTATCCGGTCCTGTGTGGCTCAGTTGGTAGAGCATGGCGCTTGCAATGCCAGTATTATGGGTTCGATCCCCGGAGCCACCAAAATGTCAGTTGTATGCACACATGACTTAAGTTGCTTTGGATGAAAGTGTCTGCTAAATGGCATTTTACTAGAATGTGTTCACTGGCGCAGAATTGCATCACATGAGCGTTGGCGCTTAAGTGCCTTTTAGCCGCTATATTAAGATCATTCATTTTACATTTTAGTCATTTAGCAGATGCTCTTATCCAGAGCGACTTACAGTAGTGACTGCATACATTTCAATTCATTTCATAAATTGTTTTTTTTTCTCGTACTGGCCCCCCCGTGGGAATCGAACCCACAACCCTGGCGTTGCAAACACCATTGCAAACACCATGCTCTACCAACTGAGCCACACGTTTTTTTTTCTTCCCGCATCTAAGCTAGTATCGTATGTCACATCAGTCAGTGAACACCATTTTGACATGTCACTTTTGAAGTTAAATTGGATCAACAGACTGAGAATTTTAAGACGTCTCTCATTAACGAGTCACGAGTCTGCAGTCAGCGGACGTCCTCGACGAGGGGAGCCAGCCCGGGTTTTAGATACCTGGAATTGCCCCTCCCCTCCTCCTTTTCCCAGGTGGCTTGTGCTATCTGGGATGCCTAGAATCAGGCCAGAAGTCTTAAAGCAAGAGATGGAGAGGCTGAGAGACTGCAAAAGATCAAGAGGGAGAGAGTTGGGGAAAGAGACAGAGAGGGCTGACATGAGATACGCAGAGCTGGGGAGAGCGAGTGAGTGAGCGAGGCGGATAGAGAAAGATAGAAACGGAAAGGCTGAAGAGTGAGACGGAGAGGGAAAGCGAGTGGGAGAGGGCGGGATCCAGAGACACACTGGGAGACCGAGAGAGCTATTGGGAAAGAGTGGTAGAGAGAAAGAGGAAGGCTCAGTCTGGCTTGACACTGACCAGGGCAGACATTTATCACCTAATTAACAAGAGGCTCGTCTGCATTCTCACCACCATGCCAGCAAAGCCAGGGGTATGGGGGGACTCAGCCGCACAGGCTAAATATACACTAGCCTCAGTGCTTTAGAGGCATGACCCTGGCACAAATATAGCCTGGTTCCAAGTTGGCCAGACAGCACAAACAAATATCTGGGATCAGGCTAGTGTGAACAGGGCTCTGCTCAGGGTATGATTCATGGCATGTTGCATCATAACATTGAGTTCAAGGTAAAATCAAGTTAGATTAAATAAAATAGAATTGTATTTGTCACACACGCCAAATACAACAGGTGTAGACCGTAACGTGAAATGCTTACTTACAAGCCCTTAACTCTATTTCTCGAACTGCATTGTTGGTTCTAAGAAAATATTAAAATAAACTAAAGTAAAAAAAGAAATGTATCAAATAAAGTAACACAAGAAAATTACGTAATATCGAGGCTATATACAAGGGGTACCGGTACCGAGTCAATGTGCGGGGGTACAGGTTAGTCGAGGTAATTTGTAGCTGTAGGTAGGGATAAAGTTATTATGGGTAGATTGACACTGCTGCTTCTCACTGTTTGTTAATGTAAATAGTCCGGTTGGCTGTTTTTGATGAATCGTTCAGCTGTCTTATGGCTTGGGGGTAGAAGCTGTGTCGTGGGAATTCTAATCAATAATGAGGAGAGACGATGTCATTCACCAATCAGGATATTACTTTATTCGAAACGTATTAATAACATTGATTAATTATTACAATAATGAAGCTTGTCAACAACCCACCTAGAGGTGATTCGTTGAGAGCACAACGAGCGGATTTGAGCCACAGCATTTTATAGCAATTTACATCCTCCTGAATGTTCATGACAAACGGATGTATGGAATGGGTCACAAGGTTAGGATTTGTATGAAAGATACTAATAATTCACAGCAGACAGTATCTGCTGTGATGACTGTAGAAACCAGGGTCTGGCCCCCCAAAACGAAGTTCCTCTCATAATTATCCATACTGGAGCCATCTCCATCTGGGTACCTCAGTACAGAAACTCATGCTATGGACTGTGGTCTTGTTAGGTTTGTCACCCAAGGCAGTGTAAATCTTCTGTCAGCATTAAGCCCCCGGAGGCCCATTCTCAGTAGAACACACACAGATTAGTGTTCTGAGGACCCCCTATTCTATTGCATAGAACAACCCATTTGATGCAATTACAGTATTATAACAATCTTGCAATTTTGCTCTCACAGCTGTTAAGGAGCGTTTTGGACCTAGACTTGGTGCTCTGGTACCGCTTGCCGTGCGGTAGCAGAAAGAACAGTCTATGACTTGGACGACTGGAGTCTTTGACCATTTTTTGGGCCTTCCTCTGACACCGCCTAGTATATAGGTCCTGGATGGCAGGAAGCTTGGCCCCAGTGATGTACTGGGCTGAATGCACTACCCTCTGTAGTGCCTTACTGAGCAGTTGCCATACCAGGCTTAATGATGGTGTTGGAGTTGTGCTTGGCCACGCTGTCGTGGGTGAACAGGGAGTGGAGGACTAAGCACGCACCCCTGAGGGGCCCCTGTGTTGAGGATCAGCGTGGCAGATGTGTTGTTGCCTACCCTTACCACCTGGGGGTCATCCCGTCACGAAGTCCAGGATCCAGTTGCAGAGGGAGGTTTCAAAGCACTTCATGGCTACAGACGTGAGTGCTACTGGGCGGTAGTCATTTAGGCAGGTTACCTTGGCTTTCTTGGGCTCAGGGACAATGGTGGTCTGCTTGAAACATGTGGGTATTACAGACTCGGTCAGGGAGAGGTTAAAAATGTCAGTGGAGACACTTGCCATTTGGTCCATGCATGCTCTGAGTACGAGTCCTGGTAATCCGCCTGCGGCCTTGTGAATGTTGACCTGTTTAAAGGTCTTGCTCACATTGGCTACGGAGAGCGTGATCACACAGTCGTCCGGAACAGTTGGTGCTCTCATGCATGCTTCAGTGTTACTTGCTTCGAAGCGAGCATAGAAGGCATTTAGCTCGTCTTGTAGGCTAGCGTCACTGGGCAGCTCGCAGCTGGGTTTCCCTTAGTAGTACGTAATAGTTTGCAAGCCCTTCCACATCCGACAAGCATCAGAGCCAGTGTAGTAGGACTCAATCTTAGTCCTCTATTGATGCTTTGCCGGTTTGATGGTTCATCTGTGGGCATAGCGGGATGTCTTATAAACGTCCGGATTAGTGTCCCGCTCCTTGAAAGCGACAGCTCTAGCCTTTAACTTGGTGCAGATGTTGCCTGTAATCCATAGCTTCTGGTTGGGATCTATACGTACGGTCACTGTGGGGACGACGTTGTCGACGCACTTATCGATGAAGCCGTTGACTGAGGTGGTATACACATCAGTGCCATTGGATGAATCCAGGAACATATTCCAGTCTGTGCTAGCAAAATAGTCCTGTAGCGTAGCATCCGTGTCATCTGACCACTTTTGTATTGAGTGAGTCACTGGTATTTAGGTCTTGATTACTTAACATCGGTTTGTTGTGTGCACACCCACACACACGCTATATTTGCCCTGTTAACTGAAGGTGTACCCAGCCACCCGAGCCACGGTTATCTAGAAGGTAGAGGCAGTACTGGTGCATCAAAGCTGGGACCGAGAGACTGAGAAACAGCTTCTATCTCCAGGCCATTAGACTGTTAAACAGTCACCACTAGCCGACCTCCGCCCAGTACTCTGCCCTGAACCTTAGTCATTGTTTCTAGCCGGCTACCGCCCGGTTACTCTACCCTACACCTTAGAGACTGCTTCCCTATGTACATAGTCATTGAAGACTGGTCACTTGCATAATGTTTATGTACTGTTTTACCCACAGTGCATTCGGAAAGTATTCAGACCCCTGGACTTTTTCCACAGCCGTATTCTAAAATGTATTAAAAAAAAATAGATCCTCATCAATCTACACACAATACCCCATAATGACAAATCAAAAATAGGTTTTTAGACATTTTGCTAATTTATTACAAAATAAACATACCTTATTTACATAAGTATTCAGACCCTTTGCTATGAGACGCGAAATTGAGCTCTGGTGCATCCTGTGTCCATTGATCATCCTTGAGATGTTTCTACAACTTCATTGGAGTCCACCTGTGGTAAATTCAATTGATTGGACAGGATTTGGAAAGGCACACACCTGTCTACATAAGGTCCCACAGTTGACGTTGCATGTCAGAGAAAAAAACCAAGCCACGAGGTTGAAGGAATTGTCCGTAGAGGATTCCGATACAGGATTGTGTCGAGGCACAGAGCTGGGGACGGGTACCAAAAATGTCTTCAGCATTGAAGGTTCCCAAGAACACTGTGGCCTCCATCCTTCTTAAATGGGAGAAGTTTGGAACCACCAAGACTTCCTAGAGCTGGCCAAACTGAGAAATCGGGGGAGAAGGGCTTTGGTCAAGGAGGTGACCAATCACCCGATGGTCACTCTGACAAAGCTCCAGAGTTCCTATGTGGAGATGGTTGTCCTTCTGGAAGATTCTCCCATCTCTGCAGCATTCCACCAATCAGGCCTTTATGGTAGAGTCGCCAGACTCTTCAGTAAAATGCACGTGACCGCCTGCTTGGAGTTTGCCAAAAAGCACATAAAGACTCTCAGACCGTGAGAAACAAGATTCTCTGGTCTGATGAAACTGAGATTGAACTCTTTGGCCTGAATTCCAAGCGTCAAGTCTGGAGGAAACCTGGCACCATCCCTACGGTGTAGCATGGGGGTGGCGGCATCATGGTGTGGGGATGTTTTTCAGGGACTGGAAGACTAGTCAGGATCGAGGGAATGCTGAATGAAGCAAAGTGCAGAGATCATTGATGAAAACCTGCAGAGTGCTCAGGACCTCAGACTGGAGCGAAGGTTCACCTTCCAACAGGACAACGACCCTAAGCACACAGCCAAGATAATGCAGGAGTGGCTTTGGGCCAAGTCTCAATGTCCTCGAGTGGCCCAGCCAGAGCCCGGACTTGAACCCGATCAAACATTTCTGGAGAGACCTGAAAATAGCTGTGCAGTGACGCTCCCCATCCAACCTGACAGAACTTGAGATGATCTGCAGAGAAGAATGGGAGAAACTCTCCAAATACAGGTATGCCAAGCTTGTAGCGTCATACCCAAGAAGACTCGAGGCTGTAATCCCTGCCAAAGGTGCTTCAGCAAAGTACTGAGTGAAAGGTCTGAGTACTTATGTAAATGTGATATTTCAGTGTTTTTTTAATTTGTAATAAATTTGCTAACATTTCAAAAAACCTGTTTTTGTTATGTCATTATGGGGTATTGTGTGTAGATTGGTGAAGGGGGGGGAACTATTTAGTCCATTTTAGAATAAGGGTGCAATGTAAAAAACGTAGGAACTTCCCGAATGCACTGTATATACTGTATTCTAGTCATGACTCATCCTGTATAACTGCTGCTGTACACACCTTTTTCTATTCATGTCCTTACACACCATTACATGTAAAGCATATACAGTACCAGTCAAAAATTTGGACACCTAGTCATTCCACGTTTTTTCTTTATTTGTACTATTTTCTACATTGTAACCAAAAAAGTGTTAAACAAATCAAAATACATGTTATATTTGAAATTCTTCAAAGTAGCCACCCTTTGCCTTAATGACAGCTTTGCACACTCTTGGCATTCTCTCTACCACCTTCAGGAGGTACTCACCTGGAATGCATTTAAATTAACAGGTGTTCCTCGTTAAAAGTACTTTTGTGGAATTTGTTTCCTTAATGCATTTGAGCCAATCAGTTGTGTTGTGACAAGGTAGGGGTCGAATACAGAAGATAGTCTTTTACCGAATAGGGCTAAGTCTATGTGATAGCAAGAACAGCTCAAATAAACAGAGAAATGACAGTCCATCATTACTTTAAGACATGAATGTCAGTCAATCCGGAAATATTTCAAGAACTTTGAAAGTTTTTGCGACTGCACTTGAAGAAACTATCTAGCGCTATGATAAAACTGGCTCTCATGAAAACCACCAGAAGACCCAGAGTTACCTCGGCTGCAGAGGATAAGTTCATCAGAGTTACCAGAAATTGCAGCCCAAATAAGTTCTTCAGAGTTCAAGTGACAGACACATCTCAACATCAACTGTTCAGAGGAGACTACGTGATTTTTTTCAAATTAATTTTATTTCACCTTTATTTAACCAGGTAGGCAAGTTTAGAACAAGTTCTCATTTACAATTGCGACCTGGCCAAGATAAAGCAAAGCAGTTCGACACATACAACAACACAGAGTTACACATGGAGTAAAACAAACATACAGTCAATACAGTAGAAAAATAAGTATATATACAATGTGAGCAAATGAGGTGAGATAAGGGAGGTAAAGGCAAAAAAGGCCATGGTGGCAAAGTAAATACAATATAGCAAGTAAAACACTGGAATGGTAGATTTGTAGTGGAAGAAAGTGCAAAGTAGAAATAATTGGGTGCAAAGGAGCTAAATAAATAAATACAGTAGGGGAAGAGGTAGTTGTTTGAATCAGGCCTTCATGGTCGAATTGCTGCAAAGAAACCACTACTAAAGGACGCCAATATGAAGAAGATACTTGCATGGGCCAAGAAACACGAGCAATGGACATTAGACCGGTCTGTTGAGTCCAAATTTTAGATTTTTTTTGGTTCCAACCACCGTGTCTTTGAAACGCAGAGGTGGTGAACGGATGATCTCCGCATGTGTGGTTCCCACCATGAGGTATGGAGGAGGTGTGATGGTGTGCTTTGCTGGTGACACTCAGTGATTTTATTTGGAATTCAAGGCACACCTAACTAGCATGGCTACCACAGCATTCTGCAGAGATACGCCATCCCATCTGGGTTGTGCTTAGTTGGACTATGATTTATTTTTCAGCTGGACAATGATCCAACACACCTCCAGGCTGTGTAAGGGCTATTTGACCAAGAAGGAGAGTGATGGAATGTTGCATCAGATGACCTGGCCTCCACAATCAGCTGACCTCAACCCAATTGGGATGAGTTGCACTGCAGAGTGAAACATCCAACAAGTGCTCAGCATATGTGGGAACTCCTTCAAGACTGTTGGAAAAGCATTCCAGGTGAAGCTGGTTGAGAGAATGCCAAGAGTGTGCAAAGCTGTCATCAAAGCAAAGGGTGGCTACTTTGAAAAATCTCATTTTTATTTGTTTAACACTTTTTTGGGGGGTTTCTCCATGATTCTATGTGTCATTTTATAGTTTTGATGTCTTCACTATTATTCTACAGTGTAGAAAATCGTAAAAATAAAGAAAAACCTTTGAATGAGTAGCTGTTCTAAAACTTTTGACCGGTAGTATATGTTTTAGGTTAAAGTTATGTATAGTAACCCTAGGTAGTAAAATAGTAAAAAATGGCTACTTCTCAGAAAGTGTTAAACTGTCACTAGGAGTAAAACAAGTGTCCAAACTTTTGACTGGTACTGTACATAACATAAAAAAAAAAATATGACAATACCCAATCCCTAAAAGTAAAGAAATTAAGAAATATCAGAACAAGCAATGTCAGACGGGAATATAAACAAACATCTGCAAATCTGTGTTTTCGACCAATTAACGTCTGATTTGAATGTACAGCGTAACATATTTGAGTTAGGCTAACTCATATTAGTTTAGCTAAAATCAGGTTAGTTCATTGATCTGAGCATACGTTTTAGTACACAAGTTCGCTAAATTTGTTCTATTAGCTGAATGTGATTCTTGGTACTGATTTGTAGCATGTTAACTCATGTTGAGTAAGTTTTAAATCAAATCAGGCCATTGATGACACGGAGTGTCTTTTTTACTGGGTACACAAGCTAGGTAGGCTTATATTTAGACTTCGCTAGTTAACGTTTGTAGCTAGTGTTCAGAGAATTTACTCTAGTAGTCCAGCCTGAGAACAAAGTTGCAAAACTCAAGACCATTCATCCCCACAAAGGCCGAATTTAAAGTTTAGTTTAAATGTTTTTGCTGTTACTCAAAATACATAAATTATGAGCTATACAAAGTCTAAATGGCTTAGAAGGACGCATAGTCTTGACCTGGTTTGAGTTTTTGGACCAAAGGCGGCTTGTTTTGGCCGAAGTGCTTGGTATGTCAGTGCATTCCGGTGTTCATGGGTTACGTGGGGGTTGAAAGCCCTGCGGTTCTCTACAAACCAACAGGAATGTGTGGAGAGTAGATGGCCATTTTGGAGATGAATAGCACAGATACCATGGTCAACCCTTACCATCAGCAACTGGGTAACTGGAATTCACTGGAGATGTTGGAGTGGAAAGGTCATTCTGATTTTGGTTTGGAGTGAGGGTTTTACGAGTGCGTTTTACGATCTGTGTGCGTGCGTGTAGTATACTGTGTGCGTGTGTGTAGTATACTGTGTGCGTGTAGTATACTGTGTGCGTGCGTGTAGTATACTGTGTGCGTGCGTGTAGTATACTGTGTGCGTGCGTGTAGTATACTGTGTGCGCGTAGTATACTGTGTGCGTGTAGTATACTGTGTGCGTGTAGTATACTGTGTGCGCGTAGTATACTGTGTGTGTGCGTGTAATATACTGTGCGCGTGTAGTATACTGTGCGCGTGTGGTATACTGTGTGTGTGTGCGTGTAGTATACTGTGTGTTTTGTAGCCTATTATATTGTCAAAGGAATTATTCTATCCCAATGATGATAATTAACAATTAATAAGCCTTGACTAATTCCCAAGGTTTGTAAGACAATGGGTTAATAATTAGGCAAGGACTCAGCTTTTTGCAAAAGGTCTGTACAGTTTATTCAGAGAACGTTCTGCAGTCCATTTTACAGAACATCATTATATACCAGGCTCCTCATTTACGCACACTCCTCCACACAAACAGTAGATAACCTACACACATACATACACACAAACAGTAGATGTTATGAATCCCTCCCCGGATTTCTCACAACCGTTAATCACTATCCAGCGCTGCCCGTTCCTTTCCCCCGAGATTAGAGGAACCTTGAGGGTCACTCCCTTTATCCTCTAAGTTACTCCAAGTTCCTCCGCTGCCGGGTCCAGCACAGTCTACTTGTTGTTATCTTAGGCCCACTAAAACACACACACACACACCTTTTTGTCCCGGGCCTCTACTAGACCTTATGGGCCTGTCAATTAGTACTTTAATTATTCATTATACATGCTACATTAACTACTAATTAATAATGGATTATTGATTCATTTACCTTTATTAGATAATTCTCTTATCATATATACAGTCTCACTTCAACTGAAGTGTTAAATAGGCCTATTATTCTAATTAGCCTAATTTTCTACTAATGAAAAGTTATTACTAATTAATAACATTAAGTATTTAAAGCAATATTCATTTTGTAGCACGGTTGTACAATATACAGAGAAGAAAATAGGCTGTTTTGGTGGGGGGGGGGGTGCGAGCGTGGGTGGAGGTATGTTATTTTGCTGGTTTAGCATAATGGCTCAGTATCGCAATACGGCCTGATGATAGTCCTAGAAAACTGTGTGTGTGTTATTGGGGAGGAAACGATTCCTTTTTGTGTTTATCCTTAATCGGATTAGTTGCGATTTAGAGTGCTGTCCCTGTGTGGCCTGGCACAATTAGCCCATTCACACCAGTGACAGATCCGGGATCAGTTCTGCCTATCCCTATCCTAACCTTAACTATTACGAGGTGATAAACAAGACTGGTCCGGATCTGTCCTTTTTAAATGCAACTTTCACAAACACCCACTCAGGGAGTCCATCAGTCAACCATAGCATTATGTCACGAATCAGCTGACCAGCTACGATGCCTGGAAGCAGTTAAAATAATCCAGATCAAAACAAACAGGAAATATATCGCAGTTGAGTAGCCTAAGACTTGAGTTCGTCCCAAATGGCACCCTATTCCGTATATAGTGCACTTAAGCCCTATGGCCCTTGGTCAAAAGCAGTACACTATAAGGAATAGGGTGCCATTTGTGTCAGACTGTTGAGATTGTGCACATTGTCAGCTTTAAAGCCACAATCAGCAGAACTAAATGAGCACCTAGCTAAATAATGTGCAGGTATTTCTCTCCTTTTGCTGGCCTTTGTTTCACCCTGCTCCTGTGGACGTTTGTTAGATGTGTGTCCACTTTATTTGTACCGATGGCTAACATACCTTTTTTCTTTTGTCTCTCCTGGTCAAATGTTCACCTTGAGTTAAACACCTACAGTCACTGCTACTACTGCTACTACTGCTACTACTACTACTACTACTACTACTACTACTACTACTACTACTACTACTGCTCTACTACTACTGTACTACTAACATTGCCATTGCGATCACTACTACTTACACTGCCATAAAAAGATAGCTCAGCTGAAGCAAACACACACATTTTTCTTCAGGAAATGGACCTTTTCGCTCTTCTCTCCTCCAGGCCCAGATAGCCTTCCTGCAGGGCGAGAGGAAGGGTCAGGAGAACCTGAAGAAGGACCTGGTCAGGAGGATCAAGATGCTGGAGTACGCCCTCAAACAAGAGAGGTGAGGACCACATTACACTAAACTACACCACACCTTCAGTCTTTACGCTGGGGGGGGGGGGGCGCTTTGGTTCTAGGCGGGCTGGGGGGCTGAGAGTGTCTGCTGGTTGATTTTTGTCTTTTGCCCACACTTGTACCCTTTTCACACTAACATACCGAACCATACTATGCTGGCTTGAGTATTTCCCTTACACATTGTACTGTTCCAGAACTGCGGTGGATGCGTAACCAGGCCAGCGCAGTGCAGGTCAACTTGGCTCAATTCAGCTCAGTAGTGTGAAGGGAGTGCCAGTTTCCCAGGTCTAAATCAGATGAAAACCAGCAGACACTCAGAAGGCCTCCAGAACCTGAGTCACCCATCCCTGCTACATGCTGTCCCGAATATGTCAACATAGCTGTATGTCACAAACTGCATGCCAAACAAAACTGTTGGTGTGTTGTAATTTTCTAAGCATGTAGCTAGCTATGATCCAATACATTTTTATAGACCTAAAAGCGCAAGGGGGTCTCATCTCTCACTCAATATTTTTCTTCACAACAACAGGCTGCTATACTGTAAATTGATGTCTTACTGGAGGGAAATCCAACACGGTGGTTTCCCAGGACCAGAATAGAGAGACACTGCCCCAGTAACGCACGTGCTCGCACACACACACACACACACACACACACACACACACACACACACACACACACACACACACACACACACACACACACACACACACACACACACACACACACTGTGGAAATATTAGCATTGGGAAATTACTATTTTATCCCATCACATACCGTGCCTTCAGAAAGTATTCAAACCCCTTGACTTTTTCAACATGTTGCTGTGTTAAAATGTGATTAAATTGAGACTGGGAACAATGAATGGAGCCAAATACAGGGAAACCATTGAAAACCTGCTTCAGAGTGCAAATGACCTTAGACTGGGATGAAGATTTACTTTACAACCTGACAATGACCCCAAAAAAGCAATGCTGGAATGGCTTCAGAACCAAGAAAGTGAAAGTCCTTGAAGATTGCTATTCACCACTGCACCCCATCTAATCTAACAGATCTTGACAAAATCTGCAAGGAAGAATGGGAGAAAATCCCCAAATCAAGATCAGCTTTGCACATACAGACTCAAGACGACTCAAAGTTGCTGCCAAAGGTGTTTCTACAAAGTATTGACTCGGGTGTGTGTGTCATTTAAATGAGAGATTTCTATATTTTATTTTCAGTACATTTCTAAAAACATGTTTTCATTTGTCATTTTGTGTTGTAGATGGGTGAGAAATTGTATTTAATCCATTTTGAATTCGGGCTGCAACTAACGCAACAAAATATGGAATAAGTCAAGGGGTATGAATACTTTATGAAGGCACTGTACCATACAAACAGGATAACCTGCTGCTCATGCACATGTACACACACACACACACACTTAAACACACACTCACGCCCTGTGGTGCCATATCGTAATCTCTTGTCCCCTACACAGGATTATGTCCCATGTTAAAGACGCACACATACTTTGTGGGAAAGCACAGCACCGAGGCGGCGCCGTGTCCCCTATAACAACATTCCCACTGTCATGTGCTGCTCACACCTTAACATGGGTAATGCAGCATGGTGTCACACCCCTATTCCACCATATAATTGCATGTAGGACATCTAGAATAATTTATTAGGATCTTTCTCTGCTACACACTACTAGGCGACCTTCGGATTAGACTAGAATGACTACATGGGAGACTCTGACTGGTCATGTGGTTTGGATGGCTAAAACCTAGCCTGGAATCCAAACTCTCGTATGCTCTGTTTCATTTTGAATTCCAGGCTAGGAAGGAATCACTGGTGAAACGGAGTATGCCAGTTTGGAGTCCAGTCTTTACAATGTGAAACGGAGCATACAAGTTTGGATTCCAAGCTTTAGCCATCCCAACCATACGTCCAGTCTCCTATTATCAGTTTGGATTCCAGGCTAGCTAGAGCCTCACTCTGAGTCTTAAACCTACGGAGTCTGGTAGGGTGGATGAAGAAATGAAGCGAACCTGAATGACATGGTCTTTCTGAGAACCTCTGCCACTCGCTGCCATGTGATTATAGCCTCAGAACAAAATGTTCCCGGCAACTCCACGTCACTCATCCACCCTTTTCTTGCTCACATTCACGGTCTTATTCTCTCTTGCACTCTTATTCTCTCTTGGTCTCCTTTGCCCTCCTGTTCGCATTCTGTTTCTCTTTCTGTCGTCAGTCTTTCTGTCCTTATCGCACTCTCTCTCTTCTTGTCCGTTCTTTCTCCTCTCTGACCCTGCCTGTCTCCCATCTCTGTTTTCACTTTCTCTGCCCTCTTTTCCTCGCCTTTCTGTTCTCCATCTCTTCCCTTTTCCACACTTTCCTTTTCTCTCCCTCGCTCCCACTCTCTCTCTCTCTCTCTCTCTCTCCCTCACTCCCACTCTCTCTCCCTCTTTTTCTCTCGCTCGCTCCCATTCAATTGAGCATGAGTCATTCTGCATCGTTCTGGTATTATCTGTTTCTGTTTTTGTCTTTCCATGTAGGAGAAACCTTGAGCATCCAACCTACAGTTTATTTCAAATCAAACGGTCTGTCCGTTGATATTGGAATGCTAACATTTCATTGTGCGTCTGTATCAGTTTGCACCTACTGTGCGTAGGAAAGCTAACATTGCTTTGTGTATCTTTATCAGTTTGCACCTACTGTGCGTAGTGTTGGCATTTATTGATTTATGCCGAAGTACTTCTTCAGTTATGTGTTATTTCCTTCATCTGCATTCTACACTAAAATGAAAATACTAGAGTTAAAAAATTGACTAGTTTGAGAGAAGCATCCACGATATTACGTTCATCAGTGCAGATGAAGGAGAGGAGATGAGTCGAGGAAACTACATTAGACTACTAAGATCCACCCCTGTAGCCTGGTCCAAGATCTGTTTGTGCTGTGTTGCCAACTCCTATGGTCACTGTCATGTCAAATCATGGGAGTTGGCAAGACGGCACAAACCGATCTGGGACCGGGCTATAACTCCTGGATTGTGGCAAAGTCAAGGACTGCGTCCCAAATGGCACCCTGTCTACATTGTGCATTACCTTTGACCAGAATCATAAGGGCCCTGGTCAAAAGTAGTACACTAGGGATTAGGGGGCCATTTGGGATGCAGACAAGGTCACCCTCATGGTTAGCAAGAAGGGTTTATTTTTAGTTGTCCCCCACAATGAAATCGGGGAGGGGACTGTGGATGTGTGTCCATCCGTTAGTCACATGCAATATCTCAGACAGCACTAACCCGATTTTGACGAAACGGGTAATGATCCATCTTGCCATATAGAGCCATCTTTTACAAAATTACACTGATTGGCCAGATGGTGGCGCTATAACAGGAGATTGAAAATGGCAATTTTGAAAGGTCACGCCCCTCACCCCATTTGACCTAAAGTCGTGCAATTCAGTACATTGGTCCCTCCTCACAAGGAACACATTTGCCTCAGGGACCCATAAGGTCCGCCATGACAGATGTTCCGCCATTTTGAATTTTGTGAAAAACACTTAATGCTACTGTTCTGGCACCGAATGACTGATCTGTAGGAAACTTAATATGTGGCATCTATGAACAAAGGCTTCTCAATGCATAGAATATATCTTTTGTACAGCTTAGGTTGTTATGACTGTACTAATAAGTAGACAACTGTGAGGAAAAAAAACCTGATCCGAGTTGTGCCTGTTGTTCACACGCGTATCTGCCCTGTCATTGGCTAGAATGGTCCCACCTGATCTTGCCCCTTCCTGACTGCCTTCCAGATTGAGTACGTCTCTTTAGCTAACATTCCACTTCATGCCACTCCTTGTCATTGCCAAAGAGACCTCCCTTTCGGCGATCTCTATGTTCAATATGCGCTGGATTTACGGCGGAGTTGCTCATTGGTTGTTGTTCACTCCACATGTTTCCATGACAACATGTGGAGCCTCAAATAGTCAAAAACAAACATTTAGCTGTTAGCCGGGCAAGTTGTTGTATAAGACGTTTTGTGGTTGGAATTGCAGTCTTTGGCACATGACATGGAGTACAGGGAGAGGATTAGCTAAAGAGACCGGTACACCGGCTAACTGCCTTCCATTTTTTTTTTTTTTTAAAGACATTTATTTTCATTGTTAGAGTGGCCACTTAAGTATCTGGTCAATATAATGGATAATCTGTGGTCACACACGATAACTGGGAAAAAAAACAGAGGCAACATCGCGAGACCTCCGGGAAGGCTTGCGAAGCAGACTAGGTAGACCAGGTCGGGGTTTGGGAAGTCAATGAGAAAGTCAAAAATTATTATATATTTTTTTTTTAAATCTAAAGGCACAACCTAGATTTGAGCCAATGTCTTAACTATTTGAACATGTTATTATATTAACTTCGTGAAAGTGACAAACTGACAAGTTTTTATTTTTGTCAAAAACGACTATATGGAAGGAGTGCGTTTGATTTGACGGCCTGCACATGCGCAGTTCGGCGCGAGATGACCGTTAGACCCGATGACGTGTTTCTGCGGCTGAGCTTAGCTAGCCAACGTCGCCATGACATCGTCTGCAAGTGTGATCGGGGATTTCTATACTGTATTTGACTACTTTTTGGGGGAGTGCTCTTGTTTTGGATGACCTCTGGTGCTCTCCGGGGTGAAGTTTGTCCTAGGTAAAGATCTAGGCTAATCTTCCCCTCCCCAATCCTTACCTTAACCATTAGTGGGGGAAGTGCAAATGTGACCCAAGATCAGCATCTTGTTTTGAATGACCTCTCCTGGTAATACTGTTACTGACAAACAGAGACCTTTAGTTTTTGGGGCTGACAATTAGTGATGATGATATTGATGATGGTAATGAGGATAATGATAAGAATGACTGGAAATGAGCATAAGCTCACTTGACTGTTTTACATTCAATGTTTTAATTTATAAATCGCTATGTAAACGATTTCAAAAACAAGGAGTTAAATTACGATGATGATGATATTGATGAGGATAATGATGGTGTTGAAGTGATCCATCATCCCCTCAGTGTCTTATCCTCATTACAAGCACTCCACTCACCTAATCCTCTCTCCTCATGGCCTTTGTTTGTAGTGATTTAGATGTTTGAGTGACGTCAAGTCGCAGTCTTAGCTAAGCAAGTTTAAGTTTACATTTAAGCGCATCTACCTTCACAAGAGGGCACCCATCCAGGGCCTGAATTCATGAAGCCTATCATAGTAGGATCAGTTTTGTGTTTTATATTATAAGGAATGGACAGGGCGTGGACCTGATCCTAGATCAGCACTCGTACTCAGACACTTTATGAGTAAAGACCAAGATATCGCACACTTCTCTGGCCGACCTATAACGTATGTAGTATATAATTTGTGTGCTATTTGGGTTGTGGAAGCAATCTTGTGCAAAAAACCCTCAAATGGCTTAATATCCACCATTAAGTTTAGATTAATATCAACCCAGTGAATTAACAAATTCATTCCTTACCCCAGCCCTTGCGTAGCATCCCTCCCACCTGTTCTTAATATAATATATGCCATTTACAAGATACTTATTCAAATGTATGTGTGAAGCCAGATAATTTACAGATACAGTGAGATGGTTATCTTCTGTTACATCATTAATGAGCTGTTAAATCACTGTGGCTGCCTTATCATTAAAGCTTTTTATTTATCTCTTTCTCCTCTCCCTCTCTTTCTCTTTTCCTTTCACCCTCAGGTCAAAATACCACAAGCTCAAATATGGAACAGAGTTGAACCAAGGAGACATGAAACCTCCCAGCTACGATGATTCTGGTAAATCTAAATGTATGGATTATGTGAAGGAAATGCTATAACCACTCCACAGCCACATCTAGCTAAGTGGATGGGTCACTGTTGTCTAGACATGTACACATATTCATGAAATACAATAGATGGCCGTAATCGTCCCCAGACACACCTGGCTGACTTGATGGGTCATGTAATCATCTGGAGAAGTGGAGTCTTTTGTTTAGACATCTAGGTAGCTAGCTAAACAATGAACCGGAATAATCTCAACACCTACTACTACCAATACAAACACTGTCATAGCTGTAGTATGAATCTGCAGGTAGCTAAAGAGCTAACCAACTAGGTTCAATGTTAGCTAGCAAATGGATTAGCAATGCAAATGGATTTCTGATTTGAATATTACTACACAGATCATGCACGTAACTAGCTAACGTTCGCTAGCTAGCGAACAGTACACTTTAACTTGCAATGAAAACGACTTTCTGACAAAATTAGAAACGTATAATATCTGGAAATGTAGTTAGACTGTTACCTGTATACATGGATTAATGCTTCACGGCAGACTGGAACCATTTAACTCTGTTTTGTTTGTAGCTACATTTTGTTTGGCTAGTGTTGTCAAGTCACTCTGGTTCATGCCACACTGACCGTGGCATGTGCAGAAAGTAGCCCATCACTTTTTCCAACTGATCTGTCAATAGCACCTGCTAAATTCAGGGCATCAATGTTGTTGAGAAAAGTATCAAAACTTTTGTAGTTCTCAATGGCTAACGTTATATCTTTCAAAAATGGCACAGTAGAAATGACTATCAACACATGCTGAGCAGTTCATGTAATAGACAGAAGCATGCTACAAGGCAGACCAATCCAAACTCATCTCCCGGCATGTCCAGCACATGCGTAATCTCAGCCATTCATGGCTAGCGGGAAGGTTACTGTCATTTTCCGTGGCTAAACCAACTAGGCTTATAATTTTAAATTTTTTATTTTTAGGGCCCTATGAAATCAGTTTAAAAAAAATCTAAATTCGTTTTTATTTTTCCCAAATTCAGTTTTTTCCGTTTTGAATGTTTCTGAATTCTGTGTTTTACGATTTACGCTAATTTTATCATCAGAAAGAGTGTCTAATTTGAAATGAATAAAACGTTAACAATTTAATAAGATATAACAGTAAATTTGTAATGATGCAACACAACATTGCACTGTTTTTTTTATCAAGGCAAGAGCTTCAATACAGAGTTCTACTAAGTGTTCATTATAAATGAGTAAAAGTAATGCAAGAATCTAGGCAATAATGCAGCAATAGGCAAAACCTATGGAACTACCTTATGAGCTCCCATTGTAAGTTTTCCATCTATCACGGACATCTCCATTGAAGTACATGATTGTCAGCCTCTTTGTGTTGAGCTCGGTGAGTGCCTCGCGCTTGTTTGTGAGTAGAGTGTTGCATTTGCTGAAACTCCTCTCACAGTCGACTGAGCTGACTGGGAAGTAGATGTAGGGCACTGCCACTTCTGCAACTCTTGGGAATCTCTCACTCAGGCCCCTCCAGTAATCAGCAAGCTCCAAAGCAGGTGAGGGCTCACTGGACACACAGTGCTGATAGGCAATCCATTATTCACTGAGGTCTGTTGATGGGCTTGCCATGGGTTTCAGTTGTGTAGGCTTCAATCTTCTTTTCCATGGCTGGAGCCTGCATCGGATCGAACACCCTAGCCAGCCTGTAGACCTCTCTGGCTGCATGTGTGTCTCAGTGCTTTGAGAACTTTGTGAAGGCCAAGTGGATGCATCATGGAGTTGGTCAAGCACCTCCCTCCTCTCTCCAATCCCCATCTTTCTCAATAGCTCGTCTGTCTTGGCACCATACCCTCATGCTTTTGCCGTTCCATTCACTCGGTAGGATCCTACAATCCTCCAATTGTATGCAGACACTGCTGTGGAACGGTGGGTTCCTTCCAGGATTGACAGAGCTGTCATCAGTTTGGAGCAGCCCTCAGAGATGAAGGTTAGCTTAAGAGTGAAGGCCTGCACAATATAGATACAGCGATAGTTAGCTAGATGGAGAGGCAGACAGCTATTGACATTATTATATATATCGTTATATTTCACCACGGTAGCTCATCGTTTGGAATATCACAATTTGCATGCGGACAATTCATATTGCAGAATGTAAATGTAGGCTATTGCAACGGTATATTAATAGGCTGTTAAATTAACTCACCAATGATGAATGCTGCAATCCCTTGCATCTGTCTCGTCAACAACCACCGCAAACTTCTTCCCACGGATCTTCTGTAGAACGGCAGGGGCAGGGGAGTTTGACAGAGGCTGCTCTCATTTTCAGGCAACGCTCCTCCCTTATTTGCAATTCTTCACTAGAAATGGCCGCAGCTTTCTTAACTTTTCTAAGGGGATGTCAGCCTCGGCGCACTCAGCCACAAAGTCCTGAATAAATTCTCGTCTTGAATCTGCTGATGTGCTTGCATGAGTAATGGTTGTTTGAAGAGGCTCTGGCTAACACGGTGCTTTTCCTTGTTCTACACATGGGCTTTAGACTTCAAGTGGTCATCACACGTATTTTTACAGGTCCAATCAATAGTATGTTGACAGAATTTGCAAAACAGCTTACCGCCTGACTCATGATAGGCCCTTGGTTATTGCTCAGCTCTGAATTTAGGGGTTAGCATCACGTTTGAGTTTTTTTTGACGACTTGTTTCTCACAATGACAGCCAAGTTGTGAGGTAAGGGTCCCACGCACGACCCCCCCCCCCCCCCGGAATTATTTCCCTAGGGCTACTCGTCTGTAATTTTACAATTATGAAATCATTTAGGTTACTACAATAATTAGGCCTACTTTAGATTTTTTTTTAAAGCAATTTCAGCCAAGTTATGGAATATTGCAGAATTTTCCATATTTACAGTTGATTCCATTTTTATTACCAAATTCCGCGATTACGTCCGTGTTTTCCACATCGCGGAAATCATAGGGCCCTATATTTGTATTTACGGATGGAATACAAGTTTGTTATTAAAGCACATGAAGGCCTTTCTGCCAAAAAAAACACATTTTCATAAAAAAATTAATGTTTATGTTCAAACGGCTCCCCTGTGAAGTAGTGACATGCGACATATGCCTAGTTTCCTGAAACGAGTCACATTTGCATGTCAAATGTCACAATACTGACATGTTTTGTTCAGATGTACTTTATGCATTCTGACAGTCTAACCTGGATTACACCATGTGTCCTGACCTATGTTTCAATTGGAATTTTGGAATGAAATTGAATGCAGTACAAATACGGTATGTCAGTCCATGCTTCAAGACTGTGAGTGGAGCCTTAATAACACTGTGTATCTCTCTCTTTCTCTGTGTGTCTCATTCTTGTCTCCCCTCTCCATCAGATGAAGGAAATGAAAACGAGGTGCCGAGCCCCCCCAACAGTAGTCAGCTGGGTTGGAAACAAGGACGGCAGCTACTCAGACAGTGAGTGCAACACGCACACCTTTTTTGTCTTAATTGTGCCCTATGGCTGTATACCTTTAAGGGATTTGAGACCTGGTGACCTTCTGATCAGCAGGTTTGCATGGGCGGGAGTTTCGGCTTTCCACGGAGACCTCACCATGTGGAATATTGGCTAATAGACCAATAATAAAGAGCGTTCCAAACCTCTCTGCCAATAAAAGCCAGTTTTCAGTTTTCCCCTCCCCGCTCAGACCACTCCCAGACAGTACTAGCAAAGTTCTTGCTGGAGAAATAGTTTTTTGCCGAAAATATATTTTTGCCAATTTTAATGAAAATCCACTACAATAGGTACTTACCGTAATTTCCGGACTATTGAGCGCACCTGAATATAAGCCGCACCCACTGAATAAAAAAAATATATATATATATTTTGAACATAAATAAGCCGCACATGTCTATAAGCCGCAGGTGCCTACCGGTACATTGAAACAAATTAACTTTACACAGGCTTTAACGAAACACGGCTTGTAACAAAAATAAATAGGCTTTAACGAAACACGGCTTGTAACAAAAAATAAAAAATTAGCAGTAAACAGTAGCCTACCAAGAAAGTCATTGCTCCAGACCAAGCTCCCGTGCAGCAGCTCTATTTCCTTTTCCAACAGCCAGATCAATCGCCTTCAACTTGAAAGCTGCATCATATGCATTTCTCCGTGTCTTTGCCATGATGAGGGTGACAAAATGACTACCGTAATCAGAATGATGGGAAGTTTGAGCGCGCTCGATTTAATCTAAACAGTAAACAAAAAAGTTGTTTGACCTTAACCCGTTCGGCAATTTCATTGGTCTAATGAAAGCTTCATGCCGCCAAAAAACTGAGCACGTCACAGAATGTTTTTTTTTATTTTTTTTAAATTTGAAAGCAGGAAAAATCCTTATTAGCCTCGTCATTGTTTAAGCCGCAAGGTTCAAAGCGTGGGAAAAAAGTAGCGGCTTATAGTCCGGAAATTACGGTACACTGAACAAAAATATAAACGCAACATGTAAAGTTTTGGTCCCATGTTTCATGAGCTGAAATAAAAGATCCCCTACATTTTCCACACACAAAAAGCGTACAAATGTATTTACGTCCCTGTTAGTGAACATTTCTCCTTTGCCAAGATAATCCATCCACCTGACCGGTCTGGCATATCAAGAAGCTGATTAAACAGCATGATCATTACACAGGTGCACCTTGAGCTGGGGACAATAAAAAAGGCCACTTTAAAATGTGTAGTTTAGTCACATCACAATGCCACAGATGTCTCAAGTTTTGAGAGAGCGTGCAATTGTCATGCTGACTGCAGGACTGTCCACCAGAGCTGTTGCCAGATGTTTGAATGTTAATTTCTCTCCGTTGTTTTAAATATGGCAGTACGTCCAACCGGCCTCACAACTGCAGACCACGTGTATGGCATTGTGTGGGTGAGCGGTTTGCTGATGTCAACGTTGTGAACAGAGTGCCCCATGGTGGCGGAGGGGTTATTGTGTGGGCAGGCATAAGCTACGGACAACCAACACAATTGCATTTTTTTCATTGGAAATTTGAATGCACAGAGATATGGTGACGAGGTCCTGAATCCTATTGTCGTGCCATTCATCCGCCGCCATCACCTTATGTTTCTGCATGATAATGCACGGCCCCATGTCGCAAGGATCTGTACACAATTTCTAGAAGCTGAAAATGTCCCAGTTCTTCCATGGCCTGCATATTCACCAGACATGTCACCCATTGAGCATGTTTGGGATGCTCTGGATCGACGTGTTTGACAGCGTGTTCCAGTTCCAGCCAATATCCAGCAACGTCGCACAGCCATTGAAGAGGAGTGGGACAACATTCCACAGGCCACAATCAACAGCCTGATCAACTCTATGCAAAGGAGATGTCACACTGCTTGAGGCAAATGGTGGTCACGTTGTTGCATGGTGCGTTTCTGTTTTTGTTCAGTATAATTGTTACCCAGAAACAATTTGATATTGATATAGAATGGTTGCATTGGGCCTTTTAAATGCAATCCTTTATAATCTATTTCGCAGTGTGCTTTTCTGTCTGTGCAGCTGTGTGAAACTCTCCAGCATCTCATTTCTAGCTGGGAGATGTGTGGCGACGTGTACAATCGATATTATCCTGCATCTGGGTTGTCACAACAACCACTGACTCAATAGGGAAGGCCTCTGGGAGTGGTGTACTGTACGCCACCGTACTGTCTGTGTGTGTGCTTGTCTTTCTATTGACCATCTGTGTGTGTGTGTGGCTGTAGTCATAGGGCACTACCATCAGCTGCAAGTGTCTGTCTTAAGACAAAAAAAGCCAGCGAAGGGAGAAAAATCTTCTGAATGGAGATTAATAGCCTCGGTATGAATAGAGTAAGGGAGTAATCCCCCTGAGACTGGTGGGACGTGTGGATCGTCAGACACATACGCACGCACACACAGAGACATATAGAGCAACACACACAGAGTAAAATTCACGCACACACTTACACTTGATACACACACACGCAGACACACACACACACACACACAGAGAAAGAGCGATATACACATGTTGAGACACTCACATACTGTTTGTTACTCCTATCATGTGAGTACAAAGGGGTGTGAAAGCTGTTAAAGGTTTGTACTTTGGTGCCCTCTGGGTGTCAAAAGTAGTCAGGACATAGAATGAGCGGAAGGGGGATACACAGAGAGAGAGTGTGCATGCTTGTCTGTGTGTGTGCGGGCTTGTCTGTGTGTGTGCGGGCTTGTCTGTGTGTGTGCGGGCTTGTCTGTGTGTGTGCGGGCTTGTCTGTGTGTGTGCATGCTTGTCTGTGTGTGCGCATGCTTGTCTGTGTGTGTGTGTGCGGGCTTGTCTGTGTGTGTGTGTGCGGGCTTGTCTGTGTGTGTGTGTGTGTGCGGGCTTGTCTGTGTGTGTGTGTGTGTGTGTGTGTGCGGGCTTGTCTGTGTGTGTGTGTGTGTGTGTGTGTGTGTGCGGGCTTGTCTGTGTGTGTGTGCGGGCTTGTCTGTGTGTGCGTGCATGCTTGCGTGCAAACAAATGATCAAATTTAAGACAGAGAATCGTTATTGTCTTTACCGGAGATAAACAAAAAGAACGCGCTGTCTCGGCCATGCACTTGGAAACACTACAGCCAAAATGCAAGCCACTTAGAAAAACTACAACTTCTCCCTCATTTTTCTTTAAACCAGCCTGAAACTCTTTCTAAAGACTGTTGACATCTAGTGGAAGCCCTAGGAACTGCAATTTGGGAGGGTTTTGCCTTATAATAAAAATGCCAGCCATTGAAATCAGTGGTAGGCTGAATAATTTTTTTGGGGGGATGGTTTGTCCTTGGGGTTTTGCCTGCCGTTTCAGTTATGTTATACTCAGACATTATTTTAACAGTTTTAGAAACTTTAGAGTGTTTTCTATCCAATTCTACCAATTATATGCATATCCTAGCTTCTGGGCCTGAGTAGCAGGCAGTTTACTTTGGGCACGCTTTTCATCCGGACGTAAAAATACCACCCCCTATCCCAAAGAAGTTAATATCGATTAATTATTGCAATAATGAGGCTGGTCGACCCCCCCCCCCCCCCCGCCCACCCCCCTCCACCCGCTAAGTGTTGGACCGAGTAACCTAACCTTTAAACAAATGCAGAGTTCTATATATAGCTGACACAAACAATGCTCAGTCATGGTTGGTTCAACCCCCCTCATGCAGATTGGGGCATCATAAGCCACTCTGCATTCATCCTGTCGTTATCTGCACGTGGGTTGTTGTCTTATCCCCACTCTGGCTTAGCTTCCCAGATGCAAGGATGATTTTGAGACAATGAGGGATTGTTCTACTCCTAAGCTGTCTCTTGTAAAACACATTATTGTCTATGTAATGCAATCTTTAACTCATTTGTCAGCTCAAGCCGTCTCCAGTGACCATACGCCCAGATGAGTTGCAGGAAACTAGTGGAAACCATCTCTTTACAGAAACACAGGATTAGACATAACAGAAATGTCCTATTTAAGTATTAATTGCTAACTATTAATATCAAACAAACCAGGTAAATATGTAATTTTTCTATCACATTCACCCATTTTGAGAATTCTTAACTTAAAGGTAAAGTTACAAGGTTTAAAAATACATTTCTTCCGTTTAGTGCTGAACATGACACAGGACAAGCATCATGATCCCACTATGTATAAGGCATCGCCTATGGAATCTATGGTGCCATTAGCATATACCTGCTTTAGTTCCTGAGCTTTATTTTTATTTTATTTAACCTTTATTTAACTAGGCACGTCAGTTAAGAACAAATTCTTATTTACTTTGACGGCCTAGAAACAGTGGGTTTGTCAGCTCGGGGGTTCGATCTAGCAACCTTTCGGTTACTGGCCCAACGCTCTAACCACTAGGCTACCTGCTGCCCCATTATCATTAAACATTTCAATTTGGTAACGAATATAAATAGATTAGGATCAGTTTCAGGATCAGAGTTCACCCCTTCATTCACCAAGGCATGCTGAGAATACTCTCAACATAGTACACAACTTCTTTACCAATGTCATCATTAGCATAACAATAATAAAAACAATCGATCCATAATACTTTAATTGCTCCACTCATATAGTTTTTAACAAACTAAAACTTACTAAAATCAGTCAGTTCTAAAAATCATTCAGTTTCCAAATCACAATTCAAAACCCAATTAATTATCAAACATTTTGAATGACCTTGCTCAGTGATTCACATTGATTCTAACACTCAAAATGAAAACCCTCACTTTAACATACATCAACACTGGCAGAATGTACATTTATATTACTATCTATTAATCTCGTAATTCTAGTATTAAGTTTCTCGCCAGGGTTATAATTGCAGTTCAGTTTCTCAATGCATTCTTAGCCAAAATTACTATAAATGTAGCAGTGTATAAACCTCAATCAACCTGATAGTCTAAATCAATTACAGGCCCCTCCCTATCCCGGCACTCAATCTTCTGGCATTTCTTAATTTTTCTTCTTCAGATAGCTTCAACTGGATGCTGTACACCGGTTGCTGGCTCGGACTCGGTCTCTCGATAGAAGTGGTGCAGGACCTGGCCATAGTGAACGCTATTTCTTGAGACGGTTAGAGGGGTTTTTGAGGTCCACACCCTGTTTGTTCAAATTCCCTTCCATGCATCTAGATACCATCTGTAGTCACAATCCATAATCTCGAGAAAGGACAGATAAAAACAACAGTTGAAGTTGGAAATTTACATACACCTTAGCCAAATACATTTAAACTCAGTTTTTCACAATTCCTGACATTTAATCCTAGTAAACATTCCCTGTTTTATGTCAGTTAGGATCACCACTTTATTTTAAGAATGTGAAATGTCAGAATAATAGTAGAGAGAAGGATTTATTTCAGCTTTTATTTCTTTCATCACATTCCCAGGGGGCCAGAAGTTTACATACACTCAATTAGTATTTGGGAGCATTGCCTTTAAATTATTTAACTTGGGTCAGACATTTCGGGTAGCCTTCCACGGGCTTCCCACAATAAGTTGGGTGAATCTTGGCCCATTCCTCCTGACAGAGCTGGTGTAACTGAGTCAGGTTTGCAGGCCTCCTTGCTCGCACACACTTTTTCAGGATTGAGGTCAGGGCTTTGTGATGGCCACTCCAATACCTTGACTTTGTTGTCCTTAAGCCATTTTGCCACAACTTTGGAAGTATGCTTGGGGTCATTGTCCAATTGGAAGACCCATTTGTGACCAAGCTTTAACTTCCTGACTGATGTCTTGAGATGTTGCTTCAATATAGCCACATCATTTTTCTTCCTCATGATGCCATCTATTTTGTGAAGTTCACCAGTCCCTCCTGCAGCAAAGCACCCACACAACATGAGGCTGCCACCCCCGTGCTTCACGGTTGGGATGGTGTTCTTCAGCTTGCAAGCGTCCCCCTTTTTCCTCCAAACATAACGATGGTCATAATGGCCAAACAGTTCCATTTTTGTTTCATCCGACCAGAGGACATTTCTCCAAAAAGTACGATCTTTGTCCCCATGTGCAGTTGCAAACCGTAGTCTGGCTTTTTACTGGCGTCTTTGGAGCAGTGGCTTCTTCCTTGCTGAGTGGCCTTTCAGGTTATGTACTTGTTTTACTGTGGATATAGATACTTTTGTACCTGTTTCCTCCAGCAACTTCACAAGGTCCTTTGCTGTTGTTCTGGGATTGATTTGCACTTTTCGCACCAACGTACGTTCATCTCTAGGAGACAGAACGCATCTCCTTCCTGAGCGTTATGATGGCTGCGTGGTCCCATGGTGTTTATACTTGCGCACTATTGTTTGTACAGATGAACATGGTACCTTCGGGTGTTTGGAAATTGCTCCCAAGGATGAACCAGACTTGTCTTGGCTGATTTATTTTGATTTGCCCATGATGTCAAGCAAAGAGGCACCGAGTTTGAAGGTAGGCCAAGGAATACATCCATAGGTACACCTCCAATTGACTCAAATGATGTCAATTAGCCTATCAGAAGCTTTTAAAGCCATGACATTTTCTGGAATATTCCAAGCTGTTTAATGGCACAGTCAATTTAGTGTATGTAAACGTCTGACACACTGGAATTGTGATACAGTGAATTATAAGTGAAATAATAATAATAATCTGTCTTTAAACCATTGTTGGAGAAATTGCTTGTGCCAAGCACAAAGTAGATGCCCAAACCGGCTTGCGAAAACTGTAGTTTGTTAACCTGTTGAGGACAGACGTTCCACTAGCCAACAGCCAATGGCATCGCACGGCGCGAAATACAAAACCAACAAGAACCCTTAGCCAACAGCCAATGGCATCGCAAGGCGCAAAATACTAAACCAACTAAAATACCACAATTCAATTTTCTCAAACAATCAACTATTTTACACCATTTTAAAGATAAGACTCTCGTTAATCTAACCACATTGTCCGATTTCAAAAAGGCTTTACAGCAAAAGCAAAACATTAGATTATGTTAGGAGAGTACATAGACCCAAATAATCACACAGCCATTTTCCAAGCAAGCATATATGTCACATAAACCAAAACCACAGCTAAATGCAGCACTAACCTTTGATAATCTTCATCAGATGACACTCCTAGGACATTATGTTATACAATACATGCATGTTTTGTTCAATCAAGTTCATATTTATATCAAAAACCAGCTTTTTACATTGGCATGTGATGTTCAGAACTAGCATACCCACCGAAAACTTCCGGTGAATTTCATAAATTACTCATGATAAAAGTTGACAAAATACATAACAATTATTTTAAGAATTATAGATACAGAACTCCTTTATGCAATCGCTATGTCCGATTTTAAAATAGCTTTTCGGCGAAAGCAATGCAATATTCTGAGTACATAGCTCGGCCATCACGGCTAGCTATTTTGACATCCGCCAACTTCAGGGTCACCTAAACTCAGAATTACTATTAGAAAAATTGGATTACCTTTGCTGTTCTTCGTCAGAATGCACTCCCAGGACTTCTACTTCAACAACAAATGTTGTTTTGGTTCCAAATAATCCATAGTTATATCCAAATACCTCCGTTTTGTTCTTGCGTTCAGGTCACTATCCGAAGGGTAATGCGTGAGCGCATTTCGTTACAAAAAATGTCAAAATTTTCCATTACCGTACTTAGAAGCATGTCAAACGCTGTTTAAAATAAAATTGTATGCTTTTTTTCTCGTAAAATAGCGATAATATTCCAACCGGGCAACGTTATATTCATTCAAAGGCTGAAAGAAAAAAATGGAGTAGTCTCGTGAACGCGCATCTCAGTGTCACTGTCCCCAGGCTGACCACTCACAAACTCTGCTGCTGTACTTTGCCCAGAGACAGCAGACACCCCATTCCACTTTCTGGTGGCTTTAGAGAGCCAATGGGAGCCTTAGAAAGTGTCACGTTACAGCACAGATGCTGTAATGTCGATAGAGATGCAACAGAAGGACAACAAATTGTCAGACAGGGCACTTCCTGTATGGAATCTTCTCAGGTTTTGGCCTGACATATGAGTTCTGTTACTCACAGACACCATTCAAACAGTTTTAGAAACCTTAGTGTTTTTTCTATCCAAATCTACTAATTATATGCATATTCTAGTTTCTGGGCAGGAGTAGTAACCAGATTAAATCGGGTACGTTTTTTCCAGCCGTGAAAATACTGCCCCCTATCCCAAAGAAGTTAACAAGAAATTTGTGGAGTGGTTGAAAAACGATTTTTAATGACTCCAGTGTATGTAAACTACCGACTTCAACTGTAGTTCAGGTCGTTTCTGATTCAGGAATCAGATCAGGAAAGAAATCCAAACAAATGATCTACTGTATGACAAATTATTACTACTACCAATATTCTTAATCCAATGTTTAAAACACATCACATTCTGTTGAAACAGTTTTCCCATATTGGTTTATACTCCCCTTATCACACTGTCAACCTCATTGCAGAGTCATAGGACCAGTCACAGGGTCAGGGAGTTATCCTGATCATCCAGCAGACCCAATCTGGTGAGATTTTCAAAACAGAACACACAGCGCAACAATACGCTCATTCATATATTACTCGATGCATTCCTACATATCGCTCAATGTGTGTAAATTTCAATCCAAAACCCTCAAAAGACTGGTAATTCCCCCATTTTGACACATGACTCACCATTGTGACTGTAAAAACAACAGCACTGCAAATCAAATTGGAATTACTACCCTTAATAACAAAAACAATTATCGTTTGTACTAGACGTCAACCGATTATGATTTTTCAACGCCGATGCCGATTATTGGAGGACCAAAAAAAGCCGATACCGATTAATCGGCTGATGTTTTCAGATTTTTTACATTTTTATTATTATTATTTTTGTACTATTTTATTATTATTATTATTATTTTGTTGTAATAATGACAATTACAACAATACTGAATGAACACTTATTTTAACTGAATATAATACATCAATAAAATCTATTTAGCCTCAAATAAATAATGAAACATGTTCAATTTTGTTTAAATAATGCAAAAACAAAGTGTTGGAGAAGAAAGTAAAAGTGCAATGTGTGCCATGTAAAAAAGCTAACGTTTAAGTTCCTTGCTCAGAACATGAGAACATATGAAAGCTAGTGGTTCCTTTGAACATGAGTCTTCAATATTCCCAGGTAAGAAGTTTTAGGTTGTAGTTATTAAAGGAATTATAGGACTATTTCTCTCTATACCATTTGTATTTCATATACCTTTGACTATTGGATGTTCTTATAGGCACTTTAGTATTGCCAGTGTAACAGTATAGCTTCCGTCCCTCTCCTCACTCCTACCTGGGCTCGAACCAGGAACACATCAACAACAGCCACCCTTGAAGCAGCGTTACCCATGCAGAGCAAGGGGAACAACTACTCCATGTCTCAGAGCGAGTGACGTTTGAAACGCTATTAGCGTGCACCCGCTAACTAGCTAGCCATTTCACATCGGTTACACCAGCCTAATCTTGGGAGTTGATAGGCTTGAAGTCATAAACAGCGCAATGCTTGAAGAATTGCGAAGAGCTGCTGGCAAAACGCACGAAGATGCTGTTTGAATGAATGCTTACGAGCCTGCTGCTGCCTACCATCGCTCAGTCAGACTGCTCTATCAAATATCAAATCATAGACTTAATTATAACATAATAACACACAGAAATACGAGGCTTGGTCATTAATATGGTCGAATCCGGAAACTATCATTTCGAAAACGAACTGTTTATTATTTCAGTGAAATACGGAATCGTTCCGTGTTTCATCTAACGGGTGGCATCCCTAAGTCTACATATTCCTGTTACATTGCACAACCTTCAATGTTATGTCATAATTATGTATAATTCTGGCAAATTATTTACGGCCTTTAAAGAAAGGCATTGATGTTTATGGTTAGGTACATTGGTGCAACGACAGTGTTTGTTTTTTTGCAAATGTGCTTGTTAAATCATCACCCGTTTGTCGAAGTAGGCTGTGATTTGATGAGAAATTAACAGGCACCGCATCGATTATATGCAACGCAGGACACGTTAGATAAACTAGTAATATCATCAACCATGTGTAGTTAACTAGTGATTATGTTAAGATTGATAGTTTTTTATAAGATAAGTTTAATGCTAGCTTGCGACTTACCTTGGCTTCTTGCTGCCCTCGCGTAACAGGTCGTCAGCTTGCCATGCAGGCTCCTCGTGGAGTGCATTGTTTAGCAGGTGGTTAGAGCGTTGGACTAGTAACCGGAAGGTTGCAAAAACGAATCCCCCCTGAACAAGGCAGTTAACCCCCGTTCCTAGGCCGTCATTAAAAATAAGAATGTGTTCTTAATCTGACTTGCCTAGTTAAATAAAGGTGTAAAAAAAAAAAAAGGCTAATCGGTGGCCAGAAATACCGATTATCGATTGTTATGAAAACTTGAAAGCGGCCCTAATTAATCGGCCATTCCGATTAATCGGTCGACCTCTAATTTGTACCCATAACTTTATAGTAAAAATAGACTAGAGACAGGTCTATCCTTCTCGTGGTCCTATTAGTTATAAAACTTCTCCGTAATTATCAGTATTAAATATGACCTTTAAATCATCATCCAGTCATCTCGGCTTTCCAGTGAGGGCGATCAAACCACACTAGATAGTCAGGTCAGAGGTCATTCAAACCCTTCAAAAAAGTGTTTCTGTCTATATTAGATTAATTATATAAAAACAGTCAAAGCATTTCATACATTTCTATTTCCAGGTTCACAGTAAGTTTCTTCACATGTTCAATTAAAACTCAAAAAATAATAACTTCAGAAAATTTCGTGTGTGTGAATGTCCCTTTAACATACCCAAATAAAATGGAACACTCACAATAAATCAGACATAGTAGTTTTTAAAATCACAAACAAATATAAAACAAAAATGGCCAGGCCTTATTTAATTTGGTAACTCCTCTTTAACACCGAATCCAGATACCTTTATTCCTATAAAACTGCTGAATATCACTAACCCCTCTCCCAAGACCATAGCCTCAGGAGACATTTCAAAGTGAGAGAGAAATGTTTACACAATTCTCCTGGAAGAGAAAGTGTCAATTTCTTTAGCATTCACTATACTAATATCATAATCAGCAACCCAAATGTTTTAACTACAAACAAAACATAATGATAAGTCCATTGTACTCCCTCAAATCATTCATCATTTGTTTTAATGTACCCCAACGTTTATGTGCTCTTAATTTAGCGTGCAACGTATCTTGCCACTGAGTCTGACAATTCACTCCCATATCGTATTATTTGACTGGTCTCTCCATTAATAACCATGTAAACTTATCCTGGTATCATTACTAGACCAATGTCCAACAACGCATATGTAACAGCTGTTTCGCCATAGATTGTTCCTGTTGCCACTCTAAATGTAATACCTTTTTCTGTCGCAAATGTAGTGTGGTGGTTAATTTCTTTACTATCAAATGAGGAGACAAACTTATCACACAAGTCAGAGTTATACTTAAACTAAATCTTTAATCACTTATTAACTTCTTGGGGCTATGTGGGACGTTAGCGTGCCCCCCGTGGCGCACCCTATCAACAGCAGGTGCATTTCAAGAGCGGCAAATTTGAAACCAAATAAATGTCAAAATTCAAATTTCTCAAACATACAACTAACTTACAGCCTTTGAAAGATAAACATCTCCTTAATCTAACCACGTTGTCCGATTTCAAAAAGGTTTTACGGGGAAAGCATAAAGTTAGGTTATGTTAGGAGAGTACATTGACAATAGCTGTGTGTAATGTATTGTCGATTCAAAGACAGGCGGCACCAAAACCATAAAATCAGCTAAAATTATGCACTAACCTTTTACAATCTCCATCAGATGACACTCCTAGGACATTATGTTAGACAATGCATGCATCTTTAGTTCTATCAAGTTCATATTTATATCTAAAAACAGCGTTTTACTATGGCGTTGATGTTCAGGAAATCGTTTCCCTCCAATACCGGCAGTCAAGTCATGACAACAAAATAATTAATTAATATTAGAAAACATTGGTAAAATATTATATTGTCATTCAAAGAATTATAGATTTACATCTCTTGAACGCAATGGACTTGCCAGATTTAAAATTAACCTTACTGGGAAATCACACTTTGCAATAATCTGAGCACTGCGCCCAGAAAAATACGCATTGCGATACAGACTAACCGCCATGTTGGAGAGATCTAAAATCGAAAATACTATGTCCACCTGGCCATGCTGCTGCTCCAGTTTCAACTGTTCTGCCTGCGGCTACGGAACCCTGACCTGTTTCACCGGACGTGCTTGTTGCACCCTCGATAATTACTATGATTATTATTATTTGACCATGCTGGTCATTTACGAACATTTTAACATCTTGACCATGTTCTGTTATAATATCCACCCGGCACAGCCAGAAGAGGACTGGCCACCCCTCATAGCCTGGTTCCTCTCTAGGTTTCTTCCTAGGTTTTTGGCCTTTCTCAGGAGTTTTTCCTAGGGAGTTTTTCCCAGCCACCGTGCTTCTTTCACATGCATTGCTTGCTGTTTGGGGTTTTAGGCTGGGTTTCTGTACAGCACTTTGAGATTTCAGCTGATGTACGAAGGGCTATATAAATAAATTTGATTTGATTATGTAAATAATCCATTACCTTTGATTCTCTTCATCAGATGTCACTTCCAAAGAATCCCAGGTCCATAACGAATGTAGTTTTGTTCAAAAAAGCTCATCGTTTATGTCCAAAAACCTCCGTGTTGTTAGCACATGATCTAAGCCAGCCGGACTTCACTTCATTTCACGAACGGAAAAAATATATTTACGTTCGTTCAAACATGTCAAACGTTGTATCGCATAAATCATTAGGGCCTTTTTTACCAGAACATGAATAAAATTCAAGGCGGACCATTGGGTTCTCTTTTAAAACGTTTCGGAATGAGAGTACCCACCATCAACTCGCGCGCAAGGTGTCTAATGGGCCATCACAGTTCCAAGGCTCTTATTCGGTCAGATCTCACTGTAGAAGACTCAAAACACTTTGTAAAGGCTGGGGACATCTTGTGGAAGCAATAGGAAGTGCCAAAACATTCCTCACCCCCTTTGTTTTTCAATGGTATAGGCTTAAAGTCAATTCAACACATCAGGTATCCACTTCCTGTCAGAATCTGTCTCAGGGTTTTGCCTGCCAAATGAGTTCTGTTATACTCACAGACACCATTCAAACAGTTTTTGAAACTTTAGGGTGTTTTCTATCCATATATAATAAGTATATGCATATTGTAGTTACTGGGTAGGATTAGTAACCAGATTAAATCGGGTACATTTTTTTATCCAGCCGTGAAAATACTGCCCCCTATACCCTAACAGGTTAATAAGGGAGCAGATCAATACAACACACACACATAAAGTGAATCGATTGAGTGCTCTACGATAATGATGGCTGGTCGATGATTCACGCTCAGATGATTCGTTGAGAGCCCCGAGACAAAAGTACAAAGGTCTTTTATAGCCAAGATACACTCCTTTCAACCTGCATGACGAACAACCGATATATAGAATGTCACAAGGTTAAGACCTGTATGAAAGATACCTATAATACATAGCAGACAGTATCTGCTGTGTCAACAGTTTTCATTGTGTAGAGACCAGTGTCTGGCCCTCCGACTCCAAACTGGAGTCATCTCTCCCTGGTACGGTATAGAACAGAAACATTAACTCATGCTCTGGCATGCTCTTTAGGTTTTATCACCCAAAAGACATCTTAAATCTCCTGTCAGTGTTATCTCCCAGAGGGCCATCCTCAGTAGAACACATACAGTATATAGAACACTCTATTATGTTGCATAAAACAACCATTTCATGCAATAAAAGTATTATAACATAATCTTGCAATTTTTCCACCATAGTAGTCAATTTCTCAGCGTAAAGAATCAATATTTGATCACAGGCATCTAATAAAAAGTTGTTTGACACGTGGTCTCCACGTCTCCCTTAATTAACAAACATACTGTATTGGACTTCCATCAGTCCTGGAAGCCAGAATCCTATTCAAGACACATCAGATAATACCGTGTTCCATTAAGTGGAATCGACCCTGTCTAAAATAAACAATCCCAGAGCCCCTTTCCGGTAATCCTATCAGTTTAACCTGTTGCATTAATTTAGTAAAATGGAAAACTGTTTAACAAATGTACAACCTTTACAAAACCAAGAAACAATAATCAGAAACTGTCAAAGAATGTTTCTCATACCTCTACTTCAAATGTCCCACTGCCTGCTCGCTTTCAACCACAGCTAATTTGTTTTACAATCTCATGGCTCAATCCCTCTACTCATCATTTAACCTTGTATTATTAAAATATCGCCTCATTAGAGTGCTATAAAAATCACTAATAACCTACAGGGGCTTGCAAAAGTATTCACCCCTCCTCCCTTCGCTTGGCATTTTTTCCTATTTTGTTGCCTTACAACCTGTAATTAAAATAGATTTTTGGGGGGTTTGTATCATTTGATTTACACAACATGCCTACCACTTTGAAGATGCAAAATATTTTTGATTGTGAAACAAACAAGAAATAAGACAAAAAAAACTGAACTTGAGCGTGCATAACTGTTCACCCCCCAAAGTCAATACTTTGTAGAGCCACCATTTGCAGCAATTACAGCTGGAAGTCTCTTGGGGTATGTCTCTATAATCTTGGCACATCTAGCCACTGGGATTTGAAGGCAAAACTGCTTCAGCTCCTTCAAGTTGGATGGGTTCCGCTGGTGTACAGCAATCTTTAATTCATACCACAAATTCTCTATTGGATTGAGGTCTGGGCTTTGACTATGCCATTCCAAGACATTTAAATGTTTCCCCTTAAACCACTCGAGTGTTGCTTTAGCAGTATGCTTAGGGTCATTGTCCTGCTGGAAGGTGAACCTCCTTCCCAGTCTCAAATCTCTGGAAGACTGAAACAGGCTTCCTTCAATAATTTCCCTGTGTTTCGCGCCATCCATCATTCCTTCAATTCTGACCAGTTTCCCAGTCCCTGCCAATGAAAAACATCCCCACAGCATGATGCTGCCATCACCATGCTTCGCTGTGGGGATGGTGTTCTCAGGGTGATGAGAGGTGTTGGGTTTGCACCAGACATAGCATTTTCCTTGATGGCCAAAAAGCTAAATTTTAGTCTCATCTAACCAGAGTACCTTCTTCCATATTTTTGGAGAGTCTCCCACATGCCTTTTGGTGAACATCAAACGTGTTTGCTTATTTTTTTATTTTAAGCAATGGCTTTTTTTCTGGCCACTCTTCCATAAAGCCCAGCTCTGTGGAGTGTACGACTTATAATGGTCCAATGGACAGATACTCCAATCTCCGCTGTGGAGCTTTGCAGCTCCTCCAGGGTTATCTTTGGTCTCTTTGTTGCCTCTGATTAATGCCCTCCTTGCGTGGTCCTTGGGTTTTGGTGGGTGGCCATCTCTTGGCAGGTTTGTTGTGGTGCCATATTATTGACATTTTTTAAGAATGGATTTAATGGTGCTCTGTGGGATGTTCAAAGTTTCAGATATTTTTTATTACCCAACCCTGATCTGTACTTCTCCACAGCTTTGTCGCTGACCTGTTTGGGGAGCTTCTTGGTCTTCATAGTGCCGCTTGATTGGGGGTGCCCCTTTCTTAGTGGATTTGCAGACTCTGGGGCCTTTCAGAACAGGTGTATATATACTGAGATCATGTGACCGATTATGTGATACTTAGATTGCACACAGGTGGACTTTATTTAACTATTTTTGTGACTTCTGAAGGTAATTGGTTGCACCAGATCTTATTTAGTGGCTTCATAGCAAAGGTGGTGAATACATATGCACGCACCACTTTTCTGTGGTTTAAAAAAATATATATGTTTAACTAGTTATTTTTTTTCATTTCACTTCACCAATTTGGACTATTTTGTCTATGTCCATTACATGAAATCCAAATAAAAATCATTATAAATTACAGGTTGTAATTAAACAAAATAGGAAAAACACCAAGGGGGTGAATACTTTTGCAAGGCACTGTATTACCATTCACATACTGTCAACACTCATTAAGTTTACATCAATCCTCCTTATCAATATTACAAAAGAATGTATACCAACCTTTGCTTTACACTCATTAAACATCTGTTATTTTAAGATTAACTTGTAATGCTCAAATGTATAACATACATCAGCCAATTCTTAAGTAAAAAACACACAAAGGTGGGCACTATCCTATAGCCTCTTACCACCCAAAACTTCGATTCATTGCTGTTGTAGCCTTGTTTTATCATTTTCCCGGACGCTGCCTTATGGGAATAATGCTCCACACGTATCCTCAACGGTTCCTAGACTTCCAGAAATTATAAACGTGCAGCTATTTTCTAAAATAACATCTAGCACTTAATAATACCACCCCCTGATATTCTATGATGGGCCGTGTTGAACGGACCCCAAGATAACGCTACATATTTTATTATCCAAATGTAAGATTAACACTTATTTCTGCCCTCACACACTCTAATTCACATTCACACACTACTGTTCCCAAAACATACTTCCCTCACACACGCTCGTATCACATTCACAGAAAACACAAACAAAAAAACAGGGGAATGAGACAGACGAGGAAAACCGGTTAGGGCTGTTTTTAGATTTCAATACCCTGTCTATATAAACAGGGAAACTCATACCATTATCAGAATATTGCCTAATTAGTGGTCCCACAACGGCTGTTGTATCCACACTGGGATATCGCCTACTGCGATTACGATGGTATAGATTATCTTCCATCTATCCAAATGTGCAAAACTACCTACAGAGTACCCATGTCTGCTATCTAACTTTGTAACACAGTCCCAAAATCCTATCTTACCTCATGTTTTCTAAGTATCAGGAATATCAAAACACGCACAATAACACCTAAAAATAGTAACCCGGGCCATACCTGTTAACACACTAAAAAACACATAACTAACACAATACGTTATAATTAGATTTCGCCAGGGCTAGTGTCCTTTCAGGTGTCACCGGGCGCAAGTCCCTCGTCTAATAGAACTTCGCCAGCACTAGTGCCCCCGCAGGGTGTCACCAGGCTCTGGTCCCTTGTTCCCACAAACCTCACCAGTCCTACTGTGATCAATTCAGTACTACGGGCTGGTCTTTTGGTTGCCCTCAACTGGCTAATTAACAACCATTCCCAAGGATACCTCACTTAAGAACACTCTTATCAACTCAGTCCTGCTAGTTACCTCAGCTGTGGCCCTCTTAAGGAAGAACTTGCTCTGAGCGTACCCTCAACCAGGGGCTTTTATTTCTTTCATCATTTTTTGTCATACACTTATTGATACATTGTCCAAGCCTACCTCTCTCTGAACTCTGGTATCCACCCAAAATCTATTTTTCAAGAGCGTCCTGGCCAAGATAGGCAGCGCCAAGTCATTACAAAAATTACAGACAAACAACATGAAAAACTACAAGTAATCTAGTAAAAACCATCGAATTCACAAGAGTATAACAAAATCAAAAACAGCAAATTAAAAACATTGACAGGTCAGGGAATCAGACTCAAGATCATTCATCAGTGATTTAAAAATACCAATCGGGACAAGTTCTTCCAGTATAAAAGTATTTTGTAAGGCGTTCCAAGACGGCACAGAGTACATAAAAGCCCTTTTACCAAATTCAGTTCGGACATTTGGAACAGTTAGCAGGATAAAGTCCAGCGAACGAAGAGAGTACCCACCACATTTCAGAACAATAAAAATGCCCAAATAAAAAGGTAGTAAACCCAAAATGGCTTTGTAAATAAAAGTATACCAGTGACTGAGCCTACGAGTGACTAGAGAAGGCCAGCCAACCCTGGTATACAAAGTGCAGTGGTGCGTAAGGGTTTTGCAGTTTTAAAATAAATCTCAAAGTGCCATGGTAAAGGGTGTCAATTGATCTCAAACACTGAGCGGAAGCATTCATATATAAAATATCCCCATAGTCTAGTAAAGGCATAAATGTAGCTGATACTAGCCTCCTTCTGGCTTCAAAAGAAAAACAAGCCTTATTCCTTAAAATAAAATCCTAAGTTTACCTTCAATGTTTTTGTAAGTTGTTGAATATGCATTTTAAAAGAGAGGCCATCATCAATCAAAATTCCAAGATATTTATATGAGGTTACAACCTCAATCTCCTTGCCCTGACAGGTAGTAATAGGTGAAAGGTTGAGGTCTATTTCTTGCTTTAGAAAACACCATTAGTTTAGTTTTGTCACTATTGAGGATAAGCTTCAATTGACACAAGGTATGTTGAACAGTATAAAAAGCAGTTTGCAAGTTCTGGAAAGCTTTTGTAAGAGATTAGGCACAACAGTAAATAACAGTATCATCAGCATAAAAATGAAGTTGCGCATTTTGGACAATTATTTATATAAATAATGAATAAGAGAGGACCAAGTACAGAGCCTTGGGGCACACCGCTACAGACAGACAGACAATTTAACAGACCTAAGCCCATCAAATTGAGTGCACTGAGTTCTATCAGACAGATAGTTAACAAACCATGCAACTGCATGCTTTGAAATACCTACACTCGACAATCTCTGCCTTAGTATAACATGATCAACTGTATCAAAAGCCTTAGAGAGATAAATAAAAAGTGAGACACAATGCTGTTTTTTGTCAAGAGCTTCAGTGATATCATTTAAAACCTTCATGGCTGCTGTAATTGAGCTATGCTTCTTCCTGAAACCCGATTAGTATATTGATAAAATAGAGCTAGTAAATAAAAACTATTTTAGCTGTTCACTCACAAGGGTTTCAAGTATTTTCACCAGGGGTGACAGCTTTGAGATTGGCCTATAATTATTTAAGAGTTGGATCTCCCCCTTTTAAAAGTGGCAGGACAAATGCTGATTTCCAGATCTTTGGAATTTCATTACATTCCAGGGTTAAATTGAACAGATATCTAAGTGGTTCAGCTATGAAATCCGCTGCCAGATTTAAAAAGCAGGGATCCAGATTGGGGCATCATAAGCCACTCTGCATTCATCCTGTCGTTATCTGCACGTGGGTTGTTGTCTTATCCCCACTCTGGCTTAGTTTCCCAGATGCAAGGATGATTTTGAGACAATGAGGGATTGTTCTACTCCTAAGCTATCTCTAGTAAAACACATTGTCTCTGTAATGCAGTCTTTAACTCATTTGTCAGCTCAAGCCATCTCCAGTGACCAGATTATCTGCAGGGAACTAGTGGAAGCCATCTCTTTACAGAAACACAGATTTAAACAGAACAGAAATGTCCTATTTGTTAAGTATTAATATCAAACAAATCAGGTAAATATGTAATGTTTCTGTCACAGTGCGGGTGCGTGTGCGTGTGTGCGCATGCATAGGAGTGGGACATGGAGAAAAAGGAATAAACAGAGAATACTGTGATGGAGCAATGAGAGAAGTGTGTGTGTCTTTGCTCATCCATTGCAGAATCATCCACTTGTATTATCCCAGCCATCCACACACAGTACAGACTAGGGTTAGCAACGCAACTCCTAACACAGGGTGACTATACACACACACACACAATCCTCTCTCTCGCTCTCTCTGCTATGCCTTCTCATGATTCACACAAGTTCGTAGAGCACACCAACAGCAGCATCACACATGGCGTGGCCACATCTCGGTTCCACAGAGTGGTCATTGATTTCACACGTCGGAGCACTGTTAGACACACAGCACAGCAGATAGTCCACGCAGCCCCAACCCTGATCTCATCTCGCCAGCCCACACTATGTAACAGGGTTCTTCTTGTCGATATTACTCTGGTCTCACTGACATGGGCTGCAGAACGTACAGTGTACAGTCAAAATCAAATCAAATCAAATGTATTTATATAGCCCTTCGTATATCAGCTGAAATCTCAGTGCTGTACAGAAACCCAGCCTAAAACCCCAAACAGCAAGCAATGCATGTGAAAGAAGCACGGTGGCTAGGAAAAACTCCCTAGGAAAAACTCCCTAGAAAGGCCAAAAACCTAGGAAGAAACCTAGAGAGGAACCAGGCTATGAGGGGTGGCCAGTCCTCTTCTGGCTGTGCCAGGTGGATATTATAACAGTTGAAACTGGAGCAGCAGCATGGCCAGGTGGACTGGGGACAGCAAGGAGTTATCATGCCAGGTAGTCCCGAGGCATGGTCCTAGGGCTCAGGTCCTCCGAGAGAGAGAAAGAAAGAAAGAGAGAAAGAGAGAATTAGAGGGAGCATATTTAAATTCACACAGGACACCGGATAAGACAAGAGAATACTCCAGATGTAACAGACTGACCCTAGCCCCCCGACACATAAACTACTGCAGCATAAATACTGGAGGCTGAGACAGGAGGGATCAGAAGACACTGTGGCCCCATCCGATGGGGCCAAACAGGCAGGATATAACCCCACCCACTTTGCCAATGCACAGCCCCCACACCACTAGAGGGATGTCTACAACCACCAACTTACCGTCCGAAGACAAGGCCGAGTATAGCCCACAAAAATCTCCGACATGGCACAACCCAAGGGGGGGGCGCCAACCCAGACAGGAAGACCACAGTCATGGCCAAAAGTTTTGAGAATGACACAAATAATTTCCACAAAGTTTGCTGCTTCAGTATCTTTAGATATTTTTGTCAGATGTTACTATGGAATACTGAAGTACACTGCTCAAAAAAATAAAGGGAACACTAAAATAACACATCCTAGATCTGAATGAATGAAATAATCTTATTAAATACTTTTTTCTTTACATAGTTGAATGTGCTGACAACAAAATCACACAAAAATAATCAATGGAAATCCAATTTATCAACCCATGGAGGTCTGGATTTGGAGTCACACTCAAAATTAAAGTGGAAAACCACACTACAGGCTGATCCAACTTTGATGTAATGTCCTTAAAACAAGTCACAATGAGGCTCAGTAGTGTGTGTGGCCTCCACGTGCCTGTATGACCTCCCTACAATGCCTGGGCATGCTCCTGATGAGGTGGCGGATGGTCTCCTGAGGGATCTCCTCCCAGACCTGGACTAAAGCATTCGCCAACTCCTGGACAGTCTGTGGTGCAACGTGGTGTTGGTGGATGGAGCGAGACATGATGTCCCAGATGTGCTCAATTGGATTCAGGTCTGCGGAACAGGCGGGCCAGTCCATAGCATCAATGCCTTCCTCTTGCAGGAACTGTTGACACACTCCAGCCACATGAGGTCTAGCATTGTCTTGCATTAGGAGGAACCCAGGGCCAACCGCACCAGCATATGGTCTCACAAGGGGTCTGAGGATCTCATCTCGGTACCTAATGGCAGTCAGGCTACCTCTGGCAAGCACATGGAGGACTGTGCGGCCCCCCAAAGAAATGCCACCCCACACCATGACTGACCCACCGCCAAACCGGTCATGCTGGAGGATGTTGCAGGCAGCAGAACGTTCTCCACGGCATCTCCAGACTGTCACGTCTGTCACATGTGCTCAGTGTGAACCTGCTTTCATCTGTGAAGAGCACAGGGCGCCAGTGGCGAATTTGCCAATCTTGGTGTTCTCTGGCAAATGCCAAACGTCCTGCACAGTGTTGGGCTGTAAGCACAACCCCCATCTATGGACGTCGGGCACTCATACCACCCTCATGGAGTCTGTTTCTGACCGTTTGAGCAGACATGCACATTTGTGGCTTGCTGGAGGTCATTTTGCAGGGCTCTGGCAGTGCTCCTCCTGCTCCTCCTTGCACAAAGGCGGAGGTAGCGGTCCTGCTGCTGGGTTGTTGCCCTCCTACGGCCTCCTCCACGTCTCCTGATGTACTGGCCTGTCTCCTGGTAGCGCCTCCATGCTCTGGACACTACGCTGACAGACACAGCAAACCTTCTTGCCACAGCTCGCATTGATGTGCAATCCTGGATGAGCTGCACTACCTGAGCCACTTGTGTGGGTTGTAGACTCCGTCTCATGCTACCACTAGAGTGAACGCACCGCCAGCATTCAAAAGGGACCAAAACATCAGCCAGGAAGCATAGGAACTGAGAAGTGGTCTGTGGTTACCACCTGCAGAACCACTCCTTTATTGGGGGTGTCTTGCTAATTGCCTATAATTTCCACCTGTTGTCTATTCCATTTGCACAACAGCATGTGAAATGTATTGTCAATCAGTGTTGCTTCCTAAGTGGACAGCTTGATTTCACAGAAGCGTGATTGACTTGGAGTTATATTGTGTTGTTTAAGTGTTCCCTTTATTTTTTTGAGCAGTATATAATTACAAGCATTTTATAAGTGTTAAAGGCTTTTATTGACAATTACATGAAGTTGATGCAAAGAGTCAATATTTGCAGTGTTGACCCTTCTTTTTCAAGACCTCTGCAATCCACCCTGGCATGCTGTCAATTAACTTCTGGGCCACATCCTGACTGATGGCAGCTCAGTCTTGCATAATCAATGCTTGGAGTTTGTCAGAATTTGTGGGTTTTTGTTTGTCCACCCGCCTCTTGAGGATTTACCACAAGTTCTCAATGGGATTAAGGTATGGGGAGTTTCCTGGCCATGGACCCAAAATATTGATGTTTTGTTCCCCGAGCCACTTAGTTATCACTTTTGCCTTATGGCAAGGTGCTCCATCATGCTGGAAAAGGTATTGTTTGTCACTAAGTTCATCAGTTCATTTGCATGGCAAAGAGGGACTTTGCAATTAATTGCAATTCATCTGATCACTCTTCATAACATTCTGGAGTATATGCTAATTGCCATCATACAAACTGAGGCAGCAGACTTTGTGAAAATGTAATATGCGTCATTCTCAACTTTTGGCCACGACTGTGTGTATATATATCTCTCTCAGAGTGTGTGTGTCAGCGTGTTTAAAAGAAAGTCCATGTGTGAGAGTGTGTATGTGTGTTTCAAAATGGCAACCAAGCCCTCAAATGGGATAAGAGAGAGAGAGAGAGAGAGAGTGTGTGTGTGTGTGTGTATGTATGTATGTATATATATGTATGTATGTGTGTGTGTATATATATATATATATATATATTTATTATTTATTATTATTATTTTTGTATTTATGTTATATCTGTCTGCTTGTGTGTATTGCAAACAGTGACATGAGCGGCAGCAACAGGCAGGCACTGAACCACTCAAGGGGCAGGGTCCCTCCTCACTCCCCCCCCATCAGAACCATGAACTCACTGAACCGGACCTGACAGAGAGAAGAGAGAATGAATAGGGGGGAAAATGGAGAAGAGCGATGGGAAGAGGGCAGAGCAGAGAATCATGGAGTGCAGCTAGTCTAAAGACAGTTAAAAGAAGAAAATAGACAAAGTAAAGTTCAACAGACACTTGATCAGAGTCCAACATTCATTGTTACACCTATTCTTGACTTCTGGCTCTAAAACATTTGACATTTTCTCAACAATTGAACTTAATCTTGTTTTAATAATAAATACTAGGTATTGGCTAATTTGCGTTCCTCTGTGCATGTTATGAGCAGTTTTACTCATTGAGAAGTTGCACATAGCTCCAATACCTACAGCATACAAGGCCTTATGTTAGCAAGAATATGTGCTTATTGCCAAAATAGATCAAGCCATAAATCTGGGCACTAAATTGTATTATCCTTGGATGACGTCCTTGGATGAAGGAATGTGAATGCAGCGTCTCATTGAGAGGAAATGTGTGTGTTGTGTGTGTGTGTGTGTGTATTGTCTCTGGTGTGTGTCTGTGTAACGAAGCACAGTGTCCGAGACCGAGATGGTGTTAGCCCATGAATGGAGGATTGTGTCGGGGCATTCAGGGCTCCTGCAACTGGAGAGGCTGGTACAGCAAGAGACGGAGAGATACTTTTTTTTCTCCTCTCCCCCTTCCCTCGTTCTGTTAAAGCTTGCACAAGACGCTGTTTTATCAAAACCTCCGACCTTGGAGCATCAGCATCAGAACTTAAGCGCTTCTTGAAGGAATCAGGATAGAAGGGTGTCATCTGGATTTTGGTTTTGCCTACCAAGTGAGGTATGTTGTGGTTTTGGAGAGCTTTCATGAAATTTTGCATTTGATCTTATTAAGTTGTTTGTAAGTTGGCTTAAGATTCTATTCATGTGTCGTTTTAATTGGTTCCATTATGCAGTACTGTTTCATTCCCTTGTTGTGTAGTGACTGAACAGTTTTTTTTTTCTGCTCGTAGGGAAATAGTTTTTCAGTCAATTGCTTTCTTTGGACACTATGGTATATAAAGGAACATGTTTGTTTTCTTCAGAAACGGTATCCTATAAAGTAGGCCATATTGATGAGTTATGGCTTGTTTGCCTTTAACAAACCTTTTTTTTCCTCCAGGATTTTGTCTTTGTTGTCTAATCCAGTACATCTTGCTCCTGAAATGGTCAAATGTCCTGCTCTATTCTGTCCGACCAACACACCAGGAACTCCACTTTAAATACAGTTAACTCCAAATAACTCTACTTAAATATTAATGAAAATAGTTTTAGAAACACTTTCAAGTGTAATTTTATCCCTTTAATCTTGACTCTAATCGTCTGTTTTGATACCTAATTTACAGTGATTTAGCGTGACACACCAAATATCATAAGCAGTCGTAAAAATATGACTAATATATAATATAGTCATGTCGCTTCTGCAATGTTATGTGAACTAGAGTAGATGGAAGTTGCACCTAGGATTTAGAGCTGGTCCTAGATCAGTGCTTAAAGACACTTCTCCCTCTACGCACAAAATCTCCAAATTATTAGCCAATCTCTCCCGTAACATTATGTCGGGCCTTACTTTCTCCACTCCTCCAGGTACCTTCAGGAGGTGGGCTACACGGACACCATCTTGGATGTGAAGTCCCAGAGGGTCAGAGCGCTGCTGGGCCTGGCTGGAGACTCCGGAGAGAGGCCGTCGGACAGGAAACCGGAACCCATGGTGAACGGCACTGAGCCATCTTTGCTGAAGGACAGCGGCATGATCAGGTGAGCAACTGCTAATGACTATTGCTGTTGTTATTGCTAAATGCTGTTGTTGTAGTTGGTGCTAAATGTATTGCCATCACTAATGCTATTGTTGTAGCTATCGCTAATGCTAGTGTTGTATCTATTGCTAATGCTGTTGTTGTAGCGATCACTAATGCTATTGTTGTAGCTATTGCTAATGCTATTGTCGTAGCCATTGCTAATGCTATCACTAATGGATAACTAGCATTCATCAAGGAAATCCAGTGAGAAACTGCAAGTGTAGAAGTCCTGCATTGTTTTTGTGTTCTCACTAACATCTGTCTCGCTTTCTCTCTGTTCTCTCCATCAGTAAACCTGACATGTCTGACTCGGCCACTGTCCTTGAGGCCTTCAAGTTCATAGAAGGCGCCGCCGCCGAGTTTAGCGACGAGGAGGACGACGAAGACAGCGACGGGAGGGACAAGACCATTATGAACTTGGCCACTGTAAGCAAGGACACACACACACACATTCATGATGTGACTTGGGCTTCTTCATGGGGCAATTCTAATTAGCCATTAGCAATATCATTCGCAATGGCTACAACAATAGAGTAACAGTTGGAACCCTATTGAATTAGCGACAGGCAGCAATAACAGTCAAGGAGAACCAGTAGCAGTCACAAGCCATGTTGGCTCATTCCTCCTACTTCATTCTAGGGTGGTGATAAAAATTAAGTGATACAATTTCACTTATGTTACAAAATACATTTTACCAAGACAAATATGATTATTCATGTTCTGAATCAGTGGGGTCTTTCTCTAACATATTAACATTATATTAAAAAAGTTAGAGTTTGTATCCGAATACATCCGATAATGAGCACCAATCAGTGTTGACATAGTGGTGCAGGTTTTCTCTTAACTTTTGAGGATTTTACATTTTGTGGTCGTCGTCTCCCAAGTTGTTTCTGTGGGTCACAAAAGGCGAAGTTAGCATGACACGAGCTGAATTAAATGTAAAAGGCTTTTAAAATAAAAAGCTTGCTATAAGCTCCATTGACATTTCAGAGAAGCTTGTTTTTGTGAGAAATCTTTAAACAGAAACACGAATTTCAAATTAATACGAAAGCGTATACTACAATATGAAAACACTTTGTCATGTCTCAAAATTGATTTACGTCTTCCCTACAGTTGAAGTAGGAAGTTTACATACACTTAGGTTGGAGTCATTAAAACTCGTTTTTCAACCACTCCACAAATTTCTTGTTAACAAACTATAGTTTTGGTAAGTCGGTTAGGACATCTACTTTGTGCAAGACACAAGTCATTTTTCATGGCTTTAGAAGCTTCTGATAGGCTAATTGACATCATTTGAGTCAACTGGAAGTGTACCTGTGGATGTATTTCAAGGCCTACCTTCAAACTCAGTGCATCTTTGCTTGACATCATGAGAAAATCAAAAGAAATCAGCCAAGACCTCTGGGAAAACTTTTTAGACCTCCACAAGTCTGGTTCATCCTTGGGAGCAATTTCCAAACGCCTGAAGGTACCATGTTCATCTGCACAAACAATAGTATGCAAGTATAAACACCATGGGACCATGCAGCAGCCATACCGCTCAGGAAGGAGACACGTTCTGTCTCCTAGACATGAACGTACTTTGGTGCGAAAAGGGCAAATCAATCCCAGAACAACAGCAAAGGACCTTGTGAAGATGCTGGAGGAAACGGGTACAAAATTATCTATATCCACAGTGAAGCCTCCTATATCGACATAACCTAAAAGGCCGCTCAGCAAGGAAGAACCCACTGCTCCAAAACCGCCATAAAAAAGCCAGACTACGGTTTGCAACTGCACATGGGGACAAAGATCATACTTTTTGGAGAAATGTCCTCTGGTCTGATGAAACAAAAATAGAACTGTTTGGCCATAATGACCATCGTGATGTTTGGAGGAAAAAGGGGGAGGCTTGCAAGCCGAAGAACACCATCCCAACCGTGAAGGACGGGGGTGGCAGCATCATGTTGTGGGGGTGCTTTGCTGCAGGAGGGACTGGTGCACTTCACAAAATAGATGGCATCATGAGGATGGAAAATTATGTGGATATATTAAAGCTGCATCTGAAGACATCAGTAAGGAAGTTAAAGCTTGGTCGCAAATGGGTCTTCCAAATGGACAAGCTTACTTCCAAATTTGTGGCAAAATGGCTTAAGGGCAACGTAGTCAAGGTATTAGAGTGGCCATCACAAAGCCCTGACCTCAATCCTATAGAAAATTTGTGGGCAGAACTGAAAAAGCGTGTGCGAGCATGGAGGCCTACAAACCTGACTCAGTTACACCAGCTCTGTCAGGAGGAATGGGCCAAAATTCACCCAACTTATTGTGGGAAATTTGTGGAAGGCTACCCGAAACATTTGAACCAAGTTAAACAATTTAAAAGCAATGCTACCAAATACTAATTGAGTGTATGTAAACTTCTGACTCACTGGGAATGTGATGAAAGAAATAAAAGCTGAAATAAATCATTCTCTCTACTATTATTCTGACATTTCACATTCTTAAAATAAAGTGGTGATCCTAACTGACCTAAGACAGGGAATTCTTACTAGAATTAAATGTCAGGAATTGTGAAACTGAGTTTAAATGTATTTGGCTAAGGTGTATGTAAACGCCCGACTTCAACTGTATTTATTGTTTTTTGTCCTGCGGGTTGAAGAAGAAAGATGACAAGTTCAACGGGAAAGTGAACATCTCAGGTAGCCTGTAGCCTTAATTCTTGCACAGAATTCAGCCTAGTTTATGCAATGCAATTTTCCCCGTTTTTGACCCCGTTTTTGATTGGACACCCTACTCATTCAGACCTACACTTTCACTCAACTCATTCAGTCACTCAGACCCCCTCTCCGACTCTTCAACCCTCTCTGTCTTCCACAGATGGTGAGGAAGAAGACGTCTTCGTCTCCCTCCTCATCCTCGGACTTGAGTGACGACCAGGACACGGAGGAGGCCCTGAAGGGCTTTGACTTCCTGGTCAGCCCAGATGAGATGGACGGCTCGCCTGATGTCCGGAGTGCTGAAGACAGAGGAGACTGGGGTGAGGGTTGGTTGGTTGATGAACACTCAAACTAGAATGGTAAAGTTTACATGTGGGCCAAAGTAACTTATTGGGGGCAGTGAGTCTACTAGTAGACCCAGTCAACAGTGAATGGGAAATGTTGACCGCGGATCATAATTGGAACAGTGGACTATAGTGGCCATAGTAGGACTATAGTGGCAAGTAAGTGGGGACAGGCATGTATTCTCAGGACACTAGAGCATAACAGGGACAGGAGGGCCCTGTATTCTCTGACCTAGTCTTCACACAAAGACACAGCTGGCCACCTAGCTACTGTGGCTCCTTTATCCCCTTCAGCTAACAGAGAACCCCCTTCACTCCCGTCACCTAGCAATGCCTTGTGTTTATCTCCACTCAATGACAAAAGGCATTCCCACGCAATCAGTGGGAATGCCTTTTTCACAGGTCAGGCAGCAGTCAGTTGTCAGCCAAAGAGGAACAGATGATGTGGGGTCGCTGGTTGTGTGACAGAGGAAGCCAGAGGGATCCAGTTGAAGGCATAGTATGCATATTGGAAGATAGCCTATGCTCATAGTAAATACTAAGTAATATGCTAGTGTAGACATTAGAACACGGCCACAACAAATGACCAATTGTCTATGATGCATTGACCCACTGACTAGATGTTGACAATCCAGTTATTTTTATAAATACTATATTTCAATAGTAGTTCATATAAATAATGGTGACTATTAAAAAAAAAAAGACTTCTTGTGTTATTGGGATAATTAGGTCAGCTTGCATGCGAAACGGAGTTGTTTGCATTTCTCTATGTTAACCATAATTGACGAATCCATGAGCTGAACACACAGCAAAGGACGGCTAGGTGGATGGTATTAAAGGTCCAGCGGCAGCGAGGCGCTTCGCTGATCAGTTACGAAACAGAGTTGTCATCAGCAGCTCTGTGCTCTCAAGTGTTCATCTCCTCCGCTTGATCCCACACACTGCCACTACAGACCAAGGATATATTTTTATTTTTATTTCACCATTATTTAACCAGGTAGGCCAGTTGAGAACAAGTTCTCATTTACAACTGGGACCTGGCCAAGATAAAGCAAAGCAGTGCGACAAAAACAACACCACAGAGTTGCACGTAAACAAACGTACAGTCAATAACACAAAAGAAAAGAAAAATAGGACGATCTATTCACAGTGTGTGCAAATGTAGAAGAGTAGGGAGGTAGGCAATAAATAGGCCCTAGAGGTGAAAATAATTACAGTTTAGCATTATACTGGAGTGATCGATATGAAGATGTGTAAGTAGAGATACTGGGGTGCAAAAGAACAAGCGTGTATGTCCTAATGGCACCCTATTCCCTATATGGTGCACTATTTTTGATCTGAGCCCTATGGACCATGTATGAGCATGCCTGCATCTGAAATTAGGAATAGTGATATGCTTATAGGTATAGATACAGATAACTCCCCCCACATTATTTGACATTTTTTGTTGAAATACATGATGTGTTGTGTTTATAGTTCTTTAGCCAGCTCACACTATAAAACCTACATGGTTGCTGCTTTTGATATATAGAACATTTCAAAACATGGAGTATTGTTGAATGGCATTGCATTTGTTTTGGGGGGGGGGTATTGAATGTTATTTGCATTGTCTTAACATTAGCATGTTATGCTGTTATTGACGTTGCGGCACAAAGGACAAAGCCTCGCAGAGACTGAGTGAGGCATGGCATGACGGCTGTTCACCATATGCTTTGTTGTCACCTGATTTGGCTGGACACAGCTTTCTTTGACATGAATATTTTTGAATACATTAACGCAAAAAATTTCAGGATTGCTGCCGGCCATCAAATTCAACATTTGATGTCAGCTGTTTTTTTTTGTCAGAAGCCAATCTGGCTTTTTACAACGCTCCCCCCCCCCCCCCCCCCCCCCCCCCCGAATCCTTTGTTTAATGGCAGTTTTGTGCATTTGTGTTTCCATATCGAGTGGCGCAGAGACGGTAACCCTCAGGCATGACTCTATTCTCCTGTTCCATCCCTGTCTGTTGTCATATGAGGAGAATTTTACCGATTCTCTTCCTGACTGACCCCAATGTGTTGACATCACCACCCCCCTATATTTGCTTTGAGAGAGGCCTGTAGAAAACATAAACTTGGGGCTCTCGGTGGTGGGGGGGGGAGTATTACAGCAAGAATTTCCATCACACACTTTTTTACATACTGCCGCAAATGGCAATAATGCAACATACTATACATTGCCGGTCTCAAACCGAGATCTTCCTGCCGTAGGCAAACTCGCTAACCACTGCACCAATAGGGGTAATAGACTTGGGGGGGGGGGGGGGGGGGTCATAGGCAAGTGTCTCTGCAATACATTTTACAGGCTATATATATTAGGATTAAAGAGGCCATCTTCACTTGAACCACCTTTTAATTTCATAACACTTTGGATTTGAGTTTCGTTTGGTCTGGTTCAATAGAAAGTTCTGGACACTGACCGGCTTCTCGGTTTCTGCCCACCCCCATCCCCCCCCCTTCCCCCAACCCCTTTCTTCGGGTGTAGAGAAGGAAGAGCAGTGCCCCATGCCCGAGGCCTGGGACGTGGACCAGGGCCTCATAGCCCAACTCAAGGAGCAGTACAGGAAGGAGCGCAAGGGCAAAAAGGGGGTGAAGAGTAAGTCTCAGGCCTCCCCTTCTTTCTTTCTCGCAATTGCTTTCTATCTCTTTCTTTTTCTTTGTCCTGGCGATAAGAGCTCTCTTTCTCTCTCTCGGGTTGAGGTCAACTATATCATGCAAAAATTATATTTAACAGACACGTTAAGCACGTTAGAGACACTTCCTCCCATCGCTTCGTTTTGGCGCTCCTTTTCGGCCATCTAGCACCCCCTTCTCTATGATTGTGTCTGTGCTTCTGTGTGTGGCTCCGTGCGTACATGTTAACAATTTAAGGGGATTGCAATACACTGCCTCTCCTCACAGTGCTCAGACCCGCGCAGGACAATTTGATCACTCTTGTAAGTGATCGATCACTATAACCACATTCACTATAAGAAAAGTGCACTGTGCTGCATTTCTAACCCTCTCGCTGTATCGACCTTACTCATTGCTGTTTTAAGTTGCACCCATAGAAATATAATTACTAAAAAGGGCATAGCCCATCAGACCACAGCAATTTGAATGCACCCTTGCGGGTACACTCAGTATGGGTGAAATGGCTTACCCATTATGGCCTCATTGTCTTGAATGGGTGTGCCCCTTCTAGTAATTCTATGTCTATGATTGCACCATCCTACACTTGAGACATTCCATCCCGCTTCGTCGTGTTTGTACCTGTCTTTATTATGCCATAGGTTATCAGCTGCACCTGTGTCTTTTTGTATGTGTGATGGTTCCTGTTTTCTGTCTCTGTATTTTTCAACCATTCCAACTTCTTATTTTCTCTGAAAGTATGCCGGTGTCAGTGACTTAACGCTCTCCTTTCCTCCCAACTTAAATTGCTTTCATTGTTCTATGAGTTATTTCTATGTTCTAGCTACGAAGTCGTCTTTCACCAAGCATCAGCCATGGACCTGCTCTTCAATCTGCTTATTTGTGTCTTCAATCTTGTAAAGTTTGAGTATTTAAAAAAAATTAAAAAAATCTTTATTTAACTAGGCAAGTCACTTAAGAACAAATTCTTATTTTCAGTGACAGCCTAGGAACAGTGGATTATCTGCCTTGTTCAGGGGCAGAACGACAGATTTTTACCTTCGATCTAGCAACATTTCAGTTACTGGCCCAACGCTCTAACCACTAGGCTATCTGCCGCCCCTGAGTAGCAGTGCTGAGCTAGGATCAGGTTCCCCTGTCCATAAAATCATATCAATTATTATCTAAAAGGCTGAACTGATCCTTAATCAGCACTGCTACTTTATGATGCTTTATGAATACGGGCCAAGTTATCTTGTCCGTTCTCTGCATCACTTTTTGATTTTTGATTGTGTTCAATCAGCCTTCCAGCAGGGGTCTCCAACTCCCAGCTACTTGGAGTGCAGGCTTTTGTTCCAGACCAGCACTAACGCACTTGATTCAACTAATTATGGTTCAGACTGAAAAATGTGGATTATTTGAAACTGATTAGTAGTGCTGGGCTGGTACAAAACCCTGCGCACCCAGTAACTCCAGAGAGCCGGTGACCCCTGCCCTACAGTATTTAAGATGAGGATTGCGTGCCCTTCTACTCTAAGATGATGACCTTCCATTCTCCTCTCCTTGTCTTCCTTATCCCTCTCCTTTCTTTCTTTGACTCTTCTCCTTCCTGATCCTCTCTGTATACTGCTACTTCTCCTCTTCCTCCTTCCTCCCTCTCCTTCTTTGTCTCTACTCCTTCTCCATGATTCTCTTCTCATCTTCCTCCTCCTCCCAGGGCCTAACCGGTCCAAACTGCAGGACATGCTGGCCAACCTGCGAGACGCCGAGGACCTCCCCTCCATGCAGCCCCCCGTGACACCGCCCTCCCGGCCCAGCGTCCCCAGGCTCAACGAGCACGAAGTGGGCCACCCCGAAGAAGGTAAGACGAGAGCTTAATTGTCCCCAAAGGGTTTGAATTTACCCAGTGCACAGTTTCCAAATATGCACAGTTGGACTGTAAATAATTTCATTTACAAATTGACAATTGTACACAACAATATCTAATAGGCCCAAATACCAGTAGTAGTCGTTTAGTGTTTTGACTTCTGTTTGTCCATCTGTTTAATTTTTTCCTACTTGTCTGGTATCAGCCTGTCTAATTTGTTTGTCTGGCTCTGTCCCTCTGCCTGGTCTGTCTGGTCTGTCCATCTGCCTATTTTGTCTGGTCTGTCCATCTGTCCGTCTATCTCATTGTCCATCCATCCGTCCCAGTGGAGGCCATGACATTTCCGCCCACGTCAGGGAAGTCGTTCATCATGGGGCCGGACGAGGCGGCGGAGAATGAGCTGGGCTTGGGCGAGCTGGCGGGCCTCACTGTGGCCAATGAGGCAGACAGCCTGGCCTACGACGTGAGTACCCACATCTGCAGGGAAGGGAGGATAAGGAAGGAAGTGAGGGGGGGAGTAAGGGGGGGGCGAGCTGGCAAGGCAGCTAGCAATGAATGAATAAATGAATGAAAACCTTTATTATGATCTAAACAACACACTTTATTGCCCCAAAGGGAATTTTATTTACATATCAAATTTTATTTGTCACATGCGCCGAATACAACCGGTGTAGACCTTACAGTGAAATGCTTTCTTACAAGCCCTTAATCAACAATGCAGTTTTAAGAAAAATACAAACAAAAAAATCTGAAATAAAAGTAACAAATAATTACAGAGCAGCAGTAAAATAACAATAGTGAGGCAATATACAGGGGGCACCGGTGCAGAGGCACCGGTTAGTCGAGGTAATTCAGGTAATATGTACATGTAGAGTTATTAAAGTGACTATGCATATATAATAAACAGAGTAGCAGCAGAGTAAAAGAGGGGTTGGGGTCAATGCAAATAGTCTGGGTAGCCATTTGATTAGATGTTCAGGAGTCTTATGGCTTAGCGGTAGAAGCTGTTTAGAAGCCTCTTGGACCTAGACTTGGCGCTTGTGTACCGCTTTCTGTGCGGTAGTAGAGAGAACAGTCTATGACTAGTGTAGCTGGAGTCTTTGACAATTTTAGGGCCTTCCTCTGACACAGCCTGGTATAGAGGTCCTGGATGGCAGGAAGCTTGGTGATATACTGGGCCGTACGCACTACCCTTTGTAGTGCCTTGCGGTCGGAGGCCGAGCAGTTGCCATACCAAGCAGTGATGCAACCAGTCAGGATGCTCTCGATGGTGCAGCTGTTGAACCTTTTGAGGATCTGAGGACCCATGCCAAATATTTTCAGTCTCCTGAGGGGGAATAGGTTTTGTCGTTCCCTCTTGACAACTGTCTTGGTGTGCTTGGACCATGTTAGTTTGTTGGTGATGTCGACACCAAGGAACTTGAAGCTCTCAATCTGCTCCACTACACCCTCATTGATGAGAATGGGGGCGTGCTCGGTCCTCCTTTTCCTGTAGTCCACAATCATCTCCTTTGTCTTGATCACGTTGAGGGAGAGGTTGTCATGACCACAGCAATCATAAAAAATGAAGTAAACAGTAGACACGGACATAGTAATCTTTTGACACACAGTACAACATTCAGCTAATCAGATCAAAGGGCACCACCACCAAACAGCAGGCAGCAGCATTCTCAAATGACATTTTCTGCTGTATATATAAATATGGTGTGTTTGCACCCAGGTAAATTAGCAATTCATCTACATGACCTAAAACCTGTGGAGCCCCATGGACAACTCTTTCAGCGCTTAGGTCCCCCGGGGCGGCAAATATCTACTGCTTTACATTTCCATGTAGAAAAAGATCGATTGATTGGCTAGATTTAGAGACTTTGAGCTTCTAAACTAGAACACTAAGTAGAAAGGCATATACAGTGCCTTCAGGAAGTATTCAGACCCCTTGACCGTTTCCACATTTTGTTACATTATTCTAAAATGAATGAAATAAAAAAATGTCCTAATCAATCTACACGAGTGGGAGACTAGTCAGGATCGAGGGAAAGTACAGAGACATCCTTGATAACCGACTCCAGAGCGCTCAGGTTCACCTTCCAACAGGACACCGACCCTAAGCACACAGCCAAGACAACACAGGATTGGCTTCAAGACGAGTCTCAATGTCCTTGAGTGGCCCAGCCAGAGCCCGGACTTGAACCTGATCGAACATCTCTGGAGAGACCTGATAATAGCTGTGCAGCGACGCTCCCCATCCAACCTGACAGCTTGAGAGGATCTGCAGAAAATACCCAAATACAGGTGTGCCAAGCTTGTAGCGTCGTACCCAAGAAGACCCGAGGCTGTAATCGCTGCCAAAGATGCTTCAACAAAGTACTAAGTAAAGGGTCTGAATACTTATGTGAATGTGATATTTCATATATTTTTGTGGAAAAAGTCAAGGGGTCTGAATACTTCCCGAATGCACTGTATTTATCTAAAGGTCCAACCTATTTTTCAAAGCTTTCAAAATGTCAATATTTAAACAGGCTAGTCTGATTAGCATGGGCTTTGACTTTCGCTTTTATTGACACACGCACTCACACACACACACACACACACACACACACACACACACACACACACACACACACACACACACACACACACACACACACACACACACACACACACACACACACAGAGAGAGAGAGAGAGAAACGGGCACATACGTGCACATACACACTCCAGATCAATTGAATGTGAAGTGAACTGCAGTTGTATTGCTGTAGAGAGCTAGCATGCAGATTGAGGTTGTGGTTGAAGAGACTGAGTGTCATATTGCTCAGTTGGACCCAGTGTGGGAGGACACCTTAGTGTTAGAATTATATTTATATGATGGACACACTCATCTCAAAATGGGAATGGATTTGTGTGCGTTAGATAACATTAACGTTTGTATGGTAACTTTCATACTAAGATGTTGCAGCTCTAACAAGCAGGAAATGAACAGGATACGCAGTGACTGGGGTCTACCGGGGTCAAGCACAAGAGGCACATTGCAGACATATTTAGAAGACTCGGTGAAGAGCATAGCACCACTGAACTTGCATTGCGAACAGGAACGACCCTTTTTTTTAAGTCTGGCGTGACCACGTAAGTTACTTTTTGTAAATTGAAATAAATAAGTCAAAACTAGTGACTTCTAGCTTGCTCTACCTTCTGAAACATTATTGTACAGCACTTAGGCTTGAATCCTAATAATAAGTGCTTGCTTGAAAAAGCGAAACAAAAACAAGCAAATAACAGCTGTAGGTCTGGTAGGTCTGGACTGCGATTATCAGTCGGAGTTGGAGCCTCAAACGGATGGAGAGACAAGAGGGAACCACATGGCTTGAGCAGAGGGAGGAGGTGGTCAGTAGGGGGACATCTGTGGGCATAACTTGCATTTTGTTGCATATCTCCAATTGACATCAAAACTCTTTGTCATTTTAACTCAGGTGACCAACAGTCAGGATGCGCTGCGGAAGACATGGAGCCCCAAGTTCACACTGCGGAGCCACTTTGACTCCATCCGGGGCCTGGCCTTCCACCCCGTGGAGCCCGTTCTGGTCACTGCCTCCGAGGACCACACCCTCAAACTGTGGAACCTCCAGAAGACCGCCCCCGCCAAGAAGTAAGAGCTCACATAGGCCTACCCTGCTGTCAGTCAAACACCTGGATCGTATTTACTAAACCCCAAACAATTGAAATGTTTGTCTTTATTTAACCAGGTAAGTAATTGAGAACACATTCTCTTTAACAATTAACAACCTGACCAAGATAAAAGCGATACACAGTAGTAAAGAAACTCTCGGTGTGCACTAATGAATACGACCCAGCTGTCAGTCAAAGACAATTATGCTTTTAAGCAGGTGCCTAAGTAGTGAAAGTGGGTAACTTGGTCACTTTCAATGGGGTAAGAGTCATTTGGAATTGTTAAGAGCACTATTGCGAAAAGACAATCGATAGCTAAAGCATGCCTTTTTCTTATTATACATTTCTGATGGCTGTAATGGGCCATTCTGTTCTATTTAGCGTATGCTCGTTGAATATGTACACCAAAGGTAGTTATGTCCCCTGTCTGTCTTCCTAGGTGTGCTGCCCTAGATGTGGAGCCCATCTATACATTCAGGGCCCATCGGTGAGTAACCTTTCTTATCCACTATAACCCAACCTTTTTATAAATGGACAGCTGGACCGATACTCTTGTATACATCAATCATTTGTTCAAGCAAATTAACTTTATCTTTGCATAAGTAAATATTATTTTTTTTAAATGAATTTTATAGTGACAGATATTGCCACTTTCTCCTGTAGGAGTGCGGTGTTGTTTTGTCTTCCCCAAAACAAGTTGAAGTTAATAATGAGATGAGTTTTCCTGTCTTCTGTAGGGGTGCGGTGTTGTGTGTGACCATGAGCTCTACAGGGGAGCAGTGCTTCAGTGGGGGGGTGGATGGAACCATTCAGAGCTGGAACACCCCCAACCCCAATATCGACCCCTATGACTCATATGGTACGCCCCCAAGATGCCTTCGCTACACCTCTGATTATTAGCACATCTCTCTTCTTTCTCTTCTTTCATATTCTCTTCATCTCTTCACTGATCTCTTGACCCTTTCTCTCTCTACCTCTTTTTTCCCTTTCACTACATGGCTCTCTTCTAACTTTCCACCTGACACTCCTTTCATCCTCCTCTTTTTCATCCTCCTCTTTCTCTCTTTATCCAACTCTTTTTTTTTCTTCCCCTGTCTCCACATGATCTTTCGTTCTCTATCATTCCCTCTCTCCTTTTCCCCTCCCTCCTTTTAACTCTCCCCACCTTAATTCTGCATCTCTCCCTCATCTCTCTTTCCCTCTCCCTCCTAACTCTCCCTCTCTCTTTCCTGCCATAGAGCCCTCGGTGCTGCGGGGGGCGCTGCTGGGTCACACTGACTCAGTGTGGGGATTGGTCTACAGCTCGGCCCACCAGCGCCTGCTCTCCTGCTCCGGGGACGGCACTGTGCGCCTGTGGAACGCTGCCAACACCTCCCCCGCACTCGCCGTCTTCAACGAGAAAGGAGGTGAATTACTGAACGCAGATCAGATCGACGAAATGATCCCCCAATAGACTTACTTTGGCTGCCCCATACAAACACTGCCCTAGGATCAGTTCATAAAACAGATGCCTGACACATTTTCACCAAATGTTCCACAACGCCTGCTCTAGAATCAGCTTACAAAGCACCTAATTGACCCTCTTACACGGACTGTCCGACATAACCACTGCTCTGGGATCAGCTTATAAAATCTATTCGTAATTTCACACTATACAATGACCTAGAATCCGCTCCATAAAGAGTTACTCCGGGGTTTCCCAAACTAGGGATCGCGACGCCATGTAGGGTCGCCTGATGAAAAATAAAATGGTGTTGCGAGAGAAAATTGACGCTTGGTTCATAGAAGGTAGCCGCTAGATGCGGTTGTAAGAATCAGAGGGGTTTCTGTTTTCTTCCTACAAAATGTGTCCATCTTTTGCATGGTTTATGCTACTATGCCCACAAGCCATTAGAACAGAATTGACAAGACCAGTCACTAAATCAGACTGGGGGGGAAACAGAACATGATGATGTTCTTTTCTACACAGAAAGTCATACAATATTATTGCCTGCTGATCTTCTGAACTTCCCAATGCCTTTCTGATGCATTTCAGTCACTTCAAACCATACTGTCTTCAGATTGAAATACTGTCAAAAATACTTTGACTGATTTGTAATAGACTGTCATAGTCCCAATTTTAAAAAAGTAAACATTGGCCGTTGATTACGTAACTTTTTTTACATGGTGGGGTCGCTGGTCCAAAAAGTTTGGGAACCTCTGAGTCAATTCAGAACACTACGTGCCCCAAAAAGAGGTCTGACCGAGGACCAGCCAGGTCCCCACAGCCAAACCCTAACCTCTCTACCTCTGTCTGATTCAGAGCGAAACTGACCTAGAATTAGCTCAATTCAGGACACTATCAGCCCCATAAAAAAGGTCCTAGGACCAGGTCACCACCATAGAAATAGATGTATAGAATGGCATTCTATTTATATGGTCACCACACACAAATCCTGCCCCCTTCAACAGAACTGCTCTAGGATTAGCTCATAACCTTTCCAACTCTGTCGGTTTCAGAGCTGGGCGTCCCCACGTCAGTGGACCTGGTGTGCAGTGAGCCGGCCCACATGGTGACGTCGTTCAGCACGGGGGAGATCGGACTCTTCAACATGGAGACGCGGCAGCTGATCCTCAAGCTGGACCAGACCGGAGAGCCCAGTAAGCTCCGCTGCCATTTCTACACAGTGACTGTATAGATTTGTAACTCAAAAGAGAATAATTGAGTGCACTATGCGCTCACTGCCTATTTTCTTGCGCTCTCCCTGTCAACGCCCTTTACCCCTGTTGTCACACCATAAATGTTTGTTGGTGCATTAAAAGTCATACTCTTATTTTGTTGGTGTACTCGCTTCAGAAAGCTTCCCTAGTTTATTTCTTTGTTTTATTAGCAATAGGGTATAGCAGCTGGTATATCATTACAGTCTGCAATATAACCCTAGTATCCACCAATTATGTTATAGCTCTGTGGATTTTCCTTTCAACTCCCTACTTTTGAATCATTTTGTCTCGAGTTATAACTCCCATTTATCCTGTTGTTCTGACAAATGACCAAATGTAAATGAGAAAGGATAATCTGCAATGTTCAATTGAGTTCCATGTCTTGTCACACACAGAAGCCCCGTGCAAGATCAACAAGGTGCTGAGTCACCCCACTCTGCCCATCACCATCACGGCCCAGGAGGACCGACACATCCAGTTCTTCGACAACAACACGGGTGAGCTAGACAGCGGCCATTTTGAACCGACATTCCAGCTGGAATTAAAATTTAAATAAAATGTATACATAGTAAGACAAACACATTTTGTCACAGTATAAAGTGTACTTATAACAGTTGGTATAAACACAACATTGAGGACAGTGATTTTTGTACTCATCCCGGGTTCCTATTACAGGGAAATGTATTCACTCCATGGTAGCCCACCTGGACGCAGTCACCAGTTTAGCTGTGGATCCCAACGGCTTGTACCTGATGTCTGGCAGTAAGTATTTATCTGGAAACAGGGAAGTACTAGTGTTTATGTTGGTTAGCGTTTCTTGTAATTACAGCAGTATTGTTCCTTACATAACTGGAGATACAAACTGATAGTGTGGCAAATATCTGAGCACAGAAACCGAAGCCCCCGTCGATCTTTCTTGTGGTAACTTTCACTAAAAGGCAGTTTTAGAATTGTAATGTCTCCCTCCAGCTCTCTTTCTTCCTCTCTCACTCAACCTCCCTATTTCTTTATATTTTTGTTCCTGTTTCTTTATATTTTTGTTCTCACCATCCTCCGCCCTGTTAGGCCACGACTGCTCCATCCGCCTGTGGAACATGGAGAGCAAGACGTGCATCCAGGAATTCACAGCGCACCGCAAGAAGTCGGACGAGGCCATCCACGACGTGGCGTTCCACCCCACCAAGTGCTACATCGGCAGCGCCGGGGCCGACGCGCTCGCCAAGGTCTTCGTATGACCGCAAATCCCAATGGCTAACAGCTGCGTCCGGCTCGAAGGACCATCAAAAAGGGGACGAGTTTTTTTGTAACTGAAGGGAGAGAGTTGGAGCCCAACTCAAAGGCAGTGTGGAAGGAAATGTAGTGAGGTGGATGGGTAACTAGCCACTGGTGTCTGAGTCTCGACCAGTGGCAGTCGAGAGGGATGGTTAGACACCTGATGGTTTGAAGGCTGAAAGGGGTGAGTGTGAGAGCGTTTTGAGAGAAAGAGGGCTACTCTACTATCCTTCCACCCGGGCGGGCCTGGGTGCTACAGCCAAACCAGAAGGAGATGTTGTCGAACATCACAAAGACCAAGCGGATATCCAGGAAATTCTGTACTCTCGTTTAGAAACATTGCGTTCGTTTCCTAACTAACAGAAACACAATAATCGTATTCTACCCCCACCCCACACCCTCCCCGGCCACCCCTAAGACTGCCTGTGTCTTCAATGTCGTCGTTTTGAAAGATTTCATGAAAATGTGCCTTTTTCGTCAGTCTTGCAGACAATGTTATTTTACAATTTGTGTGCAAAGTAGGAGTGGGCAGGGTGTTCAACAACAAGTTATAATTTATTGCCCCACATAGTACTGGACCTTGTCTATTCCATTTGATCCATAAAACTAAGTTTGAAAATAATTATATTTACATCAGATGTACACAGCATATATACAGCTAGTGGTCAATAGTCACAGTACTGTTTAAATGATTGAACAAGGGAGTTGAGATCCACAATGCCCTCCAATCCACTGAAATATACAGTAGCGTGCAGAACTCGAGTCCCCCTGAATAAGAAAAATGGTAAATAAGTTTAAAGAAACCTGAAAGTCAGTTTGAAGTTGAAGTAAAGGCCATGAGCCTGCATTTCCTTGATGTGATTTATTATAGCCTTTTGTATATGTCAATGTGGTTTTGTATATAATCACAACCAATTGGAAATGACTCCATTAATTCATCTCTAAAACAAGTAAAAATGTAGCTTTTTAAGTAGTAGTGCCTATTGTCCATACTCTTGCTTTGCACCCTCTTGAAAAACCAACCCCATGAAAATAATTGAATTGTGTGATGAAACTTTGCTAACAAAATTCCTACATATTAGCCCATATGAATCTGTCACCTAAGTGAGTAAGCCATCCTTGTATTCCAGCTTGCTTTGCTTCGGTGTTGAATCAGTGTTCAAATCCAAATTGCCTGTACACAGCCAAAACACTGACTTACCCAGGCCACATCCTTTCTGCAACTTCATTTAGTTTCCAATTAAATTGTAAATGCTTTTATGCTCCACCTTCAGCTCGCCTAGGTACAAGGAGTGCCTCTTTTGGTGTTTGGGTGTTCCATTCTTTACATAAATAGGACAACAACATTGTAATATACTGTACCAACATAAGTAGAAGCTTTAACTCTTAACAAGATCTGTCCTGTGACACTTTGCTAGCGGTAGATTAATTACTCAAACTTTGTTTCACAATGTAACGGAATCGATTGATCAATGTTGTGGTTTGACCTAATTTGAATACATGCTGCTTTATCGTGTATTTATAGTTGAGCAACCAGACAAACTGCACTGAAAAATGGTTTGCAGTGAAACAATTTATTCATTTGATTATTTTTTTTATTTGAGCTGTGTATTTATTTATGCCTCCGTGTCATTTAAGCCAAAAGAATCAACCAAGTATTGTCTTACAACGACAAGACGCTTCACAGAGAGCCTGCACATGTAAAGTTTCCTGCGACCGTTAAGTTGGCTCTTTCAGCTTATAATGCTAAGTTAGCTATTTTGCTAATGCTAAGTTAGCTATGACTGCTAAGATAGTTTCTTCATAGATATCCTGCTTGCCCCAGTGCTGAGTTAGCCCCTTGGCTCCCATTTTTGACAGCAGAACTGAGGTCTCTCAGTACTCAACTGCACACAAGCTACACTCCTGTGTTTAGGCGATATGACCAGCTCTGGTCAGAAAGCAGGGTAAATGCTTTAGGTAATAACTGTTTGAAAATAGAATTTTGTCAAATTATTTTGAGCAATTACTAGTTTTTTATTTACTATACATGGTTGGTGAAAAAGGTAAATCCTTGTTAAATACAGGTAAATATTTTTTTAAAGAATATTTTCTGTTTTACTTGAACATTTAGGAGTTATTCCTTGGGATTTGTGTACTTTGTTTATTTTGTAGTGGAATGGTTGGAGATTTGCCGGTCTTATCACAAGTTGTATGCCTTTGGTTGTGAGCACTACAAAACAAGACAGATTTTTGTCATTTATTCTCAAAGTTGTCTCATCTGCAGTTGAACATGTGAGAGATTAGGATTTCGCTATCTACCAAATGCTTTGGTCTCTAAAATAAGGACTGTTGAATGACGTGGATGGATCAAAATCTGTGGGGAATTCGGTGTGCTTGCGTTGTACAAAGATATTTTTTCTTTGGTGTCAGGTAATTTTAGACAATGTAAGGGAGCGAACAAAAAACGTGTACAGTTTTAAAGTATATAAAAAAAAAGATATTTATTAACACAGTATATTGAGTGGCTAAACATGGTGATGTGAAATGGAGTCAGTATGTATGGTGCGCTTGTCGTGGTAAACGTACAGTAGTCTCGTCACAACACTGAGTAGTTGAACAAAAGAGGAGTTAGTATATGGCCCCCTGCTGCTCACAATGTGGAAGAACCATATTTCACCAGGTTGGCTCACATTTCATGTCTTTTAATGGGCTGTATGTCCATTTGAATGACAGAATAGTGAGGGCTGACCATAAGCTAGTGTTTCTTTTTGTGTGTTTTTGGTCGTGGAGAACCACTTTAAATACTAGTTTTCTCCAAACTAGTTTGATTGAGCTGTCGTTTTTGAGACCTGTTAGTTCGCTGTGTGTCCATCAAGACTGCATACGGTCCTCAATTGGAACAATAATAACCAAGCAAACAGTGGTCCTCCAGAACCAGTTGTCGGACAAGAACTAGGATTTGAACATAGAATTATCGTGTTATAGGCAGTGTAAAAGCAGAATGCTCTAGTCTAAATAGTGACTCATAGATATGCGTCTAAAATTCACTTGTCCATTCTGAGCAGCAGGGGGTGTTGCTTACAAGCACTACAAAGTGTATGAAAAGAGATCACACAAAACAAAGAGCCTATTAATAACCAATGGGAAAACGAACACAAAGTCCTGGGCCAAGCCAAGTTTGCCTGTTGTAAATCAAAAGTAATTCCCCTTTTAACCTCCAGTTGTATAGAGAATTCTTTTAAGATGTGAATTTGATAAATATGCTAATTGGACTGTACATACAGTACATATAATTATTGTCATTATAGTTTATTCTTTTTTTCATGATGTATTGTATTTTTTCTCAGACGGGAGAGTGACAGATTTATCAATAACAACAATAAAGGAATATGTTGTATATCATACTGGTAATGTAGTATTTGTTTCCCACCTTTAGAATAATGCCTTTCATTGCTTCAACATTCACACATTTTCCATTCAAGTGTATACCTACCGATAGGAAAATGTATTTGATTAATACTTTTAGGTACCCCATATTACATATTAATTGTAATCCAATAGCAATGTTTATACCATGCAAAAGTCCTAAAACATGTTTTGAAAAGTATTATTGTTATGTTAACATGTATATTATTTAAATGCATATAGAGCTGGTATGTACGTAAGTATCATTTGTTGACGATGTAGTACTTCTCCCAGTGTGTAAGAGACCACACACACCAGAACGATGGTCAGCCGAGCGAAGTAGGAGGCCGTTCCATCAATTACTTCCGCCGTGAGGTCATAGGGAACAGTGCCTGTTTTCCATGCCAATTTAACATGTAGAATTGTTGGAAAATGACCAGAAAATGCAACCTGATATTCTGGTCAGAGGCACTCTGTGGTACTCTCAGCTGACTGTCGTTTTGGTGTGTTCTACGTAAGGGTTCAGTTTTGGGGCTGTGAGCTGAACTCTTGACAGATGTTGTGTATGATAGTGGGCACCAGCTTACGGAGGTCATCAAAGTCCTCCATGAAGAACGAGTGCTCCTTGACTGGCTCACTGGCTATGTCTTCTAGCTGCTCCTGGGAAGTCCAAGCAATACCAATGGAGTAGGCAATTATACCTGTTTACACACACATACACACACCATATATCAGTGTCTTGCTCCATTCAAATACTTCCATTCAAATTAACCCTTTCTCTGGCAAGGTAGTCCCTGATGTGATTAAATGGATGAAAGCAATAATGTGGAAAGTGAAACCTTGCTTTCATTCACTCAAGTCACCCAAGGTATATTTTCAGTCTTCAAATGTGGCCTCTCTGCCCTGCTACAATTCTTTTCCACCCCCCCCCCCCCCCATTGTTCCCTCTTAGCCAATCAGCTCTTGACCCTCCCTCCCCACCTTACTTCCCTAACTGTTGAGTGGCCAGAGCAGGAGACCTGACGTTGTCATATGAATGCCGCCAGTGATAACTACTATGACCTTCTGCTTACTCCTGTTCGGTTGGCTGAAAACTTCTCGGGTGGTGAGCGCAATGGCCACCCCCTGTGCTGGTCCCCCGGCTCCAGTAGCTTATCCTCAGAATGGCGTCCAACAGCTCCTTCTTTCCACCATATTCCCCAAGGCATATCTCCAACCTCTGCTCATATGTGTACTGCACTAGCGCCACGTGTGTCCGTGGTGGAGATGTCGACGAGGAAGATGAGGTCATGGGCATTTGAGCCAGGTGCGGCTACACACCAGGCGGGGCATGGAACACGTGTTCCATCAGGGCCCGCGCGGGGGAGAGTAAGGAGAACCAACTGGCAAAGGGCAGGGAGAAGAAGACGCCGGCCCGACACTACCTGAGGGAAGGAGAAAACGGAGGTTGTCAGTTAGTGTGTTTAACTGACGTTTCAAATCATGAACTGAAAGATTCCTCATCAAAAAGATTTGAAAATTGTCCATTACACAATGACGACAACAGTGGTAGGCCTGATCACCGACAACGATGAGACAGCCTATAGAGACGAGGTCAGAGACCTGGCCGAGTGGTGCCAGGACAACAACCTCTCCCTCAACGTGTGCGAGACAAAAGAGCTGATTGTGGACTACAGGAAAAGGAGGGCAGAGCACACTCCCATTCACATCGACGGGGATGTAGTGGAGCAGGTCGAGAGTTTCAAGGTCCTTGGTGTCCACATCACCAATAAACTATCATGGTTCAAACACACCGAGAAAGTTGTGAAGAGGGCACGACAACACCTTTTCCCCCTAAGGAGACTGAAAATATTTGGTATAGGTCCCCAGATCCTCAAAGTTCTACAGCTGCACCATTGAGAGCATCCTGACCGGTTGCATCACAGCCTGGTATGGCAACTGCTCGGCATCCGACCATAAGGCGCTACAGAGGGTAGTGCGTACAGCCCAGTACATCTCTGAGGCCAAGCTTCCTGCCATCCAAGACCTATATACTAGGCGTGTCAGAGGAAGGCCCTAACAATTGTCAAAGACTCCAGTCACCCAAGTCATAGACTGTTCTCTCTGCTACCGCATGGCAAGCAGTACCGGAGCGCCAAGTCTTTTTCCTCCCATTTCTCTGTTTGATGCAGCTGCATATCCTGGAGGGAATCTTATTTCAGTCATTAACTAAAACAGCAGTGTTGGAGAGGCAACAAAAAAATGTAAACACTACTGTGAAGGGATGAGCTTGAAGACAATTCAACTCCCCCGGCTTGGTGTCACTCATGGATTTTAGTGAGTATATGTGTATTATATGAATTTTAAGTAGATCTACAATACAATTTTATGTACATTTCTTTTGATTGTCGTTTTTCAATGCGTTTAAGTGATTTCGATTCTCATGTGTGTTTTTAATAAATGCAGATGAAGGAGGCCTCTTTAGATTAAGGCTGCTATTTAATCAAAGGTTTCTCTGGTAAATCAACCATCTTTGTTTCACAAAGTTAAGTTTGGAGGATTACACAAATCTTAAAAGGAATTCTTGTTAGATACGTATTGTGTCTAATCTCTGCAAACCCATCCCACCCAAACCATACTATTCATATTGTTTTTCTAAGTTGCAATGAGTGTCAGCCTTGCCTGCCTGCCATCCTGTTGCACACAATGGAAATAAGCCTTAAGGCTTTGTGAAGTTTATCCTTTTATGTGTGTATTGTTCCTCTGGCTGGAGCACCTTTTTTATATATATTTTTTAATTGTCAAATAAGTCATTTTAAAATCATGTGTGTGGCAACTCACCCACATTGGAGGTACCCCCTTTTTGGATGATACGTTCTACACAGGTCCTTACATTTCTATTTACTTATTTAACGAGGCAAGTCTGTTAAGAACAAATTGTTATTTACATTGACGGCCTACACCGACCAAACCCGGACGACGCTGGGCTAATTGTGCGCCGCCTTATGGGACTCCAAATCACGGCCGGTTGTGATGCAGCCTGGATTCGAACCAGGGTGTCCGTAGTGACGCCTCAAGCACTGAAATGCATTGCCTGGCGAAAGTGTGCCACTCGGGAGCCCGATTTGAAGATCCCTGGTGCTGGCAACACCAGGGTGTTATTGAAGAAATGGGTCACTGTCAGTGTTGATAGATGATACATTTAATTCATTTAGCACACGCCCTTATCCAGAGCGACTTACAGTAGTGAGTACGTACATTTTTCATACTGGTCCCCCGTGGGAATCAAACCCACAACCCTAGCATTGCAAGCGCCATGCTCTACCAACTGAGCTACAAGTGACCACAGTTCTGTGAGTTGCTTTGTTTGCATGTCCTAATGACCGTATCAAATATCTTGTTCTGACATTTATTTTGTTCTCTTCCAGTTGAAGGGGAAAAGGGAGGCACCGCAGTTGAGTCTGACAACATAATTTATCTCTCTCCCCCTCTCTCCATCATTATCCATCACTCCATCTGTCAAAAATGTCTCTCTCAGGATGTTCATTAAGCATGATGGTGAAGGAGGAGGCCCGGAGTGTGTTCCAAATGGCACACTTCCCTATGTAGTGCTCTACTATTGACCAGGGCCCATAGGGCTCTGTTTTAAGTCTGTTTGACAGCCTTAAGGGGAGTAGTGCTGTATAGATGACGAGTGGTTTGTAGACTACATGGCAGCACCTCACCTTAGTCCATTTTCAGTTAGTTTTGACATGTTGACACCCAATCAAAGCCTAGGAGATGGATGAGTGGCCTGGGGTGCTTCCCAAAAGGCACCTTATTCACTACATAGTGCACTTTTGACCAGAGCACATGGTCAAAAGCAGTGCACTAAGGTTATGTAAGGAATAGGGTGCCATTTGGGATGCATTAGTAGTGCCCATGTCCCAACTAGCACTACCTCTTTCAATCTTTCTTCTGCCCCATCTTATTCTGTTCTTTTCCTGTCCTCCTTTCTCCAACCACTCTAGCAATCGCCTGTTCTGTCCTCTATCCCAGTATTTTGTTTACCTTTCTGCCCATCAGACTCCACTTCTCTCTCTTATACCTCATAAAGGTAATATGTTTATACTGTACTTATAACAGTGGCTAGTTAGATATATCCATTTAGAGTTCAAAATACTGTTTGTAATCAGCACAGTGGGTGGGGGGGACAAAGAATATTTTGAGATACTTAACATTTCTCTCTCGATTTTCCTCTATAGATGCCACTATGATACTCAGAGCTGATACTCAGAGAAGAGAGGTATTCGGTTTTGCACTACAGGATTTTTTCTTATTTTTTGCCTTTTTGAAGGTAAAATGAGCACTCAAACAACATGAGCATGCAAACACCTGTTTCTTTGTATTTATTGTATGTACAGTATATGATTGTGATTTGTTTAAAAGTCACAGCAAAACAATGCAGTGAATAGCCTTCATCTCCTCTTCTTCATAGCAACTGATAGATACAATTACTGGATAAGTTTCCACCTTGTCACTTTCACCTTTGGACTCTTACAAATCAGTAAGACATATATTAACATTAACTGTGTGTGTTACCTGAGTCACGTGCCCCGTGAGTGAACCTGTCAGGGTATAGATAAAGAGGCAGAGGCCAGTCTTTCATTGTATAATCTGTATGGAAAAGAGATTACCAAAAATATAGTTTTTTGGTTTTCAACAAAGCTATGTTAGTGTACTTTTTCATTGAAAGAAACCACCAAAACCAGTAATATATTTGTTAAACACTTTGTTAGGTACTTAGATTTTACCATAATCCTCTGGTTAGTTGAAAACAAAAATAGGCCTGTCATAGGTGGAGATGTGTTGTGTGACAAAACTGCAAATTTTAGTGTATTTTTATTGTCCCCAGCATAAGGTGCACCTGTGTAATCATCATGCTGTTTAATCAGCTTCTTTATATGCCACACCTGTCAGGTTTATCTTGGCAAAGGAGAAATGCTCACTAACAGGGATGTCAACAAATTTGTGCACAAAATCTGAGCTGAATTCTTTTGTTGTGCATATGGAATATTTCTGGGATCTTTAATTTCAGCTCATGAAACACGGGCCCACCACTTTACATGTTGCATTCATATTTTTGTTCAATATAGTTAATCGACAAAACTAACTTCATTGACAGAGTGAAAAGAAGGACGCTTGTACAGAATACAAATATTCCAAAACATGCATCCTGTTTGCAACAAGGCACTAAAGTAACACTGCAAGAAATGTGCAAAGCAATTCTCTTTTCGTCCTGAATACAAAGTATTATGTTTGTGGCAAATCCAATACAACACAATACTGTGTACCACTCTCCATATTTACAAGTATACAGTTGGAGTCGGAAGTTTACATACACCTTAGCCAAATACAGTTTTCAAAATTCCTGACATTTAATCCCAGTAAAAATTCCCTGTCTTAGGTCAGTTAGGATCACCACTTTATTTTAAGAATGTGAAATGTCAGAATAATAGTAGAGAGAGTGATTTATTTCAGCTTTTATATCTTTCATCACATTCCCAGTGGGTATTTGGTAGCATTGCTTTTAAATTGTTTAACTTGGGTCAAATGTTTCGGGTAGTCTTCCACAAGCTTCCTACAATAAGTTGAGTGAATTTTGGCCCATTCCTCCTGACAGAGCTGGTGTAACTGAGTCAGGTTTGTAGGCCTCGCGGTAAATCCTTTTTGAAATCGGAGAGTGTGGTTAGATTAACGAGAGTCTTGTCTTTAAAATGGTGTAAAATAGTCATATGTTTGAGAAATTGAAGTAATAGCATTTCTAAGGTATTTGAATATCGCGCCACGGGATTACACTGGCTGTTGAGTAGGTGGGACGCAAGCGTCCCACTGGCCCAGAGAGCTTAATAACTCTTGAGGTTTCTTGGGTCTCCACTGAATTAGGTAAATCCGCTTTTAGTTTTAATGCAATTTGCAGAACTCATTACAATTAGATGTTGTGCCTCTCGGGCAGTTTAGGGTGTTCATTGAGGACCTAGCAGCAGTTTTTCATAAATGTTGTGTTTTGTATAGATTGCTGTTTTGTTTTACGTTATATTGGCTGTTGTGTTCTTGTGATCAAGGCACCGTTGGGAATGAGACCCTGGCCTCAATGGATTTTCCCTGAATAAATAAAGAAGAAGAATAAAAAAGTAGGTTTACCACATCATTCCTTTGTCAAAGTAAAGACGTACGAGTTCATGTTTTTCTGTCTGTCAAGTCATGTAGACCTATCTTTTTCATAAGAAGAGCTATTAAAGCAGATCACGCTGGAAATCAGCAGGTTGAGTTTACCAGATTCAAAAGCACACTGGAATGTTTACTTCATCCAATGAGTTAACACAGGCCTAACAGCAGCCTTATTATATGGGGGTGTTCCTTTAAAAAGGAAAAACAGGAAAAGCACTAACAGGGCTGCTCAAGTCCACACTTGTCTTACTAGACCTTGATCATGACTCTCAGTTCCATTTCATTACACATAAGAGTCATTGGACGAAGGTGTCTCCTGTACGGGGGAGTTTTGCCTGCGGTAAGGTTTTGGAGGCATGAGGACCTTATCTTTCATATCTGTGAGAAATAATAAAACAAATTAAAGGATACATTGACACCCACCTTTATAGGGTTAGAGTTAGTGTTCGCACACGGCCAGACTGTATATACTGTACATGTTACAGCGCGTGATTACGGAAGACAGACGGAATTAGCTATCTAGCATGCACCAAACACCTGTGTCACGGAAAGAGGCCGCCAGAAACGTTTTGTCACTGAAAAATACTATCGGCTGCAACTGCGACAAAGCCAGGTTAAAACGGTGTACAGTTGCTGTTATATTGCATTTATATGTGATATGAAAGTAAAGGGTTTTATGTTTCTCCAACCGTACCGCAATTTAAAACCGATTCACGGTTAGATGGAGTATTTGGCTGTTTTGGCTGCCAGAACCTACCTCTGAAGATATCCTACACTGAACAAAAATATAAACGCAACATGTAAAGTGTTGGCCCCGTGTTCCATGAGCTGAATATAAAATATCCTAGAAATGTTCCATACGCACAAGAATGTTGAGCACAAATTTGTTTGCATCCCTGTTACTGACCATTTCTCCTTTGCCAAGATAATCCACCTGACAGGTGTGGCATATAAATAAGATTAAACAGCATGATAATTACACAGGTGCACCTTGTGCTGGGGGCAATAAAAGGCCGCTCTAAAATGTGCAGTTTTGTCACACATCACAATGCCACAGACGTCTCAAGTTTTGAGGGAGCGTGCAATTGGCATGCTGACTGCAGGAATATCCACCAGAGCTATTGCAAGAGAATTGAATGCCTCAAACACTGTTTTAGAGAAATTGGCAGTCTGTCCAACCAGCCTCACAACTGCAAACCACGTGTATAGCATCGTGTGGGCGAGCAGTTTGCTGATGTCAACATTGTGAACAGAGTGCCCCATGGTAACGATGGGGTTATGGTATGGGCAGGCATAAGCTACGGACAACAAACACAATCGCATTTTATTGATGAAAATTTGAGATACTGTGATGAGATCCTGAGGTCCATTGTCGTGCCATTCATCTGCCGGCATCACCACATGCTTCAGCATGATAATGCACGGCCCCATGTCGCAAGGATCTGTACACAATTCCTGGAAGCTGAAAATGTCCCAGTTCCAGACATGTCACCCATTGATCATATTTGGGATGCTCTGGATCGACGTGTACGACAGCGTGTTCCAGTTCCCGCCAATATCCAGCAACGTCGCACAGCCATTAAAGAGGGGTGTGGGGACAACATTCAACAGGCCACAATCAACAGCCTGATAAACTCTATGCGAAGGAGATGTGTCGTATGAGGCAAATGATGGTCACAACAGATACTGACTGGTTTTCTGATCCACACCCTGTCACGCTCTGGCCATAGAGAGGGTTTTGTTCTCTATTTTGGTTAAGCCAGGGTGTGACTAGGGTGGGCATTCTATGTGCCCTTTTCTATGTTTTGTGTATTTCTTTGTTTTGGCCGGGTATGGTTTTCAATCAGGGATATCTGTCTGTCGTTGTCTCTGATTGGGAACCATACTTAGGTAGCCTTTTCCCACAGGGTTTTTGTGGGTAGGTTTTTGTTTAGTGTTTGCACCTTACGGAACTGTTTCAGTATTCTCTTTGTTATTTTTGTTTTAGTGTTCAGTTATTAAAATAAGCATGAACACTTACCACGCTGCGTTTTGGTCCGATGATTCATCTTCTTTAGACGACGAAGGTATCTGTGACCAACAGATGCATATGTGTATTCCCAGTCATGCGAAATCCATAAATTAAGGCCTCGTTTATTTATTTCAGTTGACTGATTTCCTTATGTGAACTGTAACTCAGTAAAATCATAGAAATTTGATGTAGCATTCATATTTTAGTTCAGTATATTAGGTCCTTGAACCTTAAAGAGTAATGGTAGGCTCCTTAAAGGAAAATACAGAAATCATCCCGTATGATGCATCATGAAATAAGCTGAAGGAAGCATAAAGATAAAGAAAACATAAATAAAATCTGCCAGCCTGTTTTCCTGTGGGGCATCGAAGACCCTTTCAATGTATTTTTTTCCTTTCTCCCTCTTTTCAACGTCCGACTTGATTTAGACTACTTATTAAAGCAGCCTACAACTTCACCATTGGCACAATCAACCTTGCAGTCAGTCGCCTTTGATAGTAGATTGCGCATGTGGAATGGATTGTTTCGTGCCAAACCCAAAGGTGGCCAACACGTAAGCATATTGCAGGGGCTTGAGAAGGATCTGCTTTTTGTTTTGTATTAATACAGCTCTCTTGGGTATTGTAGCTTATACTTGTAGCCTATCAAGGTAGAACACACTTTAATTCACTTCAACTGTTTCTTATGGTACATGTCCTACCTGAGGTGAAGTTGGTTTGTGTGGAGTTCTTTGGAGTTCTTAGGGGGAACAGATGGATCATTTTTTCACTGGACGAAAACAAGTCAGCCCATGAAGACACGCCTGCCTCAAGTAAAGTTATCATTAGAACTGGTATGTTGCCTATGTGTGAGCTGAGCATCTCAGAGCATTTTCATAAGAGATACACTTACATTTCTGTAATGTCTTGTCCTATATTCGCTAATGAGGTTGAGTTATTATGTTGGACAGGAATTTATTTTAAAAGAGTGACAAAATGAGTATTGATTTTGCAAACATCTTTCAACTTGTTCCCTTTGAATAGAAACAGTTTTATTCACAAGTATAAACACAATTCATTAAGAAAATAACAAACTGTATCAACAGGTATACATACTTACACAAATCAAATACAAAATAGTTATCCTTAACATTACCCCCTAAAATTCAAGTAGCCCCCTTTCAAGTAAATTCCCATGTGTTTTAAAATAAAAAAGTAACACAAAAATAAACAGATTGTTCTTAGAGTCTGTCACATTCCCACTCTGGCCCATCAGACAGATGGGGCACCTCGATAAAGTACATCTCCTTGTTGGCGGGAGGAGTACAGGGGGGGCTCCCCACTCCTGAATCTGGGCTTGGGGCAGCCTTAGTCGCCGTGAGCAGATATGGATTTCCAGGGGCATACTTCATCTCCTTCATCTCCTTCTGGTGATGAGGATGTGCTTTGAGTCCATTGCCTCTTCCGGAGCCCTGGTGAGCCTCGCCTTTCGGCTTAAAACGCTTCAGCTTGACCGTGTCCTTGCCATCGCCGGTGCAAGGCAGCAAGATGGCGACGTCCTTGCGGAACTTGGAGCTGAGGCCGAAGTAGATGAGCGGGTTGTAGAAGCTGGCCGACTTGGCAAAGAGGCGGGTGAAGATGCTGGTGAGGCTGGGTACATGGAAGCCACAGGCCGACCACATGGAGACCACGGCGTACGGCGACCACGCCAGGATGAATGCTGTGCAGATGACAATGGATACCTGGGAGAATGACCTAAGTTAGATTGCCCGTTAAATCATAACCCTTCCTTTAAAGCTTGATCTATATGTAGTATTATTTGTACGTGTTATTTTCTGGATTGTGACACATGTTCACTCTAATATATCTACTCTGGATTGTTTATTGGACTCACTCTGTCATTTCTTGATTTCTTTTTTAGATTTTTGTATTGTATTTGCAAGACATTCTACTGCACTCTTGGAGCTAGTAACATAAGCATTTCGTTGCACCTGCTGTAATTCCTGCAAATCTGTGTATGTGACCAATAAACGTTGATTTGATTTGAATCCTACTCACAATGGTGACGTCCCTTTCAATCTTCCTCTGCCTGTCCGTCAGGTCTCCCTCAGCAGCCATGGCATTGCCTCTCTTCACTGTGTTGATGATGGACACGTAGGTGAAGAGCATGACCAGCACGGGGACGAAGAAGCAGAAGATGAGGATGGAGATGATGTAGGACCTGTAGACGGTGGAGTAGTTGGCTTTGGCCCAGTCGATTTCACACGTTCCATATCCACGATCTAAAAGAAGAAGGAGGAGATTGAGACACAAACACATTGTTCATGTGAAGAATGTTTAACATTTAAGAAGAATTTCCTCAATTTTGGCCCTTAGAAAAGTCAGGGTAAGTGTGGAAAAAAAAGGTCCACATATGTCAATGTGGTCAGTTCTCGTTTAAAGATTGTCTTCTGCCAACGTTTTAGATAACTTGCTTAAGGGCTATTCTTGTTTTGTCGTCATTGTGCACATACAAATCTTGAAAATGTTGCCCAACCAGAATGTTACAAGAACCTAACACAAGTAAGTGCCCCTGTATCAAATAGTATGTCACATCATTACAAGCCATGTTCATCTCACCTGTGTAACTCCCCCAGCCCAGAAGGGGTGCTCCCGACCAGAACACAGCCCCTGACCAGATGAATATTAGGCACATGCCTATGGTTGTGTTGGTTATGCAGTGAGCTAGGTAAAGGAAAAGAGTTGACAGTTAAAAGAAAGGTTCCCACAAGAACATTATGTCTGACCAGAACATCTAGCCTATAGGGGGCATTTTTCTGGAATGATTGAGATGAAGATTAAAGGTTAAGGTTGTGTAACAGTGTCTTACCTTTACTCGGATGGCATCCCTTGATGTATCTCGTGACACTGATGACAGTCAAAGTATTGATGCTGCTGAGGCCAAAAACCAAGGTGAAGAAGCCGTCCACCTGGGAAAGACCAACAGTACTGTTAGGGATGCTTAGAGGGGAAACGTGCAGGGAAGAAAATCTCCAAACAAATACAGTAGAAAAAACAGACATCCACTTTTTCTTGCAGAAGTTGAAGGACCCCAATCACTCAGAAGATCAAGTTGAAAACAATTATCCTGCTGTTGAATACTTGTCTGGATTCTCATGTACTTGACAAATCCGTCATTAACCAATTACTGATTTTGTGTGAATAGGGCTCCTCTCTACTTTTGCCTACTCCTTTTCTTGGTTGTTCAGTTTTCAGTTCACCCTGATGGACATTTATATAGCCCGAACACAGAAAGGCTGATCTAGCTACATTGAATGGAGTTAAAGATCGGTCCATCACAGCTATGGTCAGCAGTCGTGAGTATGTCTGATCAAGATCGACAGCTTCTACCGAATTAACTTCTCTTCCTAGTAGAGACAGGATCAAATCTACTTTGACTGATCGGATTACTTAATCTAATCTAATATATTTACATCCAAGCCCCTTCACTTTTGCCTCACGGTCAGATACACTTTGGAGGACAATGCAAAGTCTATTGGAGGAAAAATCTTGGACCATAATTTAAAAAACACCTGGTGGGATGCTTCGAGCAACATAGCATTTTGGGGTTTCTCCATAATTGGAAACAAACCTGGGTTCAAATGCTATTTCAAGTATCTCAATTCCTTTTACATGTATTCAAAGTAAGTATTCAGATATAGTTTATTTGAAAAGGCAAGTAGTTGAATATTTTAATGTATTTGGAAATACACTTGGAAAGTATTTGAAAATACTCTCAAATACAATTTGGTAGAGTTGGTTTTAGAAATAACCATTCAAATACTTCAATAAAAGTACTTGTTTTGGGCTGTGTATCTAAAAAAACTAAAATACACAGAAAAAATGTATTTTAAATACCAGATACTCAAATACACATGTATTTGAACCCAGGTCTGGTTGGAAAGTAGTCACATGTCAGAGTTCATGTCCCATCATGCATTTTACTTGCTGCTTGTTAGGGTAAGTGTACCTATTAAGCCCACTTCCATCTTTGGACAAAAAAATAAATAAATACATTTCCTGCTGTTTAATGTTTCAACCAATTCATCTGATTGTTATTTCCATAACATGTTTTATTCTAAGACAATCAGATGTTTTAGACATAACTGTCAATAACGTTATAATAAGTTCCTACTAGTGGTCAATTTCAAAGCTTCAAAAAAACTTTGGTGTGGAGGTGACTCATAATCACTTTTTTTTTTTTTTACATTTTCTGTACCTTTTCAGATAAGTGATCACACTTCATGTAAAATTAAGAGATGAATGTGTTGATATATGCACAAGATAGTATACTACATAGGTATTAATGCCTATTTCTTGCCAATTGAAAAGATGGGCTTTTCATGCTAGCGGTCGTACCACGTCAGTCAATACAGTCAAACATAACTTGGTGAACCACAATAATATAATAGATCTTAAGCACTCACAGCTCACATTTCTTTATGCATTGTGTCTTATTTTACTGTTAAATTAACCTTGCATTGTTATACATGGATGCCTTTTTTGTAAATTTGACATTTATCTCAGGTGGGCTTAAAGGGTACAGTAGCACAAAAAGCACTCTATACAGAATATAAATTAAAATAAAATAATATTGTTCAATATGATCAATACTAACATCACATAATATTGTAGTCTATAGTGCATATTTATACTCCTGAGATGAATCTCTAGTACTATTTCCTGAGTACTTTATTATTTTGTACTTTGGGGTTCTTCCCGCTTTTATCTATGGTGCTTTAATAAGTCCAGTAGTTTTAAACCTGCGACTGCCTCCTGCCTACTCCTCTCTACACTTGTGACAATATTGTTGTCCCTCATTCATCCAGGTGTTTCTATTTTTGGGTAATACAACCGTAGAGAGGGAGATTTTAAACTGTCTTCAGACTGGCTTTAGGAAGACAAGTTCAACTAATGAACAAGAAAAAGACTACAGTAAATGTGAACCAGCATTCAGATAATTCATTCAAAGTTGTTTGTGTTATGGTCTTTGTGCATGTCGTCTTATCTACAGAGGGCCGGTGAGGGTGCATGTTTTTGTTCTAACCAAGCAGTAACACTGATTCAACTTATCAAGTCTTGGTTGAAGTTTATGACTAGTTGATTAGTCAAATCAGGTCTGTACTGGTTGGCATGAACAAAAGCCTGGTTTATAAGTTGAATCAGGTCTGTACTGGTTGGCATGAACAAAAGCCTGGTTTATAAGTTGAATCAGGTCTGTACTGGTTGGCATGAACAAAAGCCTGGGCCCGCATTGTTCTCTGCGGATACGATTGGACACCCACTTTTATGAGTGCTACTTCCATGATGAATAGTAATGATCAGTTGATTTGAAGAACTTTAGGGGAGATTACTATAATTTATGTTTACATAAGATATGACAGTTTGTAAGTTTTCAGCATTACGGTTAGGATTATTTAAGAGGTGGGATTATTTGGGACACCCATGGGCTTAAAGGGTACATTCGGTAACCAACTTCTTAAGGATCCGCCCCTTTTTTTCAATTTTCGCCTAAAATTACATACCCAAATCTAACTGCCTGTAGCTCAGGACCTGAAACAAGGATATGCATATTCTTGATACCATTTGAAAGGAAACACTTTGAAGTTGATGGAAATGTGAAATTAATGTAGGAGAATATAACACATTAGATCTGGTAAAAGATAATACTAAGAAATTTATTTTTTTATTTTTTTGTACCATCATCTTTGAATGCAAGAGAAAGGCCATAATGTATTATTCCAGCTCAGGCGCAATTTAGATTTTGGCCACTAGATGACAGCAGTGTATGTGCAAAGTTTTAGACTGGTCCAATGAACCATTGATTTTCTGTTAAAAATGTTGTATCAAGACTGCCCAAATGTGCCTAATTGGTTTATTAATAACTTTTCAAGTTCATAACTGTGCACTCTCCTCAAACAATGGCATGGTATTCTTTCACTGTAATAGCTACTGTAAATTGGACAGTGCAGTTAGATTAACAAAAATTTAAGCTTTCTGCCAATATCAGATGTCCTGGGAAATGTTATTCTTACTTACAAACTCCTGCTAATCGCATTAGCGCATATTAGCTCAACCATCCCGCGGGTGGGACACCAATCTGTAGAGATCCTTAAGAGGACTTTCCACATATTTTAACAAATATTTTTCTGTTATATAAAGAAATTGGGTAAATCAAGTCATAAAAATTCACGAGAGATTCATCTTTCATATTATCTCCACCTTTCCTACAACAATTAGGACACGTATATGTTAGAAATGTCTAAACTTAGATTTTGGTGGGCTTAATATGTACACTTATCCTATAGTCTCATCTTTGACAACTCTCCCCTCACTCTGACCCATACATTCAATAATCCAGCTTTCAGTGTCATGACCTCAGGACCACTTTTCTTTCTCAGAAGAAACTCTCCTCTCTCTTCCTCATCTGCCCTCTCTGCCCTGTTACTTATTGTATTTTTTTAACATAATTTCTGTCTCTCCTTTTAGCTCGTTTTCACAGTAGTTTTCATTTGGTTGTTTTCCTATTGTTTTTAGCATTGGCCAATAGTAAATGAAAATATTATTGTTCAGTGTTAGTTGGACATTATTCAACTACGATTTGTCCCAAACAAGCAGCAACACCTGCTTGGGGAAATAACTGTAATTGACATTGAAACACACACACACTGTTGTTGTGTTAACACGTTTGATACAAATAGAACAGGGATAACATTGTAATTTCACAGACATTGCATTCATTCATTGGATTTTTTTAAAGTGGTATTTTCTCACATTGTGCACCAAAACAAAAACCCATCTGGTAAATTGATTGATAGGCTTGAACTAAAATGTATATTTTCAAGAGGCCCCAATAAAACAAGGTAATCGATAGTGCCCGTCAATCACGTGTACGCAAGCCCTTGTGCAAATCATGCTTCCTCTTTATCAAATGCTATAAGCATGTACCAGACCTTAACCATCCATCTATGTTTGGCTGTTGATGTGGCTAAAGCATTCTTATTCCCCCCTAAGATAGTGTTACAATTCTCTTACTTCAGGTAAAGAATACAGACATTTTCTCCTGTGCTGTAGTTAACAATATAATACCCTTGTGACACCTGTCCGGAGTACCCATTGTTAATGTTCTATTCGTAACCAAGTAATAATAGAAAGGACTATCACTCCAAAGAACCATTGTGCAGTGAAATATAATGATCTGTTGCAACACATTTCTATGCTTTATCCATTGTGTTATGTTTACTTAGTCTTCCATTCTGAGTGGACCGTTGATATTCTTAACTAGGCAATTAGCAGGAAATGACAAAGAACTGGCAATAGAAACAAAGCCATAGAGCAGTGTTTTTGCAAATCTGCAACCGTAAAGGTAAGTTGTCCTGTTTGTGTATTTGACATTTGTGAAAAGGATGGCGAAGTTAGCGTCTCTCAGTGACATCACCTTCCAGGAGACTTGAACTACTAAAGTCGTCTCCAATCATGCCATGTTTTATAGGATAGCGGTAATGTCTGTGTCTTGTGAGTATTGCTGTGAGTGAGTGTATAGGATGACACATGCAACACATGACCATTCACATACAAAACAAATTTGAAGCCTCTCAATTCTCAAAACAACTTTTCCTCATTGCCTACCTGGCATGTCCAGATGGAGTTAACCAGGTATCCGCTGTCCCGGAACACATTGAAGATCTCCAGGATCCCCCGGGAGTAGCCAAAGACGGAAATACTGGCGTCGGAGATGGCCAGGTTAAAGGTCAGATAGTCCGTGGGCTGCAGCGACGCACGCTGCTTGTACAGGACGAAGATCACGATACTGTTGCCGAACCACGACATCCAACCTGACGAGGAAAAAACCCATTGACATACTAACTAATTAGCTTCATATAGCTCTTTTCCAGACGCTAAAAGCGCTACATAGATGGAAGTTCGCCCCATCTATCACCAGCATGTCCCCCACTACCTACTGAGCAAAGGCCTAGTCAGTCTTGCGAAATGTCATGGAATTGTAGTCACACCACACAAAATGCGGGTCATAAAGCAGCATGAAGCATTCAGGTGACAAAGCGCCTCATCTGTGATTTTAACCTACTGACCTCTTCAGACACTACATATTCAAATCCCAAAATTAGCATAAACCTTCATTAAATTTCCTTCAGAGCTAATAGTAGGTGCACTGAGTAGCCTACCTATACTGTAAATAAAATTACAGTCGCCCTATTGGTTTCAAAAGTCAGGATCAATTTAAATCAATTTGCACCAAATAACAGGCGGTTACACGTCTTTCTGCCCTCTCTTAAAGAAGGTCAGATTAGCTGGCTGCCATCCTTTCTTGATTGACTATTTTCACGGCTTAGACAGGATCTGAATGACTGCAGGATTCACCCCTCTTTACCAGGAGAAGATTTGTCCTGGTCTACTTATAGCACCAAATCCACTAACCGTTGCCCATACACTACACTGACAGTAACAGTAGTATAACAACTGCAATAACAAAGGTTTCTGGTATTGGTGATTTGTATTCTGCAGTGCAATCGAACTCTTCAGCCATGCAATTGTTGTATATTGCGATGTCAAAATATGGTAGAGTAAAAAAGAACAAGATAAATGTAGGCTACACTCTGAATATTTTATTTTGACAATTGGTAAAAAGTACTGTCATTCATCTTACCTTAACGTTTAGGTAATAACATATAAATGATGAAGTGGTAAACAAGCCATTAGTGACATATTTCCAGATTATTTGCCATGAAAGCAAAACTAAAGCAACTCTTTGCATCATAAAAGCAAAGCTGCATTTTAAAAACGAAATTACATTCCAACTACATGAGCAAGTTCTCCCACCTAGCACCAGCAGGTATATTCCTATAATGGTCTCCCCTTGATCCGAAAAAGGTGGGTCTTTATTCGACATGGTAAAATTGTTATTCCTCCATGGACTGTTAGCCACTTGAAAAGCATTATTGACTGACATTTTGTTGTCCGAACGTTCCAGCTGCCGAGACATACACGGAGCTGCGCAGCTCTCTGCTTGCAAAGACACAAAGGTGCGTCCTCTGAGAAAACACTTGACCGGCTCCTCTTTCTCTAAATCCAGGCTAATATTATTAGTCGGCGCACAGTGTATTGCCTGAGAGGGATGACGTGTACTTCGCTAATCCCAATTATACCCCGAGGTTGATGCCCTGCGGGGGGGAAATCACTTGTTGTTTCTGATTTGAGCTATGTTGTTTTGTCCTCGAGGAAATTGATTTGCAACTAAGGAAGCGTCAGTGTGTTTTTGTATTTGGGTGAAGTTGTAGGCTAAGCACAAGTTGTCGTGGGTTTTATTTACTACATGACCAACTCAGTTTAATATAACCCAGTGTATAATGAAAAATATTAGTACAGTTGCCAGCCTACACGTTTTACAGGGACGCGCTGCTGTCAAATTGAGAGCAAGTCAGCGACTGCAGACAAGGATTTCCATGTAGCCTACATCCGCTGTCCAAGGTGCTGAAAATGAGAGAGCTTGCAATTAATAATGCCTTTACTTGTCTTTAAAGTCGAAATACGTTGTTGCAGTGACTGAGGCAAATAAATTATATCAGGTCAATTAAACCTACATTTCTTCATATTAACCTACTTTTTGAAACGTGTATATATTATTAAATGTGATTATGGCATTGGGCGAAAATTATTAGAATTCCTTAACAAAAATAATTTTAGGCATCTTAAATACATGGCTGTTGTGTACTAAAATAGTCTGTCTAATTTAGCTTTTCGCCTTTAGAAAATGTATTTAAAAGTGAATGCTTAAATATAAAAAAATGGATTAATAATATTTTTCAGATTGTTTTCTATCTATACTGCCTTATAATGCACAGATAGTGCTACACAAATGTCGTTGCTAGATGTTGTGTTAACTGTGTTAGTTTAGTGCTCATAAAGGTTTAATTTTCAACTTTGTGTGCTAACTTTCCAGTTTCCCGTACTGCATGTATGCATTTTGTTGCATGTGTGAATTTGTATGCTGAATTTCCATGTAAATGGACAATAAATTAGACTGAACAAAAAATATAAAACGCAACATACAACAATTTCAAGGACTTTACTGAGTTACAGTTCATATACGTCAGTCAATTGAAATACATTCATTCGGCCCTAATCTATGGATTTCACATGACTGGGCAGGGGCGCAGCCTTGTGTGGGCCTTGGAGGGCATAGACCTATCCACTGGGAAGCCAGGCCTAGCCAATCAGAATTAGTTTTTCCCCACAAAATGGATTTATTACAGACAGAAATATCCTCAGCACCCCCCTCGGATGATCCCGCAGGTGAAGATGTAAAGGGTAACTGGTGGCAGGGAAGTCAGACGCAGGAGAGCAGAACTAGGTAGTAGCCGGAGCAGTTTAATCCAAAAACCAACGGCATAGAAATACAACAGAATATGGGTACAAAAAACCCGACGCGCACCAGTAAACAAGTGCACAAGCACTTACAACAAACAATCCCACACAAAGACATGGGGGGAACAGAGGGTTAAATACACAATAAATAATGATAGAAATGGAAACCAGGTGTGTAGGAAAACAAGACAAAACAAATGGAAAATGAAAAGTGGATCGACAATGGCTAGAAGACTGGTGACGCCGACCGCCGCCCGAACAAGGAGAGGAAACGACTTCGGTGGAAGTCGTGACAGAAGAAGCCGGATGTGGAGGTCCTGGGGTGGTGTGGTTACACATGGTCTGCGGTTGTGAGGCCGGTTGGACGTATTGACAAATTCTCTAAAACAACGTTGGAACCAGCTTATGGTAGAAAAATGAACGTTCAATTCTCTGGCAACAGCTCTGGTGGACATTCCTGCAGTCAGCATGCCAATTGCACGCTCCAACAAAACTTGAGACATCTATGGCATTGTGTTGTGTGACAAAACTGCACATTTTAAAGTGGCCTTTTATTGTCCCCAGCACAAGGTGCACCTGTGTAACGATCATGCTGTTTAATCAGCTTCATGATATGCCATACCTGTCAGTCAGGTGGATGGATTATGTTGGCAATGGATAAATGCTCACTAACAGGGATGTAAACAAATTTGTGCACAAAACATATTTTGTATGTATGGAAAATGTCTGGGAATTTTTATTTCTGCTCTTGAAACATGGGAACAACCCTTTACATGTTGCGTTTATATTTTTGCTTAGTATATATTGTATCCTCAAAAGCTAAATGGAACATGGTAGACATAAAGCAGGGCTATTCAACTGGCGGCCCGCTGGCCAGATCCGGACCGTTTATTAATTTAGACTGGGCCTTTGATCAATATTGAACATTAATAAAAGATATGCAAAAAAATACCTGCCAAAATCTGAAGTTCTGTTCCAAAATTACAAGCACTACTGTGGTTGTCTATGGTGTGGTTTCTAGCGCCTATGTGGAATGTTGATAATTTTTTCTTCATATGAATTTGGCTCTAGTGTTTAAATGATTTAAGCTACAAAATAGTATGACCCCATTCCTGAGAGCTATGACTCTCAGGAACATGCTTTCTAGTTTCCTCTCTGATGCTCACAAGGACTCGTTAAAAGGGAGTGAGGGAAATTACTGAGGGAAATGAATTCAAAGCATACTTCCTTCAGCCTGGAATTTTACATTACCTGATTTGAGATACTTAGCTTTCAGATGATTTTAAAATTACTTACTTTTTTAAACCAATTTACTTTTAATTAAGAAGCTTTTAATAGCTATTCAAATAAAATAAAAATGGTGAGCGAGCGTTGTGCCTTTTCCTTTTCAATGATTATCAAATGTTTTGGTTGCACCTCGACTCTCGTTGGTTGAGCACTCCACTTCTTTCCTAATTACTTTAGGTGTGTGTGCGTTGCTTTTTCATACAGTTCTTCTGAAGAATGTGGAAATTGTCCGGCCCCCCTGCAATGAACTTTTTTTACATCTGAAACCATCTACATACTTTTTTGTTTAGTTTGACCGTTCTTTGGTAACCTCAGGCTATTCATGATGGTTTTGTTATTGCACTATGTTGTGTTGATTGTGAAAGGTGTGAATATAAGATGTCAACTGTATTTAAGGCCCGGTTTGTGGATTGATACATGCAGTAGCTGGTAGACATTTGTATAGTGGGAGACGCTCCAAATTCTTTGCCTTGAACTGTAAAGGGAGACGTCAAACTGTGTACATAGGTCATCCCTTCACTGTCATGGCTGCTCTCCTAGGGTCAGGCCCATTAGGAGCTTACTGAGCTAATGTGACCTCAGAGAGACATGTTGCTGTCGTGTAATGTTTAACGTTAAACTTTGGCACAGTGAACAGATCCCAGATCTGTGCCTTGGGGCTACATACGTTTTACCTGGAGTAGAGAGTTGTGCAATGTCAGAACAAGTGTACACTAGTAAAATTGAAGGTGTGATGTGGAAATGGACCTCATGAGCTGAACACACACCAGCCGTGTCTTGATACCCATTGTTATACACACACACACCAGACAGCTCGATAGCCACTGTCCCTGCATGTAACATCTGTAGCTTTCAGACTCATAGCAGCTGGGTTCATTCATGAAATGAATTATATTAAGTAATTCTATCAAACGTCAGCCATAACCAGGAAGCCCAGTCCTCCCTTTCACCTAAGCCAGTCTAAGTGCACTCCTAGACTACCTAATTGCACGTAACACCTAGCTGAGCGCACCAAGCTTACGCATGGGAATGCAATTATGGTGTCGGCTTCAAAGCCTTTATTACGCTAATGATCCAGACAGAGGACCCTTAATTTAGTGAGTCATGGTTCATGAGTAATGTTCTGATGGAAGTTTTCAATGAGGGCTCTTACATGCGTCAGCACACAACCCATGCCTTGACCGCTGATTCTCTTTCTCTCTCTTTCTGTCTCTCTTGGATTCATGGGTCTTTTTCTTTCTCTCTTCCTTTCTCTCTCGGTGCCACATGTTTTTATTTAATAGTGTATCATATGTTGAAATGTCATGCCGAAAGGAAATTCACTAAATAATGCACTGTAGGCCATAAATACATAGAGTTTTCAGTTTTCTGGTACAGAGCATTTCCTACTGTACAAAGCCTCAGTTTAGGCTGCCAATTTATGACGCTTCCTCCAAAGCTTAATTTTACCATGGCAACTCAAAGGAAATTGCTTGTGAACCAATTATATTGAAGACATTTTTACATAAGAAAAGTAACACCATTAGTTGTCAGAGTAGGTGTTATATCCAACTCCAAGCTGAAAGCACGTTGAATGTGCACATCTGTCTCTCTACTCACTCTCTTTCTCCCTCTCTCCTTTCTATTTCTACAGTATCACCACAGGATTTCTGTTCTTCTCTCCTCTAATGTGGTCGTATACGAATTCCCCTCTCTCTCCATCTGACAGGGGTGCAAATGGAAGCCTTTTGGCCTTAGCGATGGGTGTTAATGACTCCCCTCCTGTGGCGTGTATGGGGAGGAAGCGTAGGATTGAGGGTGTCGGGAGGCGGACAGGGATTCATGTCAATTTAACGGCGCAAATAGCATTAAGTGATCAGAGCTTAAAGTGGAACTGACAGCATTTTAGCAACATGAAATCGGATTCAAATCTGTTCATACACACCCACAGGAACAATATGACACTTTTAAAAAACATTTTCTGACATGTGAGCACTTACAGTTGAAGTCGGAAGTTTACATACACCTTAGCCAAATACATTTAAACTCCGTTTTTCACAATTCCTGACATTTAATCCTAGTAAAAATTCCCTGTCTTAGGTCAGTTAGGATCACCACTTTATTTTAAGAATGTGAAATGTCAGAATAATAGTAGAGAGTGATTTATTTCAGCTTTTATTTCTTTCATCACATTTCCAGTGGGTCAGAAGTTTACATCCACTCAATTAGTATTTGGTAGCATTGCCTTTAAATGGTTTAACGGGTCAAATGTTTCGGGTAGCCTTCCACAAGCTTCCCACAATAAGTTAGGTGAATTTTGGCCCATTCCTCCTGACAGAGCTGGTGTAACTGAGTCAGGTTTGTGGGCCTCCTTGCTCGCACACCCTTTTTCAGTTCTGCCCACAAATTTTCTATAGGAGTGAGGTCAGGGCTTTGTGATGGCCACTCCAATACCTTGACTTTGTTGTCCTTAAGCCATTTTGCCACAACTTTGGAAGTATGCTTGCAGTCATTGTCCATTTGGAAGACCCATTTGCGACCAAGCATTAACTTCCTGACTGATGTCTTGAGATGTTACTTCCACATCATTTTCCTGCCTCATGATGGCGTCTATTTTGTGAAGTGCACCAGTCCCTCCTGCAGCAAAGCACTCCCACAACATGATCCTGCCACCCCCGTGCTTCACGGTTGGGATGGTGTTCTTCGACTTACAAGCCTTCCCCTTTTTCCTTTCAAACATAAAGATGGTCATTATGGCCAAACAGTTCTATTTTTGTTTCATCAGACCAGAGGACATTTCTCCAAAAAGTACAATATTTGTCCCCATGTGCAGTTGCAAACCGTAGTCTGGCTTTTTTATGGCGGTTTTGGAGCAGTGGCTTCTTCCTTGCTGAGCGGCCTTTCAGGTTATGACGATATAGGACTCGTTTTACTGTGGATAGGATACTTTTGTTCCCGTTTCCTCCAGCATCTTCACAAGGTCCATTGCTATTGTTCCGGTATTGAATTGCACTTTTCGCACCAAAGTACGTTCATCTCTCGGAGACCGAATGCGTCTCCTTCCTGAGTGGTATGAAGGCTGCGTGGTCCCATGGTGTTTATACTTGCGTATTATTGTTTGTACAGATGAATATGCTACCTTCAGGCGTTTGTAAATTGCTCCCAAGGATGAACCAGACTTGTGGAGGACTATAATTATTTTTCCGAGGTCTTGGCTGATTTATTTTGATTTTCCCATGATGTCAAGCAAAGAGGCACTGAGTTTGAAGGTAGGCCTTGAAATACATAAACTAGTACACCTCCAATTGACTCAAATGATGTCAATTAGCCTATCAGAAGCTTCTAAAGCCATGACATAATTTTCTGGAATTTTCCAAGCTGTTTAAAGGCACAGTCAACTTAGTGTATGTAAACTTCCGACCCACTGGAATTGTGATACAGTGAATTGTAGATATGGTCATTTTCACATTTTTATAAATTCATAGAACATTTGGGAAAGACATATACTAAAGCATTTGTAAAAATTCTAAGCAATATAGAGTGGGAAATCGGCCGTGTGCTTGGACAATTAATAGACTGCGGCAAATAAAACCTAATAAAATCATGTCTTGTCCAGGACCAGTGTCTACGCAGACCGGTGCGCCATAGCCAATCAGAGCTACAGCAGGCCTATATGCAAATGATCAATTTTCTGCACGGGCCTGCCATCATTCCCTTTGAACTGGACTGTGTGTTTACAGACAGTATCAACAGCGCGACTTTAGATCATTAAAACGCATTCGCCAAAAGCCACCTGAATGGATTTCTGCAAATATGTAAATACCACGTGAGTCCTCTTACATTTGGGAACTTCAGTCCTATTGATCAAACAACCATGCAAAGGTAGGCTCTCTCCATCAGCTGCCTATGCACATCAACAACAACGAGATCAACAAGTAATGCTAGCCAGCGCGAGATGAGCTCAACTCTGACGAGGGAACGCTAGATAAACTCTCTCAAACTTGTTCAGGTAGATGGCCGTCAAAATTGCACTGAGAAACGATGGGGAATAGTAACCTGCTTGTCCTTCTGCAGCTTGCCTGCCAATGCATGCGTGTCCCAACCCACGTTTTGACAACTGAATGGGAACTTGCCTGCCTGCCAAATACATTTGATTGACAACTAAGATATATGCTAACAATGGATAACAGTCGTTCAAGTTCAGCATAGCAGAGTTAAATAAAAAGCTAGCTAGCAAAGCGATTCACATTTTTTGCTAGCTAACCAAATGACACCTGCATCTCTAGCTTTAACCACTGAAAAACAATATGGGGAGAAAAGTCGGTCACTCACCCACTCCTCCAATAACATGACATCCTCCCAGCAGCTAGCTAGCTAGTTAATGTTAGACTGTGTTTTTAGCTTGCTAAATAAATAGATATGCTAGATCAGGGGTGTTAAACTCAATCAGTGCATAGGCCATATTGAAGAAACATAACGAATTCACGGGCCAGTCATAGCCTATTTGGTTTTGGTTTTTAAACATATAACTGCGACCCAAATTTGCCATTGTTTTATTTAAAAAAAAATATGGCCCTTTATAATGTACAAAGTATACTGTATATAGCATTTTAACATTATTAAAACAAGAGTCAAATAATATTTGTCCAGACTTTGCTTGTAAGCTTGCAGATGTGCATGATATGCTGCCACCCAAATCAAAAAGTATCTCATATCTCCAAATAACAAAAAAACGTAGCTATAGGTTGTTGAAACATTTAAACTTAAAAAATTTTTTTACTTTTTTTTTAACTGCATGGTTCACCAGTGTGATTGAATGTAGCATTGCAGTATGGTGCACTCAAATTGTCTTGTAGTTGAGTAGCCAGCCTTGGCTACTGCACAAATGTTGCTGTAAAGGCCTACATGTTTCACCTTTGCATGGTGTTTTGTTGCAGGTTTAGTTTTTTGGTAATTCATTGTCAAGCTTTAAAAACTGAAGCCAGACTGCAACATTTTAGTAGACTAGCCAGTACTGTGGCATGTGTCTACACACTTGCCCTCCGCTGCACGCTGTAAACGGGACAAACAAAAGCAGCCCAATTGAAGTTGAATTCAGCTATGCAAGAACATCAGGCTGTAATTTTATAAAGTAGATGACTCGACTGTTAAGTCGCTTGTGTCCTATTCGGCCTTGACACGTACATGGACCTATTAGCCACGTTTTGATTCACATTGCTAGTTTGATTGTATTGACATTCCCAGGCTTATTTATAGTCGTCCTTTTTTGTTCAAAATAGTGAGTCATTGAAACTGAAACAATGCATCACGAATGGCAGCAAACAATGTACCAGGCCAGCGGTGATTTACAACCTGATAGCAATATTATTTGGACTACCAAGAAATGTATTGGTGAATTATATTAATAATGCATTGAACTGCATCCATCTATTCAGCCAACAATGCCTTAGTGTATGTCATGGAACATGGAGTCAAATAGAACCTATTTTCAAAACCTCTTATAAAGTTGGTTTTGTAGCATAAACTAGGAATTGTATATTTTTAACTATTATGATTGTCTGTTTGTTTCAGAACTGTAAAGTAGTTAAAATGCTGTCAGCTCCACTTTAACCACTGCATCAGATGAGCAGAATGCCTGTTAATGAGTGATGGAAAACAATGGGCCTCTACAGGGAAACCCTGATAGAGACTGTCAGTCTGAGGGGGGAGTTTAATAATCAAGTGTTGTTTCAAGGTTATTTCATGTTAGTATACATTTGTAACGTGATCGCGATGTACAGATATCAAAGCAGTTAGCACAAACACGCACAGTTTAAAACGATACATACTCTGGGCTCCACTTGACCGTGGTCAACAAGGGCCTATTTGTTTAGCCTACCATCTCTATGCTAATGTCAGGAAGTGTTCGTGAATGGATGACTCGTAGCTCTGTGATTTTTAAACGTTACGTTTTGTTCCCCTCTCAAATGAATCTTCAATGAAGTTTAGAGCGAGGAGAAGCTCAGGATTTTCTCTCCCTCTTTGTCAACACTCACTGCCTTTTTAGCAGTGGGGAGGATTACTCTCAATGGCAAGTTTTTTGGGGGAGGGGAATTTTTCTATCATTACAATGGTCAAACCATTGTCTGTCATGGAATAAAAACAGCAGTTTTGGGAACATACTCCAACCAGTGTGCAGTCAGATGAATTTTGTTTTTTACTTTAATACAGCACCTGTAGCTGCATGCTGTTTCTTAAAAACGTGGTTGACAACTCTGATGAAAGTATTTGGGGTTATACGGTGCCATTTGTTGATCCTGGCTGTCTCGTATTTAACTCCAATTAAATAGCTTCTAATCCCATCCCAGTCTGTCCTTGGAACTGTCCCATTATGTAGATTAGGGTTGGGTGGAGACTGGAATGACACGTCGTCCCATCGCCTGTCCCAACATCGCTGGTATACGATTGTAGATCAACGATGTGAACAATGTGTAATGCAGCCTGTCATGCACAAACCACCGATTATTATTATTATTTTTTTTATCTAATCATTCAACTACAATGTGGAAATCACCTTACCAATATTGTATTTTCTTGTGTGCAAATAAATAAATATAAACCAATCATATGGTGATATGTGGTACCGTTCCGTCTGAACGTGTTTTCAGTAGGCCTACAGCAGGCAATATTGTTACCCCACTCCGCAGTCTATTAAAGCCAGAAAAGGTCAACTTGCTTGTGTTCCTTGGCAGAAACCTTTAGGTAGTCCCTGTCCCCAAGAAAGCGAAGGTAACCTGCCTAAATGACTACTGACCCGTAGCACTCACGTCTGTAGCCATGAAGTGCTTTGAAAGGCTGGTCATGGCTCACATCAACACCTTTATCCCAGAAACCGTAGACCAGGTGGTATGGATAGGTAACAACACATCCGCCACGCTGATCCTCAACACAGGGGCCCCTCAGGGGTGCGTGCTCAGTCCCCTCCTGTACTCCCTGTTCACTCACGACTGCACAGCCAGGCATGACTCCAACACCATCATTAAGTTTGCAGATGACACAACAGTGGTAGTCCTGATCACGACAACGACGAGACAGCCTATAGGGAGGAGGTCAGAGACCTGGCCGTGTGGTGCCAGGACAACAACATCTCCCTCAACGTGATCAAGACAAAGGAGATGATTGTGGATGACAGGAAAAAGAGGACCAAGCAGGCCCCCATTCTCATCGAAGGGCCTGCAGTGGAGCAAGTTGAGAGCTTCAAGTTCCTTGGTGTCCACATCACCAACAAACTAACATGGTCCATATACACCAAGACAGTCGTGAAGAGGGCACGACAAAACCTATTCCCCTCAGGAGACTGAAAAGATTTGGCATGGGTCCTCAGATCCTCAAAAGGTTCTACAGCTGCACCATCAAGAGCATCCTGACTGGTTGCATCCCTGCCTGGTATGGCAACTGCTCTGCCTCACACCGTAAGGCACTACAGAGGGTAGTGCGAATGGCCCAGTACATCACTGGAGCCAAGCTTTCTGCCATCCAAGACCTCTATACCAGGCGGTGTCAGAGGAAGGCCCTAAAAATTGTCAAAGACTCCAGCTACCTTAGTCATACATAGATTGTTCTCTCTGCTACCACACGGCAAGCGGTACCGGAAGGCCAAGTCTAGGTCCAAGAGGCATCTAAACAGCTTCTACCCCAAAGCCATAAGACTCCTGAACATCTAATCAAATGGCTACCCAGACTCTACCTACATGTGTATATAATAACTCTACCTACATGTATATATTACCTCAACTAACCGGTGCCCCCTCACATTTACTCTGTACCGGTACCCCCCTGTATAAAGTCTCACTACTGTTATTTTACTGCTGCTCTTTAATTACTTGTTACTTTTATTTCTTATACTTATTTTTTTTAACTGCATTGCTGGTTCAGGGCTCGTAAGTAAGCATTTCACTAAGGTCTACACTGGTAAATACAATTTGATTTGATTGGAGTCCACCTGTGGTAAATTCAATTGATTGGGCATGATTTGGGAAGGCACACACCTCTCTATATAAGGTCCCACGGTTGACAAGGCATGTCAGAGCAAAAACCAAGCCATGAGGTCGAAGGAATTGTCCATAGAGCTCCAAGACAGGATTGTGTCGAGGCACAGATCTGGTGAAGCGTACCAAAAAATGTCTGCAGTATTGATGGTCCCCAAGAACATAGTGGCCTCCATCATCATTCTTGAATTGAAGAAGTTTGGAACCACTAAGACTCTTCCTAGAGCTGACTGACTGGCCAAACTGAGGAATTGGGGGAGAAGGGCCTTGGTCAGGGAGGTGACCAATAACCCGATGCTCACTCTGACAAAGCTCCAGAGTTCCTATGTGGAGATGGGAGAACATTCCAGAAGGACAACCATCTTTACAGCACTCCACCAATCAGGCCTTTATCGAGAGTGGCCAGACAGAAGCCACTCCTCAGTAAAAGGCACATGATAGCAGAACAGGGCTCCGGGCAGCCGAGCGGAAATGGAGGAAAACTCGCCTCCCTGCGGACCTCGCATCCTTTCACTCCCTCCTCTCTACATTTTCCTCTTCTGTCTCTGCTGCTAAAGCCACTTTCTACCACTCTAAATTCCAAGCTTCTGCCTCTAACCCTAGGAAGCTCTTTGCTACCTTCTCCTCCCTCCTGAATCCTCCTCCCCCTCCCCCCCCCCCCCCTCCTCCCTCACTGCGGATGACTTCGTCAACCATTTTGAAAAGAAGGTTGACGACATCCGATCCTCGTTTGCTAAGTCAAGCGACACCGCTGGTCCTGCTCACACTGCCCTACCCTGTGCTTTGACCTCTTTCTCCCCTCTCTCTCCAGATGAAATCTCGCGTCTTGTGACGGCCGGCCGCCCAACAACCTGCCCACTTGACCCTATCCCCTCCTCTCTTCTCCAGACCATTTCCGGAGACCTTCTCCCCTACCTCACCTCGCTCATCAACTCATCCTTGACCGCTGGCTACGTCCCTTCCGTCTTCAAGAGAGCGAGAGTTGCACCCCTTCTGAAAAAACCTACACTCGATCCCTCCGATGTCAACAACTACAGACCAGTATCCCTTCTTTCTTTTCTCTCCAAAACTCTTGAACGTGCCGTCCTTGGCCAGCTCTCCTGCTATCTCTCTCAGAACGACCTTCTTGATCCTAATCAGTCAGGTTTCAAGACTGGGCATTCAACTGAGACTGCTCTTCTCTGTGTCACGGAGGCTCTCCGCACTGCTAAAGCTAACTCTCTCTCCTCTGCTCTCATCCTTCTAGACCTATCTGCTGCCTTTGATACTGTGAACCATCAGATCCTCCTCTCCACCCTCTCCGAGCTGGGCATCTCCGGCGCGGCCCACGCTTGGATTGCGTCCTACCTGACAGGTCGCTCCTACCAGGTGGCGTGGCGAGAAGCTGTCTCCGCACCACGTGCTCTCACCACTGGTGTCCCCCAGGGCTCTGTTCTAGGCCCTCTCCTATTCTCGCTATACACCAAGTCACTTGGCTCTGTCATATCCTCACACGGTCTCTCCTATCATTGCTATGCAGACGACACACAATTAATCTTCTCCTTTCCCCCTTCTGACAACCAGGTGGCGAATCGCATCTCTGCATGTCTGGCAGACATATCAGTGTGGATGATGGATCACCACCTCAAGCTGAACCTCGGCAAGACGGAGCTGCTCTTCCTCCCGGGGAAGGACTGCCCGTTCCATGATCTCGCCATCACGGTTGACAACTCCCTTGTGTCCTCCTCCCAGAGTGCTAAGAACCTTGGCGTGATCCTGGACAACACCCTGTCGTTCTCCACTAACATCAAGGCGGTGACCCGATCCTGTAGGTTCATGCTCTACAACATTCGCAGAGTACGACCCTGCCTCACACAGGAAGCGGCGCAGGTCCTAATCCAGGCACTTGTCATCTCCCGTCTGGATTACTGCAACTCGCTGTTGGCTGGGCTCCCTGCCTGTGCCATCAAACCCCTACAACTCATCCAGAACGCCGCAGCCCGTCTGGTGTTCAACCTTCCCAAGTTCTCTCACGTCACCCCGCTCCTCCGCTCTCTCCACTGGCTTCCAGTTGAAGCTCGCATCCGCTACAAGACCATGGTGCTTGCCTACGGAGCTGTGAGGGGAACGGCACCTCCGTACCTTCAGGCTCTGATCAGGCCCTACACCCAAACAAGGGCACTGCGTTCATCCACCTCTGGCCTGCTCGCCTCCCTACCTCTGAGGAAGCACAGTTCCCGCTCAGCCCAGTCAAAACTGTTCGCCGCTCTGGCACCCCAATGGTGGAACAATCTCCCTCACGATGCCAGGACAGCGGAGTCAATCACCACCTTCCGGAGACACCTGAAACCCCACCTCTTTAAGGAATACCTGGGATAGGATAAAGTAATCCTTCTAACCCCCCCTTTAAAGGATTTAGATGCACTATTGTAAAGTGTTTGTTCAACTGGATATTATAGGTGAATGCACCAATTTGTAAGTCGCTCTGGATAAGAGCGTCTGCTAAATGACTTAAATGTAAATGTAAATGTATAGCCTGCTTGGAGTTTGCCAAAAGGCACCTATAGGACTCTCAGACAATGAGAAACAAGATTCTCTGGTGTAATGAAAAAAAGATTGGCCTGCATGCCAAGCGTCACGTCTGGAGGAAACCTGGCACCATTCCTACGGTCAGGCATTGTGGTGGCAGCATCATGCTGTGGGGATGTTTTTCCGGCAGGGACTGGGAGACTCGAGGGAAGGATAAATGGAGCAAAGTACAGAGAGATCCTTGATGAACACCTGCTCTAGAGTCGATGTTCAAACAACTGGACAGCTACATTTCCAACTTCATTTGGAATAAGTCAAATCCACGAATGAGAAAGGTATATCTAGAGAGACCTAAGCCCGCAGGCGGGCAGGGCCTTCCCAATTTTTTTAAAACTACTACTGGTCAGCAAATGTATCTAAATGTGTTTATTGGGTTTCTACATTTGAAAACCAGGATGTCCCAACTTGGGCCATCATGGAGTTACAGTCAAGACTTCCAACTTCTCCAGTCTCACTCCTGTGCTCCCCAATGCCCATGAACCTTGTTACCCATGTTTTGAACCCCAATGTTAAGAACTTCCTTAAAATCTGGTCCCAATTCAGAAGTCACTTTAGCCTTAAACAAGCAAGTGGCTTCTCTCCATTAACATCTAATCATCTTTTCCCAGCGTCACAGATTGACACTGCATTGCAGTTCTGGCCTCGGAACGGTCTGGTGTTTTTTTGTGACCTATTTGTTGATAACACATTCATCTCATTCGATACTCTTGAGGGTTGACCATAATATTCACAATATCCACTTTTTTAGATACCTGCAAACTCTTAGCTTTGCCAAGAAACATTTCCCTTCATTTCCACTCAAGCCTACTAATTGTCCAGTTGAGGTGCTTAGATCTTAACCCTTATCTGAAGGGCACAATCTCCAGATTATACGACATAATACAGAACGTTAATCCGCCTTCCTTTGCAAATACAAAATCTGCTTGGGAGCAAGACAAAGGTGGCGAGCACCCCATGATATATGGCAACAAAGTATTGAGCGTATCCACACATCATTTTGCATAAGGCATGGGCTTATTCAGTTTAAGGTTTTGCACCGTCTCCATTACTCAAATGACAGATTGGAAAAAATATACCCAAATGTTGACCCCAAGTGTTTGAGATGCCACCAGAGTCCAGCGACTGTGGGACACGTTTTGGTCATGCCAATCTTTGTGGCTTCTGGGACCCCAATTTTGAGGCATTCACACATATGTGTAATACAACTGTTAGCCCCAACCCGGTCACTGCCATTTTTGGGGTACTTCCCCTAGACCAGAATGCTACCACACTACCTCGCTGCTAGCTCGTCGCCTTGTCCTCTTTCACTGGAAGTCTGCAAAGCCGCCCTCCTTTATGCAGTGGGTTAAGGAGGTGATGTCATCTCTGCCTCTGGAGAAGGTTAGGTACACTGTGCACGGGTCCCGACCAAAAGTTTGACTTAACCTGGTCCCCATTAATACAATACGTGGAGAGCCTGTCTTTTACTTAGTGTAACTTGCATAGTAAGCAGTCTTGTCTGTTCTAGTGGTCATTTGTGCTGATAATAATTTTTATTTAACTTTTTTCCCCATTGGTTTTGTTTCTATTGTTTTTCAGTTTTTTTTCTTTCCTATTTAACTAACTTTTATAGATGCCTTGGAGGGAGGGTTGGAGAGAGGGAGGGGATGGATGGGAGAATGAGGGATTGGGGTTGTACTGTTTTTGTTTTTAATATCTGAAAATCTGTAAATAAAGTGAAAAAAGTAATGATTTTGCACTTCTGCCCCTTTTGTGTAATAGGTGTTGTTAACAGGAAGCTCATCTCGGAGGCAAGGTGTAAGGGAGTATAGGTTCCCCTTCATCGTCCTTGCATGTGCAACAGGTTACTCAAAGATTTGGGTTGGCTACCAATCAGGAAGGAGTGTCAATTCAAAGGGGGAGGAAGGTTTGGGGAAGGAAGAGGTGGGTGCCCTCACCTCAGACACACCCAGAGGGGGCTGTAAATGCTAAATTGGATGCTTGGAATACCCAATCTATGACATCACCCTATTGAAGTTGAGATTTAAAAGAGTTAAGGTAAATGTTAGGTTGGGGTTAAGTTTAGGGTTAGAGTTATGCTCATATCAAGGATCCCACTTAGCATGTTTCATTTTCAAAAAGGCTTTTGTGGATTCTTTGTTAGAGGTAACATCTCAGAAACAACATATGGAACAGTGAATATTGAGACATTTTATTCTTTCCTTTTTAAAAAGGCTTTTGTGGATTCTTTGTTGGAGGTAACATTTCAGCAACCTAAATGCTTAGAAAAAAGGTGTTATCTAGAACCTAATAGGGTTCTTTGTGTGTCACCATGGGAGAACCCTTTCAAAAACCCTTTTTGGTTCCAGGTAGAACCCTTTTGGCTTCCATGTAAAACCCTTTCCAGAGGGTTCTACCTGGAACCAAAAAGGGTTCCGCTATGGGGACAGCCAAAGAACCCTTTTGGAACCTTTTTTTTCCTGAGTGCATGGAACAGTGGATTCTTACAATAACATAGAAGTATACTGTATGCTACCCACTTTCCACAGAATAAAGCTAATACATTCAACTCTGCCTCCTGACTATTTTATGTTGGTTGTGATTGTGAATATTGAGTTAAAATAAAAAGGTCCATGATTCTTCACTTGAAGCCATCTATATCCATCCAGTCAACCCTATATCCATCCAGTCAACCCTATATCCATCCAGTCAACCCTATATCCATCCAGTCAACCCTTTCTGCCTTTCACGACCTATGCTCCCAATTGAAATGGCTAAATAGCCTTGTGTCCACTCAATTTAACACATCTCAACACGCAATAAAACTGCCGTTTTTGTATTTTCTATACATTTACTGACTACACACTATTAATAAAAGGGAATAAAGATATCTCTCTGTCTGTGTGCGTATGTTTCCGTAACAACACAACATGATGAGTGCACACAGCAGCTATATAGTAACTGCACTTGTGAAACATTTAGTAATGGGGTCAGCATAATCTGATAAATATGAAATTAATCCCTGCCAAACTGGCCAACTAGCAATGTACATATTCCACATGTTTAAATACGTTTAGTCTGTTGCCTCACGTGAGGGTTGGAGAGTTGGATCGCAAGCTTGGATCGCAAGGGGTACATAATGTTTTGCTCTTTGGTCCGAAAGTAGCTGGTTATCCAGCATCCAATAGGAGTCGGGTAGCAAGCAGGAGGACCCTAATCGTACAAAGTACAATGGCTAAATAACGTTATCACTCAGAAATATACATTTTTCCACATAGTTGTGGTTTAAACTTCTGCCTTCAAGATGGACGAGGATAGAGGGAAAGCAACCGACCAAATGAAGCTATGGAAAGAGAACCGAAGAGCTCAGGTTTGTCTATTTCTATGCTTTGTTTGTGGTTGTGCAATTCTGTTTAGAAATGGTGAGCGATCATCCAGGGTCGCATTTTTCCTCCTGGACTACTTAACTATAATGCTAACGTTAGATAGCTAGTTAGCTACACATTTACAGAACCATGGTATTGATCAATTCCACAACCAAAGAATGCACATTTGTATTTGAATTGTGTCCGTTTTTGATCATGCAGGAATTGTTAGCTGGCTGCTGCCTACAGTTAACGTTAGCCTATTGCTGCTATATCCACAATCACAAAGTCAATAACCCCGCACATTTCTACTATTTTTCTTAACTAGTGGAAACCCTTGCTGCTCGGGCTTTCTTGATATTTGTTGAATTCTTTGATATTTGTTGAATAGAATTCCAAGTTTAACAAGGGTTTACTCCCATACTCTTGTGAGCATTTCGCTACACAAGCAATTCGTTACACTCGTAATAACAAATGTTAAACATGTGTATGTGACCAATAAAATGTGATTTTAATTTGATGTAATGTATTGAAATAACGGAACTGCAGAGTAGCTATTTGTTTTTTGATTTAACGTCAACTAGCTAGAGTACCTCATTAAATGCGAAGAAGTTGATTGCTTGTGTGTATTTTGCTGGTTTAACTTGAACATTTTGCGAGTTGAGAATATAATAATCAGTGATTCTTTGCAATAACCGGAGGATATGGACCTTGATTTGTTGGGATAGCAAATGTAGCTTGGTCAGTGTCTTGTTATAGTTTAGCCTGGACTTTAGCCATGTCAACTTATGGTCATCTAATCATTGGTGCAGTAAGGGTAGGCTTAACGGGTAAACATTAAGCAAGATTGTAAGTAAACAAGGCCAAATGAGAGATGTGAACTGTTTGTGCCTTTTAGACTATTTTGTAATGCACACATTGAATTGGAGCAATTGCGTAATGAAGCTGATGTTTGATCATTCAAAGTACAAAACACTAGACCTGTATAATGTCAGAATTGTACCTATCTCACACATACCTAATGGGACCATTGAGTCTTGCGCCCAGGCTATTAAGTGTCAGGTGCACAAAAGTATACCTGTACATTCCTAGTCTTAATGTGTGTGTAGTTATGTCTCCTGAGAGCAAGTAAATTAATAAAGTGTGTAAGTGCAGCTGATGTGGAATCAGGGAAAGGACCTACTCTGTTACCAAAGGAAAAGTGAGAGACTAGGCCTAATGACTGTGTAAATAAAACATGTGCAGTGTTTTATGTATGATGTCTATGCCATTTCTTCCCCTTCAGAGGCCAGACAACCTGACCACTGGGGCTGGTCACCCGATAGGGGACAAGTTGAATATAATAACAGCGGGTCCCCGGGGGCCCCTCCTAGTGCAGGACACCCCGTTCATAGACGAGATGGCCCACTTTGACCGCGAGCGCATCCCAGAGAGGGTGGTGCATGCCAAGGGAGGCGGTGGGTGTCCAGCACTACCAATACATTTAATCGAAACTGATTGGCATTTATGCAATATACAGTGAGCTCCAAACGTATTGCATCCAACAAGTTTGTATAGTCACAAGCTTGATGTAATCATTGTGTGCTAGGAATATGGGACCAAATACTAAACTTTTGAATACTTTTTGACTACTAAACTTTTGACTACAGTGGGAATGAAAGTATTTAATCCCCTGCTGATTTTGTACATTTGCCCACTTACAAAGAAATGATCAGTCTATACTTTTAATGGTAGGTTTATTTGAACAGTGAGAGACAGAATAACAACAAAAAAATCCAGAAAAACACATGTCAAAAATGTTATAAATTGATTTGCATTTTAATGAGGGAAATAAGTATTTGACCCCTCTGCAAAACATGACTTAGTACTTGGTGGCAAAACCCTTGTTGGCAATCACAGAGGTCAGACGTTTCTTGTAGTTGGCCACCAGGTTTGCACACATCTCAGGAGGGATTTTGTCCCACTCCTCTTTGCAGATCTTCTCCAAGTCATTAAGGTTTCGAGGCTGATGTTTGGCAACTCGAACCTTCAGTTCCCTCCACAGATTTTCTATGGGATTAAGGTCTGGAGACTGGCTAGGCCACTCCAGGACCTGAATGTGCTTCTTCTTGAGCCACTCCTTTGTTGCCTTGGCTGTGTGTTTTGGTTCATTGTCATGCTGGAATACCAATCCACGGCCCATTTTCAATGCCCTGGCTGACGGAAGGAGGTTTTCATCCAAGATTTGACGGTACATAGCCCCGTCCATCGTCCCTTTGATGCGGTGAAGTTGTCCTGTCCCCTTAGCAGAAAAACACCCCCAAAACATAATGTTTCCACCTCCATGTTTGACGGTGGAGATGGTGTTCTTGGGGTCATAGGCAGCATTCCTCCTCCTCCAAACACGGCAAGTTGAGTTGATGCCAAAGAGCTCCATTTTGGTCTCATCTGACCACAACACTTTCACCAGTTGTCCTCTGAGTCATTCAGATGTTCATTGGCAGACTTCAGACGGGCCTATATATGTATTCTTGAGCAGGGGGACCTTGCGGGCGCTGCAGGATTTCAGTCCTTCACGGCGTAGTGTGTTACCAATTGTTTTCTTGGTGACTATGGTCCCAGCTGCCTTGAGATCATTGACAAGATCCTCCCGTGTAGTTCTGGGCTGATTCCTCACCATTCTCATGATCATTGCAACTCCACGAGGTGAGATTTTGCATGGAGCCCCAGACCGAGGGATATTGACAGTTCTTTTGTGTTTCTTCCATTTGCGAATAATCGCACCAAATGTTGTCACCTTCTCACCAAGCTGCTTGGTGATGATCTTGTAGCCCATTCCGGCCTTGTGTAGGTCTACAATCTTGTCCCTGACATCCTTGGAGAGCTCTTTGGTCTTGGCCATGGTGGAGAGTTTGGAATCTGATTGATTGATTGCTTCTGTGGACAGGTGTCTTTTATACAGGTAACAAGCTGCGGTTAGGAGCACTCCCTTTAAGAGTGTGCTCCAAATCTCAGCTCGTTACCTGTATAAAAGACACCTGGGAGCCAGAAATCTTTCTGATTGAGAGGGGTCAAATACTTATTTCCCTCATTAAAATGCAAATCAATTTATAACATTTTTGAGATGCGTTTTTCTGGATATTTTTGTTGTTTTTCTGTCTCTCACTGTTCAAATAAACCTACCATTAAAATTATAGACTGATCCTTTCTTTGTCAGTGGGCAAACGTACAAAATCAGCAGGGGATCAAATACTTTTTTCCCCCACTGTACATATAAGTGAATTTGTCCCAATACTTTTGGTCCCCTGAAATGGGGGCGACCATGTACGCCACTATATTTGTTCTTAAAAGTGGACCCTCACAAAGTAATGGTATAGGGGAAACGCTTCCCTAGACAGGCCTATCACATTTGAAAGAAACATTATACAGTGTTGGCCTACTTTTCGGTCTAGACCAAAATACTGGAAACTGCTCTTTAGTCTACCCGGGGCAGAATATTATAGGACCATGCTTGATCATGTGACGGTCTGTGTTGTTGGCCCACTCTACAGAAGGGTGAAGTGCACCATGTGTATGGCTTTATAAGTAAGTGTTTACTCACTAACCTAACTAGCTAGATTTATACACAGTAACTGACCATGTCCTGCCTCTTCTACCACAGGAGCTTTTGGGTACTTTGAGGTGACACATGACATCTCTCGCTACTGCAAGGCCAAGGTGTTTGAGCATGTGGGCAAGACCACACCAATCGCCATTCGCTTCTCCACCGTGGGTAAGACTAACCTACATTACATTTTTGTCTTTTTTTCCCCCTGGTATTTACTCAACTTACATGATAAAATAGTATTTTGAGGCTGCTCACTCCGGCTTTTCTATAAAACTGCTACAAACACATTTACAGTGTTACTTTTGTTTCCTTAAGGACATGCAAAACTAAACCCTATCAGATTTGCTAGCTACCAATTAGACTACTGTTACTGTATATGGAATGACTAAGCATGCTTGTCTGCTTAGTCGATATCAGAAGAATTCTGGGCAGTCAGGTAGCCTAGAGGTTAAGAGTATTGTCCCAATAGCCAAAAGGTTGCTTGTTCAAATCCTGAGCCGACTAGGTGAAAAAGCTGTCGACATTCCCTTGAGCAAGGTACTTAACCCTAATTGCTCCTGTAAGTATAAAATGCAATATATACACTAGATGACTGACAGAGGGGTGCTTTCTGAATCCAACGCGCCTCCATCTTGGTACTTCCCCACCATTGTAAAAAAAATAAAAAATAAAAATAAACATGTTTTGGAAGCTATAGAAAAGCTTAATTGGCCACAAAAACATATTTTGCAATCTCCATCTGTCTCCGGACATGAAACCCATTGAAAACCTGTGGTTTGAATTGAAGAGGGAAGTTTATAAGGGCAGATGAAGGATATCAAGGGTCTGGAAGGATTCTGTATGTAGGAATGGTCTAAGATGTGTTCTCCAACTTATAAAACATTTTAGAAAAAGGCTCAGTGCAGTTATCCTCACAAGATGAGGTATTGAAAACGGGGGTCAATAATTCTGACCCCTACCTCTTTGAGAAAAAAACAGTTTATCAAGTAATAATCTTTCTCTGAGCAATTGTATTAGTGTAAAATGATAATTTCCCCCAATTTTTAGCAGCATACAACATAGCTCAGTATTTGAATGTATACAGTCATTTTCTGTTGTCTTTATCAAGGGTGTCAATCATTTCAGACCCCACTGTACATCAATACATCATTGAATAAATACCAGAAAATACACATTGTCATATTTTTTTAATTCTACAAATATTTTGTGTTTATACTGGTTGTCCATGTGAGTTTCTTATCAACCTATTTTGTCTCAAACTTATGTAGCTGGGGAATCGGGCTCAGCTGACACAGTGCGAGACCCACGTGGCTTTGCAGTCAAGTTCTACACTGACGAGGGCAACTGGGACCTTACTGGCAACAACACCCCCATCTTCTTTATCAGGGACGCCATGCTGGTGAGTTCAGACACGTGAGTCAAGATTGCGCCTGGGTGTGCCTTGTCAAGATTCAGTTTTTGACACATGACATGGAATACAAGGAGTGGGACGTTAGCTAAACATACTGGCAACCAGGCTAATACATTAGTTCATCTCCCCGTATAATATTAAATACCACTACCGCATCTCTCTGATTTTCCCTTTGTTTTGTGCAGTTCCCATCCTTCGTCCACTCTCAGAAGCGCAACCCCCAAACTCACCTGAAGGACCCAGACATGGTGTGGGACTTCTGGAGCCTGCGGCCTGAGTGTATGCATCAGGTACTGTACCTGCTCCTCTCTACCCGCCACCAAACCTTTACACATGCACACACAATAGTTAGTTAGCATCCCAAAATACGTTGTAGTTTCAGATTTCACTCCATTAACAACTTTAAAGCTATGCCACTATATCTAGAAATGGCGGTTGCCGCATTAGTTTAAATCGTTTTCAATCCGTTTTCTGATCAGATTATTATATCATGCTTCTACTTGCATATGTTTTTTGTTATTTTTTATAATATCTTATTTACATATCACATTGGCTAAATTGACTGAATATGTGCCTTTGTTCATAATTTTGTCTTAATCTCTGTGAAGGTGTCCTTCCTGTTCAGTGACCGTGGTCTGCCCGATGGCTTCCGCCACATGAATGGCTACGGATCCCACACCTTCAAGCTGGTCAACGCCGAGCATCAGCCCGTCTACTGCAAGTTCCACTACAAGGTCAGAGCACAACTAAAAATGATGTTGTGAATGGATAGTACAGGACTAGTGAAATGTACTACACTTTAATGGATATAGGAGTCGACAATACTTAGTTACCTGAAGGATGCAAGAGAGTAATGGTGCTAAAAGAAGGAAACGTAGTTAGAAAAATTGGGATGGGTCCATAGTAACCCATAGCATCCTTCCTCTGCTCTCCTCTCAGACCAACCAGGGTATCAAGAACTTGAAGCCTGAGGACGCCGAGCGCCTGGCCTCCACCGACCCGGACTACGCCATCCGAGACCTTTACACCTCCATTGCCAACGGCAAATTCCCCTCCTGGTCATTCTACATCCAGGTCATGACCTTTGACCAGGCCGAGAAATTCCAGTGGAACCCCTTTGACCTGACCAAGGTACCATAGAGATACAGTTTTAATACTCAATCTTCTATTCAATTATGTGGGGACCCTAACCCTTATAGTAGGTGCATAACCATTAGCCATTTAAACAAGATGTCCACAAAAATATTGTCCATTTGCAGTATTCTGACTTTTCCACCAGAGGGGGGACATACTCCACATAACAACTGAAAGATCTGAAAGTGGTCTGAGATCTGCTATGGAGTCGTAGCATTTGTCAATGGTACAATAATGGGCAACTGACTCAATAGCTGCAGTCTAGTCAGGATAATTATTACATGAAAATAGTACAGTATAGGAGTCATGCATGCTTACATTTTCTATAAAAAAAAAGAAATTGTCCTCCAAGAATGGCTAGAAATCTCTTGCACATCCATGTACCTTGGTTGGCCTGGGAAGTAGCAGCACTTCTCATTTTCCTTAGGTGTGGTCTCACAAGGAGTACCCCCTCATTCCCGTGGGGAGGTTGGTGCTCAACAGAAACCCTGCCAACTACTTTGCTGAGATCGAGCAGCTGGCCTTTGACCCCAGCAATATGCCCCCTGGCATCGAGCCCAGCCCCGACAAGATGCTGCAGGGGCGTCTGTTCTCCTACCCAGACACACACCGCCACCGGCTGGGCGCCAACTACCTGCAGCTGCCCGTCAACTGCCCCTTCAGGACCCGTGTGTCCAACTACCAGCGAGACGGGCCTATGTGCATGTTCAACAACCAGGCTGGCGCTCCCAACTACTTCCCCAACAGCTTCAGTGCTCCAGAGACCCAGCGACAGCACGTGGAAACCAGGTTTAAGGTGTCCCCAGATGTGGGCCGCTACAACAGTGCTGACGATGATAATGTCACACAGGTAATGTATCTATGTAGAGCGCAATGGATTAGTTCACTGAGATGGGCGTGAATCAGACAGGTGTCTTGTGTTCCATTTTTTAAAAAAGATGTGGGTGTGTATATTTTATTTGCTACTGCTTGACAAAACAAAATCTTGGTCGACCAAACAATTGACTAGTCGACTAATTGGGGTCAGCCCTAGTTACATTAAAGTAAACCACAGTTTTGGAAATACACTGAACAAAATAATAAATGCAACACGAAAAGTGTTATTATTTGATGAGCTGAAATAAAAGATTCCAGAAATGTTCCATTTGCGCAAAACGCTTTTCTTTTTATACCTCTTTTAGTGATCATTTCTCCTTTGCCAAGATAATCCATCCACTCGACAAGTGTGGCATATCAAGAAGCTGATTTAAACAGCATGATCATTACACAGATGCACCTTGTGCTAGGGACAATAAAAGGCCACTAAAATGTGCAGTTTTGTCATACAACACAGTGCCACAGATGTTTTGAGAGTGTGCAATTGGCATGCTGACTGCAGGAATGTCCACCAGAGCTCTTGCCCAAGAATGTAATGTTCATTTATCTACCATAAGCCGCCTCAACGTCGTTTTTAGAGAATTTAGCAGTACGTCCAACCGGCCTCACAACTTTAGGCCACGTCTATGGCGTTTTGTTGGCAAGCAGTTTGCTGATGTCAACATTTTGAACAGAGTGCCCCATGGTGGGTTTATGGTATGGGCAGGCATAAGCTACGGACAACTAACACAATTGCATTTTATTAATGGCAATTTGAATGCACAGAGATACCGTGATGAGATCCTGAGGCCCTATGTCGTGCCATTCATCTGCTGCCTAACCTTATGTTTCAGTATGATAATGCATCACCACATGTTGCAAGGATCTGTACACAATTCCTGGAAGCTGAAAATGTCTCAGTTCTTCCATGGCCTGCATACTCACCAGACATGTCACCCTGCATACTCACCAGACATGTAACCTATTGAGCATGTTTGGGATGCTCTGGATTGACGTGTACGATGGCGTGTTCCAGTTCCCGCCAATATCCAGCAACTTTGCACAGTCATTGAAGAGGAGTGGGACAACATTCCACAGGCCACAATCAACAGCCTGATTAACTATGCGAAGGAGATATGTCGCGCAGCATGAGGCAAATGGTGGTCACACATCAGACACTCACTGGTTTTCATTTTATTTATTTTTTTCAGGTATCTGTGATCAATAGATGTATATCTGTATTCCCAGTCATGTGAAATCCATAGATTAGGGCCTAATGAATGTATTTCAATTGAATGATCTCTTTATACAGTATGAACTGTAATGATTACAAATAATTAAATATTTATTGATACATTAATAAATCTGTTGGTTTGTGTGTGTGTGTGTGTGTGTGTGTGTGTGTGTGTGTGTGTGTGTGTGTGTGTGTGTGTGTGTGTGTGTGTGTGTGTGTGTGTGTGTGTGTGTGTGTGTGTGTGTGTGTGTGTGTGTGTGTATTGCAGGTGCGTACCTTCTTCACTGAGGTGCTGAATGAGGAGGAGCGCCAGAGGCTATGTCAGAACATGGCTGGTGCCCTGAAGGGAGCCCAAGTCTTCATCCAGAAACGTTGGGTGAGTTCTCCTCCTCCTCATTTTGATTGTCTAAGTCACCATTTGTCATCATCATTGTGATCAGCAATCATGTTATTTCTATCTTCATGTTTTTTTATCAACATCATCATCATTACTATTCAAATCAAACTCCCCTCCACCACACTGTCACCAGAAAGTGTTCACACCCCTTGACTTTTTCCACATTTTGTTACAAAGTGGGATTAAAATGAATTTAATTGTAACGATCTACACAAAATAGTCTGGAAGAAAAATTCTAATATTTGTTATTTGTTTTTCCATATATATATATATATATATATATATATGGAAAAATAAACCCCCTGAGTCAAAACAGGTTGGAATCACCTTTGGCAGCGATTACAGCTGTGAGTCGTTCTGGGTACATCTCTGTAAGAGCTTTCCAGACCTGGATTGTGCAACATTTGCCAATTTTTCTTTTCAAAATTCTACAAGCTCTGTCAAATCGGTTGTTTGGCATGGCTAGACAACCATTTTCAGGTCTTACCATAGATTTTCAAGCAGATTTAAGTCAAAGCTGTAACTCGGCCACCCAGGAACATTCACTGTCTTATTGGTACTGTAAGCAACTCCACTGTCGATTTGGCCTTGTTTTAGGTTATTGTCCTTCTGAAAGGTGAATTAATCTCCCAGTGTCTGGTGGAAAGCGGACTGAACCAGGTTTTCCTCTAGGATTTTTATTCTTTACAGGCTTCTGTTTCACTCTGTCAATAAGATTAGTATTGTGGAGTAACTACAATGTGGTTGATCCATACTCGGTTTTCTGCTATCACAGCCATTAAACTCTGTTTTAAAGTCACCATTGGCCTCATGGTGAAATCCGGGAGCGGTTTCCTTCCTCTCTGTCAACTGCGTTAGGAAGGATGCCTTTATCTTTGTATTAACTGGGTATATTCACCATGCAAGTTTAACTAATGACCTCACCGTGCTCAAAGGGATGGATATTCAATGTCATTTTTTTATTTTTTTCATCTCCCAATAGGTACCTTTCTTTTGCCAGGCATTGAACAACCTCCCTGGTTTTTGTGTTTGAATCTGTGTTTGAAATTCACTGCTCGACTGAGGGATCTTACAGATAGTTTTATGTGTATTGTACAGAGATGAGGTAGTCATTAAACTCATCTTAAACAATATTATTGCACAGTGAGTCCATGCAACTTATTATGTGACTTGTTAAACACATTTTTACTCCTGAACTTATTTAGGCTGGCCATAACAAACAGGTTGAATACTTTGTTGACTCAAAACATTTCATCTTTCGTTTTTTTAATTGATTTATAAATATTTAGGAAAACGTTATTAAATGTTGACATTATGGGGTATTGTGTGTAGGCCAGAAAATGAAAAAAAGATCTCTATTTAAATTCAGGCTGTATAACACAACAAGATGTGGAAAAAGTCATGGGGTGTGAATACTTTCTGAAGGCACTGTATATTTCCCAGGCATCATCTTCCTCACTACCATGAAGGTCATCTTTGCAATGCAATGTTGTATAATGCATTTATTTTACTGCCATCGGTATCAACACTTCTGACCGTCTCTCCCTGCTCTTGCGCCATGTTTTTCCAGGTTCAGAATCTGATGGCTGTGCATGCAGACTATGGGAACGGGGTTCAGACCCTACTCAACAACACTGAGCCCACGAAGGTAAGTCCATTCATTCTTGTCAACGGACACTAAAGCTTATGTCAATTAAAAGGGTATTTGCCTATTTCATTATAGTTAAAATAGGAAAAGCACTTGCATATCTGAGACGGCTCGTTGCAGATGCTTGGGAATAATTGGATAGAAATATTTTGGGGGAAAAAGAGATCCAAGTATAGTCAAATCATTTACATGAGCAGTTTTGGGTATATTGCAGATCCTTCATAGAAATCAAAAGTTGCACACATGAACTAAAGTGTTTTTTTTTTTTTTTTTTACATGTAGAACTTTTTGTTTTTGTACTTGTTATTCCTTTACATTTAGTATGTATTTGTGTTGTAACTGTTTCTCTCAGGACCCCTCGTAAACAAGATTGTGTTTTACCTGTTTATATCCACAAATCTATTCTGAAATGAATAAAACTTTAGTATTGAGCTCTAACTTCTTTTTCTCTCCCTTTGTCTCCTTCCCTCCTCCTCTCTCCCAGGACACTGTGAGAGTGTACACCCGTGGAGGTGCCTCTACCATCGCTGCCTCCTCCAAGATGTGATGCCTTAACTTCCAGCTGTTGCACTTACCGTCCGCTATAGAATATCTTACTACCTTCCGTCCGTAAATGCTATAGCTAATTAAATGGCAAGCTATCATGATTGTTTTTGTAATTCCTCAGGCTACTTACTGCACAGATGACTAGAGAGACGGCATCGCTTTCAGTTCTTACATGAAGATCCTGTCCATTTTGCCTAAGTTCACACAGAAATTAATATAGTCAGACTGCAGCCCTATGGGAGATCTGTCCTAACATCAGTCAAATACACAGACACTATCTGAAAAGCTGTGCATTTATTCAGTTGTTTATAGTATAATTTTCATTCCATTGTCAGTATAGTGATATCTCTTTCCCAATTACTTATTGTTTGTGTATCCATGCCTCATGTATGCCCTGATAGTTAGCTTAATAAACAGGAATGCGTTAGCTAGCCTATATGCAAAATGACATTTATTCTAGTTAAACAAACCACCAATGTTTTCAAATAAGGTTCATAATTATTGTACAGTATTTAGCAGATACTTCTGAGTTTTCGTCAACAAAAAAATTCTGTGCTTAGGCCTTCACCATATTTCTTTGTTATATTAGAAATGGTTTCAAGCCAACGATCGGTGTGATTCAGTCATGAATTAAGTCATCGTCCTCGCAGCCAAAACAACAAAGCAGTGCCTTTTTGGGTTAGACACAAATACCTAACACCATGGCAGGATCAGGGCTTTGCCTAGACTTTTAATCACTATATAAAAATGGTCATGTTCTAAATGTTTTCTGTATATTAGTGTTTTGTGTAGATACTCTACCAGAATTAATCACTGAAGAGTTGTGGTTTGGTTGAGTTAGGGCTGGGGAATTAAGAACCACCACTGTTTCCTGTAAAGGAAACTTAGTCCTTATCTCTTCTCACAAGCCTCCAGACTTGATTGCTATGTTGCGTCTCCTCACTGTTAGTGTTTCTGTGTAAGGTAGAATTCCCGCTCATATTGCCCGAGAAGTGATTTGTTATATTAACAAGAAATTGTGAACATCTTTGAACCACAAAATGAGGTGCTAATAAATCAAAAGTTAATGCTATATGTGTGGTTTTGGGGTGTCTGGTGTAAAGAAGACCTATCTTAACTCCAGGGTATGCCGGCTGTTATAGCCCAGGACTAAACCTGATTCTACATATCAGGCCCCTGATTAGTTGATAGTGTTAATTAACCTCTTAGTGACCCCTTAACATGCGAATCCCGTTAGCGGGATCGATTTGACAACAGCCAGTGAAATAGCACAGCGCCAAATTCAAAAAACAGAAATCTTATAATTCAAATTACTCACACATACAAGTACACTGCTCAAAAAAATAAAGGGAACACTAAAATAACACATCCTAGATCTGAATGAATGAAATAATCTTATTAAATACTTTTTTCTTAACATAGTTGAATGTGCTGACAACAAAATCACACAAATAATCAATGGAAATCCAATATATCAACCCATGGAGGTCTGGATTTGGAGTCTCACTCAAAATTAAAGTGGAAAGCCACACTACAGGCTGATCCAACTTTGATGTAATGTCCTTAAAACAAGTCAAAATGAGGCTCAGTAGTGTGTGTGGCCTCCACGTGCCTGTATGAACTCCCTACAACGCCTGGGCATGATCCTGATGAGGTGGCGGATGGTCTCCTGAGGGATCTCCTCCCAGACCTGGACTAAAGCATCCGCCAACTCCTGGACAGTCTGTGGTGCAACGTGGCGTTGGTGGATGGAGCGAGACATGATGTCCCAGATGTGCTCAATTGGATTCAGGTCTGGGGAACGGGCGGGCCAGTCCATAGCATCAATGCCTTCCTCTTGCAGGAACTGCTGACACACTCCAGCCACATGAGGTCTAGCATTGTCTTGCATTAGGAGGAACCCAGGGCCAACCGCACCAGCATATGGTCTCACAAGGGGTCTGAGGATCTCATCTCGGTACCTAATGGCAGTCAGGCTACCTCTGGCGAGCACACGGAGGGCTGTGCGGCCCCCCAAAGAAATGCCACCCCACACCATGACTGACCCACCGCCAAACCGGTCATGCTGGAGGATGTTGCAGGCAGCAAAACGTTCTCCACGGCGTCTCCAGACTCTGTCACGTCTGTCACGTGCTCAGTGTGAACCTGCTTTCATCTGTGAAGAGCACAGGGCGCCAGTGGCGAATTTGCCAATCTTGGTGTTCTCTGGCAAATGCCAAACGTCCTGCACGGTGTTGGGCTGTAAGCACAACCCCCACCTGTGGACGTCGGGCCCTCATACCACCCTCATGGAGTCTGTTTCTGACCGTTTGAGCAGACACATGCACATTTGTGGCCTGCTGGAGGTCATTTTGCAAGGCTCTGGCAGTGCTCATCCTGCTCCTCCTTGCACAAAGGCGGAGGTAGTGGTCCTGCTGCTGGGTTGTTGCCCTCCTACGGCCTCCTCCACGTCTCCTGATGTACTGGCCTGTCTCCTGGTAGCACCTCCATGCTCTGGACACTACGCTGACAGACACAGTAAACCTTCTTGCCACAGCTCGCATTGATGTGCCATCCTGGATGAGCTGCACTACCTGAGCCACTTGTGTGGGTTGTAGACTCCGTTTCATGCTACCACTAGAGTGAAAGCACCGCCAGCATTCAAAAGTGACCAAAACATCAGCCAGGAAGCATAGGAACTGAGAAGTGGTCTGTGGTCACCACCTGCAGAACCACTCCTTTATTGGGGGTGTCTTGCTAATTGCCTATAATTTCCACCTGTTGTCTATTCCATTTGCACAACAGCATGTGAAATTTATTGTCAATCAGTGTTGCTTCCTAAGTGGACAGTTTGATTTCACAGAAGTGTGATTGACTTGGAGTTACATTGTTGTTTAAGTGTTCCCTTTATTTTTTTGAGCAGTGTATTATACATTATTTTAAAGATAAGATTCTCGTTAATGTGTCCGATTTCAAAAAAGCTTTACGGCGAAAGCAAAACATTAGATTGTTAGCACGTCACCTAAACAAGAAAAGCCAAACGGCCAAGTAAGGAGAGGCGTCACAAAACCACAAATACAGCTAAAATTAATTACTAACCTTTGACGATCTTCATCAGATGACACTCCTAGGACTCAATGTTAGACAATACATGTATGTTTTGTTAGATAAAGTTCATATTTATATCCAAAAACCCCATTTTACATTGGCGCGTGATGTTCAGAAAATGTATTGCCACCCAAAACTTCCGGTGAATGAACACATCAATTTACAAAAATACTCATCATAAACATTGATAAACTTTACAACAGTTATTGAAAGAATGATATATATATATACTACTCCTTAATGCAACCGCTGGGTCAGATTTTAAAATAGAATATTGAAAAATGTGCTTTCGCCGAAAAGCTGAGTACAGAGCTCAACCATCAAAGCAAGCTATACAGTTACCCGCCAAGTTCTGGAGTCAACTAAACTCAGAATTAGTATTATAAATCTTCCCTTACTTTTGCTGATCTTTGTCAGAATGCACTCCCAGGACTCCTACTTCCACAAGAAATGTTAGTTTTGTTCGAAATACTCCATATTTATGTGCACATACCTCCTTTTGTTTGCATGTTCAGATCACTATCCAAAGGCATAATGCACGAGTGTAAATCCAGACACGAAAAGTCAAAATGTTCCATTACCGTTTGTAGAAACATGTCAAACGATGGTTACAATCAAACCTTAGGGTCTTTTTAACATAAAACGTCGATAATATTCCAACCGGACAATAGCGTATTCATTCCAGAAGAAAAAGAAGTAACGGCGTGCTCGCGCATAACCAAGTCCTTTGTCCTCAGGCAGTCCACTGATTGACTGAGCTCCTATTCTCTGCCCAGTATCAGGAGAAGAATGAAACACGTTTCTAAAGGCTGTTGACAGCCAATGGAAGCCTTAGGAAGTGCAACGTGACCCCACAGACACTGTAGTTTCGATAGGGATTCAAAAGAAAAACTACAATAGTCAGATTTCCTACTTCCTGGTTGGATTTTTCTCAGGTTTTTGCCTGCCATATGAGTTCTGTTATACTCACAGACATCATTCAAACAGTTTTAGAAACTTCAGAGTGTTTTCTATCCAAATATACTATTAATATGCATATCCTACCTTCTGAGTCTGAGTAGGAGGCAGTTTAATTTGGGCACGTTTTTCATCCGAACGTGAAAATACTGCTTAAGAATTTTCTCTTAACTGACTTGCCTAGTTAGTTTAAAAAAAACGTTATTTAATTATCAAATAGAGTATGTCAATCTCGACAAACAGGAAATGTATCACTCCCTACCCAGTTTCAAAGGCTTGGCTTGACAATCTGAATGTCATTCAACTTTTTGGTGTTTTATAACAGATGTCTCTTTCCATTCCTCAAATGGCCAGTGCACAGTTTTTATGCTGGAATTATATTCAAGTGGAGTGGACAGACGTGTGTGCTGGTAGCATACAGGAGACTTTTGAAGTAGCCTAATCAGATGAAAACATTGTGACTAATCGTGTTTATGACACGCATAAAGGGTTTCACAAGTTAATTTACAAATATTTATGCTATATTGAAATGTTATGTTTCTATGTGCAGAAAGAATAGCCGCTCGGATCGGAGACGAGGCAGAGCGTGCTTTAAGCTTTCCTGAATGACTGGGCATAGGCCTATGTTGATTCCCTTTTCCGCACTATATTCAAATGACAGTATGCATTCTACAAATGGTGGAATAGGCAAAATATGATAACACAACAACTGATGGCAGTAGCTAACTACTGTAGCTAACTAGCCAGCTAACCTCTGGAGCTAGTCAGCAAGCAACGCAAAAAGGATTGTATACGTGTTGGCATAACTCTAGCCAAACATTATATATTTTTTTTAGCTAGTTGGCTAGCATTTATGAGGCTAGCAAACACGTTCCTCACACACTAGGAACGTATTTCCTCCACTGTTATAATGAAAAGGTGCCTCTTGGTCCCAAAACACAAGTTTTCTGGAAACTTGTGGGAGGGGTGCTGATGACGTTGCCCACTGTATGCACTTTTGGTAGCCTGATTTCGTCCAGACTGATGAGAAATCTGTACACAATGAATTCCTGACCACCTCCTGAAGTGGTCAGCCAGATCTGAACACAATCAGACCACAAATCCACTTTTGTGCATCCAGACCTGTCTTTTCAATGCTATCTTCGTATTCTGATAGCAGAAGTCGCATGTAAGTATCAAGTTTAGACATGACCAGAGACACAGGTGACAGGACTCGTGGCCCCGTTACTATGGTAACCAATCACCCTTAAAGGGGCAGCTGAACAATTTGTCTCTGATATTTCACTCATGTCACAAAAAATGAAATGAAATTGAGCAACATTTATTGTTTTAGAAACATTACAAAGCATGGTCACCTGTTTTGTGTGTTATTTCTATGTATGTATGTCACAAAAAATATTTGGCTGGTAAAAAATGACTTGCTGGCAGATTTTTTTTCATCTACCTGCCACAGTGGCTGGTGGAACAAAACTTTTATTTTTTCCCCTGGTCTCAAGATTATATACTCATTCATCAAACAAACTTTATTTATAGACCACATTTCTTACAGTGAATGCATTGAACAGCTTCCTATCATCTCTTTTCCCTCTGGAGCAATACGCTGAGAAGGTTTGATGGGTAAAAAAAACACTATTCAACTCATGTTAAAATACTTAAATGTATCATTCCTTCTGTCCTTCTCCCTGCCTGATCTGACAAAGTTGGATTGGTAGCTGGAGACTTTATCTATTTATACACACTGATTACTTAGTTCAAGATGGGAAGGAAGCAGTAGCACTTGTAACAAGGCTGCATTTTAATGGGATTTCCTCTTGTCAGTATAGTTTGCAATGGAAAGCAAATGAGTAGTGTGAGATGATCCAGATTGGGGCTAAAAGGAGGAGGAGACTATGGGTGAATGTTTATTTCCTAATAAGGTCTGCTGCATAATGTTTTTGACCAGAAATAGATTTGGATATGAAAACGCCACATTAGACAACTATGTTCCGTTAGCAGTTTGCTAAAAGGCATGAAGCTCAAAAGGCTAATTATTCTTCTGAGTCTCAAGCAGGGCATTAAATGAACACCCAACACATGCGAGTAGATTTAGGTATTGGCTGGTAAAAATGTATATTTCACCAGCCACGTTGGCGGGTGGTCATCTTGTAAAGCTCTACTGTGTAAGCATTACATTCGTGAATAAAAAGTCAAAAGTCAAGTATGAGCACGTGTGAGTTAGGGTAAGAAAATGCTGCACTAGCTGTTTTCAAAGTATTTCTGCTGTTTTGTTTCATAGCTGGTAAATGCACAAATATATAGGAATCCTATGTCCCACCTCGCAGTAACACAGCCTGGCAGGGGAGCTATGCACACTGAGTGAAGTGCTGATAGATTCATTTTTGGAGGCGCTGCGCACAGGTGAAAGTCTACAAAAAAGCTATGATCCATTATTGATGTCACCTGTTAAATCCACTTCAATCGGTGAAGATGAAGGGGAGGAGACAGGTTAAAGAAGGATTTTTAAGAGACCATTGAGACATGGATTGTACACTACCGGTCAAAAGTTTTAGAACATCTACTCATTCAAGGGTTTTTCTTTATTTTACTACTTTCTACATTGTAAAATAATAGTGAAGACGTCAAAACAACAATGAAATAACACATATGGAATCATGTAGTAACCAAAAAAGTGTTAAACAAATAAAAATATATGTTATATTTGAGATTCTTCAAATAGCCACCGTTTGCCTTGATGGCAGCTTTGCACACTCTTGGCATTTTCTCAACCGGCATCACCTGGAATGCTTTTCCAACAGTCTTGAAGGAGTTCCCACATATTCTGATCACTTGTTGGCTGCTTTTTCGACTCATCCTAAACCATCTCAATTTGGTTGAGGTTGGGTTATTGTGGAGGCCAGGTCAAATGATGCAGCACTCCATCACTCTCCTTCTTGGTCAAATAGCCCTTACACAGCCTGGAGGTGTGTTGGGTCATTGTCCTGTTGAAAAACAAGTGATAGTCCCACTAAGCCCAAACCAGATGGGATGGCATATCGCTGCAGAATGCTGTGGTAGCCATGCTGGTTAAGTGTTCCTTGAATTCTAAATAAATCACAGACAGTGTCACCAGCAAAGCACCGACACACACCTTTACACCTCCTTCTCCATGCTTCACGGTGGGAAATACACATGCGGAGATCATCCATTCACCCACACCGTGTCTCACAAAGACACGGCGGTTGGAACCCAATATCTCAAATTTGGACTCCAGACCAAAGGACAAATTTACAGCAGTCTAATGTCCATTGCTTGTGTTTCTTGGCCCAAGCGAGTCTCTTCTTCTTATTGGCGTCCTTTAATAGTGCTTTCAATGCAGCAATTCGACCATGAAGGCCTGATTCACACACACTCCTCTAAACAGTTGACGTTGAGATGGGTTTGTTATACTTGAACTCTGTGAAGCATTTGTTTGGGCTGGAATTTATGAGGCTGGTAATTCTAATGAACTTATCCTCTGCAGCAGAGGTAACTCTGGGTCTTCCATTCCTGTGGCAGACCTCATGAGAGACAGTTTCATCATTGCGCTTGATGGTTTTTGCAACTACACTTGAAGAAACTTTCAAAGTTCTTGAAATGTTCTGTATTGACTGAACTTCATGTCTTAAAGTAATGATGGACTGTTGTTTCTCTTTGCTTATTTGAGCTACTCTTGCCCTAATTTACACTAGGTATTTTACCAAATAGGGCAATCTTCTGTGTTTACATTTTACATTTACATTTTAGTCATTTAGCAGACGCTCTTATCCAGAGCGACTTACATTGCATACATTTTTTTTTCTTCCCCGTACTGGTCCCCCGTGGGAATCGAACCCACAACCCTGGTGTTGCAAACTCCATGCTCTACCAACTGAGCCACACAGGACCAAGTGAGCCCCTTATCTTGTCACAACACAACTGATTGGCTCAAACGCATTAACAAGGAAAGAAATTCCAAAAATCTACTTTTAAGAAGGCACACCTGTTAATTGAAATGCATTTCAGGTGACTACCTCATGAAGCTGGTTGAGCAAATGTCAAGATTGTGCAAAGCTGTCATCAAGGCAAAGAGTGGCTATTTGAAGAATCTCAAATATAAAATATATTTTGATTTGTTGAACACTTTTTTAGTTACTACATGATTCCATATGTGTTATTTCATAGTTTTAATGTCTTCACTATTATTCTACAATGTAGAAAATAGTAAAAATAAAGAAAAACCCTTTTGACCGGTAGTGTATATGTGAGCCATTCTAAAGGTGAATGGACAAGACAAAAGATGTGTCTTTGAACGGGGTATGGTAGTTGGTGCCAGGCGCACCGGTTTAAGTGTGTCAAGAACTGCAACGCTGCTAGGTTTTTCACACTCAACATTTTTCTATGTGCATCAAGAATATTCCACCAACTAAAGGTCATCCAGCTAACTTGACACAATTGTGGAAAGCATTAGAGTCAACATGGGCCAGCATCCATGTGGTACGCTTTCGACACCTTGTGGAGTCCATACCCTGACGATTTCAGGTTGTTCTGAGGGCAAAAGGGGGTGCAACTCAATATTAGGAAGGTGTTCCTAATGTTTTGTACACTGTGTATATTCGCATACATACTTTTGTATTGACATCACATGACTTCCAAACTACAATGTCCTTTATGCACCAAAAGTGATTAGGCCCTAAATACTCCAGTGTATTTTTATTAAACCCATAATGGACACCCCAAAACATGTTTTAATACTTTAAATGACAGAATTAGTCAATTATGGTAAAAGTCCACTCAGCGGTCCCCCAAAGTTGTTTCAGAAGCTTCTCGTCATTCCACAGCTGGCTACAACATTATCCTGAGTCATGTTCATTCGGCACAAAACCTAAGATAACAAACCTAGACTTGTCCAATAAGAAATGCTCATTTTCATTTTGCGATGAAGGACGTTTTAAAACATTTCCCTAATGAACACGACCCTACTCTTGGTGTTTGATTTGTCCTGGTTGGACATGGCTGCTATGTTTGGCTTTGTTGCCTCAGACACTGAAATGTTGACAATTCTCTCAGCCCTACCCGATATGCCTCATTCTTGGATGTGGCAAGACAACTTTACTTAGGCACCATCCAGCTAACTTGACACAACTGTGGGAAGCATTAGAGTCAACATGGGCCATTATCCCTGTGGAATGGTTTCGACACCTTGTAGAGTCCTAATAATGCTGCCAAGAGGTAACATGTTAAACTAAACAGTAGAGGTCGGCCGATTATGATTTAATGCTGATGCCGATTATTGGAGGACCCAAAAAGCCGATACCGATTAAATCGGACAATTTCTTTTCTTTATTTATAATAATGACAATTACAACAATACTGAATGAACACTTATTTTAATATAATACATCAACAAAATCAATTTAGCCTCAAATAAATAAGGAAACATGTTCAATTTGGTTTAAATAATGCAAAAACAAAGTGTTGGAGAAGAAAGTAAAAGTGCAATATGTGCCATGTAAGAAAGCTAACGTTTAAGTTCCTTGCTCAGAACATGAGAACATATGAAAGCTGGTGGTTCCTTTTAACATGAGTCTTCAATATTCCCAGGTAAGAAGTTTTAGGTTGTAGTTATTATAGGAATTATAGGACTATTTCTCTCTATACGATTTGTATTTCATATACCTTTGACTATTGGATGTTCTTATAGGCACTTTAGTATTGCCAGTGTAACAGTATAGCTTCTGTCCCTCTCCTCGCTCCTACCTGGGCTCGAACCAGGAACACATCGACAACAGCCACCCTCGAAGCAGTGTTACCCATGCAGAGCAAGGAGAACAACTACTCCAAGTCTCAGAGCAAGTGGCGTTTGAAACGCTATTAGCGTGCACCCCGCTAACTAGCTAGCCATTTCACATCGGTTACACCAGCCAAATCTTGGGAGTTGATAGGCTTGAAGTCATAAACAGCGCAATGCTTGAAGCACAGCGAAGAGCTGCTGGCAAAATGCACGAAAGTGCTGTTTGAATGAATGCTTACGAGCCTGCTGGTGCCTACCACCACTCAGTCAGACTGCTCTATCAAATCATAGACTTAATTATAATATAATAAACACACAGAAATACGAGCCTTAGGTCATTAATATGGTCGAATCCGGAAACTACCATCAGGGAAATACGGAACCGTTACGTATTTTATCTAACGGGTGGCATCCCTACGTCTAAATATTCCTGTTACATTGCACAACCTTCAATGTTATGTCATAATTACGTAAAATTCTGACAAATTAGTTCGCAACAAACCAGGCGGCCCAAACTGTTGCATATACCCTGACTCTGCGTGCAATGAACGCAAGAGAAGTAACACTTTCATCTGGTTAATATTGCCTGCTAACCTGGATTTCTTTTAGCTAAATATGCAGGTTTAAAAATATATACTTCTGTGTATTGATTTTAAGAAAGGCATTGATGTTTATGGTTAGGTACAGTCATGCAACGATTGTGCTTTTTTCGCAAATGCGTTTTTGTTAAGCGCATTTGCCTTCCCTGTGGCTTCCCTGTGGCTCAGTTGGTAGAGCATGGTGTTTGCAACACCAGCATGGTGTGTGCAACGCCAGTGTTGTGGGTTCGATTCTCACGGGGGGCCAGTTCAAGAAAAAAAAAATAATAATAATAAAATGCATGAAATGAAATGTATGCATTCACTACTGTAAGTTGCTCTGGATAAGAGCGTCTGCTAAATGACTAAAATGTAAATCATCCCCCGTTTGGTGAAGTCGGCATCTTTGTTAGGAAGAAATAGTCTTTACAGTTCGCAACTAGCCGGGTGGCCCAAACTGCTGCATATACCCTGACTCTGTTGCAAGAGAAGTGACACATTTTCCCTAGTTAAAAGAAATTCATGTTAGCAGGCAATATTTACTAAATATGCAGGTTTAACCATGTGTAGTTAACTAGTGATTATGATTGATTGTTTTTTATAAGATAAGTTTAATGCTAGCTAGCAACTTACCTTGGCATCTTACTGCATTCGCGTAACAGGCAGGCTCCTCGTGGAGTGCAATGTAAAGCAGGTGGTTAGAGCGTTGGACTAGTTAACCGTAAGGTTGCAAGATTGAATCCCTGAGCTGACAAGGTAAAAATCTGTCGTTCTGCCCCTGAACAAGGCAGTTAACCCACCGTTCCTAGGCCATCATTGAAAATAAGAATGTGTTCTTAACTGACTTGCCTAGTTAAATAAAGGTGTAAAAAAAAAAAAAACGGCCAAATCGGCGTCCAAAAATACCGATTTCCGATTGTTATGAAAACTTGAAATCGGCCCTAATTAATCGGCCATTCCGATTAATCGGTCGACCTCTACTAAACAGTATTCGGCCCAAAATTGATCCTTGAGGGGAAAAAAATGAGATCTCTATTTTTCCTGAGGCATGGTCCCCCAGGGCAATAAAATATTATCTGTCAGTCAGATATGTCTTAATCCAGTTCAGTACTGAGCCTCAGAGGCCATCCCAATTCTGTAGTCTGTCCAAGAGGACAGTGGCGTCAGTGCCGTTTATGATGAGGGAGGATTTCTATTTTTTTTTCATGGGCAAGGCCTTATTTCTATTAGGGGAATGAATACACCCCTGATCATAGCAGCCACGTATTCATTGTAGCCTCTATGCACTCTCCTTCTCTCACCTTTTCCCTTCGTTTGTGGACTTCAGTGAACAACACATCAGCTGTATGTGATCAAGCAAAAAAACTTTTCCAAGCCAAACCATGTCATAACTGCTACACACAGCCTACATCGTTGTCCCCATATTAGCTAAAGTAACGTCCTAGTCAACATAGATAATATAACTAATGTGTTAGTAAACCACCTACAATCATGCAGTAACGTTACAGTGTATAGTCAGTAAGCAGTTACACCAGTGGGCCCCGGTGGCAATAAATTAATGAAACCAAAAGCTTACCTTGACATGGAAGAGTTCCAGTGTTGCGTTGGATAGTCATAGCCAGCTAGCTAACATAGCATCCCTCTGTTTGAGCCGGGTGTTTGAGTAACTAAACTAGTCAGCTGTATTTGCTAGCTGAATGTGGAAAAAAATGACACTCTCTCTCACTTCTCCTTCAGTTTAGAAAAAAATGAATTTGTTGAAAACTGTTCAACTATTGTCTTTCTCTCTCTTTGAGTCAACTAACGTTACTCACCACATTTTATGCACTGCAGTGCTAGCTAGCTGTAGCTTATGCATTCAGTACTAGATTCCTTCTCTCATCCTTTGATTGGGTGGACAACATGTCAGTTCATGCTGCAAGAGCTTTGATAGGTTGGAGGACGTCCTCCGGAAGGTGTCATAATTACTATGTAAGTCGATTGAATAGGGTGAGAACCAAGAGCCTTTTAGGTTTGTATTGAAGTCAATGTACCAAGAGGGGGACGGAAGCTAGCTGTCCTCCGGCTACAGCATGGTACTACCCTACAGAGTGCTGCTGAGGCTACTGTAGACCTTCATTGCAAAACTGTGTGTTTTAATCAATGATTTGGTGACATGAATATATTTAGCAGTTTTATCTAAAAGGGATAACTTTTTTAAATGAAATTCACTGAGGAGGATGGTCCTCCCCTTCATCCTCTGAGGAGCCTCCACTGCAAGAGAATACCATGATCTACAATATCCAGGAGTACAAGGACAGAGAGCTTTTCAGCATCTGTGTTAATCCTAAAGTTGTCCACTACATCGACAAGTGGCGTCTCTGCTGTGGTGGGTGCAAAAACACGACTGGAATTTTTCTGGAATTATTACTGAGGAAGTCATTGAGCCGTTTTAGAAATGCTGCTTAGAAAAGGGAGGTTAGAAATTGGTCTAGAATTGCTGAGGGCTGACGGATCTAGTGTGTTGTTCTTAAGAAGTGGATTCACTAAGGCAGGTTTAAGTGCCCGTCACGTTGTCCACCTAAGCTAATACTCAACCTCATTGACAATATCTTATCTCTGAAGTACCCTGCAAACTCTTCACATTTAGAAGCGGAAAGCAGATCATAAGGGGTAGAGGGGACAGGATTAATAGGGCTCTCAATGGTTGGGAAAAGCGCCCTCTGATTATTCTGATTGTCCGATATCAATATGCAGAAATGAGCTCCTCAAGCATTTCAAATTGTAATTAGCAATGTGTTCTATTAAAATATCAAAGTGGACCTGTAATTTCGACTTCCTCCATACCCATTCAGCCTTTCTACAGTTTCTCTTGAGTTGATTTATTTCCAAATTCCTCCAAGGAGGTTTCCGTTTAGGGATGACCTTTCTTAATTTGGTTGGTGCAGCAGCATCAATGGTTACATTTAACTTGGTAAAAAAGTAATTTACTAGATTATCACAAGAGGAGGGTAAATAGGCAGTGGCATATCATTTATAGAACCTCTTAAAGTCTTAGCTACTTCAGAGGTCAGACAACACTTTTAACAATACTCTCTAACATATTGCATTGTGGGAGTCAATGCAGTGGAAAATACACAGTAATGGTCAGACAAAGCTACATCAACAATAGAGGATATTTCAATGTTGAGTCTGTGTGTACTCACTAGGTCCAAAGTATGGCCACAGTTGTGGGGCCATTGCATTCAATAGACTCAAAAATGTCATAGTATTGGTTTGATTATCTTACAGTGACTTTAGAAAGTATTCATTAGAAAGTATTCATACCCCTTGACTTATTCCACATTTTGTTGTGCTACAGCCTGAATTCAAAATGATTCAATATTTTTTTCTCTCACACATCTACACATAATGACAAAGTGAAAACATGTTTTTAGACATTTTTGCAAATTTACTGAAAATAAAATACTGAAATATCTAATTTACATAAATATTCACACCCGAGTCAATACATATTTGAATCACCTTCGGCAGAGATTACAGGAGTCTTTTTGGGTAAGTCTCTATAAGCTTTGCACACCTGGATTGTACAATATTTGCCCATTATTTTTTTTTTTTAATTCTCCGATCTCTGTCAAATTGGTTGTTGATCATTGGTAGACAACCATTTTCAAGTCTTGCCATAGATTTTCAGGCAGATTTGAGGCAAAACTAACTTGGTCACTCAGGAACATTCACTGTCGTCCTGTTAAGCAACTCCAGTATAGACTTGGCCTTGTGTTTTAGGTTATCCTGCTGAAAGATGAATTCATCTCCCAGTATCTGTTGGAAAGCATTCTGAACCCAGTTCTCCTGTAGGATTTTGCCTGTGCTTAGCTCCATTCCATTTATTTTTATCCCGAAAAACATCCCAGTCCTTAATGATTACAAGAATACACATAACATGATGCAGTCACCACTATGCTTGAAAATATGGAGAAAGGTTCTCAGTAATGTGTTGTATTGGATTTGCCCCCAAACATAGCACTTTGTATTCAGGACCAAAAGTAAATTGTTTTAGCCAATTCTTTTGCAGTATTACTTTAGAGCCTCTTTACAAACAGGATGCATGTTTTGGAATATTTGTATTCTGTACAAGTTTCCTTCTTTTCACTCTGTCAATTAGGTTAGTATTGTGGAGTAACTACAATGTTGTTGATCCATCCTCAGTTCTATCACAGCCATTAAACTCTGTAACTGTTTTAAACTTACCCATGGCCTCATGGTGAAATCCCTGAGCGGTTTCCTTCCTCTCCGGCAACTGAGTTAGGAAGGACGTCTGTATCTTTGTAGTGACTGGGTGTATTTTTTTTAATTCACTGCTCGACTGAGGGACCTTTACAGATAAATGTATGCATGGGGTACAGATATGAGGTAGTCATTCAAAATCATGTTAAACACTATTATTGCACACAGAGTGAGTCCATGCAACTTATTACGTGACTTGTGAAGCAAATTGTTACTCCTGAATTTATTTAGGCTTGTCATAACAAATGGGTTGAATACTTATTGATTCAAGACATTTCAGCTTTTCATTTTTTATTTATATTGTAAAAATAAAAAAAATCCACTTTGACATTATGGGATATTGTGTGTAGGTCAGTGACAAAAAAATCTAATTTAATCAATTTAAAATTCAGGCTGTAACACAAAAAAATGTGGAAAAAGTCAAGGGGTGTGAATACTTTCTGAAGGAACTGTATACGTAAATTGAAATCACCTGAGATCACAATTTTGTTATTTGTATGAATGACGAACAGAAATTCTGAGAAATCAGCTAAGCAAGTGGGACATGGTTTTCGTGGTCTATAGAGGGTTTCGAAAAGCACAGATGGTTGACATTTTAACAATACAGCATGATGTTAAAAGGAGCTGAGGTGACCGACAGATGTCCCTGCCATTTAGTGCATTCGAAAAATAGTGACTGTCCCTCCACCCTTTTTTACTTGTCTCAAAGAATGACAAAAACTATAGTTCAGGGGAGAAGCTTCAATAAGACAAGTTTCAGTTTGAAACATACAGTTCTAGATTGTGCTCTGAAATAAGATTTATTAGAGTGATCTAACATTAAATAGTCCCATCCTCATTAAGACAGGGCTGCCCTGTTTTTAAGGAACCTGCCTTGAAACAGTTCATGCAACAGGCACAAGATTTCTCAACATTTGATCCAGGCTGTTTTTGTTGTCTTTGTTATCTAGATAACACCTGTGTGAAGCTAGCCACAATAAGGATTAACCACGATAGAGGAATTTGCAGTTCACCTTCAAAATAAAAGTGTGTGTGTGTGTGTGGGGGGGGGTGTTAAACAGTAAATACGCTGAAAAGGCAGGGCAAACAACGAAACACACACCAAAAAATATATAGAAATAATTGTACTAAACTCCCACACGCACTCCCACACATACAAATCACTTTTTTCACGTCACTTCAGTAAATAACTCCTTTAAAAAAAACAGAGGCAATAAATCCTACAGACACTCCAGCTTTACATTTCCAAACTGCTATTGAAGAATCATTAATTTATAGTTGACACATAACTTAAATAGTAATATCGTTCGGCGACGTGTAACGCATTGCTGTGAATGAAGCATTTCTGAATATGAGGTCCTGTATGTATGCGACATGTATGAGTTCCTTATTCATTTGATTTTTTTTAAGACTGAGAGCATGGAAACCCAAATCACTCTAAGTCACAATGGCCCTGTAAACACTAACGTTGTACAACACATTTGACACAAGGTTTGTTCATTTCTTTTTACGAGTTTGTCTGCACACCCTTGTTTCACACAATCATGTCAAATCTGTTGTAAGCTACATCAGTTGTACAACCTGAGCATGTACAGGGTGAATGTCTGCAAAATGTTGCCTTGAACAAATAAGCAATGTCCATTTCGATGTCTTCAATAGTCTAATGTACACACAGTCTAACTTTTGCTGCCCCCTCTTGGTTTGGAGTGGGACAACAGCATTACGTTCAACGAGAAGGGCAGGGGTATTCAACTCTTACCCTACAAGGTCCAGAGCCTGCTGGTTTTCTGTTCTACTTGATCATTTAATCGCACACACCTGGTTTTGCAGGTCTAAAATCAGTCCCTGATTATAGGGGAACAATGAAAAAAAAGCAGTGGAACTGGTTTCAAGGTCCAGAGTTGAGTTTGAGGGGAATAGGCTTCAAACAATGAAGTCCAAATGTAGCAATGAAATATTTGTGTAAACAAGCAACAAATAATACAGTGGTGCACTGTCTCATAACTATCAAGCGGAGCAAGCAACTGGTTGCAACATATTTTACACAATAAGTATTTGTTTTTTTTACTAAAAAGCTAGAATCATTCACAGCAAATCCTTCTACAGACAAAAACACATACTTTGTAAAGTGGGAGGGAGTATCCTGTCATATTTGACACAAATGCATTACAAAAGCCCTGATTTATGTTTGACATCGTAAAAGTAGCCCACTGGGCACAGACGTCAATTCAATGTCTATTCCACGCTGGTTCAACGTCATTTCATTGAAATGACGTGGAAACAATGTTGATTCAACCAGTGTGGCCCAGTGGGATGCTACTCAAAACAGTTTAAGCTGGTTTACCCAAAGGAAACACAAGACCCCTTTTAAATCAGTTGCAGATAAAGTTAAACTGCATTGGGGATTAATTCAGAATGTTTATGCTGTATCGGAAGTGTGAATCAAGTTTAAATCAACACCCCAATGAGCCGTTTTCACAGACATTGTTCTATATTGATGCCAAACCACACCTGTAACAGTGTTAACATTCTGAGATAAGCCACATTGCGGTGTCCCTATCTGTCATTGATTGTATTGGTGTCTTGATAGCAAGCATGTTGTCACAGTATTCCAATGTGTCTCAGTCAAAAGGCAGTGTCCATTTTAAAAACCCTCCCTAAAGAATTTTTTTTGCAGTTAGAGTGCAGTATAGCTGCAGTATGTTTTTTTTACTGCAGTAATTTTGCAGAATAACTGCATTCGGCAATTACTTCGTCAAAAACACCAAGCGACTGCAGTTACTGCACTTTTACTGCAGTTTCAAAAACGGCAATATTTTTTTGTAAGGGCTGCTGTCACTAAGGTGAATGGCCAGAGAAAAGGGAAGAAGCACCATTTTGTTTTGAAAACCAAAAAACGAAGGCACAGATCCATGCTACCATGCACACGACTAAGGCCTCTCTAGTTGGAGGGGCGTCACACACAAACGTTATGTACAATGGGATCGTTATGTACAGTGCATTCAAAAATATTCAGAGCTCTCAACTTTTTCCACATTTTGTTAAATTACATCCTTATGCTAAAATTGATAAAATACACATTTTTCGTCAATCTACACACAATACCACATAATGACAAAGCAAAATCAATTTTTTTGTGCAAATTTACTCAAAATAAAAAAATATATACCTTATTTACATAAGTATTCAAACTCTTTGCTATGAGACTCGAAATTGAGCTCAGGTGCATCCTGTTTCCATTGTTCATCCTTGATGTTTCTACAACTTGATTGGAGTCCACCTGTGGTAAATTCAATTGATTGGAAATTATGATTTGGCAAGGCACACACCTACCTGTGTACTGTATATAAGGTCCCACAGTTGACATTGCATGTCAGAGCAAAAACCAAGCCATGAGGTCAAAGGAATTGTTCGTAGAGCTCCGAGACAGGATTGTGTCGAGATCTGGGTAAGGTTACCAAAGGTTACCAAAATTCTGCAGCATTGAAGCAAGAACACAGTGGCCTCCATCATTCTTTAATGGAAAAGGTTTGGAACCACCAAGACTCTTCATAGAGCTGGCTGCCTGGCCAAACTGAGCAATCGGGGGAGAAGGGCCTTGGTCAGGGAGGTGACCAAGAAACCGATGGTAACCCTAACAGAGCTCCTCTGTGGAGATGGGAGAACCTTCCAGAAGGAAAACCATCTCTGCAGCACTGAAGCCACTCCTCAGTAAAAGGCACATGACTGCCCGCTTGGAGTTTGCCAAAATATTTTCTGGTCTGATGAAACCTAGATTGAACTGTTTGGCCTGAATGCCAAGCGTCAGGTCTGGAGGAAACCTGGCACCAGACTGGAGTGAAGGTTCACCTTCCAACAGGACAATGACCCTAAGCACACAGCCAAGACAACGCAGGACTGGCTTTGGGACAAGTCTCTGAATGTCCTTGAGTGGCCCAGTCAGAGCCTGGACTTAAACCCAATCGAACATCTCTGGAGTGACCTGAAAATAGCTGTGCAGCGATGCTGCACCTGACAGAGCTTGAGAGGATCTGCAAAGAAGAATTGGAGAAACTAACCCAAATACAGGTGTGCCAAGCTTGTAGCGTCATACCAAAGAAGACCCGAGGCTGTAATCGCTGCCAAAGGTGCTTCAACAAAGGGTCTGAATACTTATGTAAATGTTATATTTTAAATTTGTTTTTATAAATTAGCAAACATTTCTAAAAACCGGTTTTTACTTTGTCATCATGGGGTATTGTGTTTAGATTGACGAGGGAATAATAAATAAAAAAAGCTGTAACGTAACAAAATGTGGAAAAAGCCAAGGGGTCTGAATACTTTCCGAATGCATTGTACATGTGCCTTGTCTCAAGGTACCATTTTATTAATCATTTCAAATTGAAGGACATTTATATGTATTTTCATAAAATCACTGTGACTATAATAGTTTGGAAGACAACAGCCGTATCATAACACACAATAAATAGTTTATTCGAACAGTCCTATGACCATAGAGTTAAACTTGAATGGAGAAAAAAAAAAATCTGTTTAAAACACTTTTCAATCCACTGCCTCAATGGAGGTTCAGGGTTAGGACAGAGGCTGTGTGTGTGTCCCCTCTCGTTTCATGCACCTGTTGTGTCCCCATAGTCCTTGTTCCAGCGCACATACAGGTCCAGCGTCTGTGGTCCGACACTCTTCTTGATCTTCTTCAGTGACTCCACGAAATCAGAGAACCTGATATTCCTCACCTGCACAAAGGCACAGAACAATACAGTGATGAAGAGCGCAACAACAGCAGGATGGTTCATTCATTCACAGCAAACGGAAGAAAACAGACAAACTGTGAGGGAACACCTGTCCAATGAGAAGCGTTCGTTTTCTGTAGAAAAAAGTTTTGCAACCATTAAGAGTTAAAAAAAAATGTCACCTTTATTTTACCAGGCCGTCAATTAAGAACAAACTCTTATTTACAATGATGGCCTGGCAAGAGGCAAAAGCCTCCTGTGGGGGAGGGGGCGGGGATAAAAAAACAAAACAAGATGGACAACACAAACGGAAGATACTAGGTTGGGACAATATATAAAAACTGGCAGGGTTTATTAAATGTATATATTTAACTTTGTGAATGCTGCACGTTCTTGAGCTTGCCTGTTGCAATGGAACCAATAGAGGTCCTGCATTTGCTACAAATTTCTAAAAAACGTTTTTTTGCTTTGTCATTATGGGGCATTGTGTGTAGATTGATGAGGGGGAAAAAAACGATATAATCCATTTTAGAATAATGTGAATGCATTGTATATAAGAATGCAGTTCATCAACTACAGCTCAGCCTTCAACACCATTGTGCCCTACAAGTGTATGAATTTTATTTAACTAGGCAAGTCAGTTAAGAAAAAATTCTTATTTACAATGACGGCCTCCCAAAAGGCAAAAGACCTCCTGCGGGGACAGGGGCCTGGGATTAAAATAAATACAATATAAATATAGGACAAAACACACATCACAACGAGACAACACTACATAAAGAGAGACCTACGACAACAACGTAGAAAGGCAGCAACACATGACAACACGGCATGGTAGCAACACAACATAACAACAACATGGTAGCAGCACAAAACATGGTACAAACATTATTTGGCACAGTCAACAGCACAAAGGTCAAGAAGGTAGAGGCAACAATACATCACGCAAAGCAGCCACAACTGTCAGTAAGAGTGTCCATGACTGAGTCTTTGAATGAAGAGATTGAGATAAAACTGTCCAGTTTGAGTGTTTGTTGCAGATCGTTCCAGTCGCAAGCTGTAGCGAACTGAAAAGACGAGCGAACCAGGGATGTGTGTGCTTTGGGGACCTTTAACAGAATGTGACTGGCAGAACGGGTGTTGTATGTGGAGGATGAGGGCTACAGTAGATATCTCAGATAGGCCTCACTCCCCCCTAAGAGGGTTTTATAAATAAGCATAAACCAGTGGGTCTTGCGACAGGTATACAGAGATGACCAGTTTACAGAGGAGTATAGAGTGTAGTGATGTGTCCTATAAGGAGCATTGGTTGCAAATCTGATGGCCGAATGGTAAAGAACATCTAGCCGCTCGAGAGCACCATTACCTGCCGATCTATAAATTATGTCTCCGTAATCTAGCATGGGTAGGATGGTCATCTGAATCAGGGTTAGTTTGGCAGCTGGGGTGAAAGAGGAGCAATTACGATAGAGGAAACCAAGTGTAGATTTAACTTTAGCCTGCAGCTTTGATATGTGCTGAGAGAAGGACAGTACACCGTCTAGCCATACTCCCAAGTACTTGTATGAGGTGACTACCTCAAGCTCTAAAACCCTCAGAGGTAGTAATAACACCTGTGGGGAGAGGGGCATTCTTCTTACCAAACCACATGACCTTTGTTTTGGAGGTGTTCAGAACAAGGTTAAGGGAGAGAAAGCTTGTTGGACACTAAGAAAGCTTTGTTGTAGAGCATTTAACACAAAATCCGCGGAGGGGCCAGCTCAGTATAAGACTGTATCATCTGCATATAAATGGATGAGAGAGCTTCCTACTGCCTGAGCTTTGTTGTTGATGTAAATTGAGAAGAGCGTGGGGCCTAGGATTGAGCCTTGGGGTAGTCCCTTGGTGACAGGCAGTGGCCGAGACAGCATATTTTCTGACTTTATACACTGCACTATTTGAGAGAAGTAGTTAGCAAACCAGGCCAAAGACACCTCAGAGACACCAATACTCCTTAGCCGGCCCACAAGAATGGAATGGTCTACAATATCAAAAGCTTTGGCCAAGTCAATAAAATATTAGCACAATATTGCTTAGAATCAAGGGCAATGGTGACATCATTGAGGACCTTTAAGTTTGCATTGAAACATTGATAACCTGAGCGGAAAACAGATTGCATACCCGAGAGAATACTATAGACATCAAGAAAGCCAGTCAGTTGATTATTGACAAGTTTTTCCAACACTTTTGATAAACAAGGCAAAATAGAAATAGGCCTATGACAGTTAGGATCAGCTTGATCTCCCCCTTTAAATAAAGGATGAACTATGGCTGCCTTCCAAGCAATGGGAACCTCCCCAGAAAGGAGAGACAGATTAAAAAGGTTGGAGATAGGCTTGGTGATGATAGGGGCAGCAACCTTAAAGAAGAAAGGGTCTAAACCATCTGACCCAGATGTTTTTTTGGGGTCAAGTTTAAGGAGCTCCTTTAGCACCTCGGACTCAGTGACTGCCTGCAGGGAGAAACTTTGTAGCGGGGCAGGGGGGAAAAAAATGGGCGACGCATCGGGGATAGTCGCATTAGAAGGGGTGGGAGACGTTGGAAATGTTGGACGGGCAAGGAGGCATGGCTGAGTCAAATAGGAATCCTGACTTAATGAAGTGGTGATTAAAGAGCTCAGCCATGTGCTTCTTGTCAGTAACAACCACATCATCAATATTTAGGCACATGGCCAGCTGTGAGGAGGAGGGTTTATTCTCCAGGTCTTTAACTATTTTCCAGAACTTCTTGGGGTTAGACCCACAGAGAGAGAACTACTCCTTAAAGTAACTCACTTTGGCCTTTGTGGGAGCAAAACTCATGACTATGATTACATTTCCATTATTTGCAGTATCTGGACTGTCCACTTTGAAGTGCTGAGACAGAATGGCTATATAAGGAATGGAACATATAGGACCAGGGCCCCGCCACCATTATAACCTATACAGCTGTCAGATGTGGGCATTAACTTTTTACGGATTAGTGGGACGCTCCCATTTCGACAATTTCCGGTGAAATTGCAGAGCGTCAAATTCAAATTAAATTACTATAAATAAACTTTCATGAAATCACAAGCAATACATCAAAATAAAGCCTAACTTGTTGTGTCAGATTTCAAAAAGGCTTTACAGCGAAAGCAAACCATGCGATTATCTGAGGACAGCGCCCAGCACACAAATGCATAACAAATCATTTTCAACCAGGGAGTTGCGACATGAAAGTCAGAAATAGCGATATAATATATGCCTTACCTTTGAATATCTTCTGTTGGCACTCCAAAAGGTCCCAGTTACATTACAAATGGTCCTTTTGTTCGATAATGTCCTTCTTTATAAAACGTCCTTCCATAAAAACTAGCTGGCGCGCTTCAGTCAATAATCCACTCGGTTTCCCTCCTTCAAAATGCATACAAAATGAATCCCAAACGTTACCAATAAACTTATCCAAACAAGTCAATCAACGTTTATAATCAAACAATAGGTACCCTAATACGCAAATAAACGATACAATTTAAGACTGAGAATCTCGTTACCGGAGAAAAATACCAAAGAACGCGCTCTCATTCACGCGCTTGGAAACACTACAGCCAAAATGGCAGCCACCTAGAAAAACTACAATTTTTGGCTCATTTTTCCAAAAACCAGCCTGAAACTCTCTAAAGACTGTTGACATCTAGTGGAAGCCCTAGGAACTGCAATTGGGCACAATTTCGCCCTATTATAAAAGTGCCAGCCATTGAAATCAGTGGTAGGATGATTTTTTTTGGGGGGGTGGTTTGTCCTCGGGGTTTCGCCTGCCATTTCAGTTCTGTTATACTCACAGACATTATTTTAACAGTTTAGAAACTTGAGTGTTTTCTATCCAAATCTACCAATTATATGCATATGCAAAGACAGAATACTATAATGGCAGGGCTCTGTGATAAGAGAATTCAGCTGTTCCATGGAATTCCTCGGCTCTGTTACTTTGTAATAAAGCCTAACTGAATCTACAAGTTCCGGTATCAGTGCAAATATTTACCAAAATATTTTCAACAACATATTTGGCGAGCTTGCCATTAGTTGAAAAAAGGGACCAGAAGACGGTGACACATCTGTAGCTGGTGACGGGTCTTTTGGGCAAATCTCACAAACAGGTGGCCGTCTGACTATAAATCAGGTGAGCTTTGTTCTTACATATAGTTGTATGTTTGTGTGATTTGCTCCAGAGGTTTTGTCTAGTGATAGAAGCACCAAGTAGGTCTCTCCAACTTTTAAACGAACTGAATGATACTGGGAACTTTTAAATTCAGTAACTGCATGCATGCTGAGTAAAATGCTTTGTGGGGTTAAAATAGCCATTTATAGGTATCTGTGTGGGCTGTGTGTATTGGGAGCCGTGTGTGCCTTGTGGGTGTCGGATGCCTCAGACGGGTGGGGCTGTTTTCCCTGGCTGGCTGGTCTACCTAGTCCCATCTGGGGTGCCGGCTGCCTCTGCATATTGTCATCATGAATAGAAACAAAATCCCGCGGCTACCACTTAGCTAAGAATAGCTAAGGTCTGAATGGGTGGGTCACCTGGGTAGGTGTATAGCTTATGATAGAACTTTGACCCGATTTTGCGAGCTCTTATCATAAGAAACAAAATCCCGCGGCTAAAGCTTAGCTAAGAATAGCTAAGGTCTGAACAGGTGGGTCACTTTACGATACCGCTCCAGAGGGAGGTCAGGGTGGTAAAAGTCTGTTTAAATAGGTGAATAAATCCTGTATAATAACGTCTCCCGGTGTTGAGGAAGTGTATCTGGGATAGGACTGAATTTGCAGGTCGTTTTAGGAAAAACGTGAATAAGTGTGTGTGAGAGTGAAAGTTGCCTGCCCTTGGAGGAGGGAGATTGCGCGACCTTCTTGTGACACCATTGGAGTGTGGCTTGACGGAGGGGGCGCAGCAGGTCCTCACGGGGAAAGGGAATGCAAATGATATGTGAGTAAATCATGGAAATGTGTAAAAATAGGAGCTTGATGAAATACTATGTTAAATAATTATACTTGCATACATAGGAATTATTAACAAGGGTTAAGTATGTGTGAGGTGAGAGGAGTATAAAGTACAGAGAAACGTAGCTATAGTATGCATTTGAAGTAATCCTATACTGTTGGAAGAAAGAACGGCTGTAGACACATAAATAGCAGTGCAGCAGTAGGATCCATAGTGACAGCTGTTAGAGGTATTCAGTAACGTGAGTAGACAGTGAGAGGAAATAGAGTGCGGTCAAGCACTCCGCAGCTTAACGGGCTTTAGGGAAATATAACCCGGGAGGGTCAGATATAGCCCGGGAAGAACAGGAGTGTATGTCACATTGAGTAAGAGAAAGATTGGTTTTGAATAGGTGAATAGCACAGTAAAAATAGGAAAAAGTGCAGAAACTATAGATAGCTAAACTAGAAGTAAGAATATTAACTAACAATAAAACAGAATAAATAAGGAAGAACAAGCGATAAAACGAGTAGAACACCGGTAGAAATCCTAGGGGCTAGGCAACCCCTATGCAAAGAAGAAATAATAAAGATATCTGTGAAATGGGAGAAACGCACAGTGATATTTGAGGCGCTATACTGGAATAAGACATTAGGTCATCTGTATTATCCAGTAATACATTTGCAGACTATAGTATATGCTTTAATATGAGGTATTAAGTGCCGTGACTAATAAATAATTATCTGGGAAAGTGGGTAGTCCTACCTTGGAAAATAGTTAATAGAAGGTGTGTAATATAGAAGGGAGGGTCAACGATGAATTATAAAAAAGTTACTAAACCTAAAATGAACTTTAAAAAGTGTTGTAGTTAGTTTATGAACATTGTGGTGGATTGAAACAAACATTTAATGATTGGAGTAAGGACAGTGGAATTATAATTATCATGTTCGGTTTATAAGTAATACTTTTGGCTTGCTGATTTAAAAAGTAACATTGTGAATGCTAATGAAATGTACACTTTCTTTTCCAGAAGAAGGGGCTTCATTTTCTCTTGTCGGAATGTCCCTGGAGACTGCGGTACTGGGGAAAGCAGTCAGTGATATTCGGCAGTTTTAAGAGTAAAAGTATCTGGATTAGGCCATAAAACGGAGTTCCTGATAAGTGAGGCCGGTTCATGTGTGTTCTTGACCTACGGTTCACCAGCACGCACACACCATTTACCGGGTATGAATATGCGTTAGTGGTTGATAGTCATTACTTTTAAACATACAAATTATTCTAAGATATTTCACCCTGAAACTGTATAACTGTGTGAAATGTATTAGAATCATAAAACTATAATCTGATGATGTGTGTAGTTTTAGTCAGAATTAGAACCAGGACATTTTGTTCCTGTTTGGCTATGTAAGCAGGGTGCAAGTGTGAAACAAATGACAAGAGGAGCTATCGACAGACAAGTTGTGCTACTGTGTTCCTTACAGGACATTCTGTCTCCACCCGTGGAGTGGAGAAACTGTTAGGCTTACAGAAAATTATGAAACATGTTGCAGAATATGATAAACAATGCATGTGTGTAGTGGAAAAGCACAGACTGTCTGAGCAAGACGTAGCTTAAGATTTGAAATTGTTTGTGTGTATAAAAGATTCGCTCTGCACTTGAAGGGCAGAGCGCTCTCTGAATAAAGAATTGATCTATTGCAGGCTGAGACTCTGTCTATTTCTTTGAACTGGAGCTTTACAACTTTCAGCAATTAGACAGAGATATAAAATAGTTCAGTTAGAACATTGAGATAGAAATTCTCGTGACAGTGGTGTAAATACTGTGGGATTTATTTTGGAAGGGGTCTTTTCAATTCAGTTTCAAACTGGGTATGCAGAATGATAGAAATGTTTTTGAAAAGTATTTAAAAGATTTCGGAAGGTCAGGGGAAGAAGAGGGAGAAGAAATATTTTAATGGTGTCGATACTTTCCTATGAGACCTGATCAATCTCATTAGAAATGATCGAAACAGGTGGGCTGAAATTATAAAATGAATGAAAAACACCAGTCTCTATTCAAATCGTACAATTACTTTGAAATTCTATTATTTCTTTAGGAAATTATAAAGAGTTGTAATCTAAGCTGACTAGTTCTTCGAATATGTTTATTTTTTTTTATTTAACATGTTGTTTTTGAATCACGTGTTCATAGGGAAAATTACCAGTTCCCTGGGGTTATGGTCTTTGGGTAAATATACAAATGTGCTTTGTTCAGTCTGCAAATAGAAGGGAAATATATGTTAACAAGGAATGACAGTCACTCCAAATGGATTGTGATGAGTGAAATCATCATTACATATATCTCAAGGCCATCAGACTGTTAAACAGCCATCACTAACATTGAGTGGCTGCTGCCAACATACTGACTCAACTCCACCCACTTTAATAATGGAAAAATGTATGTAATCAATTTATCACTAGCCACTTTATATTATATATTGTTTACTTACCCTACATTATTCATCTCATATGTATATACTGTACGCTATACCATCTACTGCATCTTGCCATCTGATGTAATTAAATGTATCACTAGCCACTTTAAACAATGCCACTTTATATAATGTTCTCATACCCTACATTCCTCATCTCATATGTATATACTGTATGCTATACCATCTACTGCATCTTGCCATCTTGATGTAATGTATCACTAGCCACTTTAAACAATGCCACTTCATATAATGTTTTCATACCCTGCATTACTCATCTCATATGTATATACTGTACTCTATACCATCTACTGCATCTTGCCAATACCGTTCGGCCATCACTCATTTATATATTTTTATGTACATATTCGTATTCATTCCTTTACACTTGTGTGTACAAGGTAGTTGTCGTGAAATTGTTAGGTTATATTACTTGTTAGATATTACTGCATGGTCGGAACTAGAAGCACAAGCATTTCGCTACACTCGCATTAACATCTGCTAACCATGTGTATGTGACAAATACATTTCATTTGATTTGATTTCGTTTCGACACAATTTTCGCCAGATTGGGATTTATGGAGTGTGGGATTCTAGGAAGGGTTAGGGCGGTAACTTCATGATTTGTTAAACTCTTCCGAGAGGTCTCCAGTAGAATAAAAGAGTTCTCATGGAAGGTGATGTCAAATTGTGCCTTAAGGCATGGCAGGAATAATTTGACCACAAACAGTGTGTGTGAACCTCTAAGCACTCCCTGACCGGCTGGAGAAAGGGCAACAAGGGCGTGCAATACGGCAGTGACTTTTAGCACTTCTGAGTCTATACACTACCAACAGTCTGGACTAAGTATGCATTGAGTTACTGATCTTTCATTACCAGGCCATTCATGACAGGAAAACAGGGGGGCTGTAATGAGAAAATGTATTACTTGGAGTAAGTTTTATTTTTATATAAAAGTACATTTTAAAAAGGGATGACGTGTGTTAAATTGAGAAGTTCGAATTTGAGTTATAGTAAGCACTAAGGACTGTTATTCTGAATTTGGGTTGGATAATTTATAAAATGTTTTAGTTCTGATTTGGATATAGAACTGTTTACATTTATTAGGCCTAGGGAAGCTCTGGAAACCTTATCCTTAGACAGGGAGGTTGCTAGAACTTACAGGATGATAGCGTGGGTTAACAGAGGTTTTTGTTGTTTTGTTATGTCATTAGAATTCTAATGTTAAATTGGATTGATAAATAGAGATAGCTGGATGATATGATATAATTAATTGCATAAAAGGTTTATAGTCTGTGTTTTGCGATAACACCCAAGGATGGAGAAGAAGGAGATGGCATGGAGATCAAAATAACATGGGCATAGAACGTAACGGATGGACGTTCCCCCCTCAGTTTTAGTTACATTACGAGTAGTGGGAATTTATTAAAACATGTATTTATTTTAACATTTATTTTTCTATTTTCTTGTCTGGTCAATTTATTTTGGTTTTGTGTAACATAAGTGTGTTTATTGTTCCTGAGGAGGGACTGTTATAAATGGACTAAATTGATTTGAGAATGTTTTGTTATGTATCTAACTGTGGTAGTAAATTAGGAGTAGTGACTTATGTGTTATGGGTTAGAAGGACTGTGACTGCATTGGGGATCTGAGGGGGCTCATAAATGAAGGTTATGGTAGTAGAGGGGTGTTGTTTCTAGAGACTATGTATATTATTACAGGAGATAGCTCATCGGAGAGGAAGGACAGCTGGCTGTGTAAAATATAGGGATGTAAAAAAATAGGGACAATTCTAAGTAAATTGAACATGACACATACCTAGACTATGGTGAGAGTAAAAGTGATAGTGGTGGCATTTTGAACACTATGGTAAAAGTTTAAGAAACTTATGACTTAGAGTTTTGTTAGGTTGGATATTCTTCCAACTCATAAGTATTTTTCTTAATTTTTAACAGCAGGAAGACACTAGACTGATTACATGCAGTAGTTATTCTTACGGCAGTTGCTGTAGGGACCATCATATGGCTATTGTTATGTGTAAATGTATCTGTAGCAGGAGATGAGATGTTTGAGACAGAATGTTTACATAGGGCTGTTATTTTAAATATTACGAATTAATGATCTTGCCATAAGAAGAAAGTCTGTTGTCAGGAAATGACCCATGTGTTGCAGTGTGTATGTCCTCAGGTGAAAGCAGCACATAAGGAGCCAGAGATAACCAAGGGCATAGGCTGAATTCTGGAGATTGATAGTACATCAAGATACACCAGGCTGGGGGTATACTCCTTACAGCACCTGCAGTGGTAAAGATCGTCATGTCTCTCTTCGGTGGGTGGATAATTCTCACAAGAAGTAAGGTCCAGATGCATAATGGGTGAGCTTGAAGACACCACGACAGAGGAAGCAGAACCAAAGAGAGAGAGAGAGAGAGAGAGAGAGAGAGAGAGAGAGAGAGAGAGAGAGAGAGAGAGAGAGAGAGAGAGAGACACCAGATTCCACTGTAGACATGCAGATGGGTTGAATCTGGGAGCTACTTTAGCATCATAGTTGGGTTAGCTGATTTATTGGTTAATGCATCATATGAATGAGGATGTAAAGTTAATCAGGGATACGCACTTGCATATCAGGTAACGTACCTATCAGATGAAAATGGAGGAGATGGGGAACAAAGTGAAAATGACATGACTTGGGAAAACCTTTCGGAAGCTGGGGCCGAAAGGGGAAGACTGGGCGAAAGCATGAGGAAGCTTCTTTAGGGCTTTTATTTGTGTGGAGTCCAGCAGAAAGGTATCATGGAGGCATAGAGTCAGGTGAAGAGAGAGTGGGAATTGTCATGGTCTCAGACTTCGGTTTTCATGAATATACTTTTGTATAACATACCACATTGTTAATACTGTTATGTTTTGTGTTTTTCGTTGCTTTGCAAGTCTTATGCTACAACTCTTAGGAATCAGAAGGAGAAAGTGGAGAAACTGAAAGCAGCTCAGCTGAAGTGAAAGAAGTCACCAGCTTCAGCAGGAATGTCATTTTGTTGTGTGATGAGAGGTGGACATAAGATGGTGTAGTCATAGAGGCTTATGGCCTCTGTTCTGAGTTTGAAAACCTCACGGAAAGAAGGAAAAAACCTGAACCAGGACCAGAGGTTCCACGTCCGGTGATCCCAGGGGACCAGGACTACATCCAAGTGTTCTGGAGGAGGTGGAACTAGCCAAGGCGAGAGGGTCCCTACGAAGTGGTCCTAGCAACACCAACAGTCGTCCAGGTAGAAGGAAGAATGATGTGGTACCATCTAAACTACTGTATCAGAGTTCCGGAGGGGATTGGTGAGTGACCATAGGGCCATGAGGACGCAGAGGATGCTGATATACCAGGCGGGTGTCCGAAGGGAACGGGAGCAGAGGAGGTCGACGCGCCAGGCAGGAGCCAGGAAGAAGCTGAAGGAGAGGTGGATCAAGGAGCAACTTCCAACAGCCACTCTCTCCTGAATATCCAGAGAGTCCAGGGATGGGGAGGAGTGACATGTTGCTCCTGATGACATACCTACTCTGGCAGATACCCCTGACAGAGGCGCTGTCCAAGGGGACGGCGAAACAACGACAGGAGAATGGGAAGGAGACTTTCTTACCAACAACTTCTCTGCCCTCACATGGTCTTTCTAACAGAAAGTGAAAACCAGGACAGATTAAGAATGGTAGAATGGCCTTGACAGCAACAACCCTAGAAGAAATTGTAAAATCACCTCCCACTAGAGACTAGTACACCAACTAAGACAATGCAAAACCACAAGGAAGTGGGTTGATGCAGAAAATATGGACATCTGTTACCAACTGGGGTAGCCACAATGAAGAAATTACCCCAGAATCAAACATCTTGAAAAGCAATAACAAATGGCTGGTATAAGTAGGCTCAGTATACAGCAACAAGACATGGGATGGACAATTGTATATTGTGTAGCAAATCCCCTTTGGAAGATCTGTTAATTGTACCTGAACCTGCATCATTTAATGAATGTGCTAAATGTAAAAATGTTCACTGTACTCAGAGAAAATACTACATTCCTTTGTGTAACATAGAATGCAGGTTGGCATTAGGTAGCACTAAAGGCAGGAGTATATTAAACAGAACTATGTTGGGAGAACATGAGTGTGCAGCATATGACATAAGAACTGAATGAAATGGTCCTCATAATGACAGGTTTACTATTGTAAAAGGAAAATATGAATGTTTCCACAGCTATGAAGATAGTGGGATAGATGTGGGAAACATTACAGTTGATTGTAAACAATTTGGGTTTTTAGAAACTGCAGGAGTTCGTACATTTGATGATAAAGGAATGATTGTGAATCGCAAAGGTAAATGTGGTAATATAACTCAAGTAACACCATCTCTTACGATGTTAAAGAATCAGGATAGAGGTATAACTGTTTGTTCTGCCCACACATCCAGAAACGAACTCTTGAATGTTTTACCAGAAGACTGGACAGGTCTCTGTGCTTAAGTTAGAGCGATACAACAGGTGTCTATCATGAAATCACAGCAGGATGAGTCTGTGAAGCATAGAGTAAGGAGAGCCTACGAATCAGATCCAAAAGTATCCCTAGATGCAATGGGACAGCCGAGAAGAGTTCCTGATGAATACAAAGCGAGAAATGAGGTTAAATCAGGGTTTGAATCAATATTTCTTTGAATAACACCTAATGAAAACTTAGAATGGATACATTATATCTACTATAATCAACAGAGATTCATTAACTATACTGACTCTGCATTAACAGCCTTAGGAGAACAGGTACAGGCAACCAGCAAAGTGACATGGCAGAATAGACAGGCTTTAAATGGGCTTTTAGCTGAGAAGGGTGTTGTCTGTGTGATGTTTGGAGATGAATGTTGTACTTTTATTCCCAATAACACTGCACCAGATGGATCTTTTTCTTTTGCTATGACCAAACTGGGGGGATTGCGACAAGAGTTTAAGGACAATGCAGGATTTGATACCCATGCTTGGGACTGGTTGGACTTCGCTTCAGGTAAATGGGGTGCAATGTTTACTAAAATGGCTATCGTGGTAGGCCTTGAACTTGTGACAATGTGAATTGTTTTCTGTTGTGTCCTACCTCTGTTGAAATCTCTGTTGGTCCAAACTAGTTAAACAGATGGCGATAGGGCAATACCGCCCTCCAGTGGTTAGCCTGGTACCTGCGGCTCCTGGCCATATACAAATAGACATGGTGTAGCTTGTAATGCTCTTGGAGGACCACTTGACTGTCCTTTTGGTAACCCAAGTTGTCTCTATGGGGTTACTCCAGGAGGAGGATATGCTTGCCATGATTATAGTGATCAAGGTTTTCCTGTTTTCAGGAAAGCACCTGACTCTAATGACTTGGAAGTTGCGCATGTACCCAAACCTTGTCGTAAAGGTAAAGTCGCAAGTGGTGTACTAAGGATGAGAGAGATGGACATGGTCATTACCCAGAACCATTTTCCTGTGCAATGTGCCAAAGAGGAGAATGACCTATATGTAAGGATGAGGAATGTGCTTGATTGAAAATAGGATTGGCACAATATATCTCACCTCGTAATCACTTACTATGGAGTGTATTTTCTATTTACTTTCTACATTTGATAATGGATAAATGAAGTTAGAACTTCTACATTTTGTTTAGGGGATTCCGGTTACAAGTGTCCACGGACCATGTCATTAATCTTCTAACAGGTGTTTCATTTGTTCCATCACTGTTTGCTAGAGAGGTGTCAGAGATGGAGGATATTGTTTAAGTGTCTTATTTAGAATGACATAAGGGGTTTTATTATTTACTTTATTATTCACACCATTTTGCTTATTTGTATTCTTTTTTGTGTTTTATTATTTTTCATATATTTTACAGAACTGAGATACCCTCAGGCAAGGCTATGTACTACATTCTCATGCTTTTACATTGTATTTTAAGTTTGCTTTTACTTTGTATTTGAATATATTTGATCTTGTACTCCTTTCCATTGTATATGTATGGAGATGTTTGGTCCGGTCTTTTCTTTGAGTTTGTGGAAGTCCCAATTGTTAGGATGGATAGGGGGAAGTTTGCCGCCAGTGCTTGATGATTGATCCTCCCTTTTCTTTGATTTATTTGTGTGATTTTTGATGTGGGACTTGGTACGTCCCAAAGGGGGGTTTATGTGGGAGCAAAACTCATGACTATGATTCCGTTTCCATTATTTGCAGTATCTGGACTGTCCACTTTAAAGAGCTGAGACAGAATGGCTAGATAAGGAATGGAACATATAGGACCAGGGCCTGCTACCATTATAACCTATACAGCTGTCAGATGTGGGCATTAACAAGCAAGAACTGAGACTGAAAGACAATGGTGGCGAAAGGTCAAGGGGAGTTATTTTCATATAGAAGGAGGGGACTCTGTACGTTATGCAAAGACAGAATCCTATAAAGGCAGGGCTCTGTGATAAGAGAATTCAGCTGTTCCATGGAATTCCTCAGCTCTGTTACTTTGTAATAAAGTCTAACTGAATCTACAAGTTCCAGTATCTGTGCAAATATTTGACTCAATATTTTCCACAACACCTTCCGGATAGCCTGAGTGCACTTATTTCTCATTTGCCTGAACGATAGCCAGTCAGCTTGAGTGTGCCGAGCCTTTCGCCAAATGCAATACTTGAGGTTGAGTAACTCTGCAAGATCACAGTCGAACCAGGGGCTGAACCTGTTTTTAATTCTCATTTTCTTAATGGGGGCGTGTTTGTTAACAATATCACTGAAAATTTCAAAAAAGAAGGTCCAAGCGTCTTCGACAGAGGGTATCAAGCTGATTCTATACAATTTTACAGAGGCCAGTTCATGAAGGAAGGCTTGCTCATTAAAGTATTTTAGCAAGCGTCTATGACAAATCAGCACAGGTCGTTTCACTGAGCAGCCATTACAAACACAGGCTGTAAAACAGTGATCACTAAGGTATCAGTCTGGTGTTTTCTGTAATGACCTATCAGGATTATTTGTGAGGATAACATCAATAAGTAGCCTTTTCTGGGTGTTTGGAGTCATACCTTGTGGGATTGGTGATAATCTCAGAAAGATTTAGGGAGTCCCATTGCTTTAGGACTTGGTTAGGTGGTTTAAGCATGTCCCAGTTTAGGTCACATAGCAGGACAGATTCAGACTTAGTGTAAGGAGCCAGGAGAGAGCTTAGTGCGGGAAGGGTACAGGCCGGTGCTGATGGAGGACGATAGCACCCAGCAACAGTTAACAAAGAGCTATTTGAAAGTTTAATGCTTAAAACCAGCAAATCAAATTGTTTGGGGACAGACTTGGAGGAGACAACCGAGCACTGAAGGTGATCCTTGGTAAAGATTGCCACTCCCCCACCTTTGGAGGATCTGTCTTGCCGAAAAAGGTTATAACCAGAAAGGTTAACATCAGTATTCGAAACACTCTTTCTTAACCACGTCTCAGTAATGACCAACACATCTGGATTGGAGCTGTGAACCCACACTTTCAATTGATCCATTTTAGGTAATAAGCTTCTAGTGTTAACGTGCAGAAAACCCAGGCGTTTACGAGAACAGAAATCAGTGAAGCAGATATCAGAGCACAAGTCAGAATTGGGGCCAGTTACAGTAGATGGGCCAGAGTGTACATGCACATTTCCAGGTATCATCAACAGTAATACAATCAAGGCACGGCATAGGACAGGGAGAGCTCTGCAGTGCTGATTTATGACATCTGAATGTGCATCAGATGGCAACAAGATCATATTGTACAGCAATTTCATCAGGTAACATGAATACAAAGCTGGCGAGAGGTGGTTAGAATAGGATGGGAGGCCAAAGGTCCGTGTAACCAATAGAGAGTCAGAGTCCCGAGTGTGGGAACAAACATAGTCTGTCCCACGGTTGGGTAAAGAAAGTTTGTAGTCATCAAAGCATGCAGGAGTCATGAGGCACATAGCAAAATGCACAAGAAAAATATAAAATATATAACGACTTGGGGCTAGCCATTGTAAGTTCAGAGTCACTCGCCCAAACAGTGCGTTGTGTGCTGGAGGCGAGCGAAAGCTCGGGAGAGAGGGGGGAGTGTGGTGGGGGTACCTGTACCAGACAGGGTGAGACAGGCCAGGGCAGACGGTGAACAGATCGCCAGGTGGAATCCAAGCAGCAGTGCAGCAGGCCCATCAATACGCTCAGGGCCCTGGGTCTGAACCCCTCCATGTACAACTCGGTCCTGGACTTCCTCACGGGTCGAACCAAGTGGTGAAGGTAGGCAACAACACCCCCACCACGCTGCCCCTCAACACGGGGCCCCACAGGGGTGCATGCTCAGCCCCCTCCTATATTCCCTGTTCAACTATGACTGCTTGGCCAGGGACGTCTCCAACTCAATCATCAAGTTTGCTGATGACATAACAGTGGTAGGTCTGATTACCAACAATGACGAGACAGCCTACAGGGAGGAGGTGAGTGCCTTGGCGGAGTGGTGCCAGGAAAATAACCTCTCCCTCAACGTCAACAAAACAAAGGAGCTGATCATGGACTACAGGAGACAGCAGAGAGAACACGCCCCCATCCACATCGACGGGGCCACAGTGGAGAGGGACAAAAGCTTCAAGTTCCTCAGCGTACACATCACTGACGATGTGAAATGGTCCATTAAAATGGCCTTTTTATTGTTTCTTTATTCATTTTTCCTGTGAAGCACATTGCGTTGCATTCCATGTCTGAAATGTGCTGTATAAATAAAGCTTGATTTGATAGTGTTTTACCCACTTTATTTGTATATACTGTATTCTAGTCATGGTTCATCCTATATAGTGTAACTACTGCTATACACACACATTTTCTATTTACATACGGTCCATACACACCATTCACATACATATATATTGATTATGTTCCGGACTCAGGTTCGGAAGCTAATTTCCTAAAATACTATCCATTTTGCCATGGGGTTTTGTACTGTGTATTTATATAGTGTATTCTCGACATAGCTCATTCTAATATTTCTACTACTGTACATTGGATTTTAGTTATACTGTTTATACACACTGCATATTTATTTACATACTGGATTCTTGACATAGCTCACTCTAATACAGCAGTTCCCAAACTAGGGGTCCCAACCCCATTTCCACGGTGAATGGCTAGGCCCACGACGCTATGAAATCACACACTATTGCAGAGACTTTGATATTATCGGCCGCAATTGCTATGGTGAAAACAATGTGTGGGGAGGCAGAGGCATAGAAACTCACATCAATACCTTTGTCAGATAGCACTGTTAAAAGAAATAATGATATTGCTAGCAATCAAGACGAAACTGAACGAATCAAACTCTCCAGCTTATGTTCTCCAAATGGACGTTAGCTGTGAGGCCTGAGATGCCCGTGCATTGACTTTTGTTTGCTATACATGTTGGAGAATGCTCTTCACGAGGACATATTGTTCCGTCTCATGATTCCCGAGCATGAAACGACACAGGGGATGTTCAGTGTGCTACGTGGCTATATTGACAACAAACTGATTCCATGGGATCAAATGGTGGGCTTTTGCACAGATGGGGCTTAATACATGGTGGGACGGCAGGCAGGCCTCTGCACTAAAGTTATGAATGTGTCTCCCTCTACCGTATTGACGCATTGTATTATACACCGAGAGCAACTGGCAGCACAAGAGCTGAGATTTTTCTGCAGGTAACTTCGATTGTAAACTACATCAAACCACATCCACTACGCGCACGCCTGTTCGCAAAACTATGTGGAGATGTGGGACCAGAGCATGACAATGTTCTATTTCACGTCGAGGCTTGGTGGTTATTGAGGGGGGAGAGTTGGAAAGATTTTCTGCATTGAGAGAGGAACTGTCGTCATTCACAATGGATGTATAAGAAAACCGACTTGGTTGACTTTCTGTGTAATGAAAATAAAATGTGTCTCCTATGTAACTAACATATTTGTGTAACTGAACGTAAGCCGGCAGGGGAAATACAAAAACAGTATACAGACGAGTGACCAAATTAGTGGATTCAAGAATTCTCATTGGAGAGAGTCTTTCAAAAGCGAACCACACCCCCTTCCTTTGGCTGTGCATGTTTCTAACAGAAAACAGCATCAGTAACTGTCCCACATGAGTGATGACTGCTCACCTCCAACACATGGAAGAGCATTTTGGGACCTACTTCCCAATCCGTTTGACTGTGATCCTGACATGCCGGTAAGTGAAATCGAACAGCTGATTGAGCTGTCATGTGACCGAACGCATTCACAGGCCACAATGGATAGTTTTGTTCTCCATCTGAGCATTAATGCAGCATTCAAAACAACTTGTAAATCTCTGACTTCAGTTCGTTCAAGACAACTGGGAACTCAGAAAAAACAAGCTCCAACTGGGAAAATCGATTCGAACGGTCATCCAACTCGGAATTCCAACTCGGGAACTCGGGCCTCTTCCTAGAGCGCCGGCATTCTGACATCATGATTTGACCTCGTATTTTTCCTGAGTTCGCAGTTGTATTGAAAGCACCATAAAACTCATGGTACCCTCATGGCTGGATTCAGTGCTCTCGTCTGCATTAAAACCAAATATCGATCCAGGTTGGATGTGACAACAGAGATGAGGTGCGCACTGTCGACCATGCTCGCTAACTTTGAGAAGCTCCGATGCAACATGCATCAAACACACCCATCTTATTAGTGGTGGTGAGATAATGTATCTTATGTCAGACTAATTTGCAAATGAATGTCATAGCCCCATATTAAAAGTATGTGATGGTGAGTTGAAAAGACAATCAGAAATACTGTTAGAATATTTTTCAATTGACTCCCATAGCCCAAATAAAAAAGTAAACATTGGCTGTTATTTACCAAAACTATTTCACATGGTTGGGGTGTAGATATGTATATATTCCATTTGGATTACTGTTACAGTGCTATTTGCGTTGTTAATTGGATTTGTTTTGACATTTCTTCATTTTAACTTTTTGGATTATGTGTGTATTGTTTTGTATTGCTAGGTATTACTGCAATACAATTACTGTTGGAGCTAGAAACACAAGCATTTCGCTGCACCTGCGATAACATCATAAAAATCTGTGTATGCGACTAGTAAACTTTGATTTGATACGTTTTAAAATTCCAATTCAAAAAGTCTAAACAGTCTAATTCCAATTCCATAACATTAAGATGTTTTACATTTCAATTTAATTCAACTTCATGAGTGAATTAATTTTTTTTATTTCAAATTAAATTAGAATTGTCCCCAACCCTGGTAAATACACTTTAATTCAAGTGAGTACCAGCAAGAGGTAAGCAGTGTTTCTGTAGTGCACATGTTATTGCAGTTTGCTAAACAAATCGGCACTGGATTGACACAAATAATCATGATGTCATGCTGCCAGGTAGGCATAGGCTACTTTGTAGTTAATATTTAATTGAGAAGGTTTTGGATGTCGTCATTAGCATCATTGCTAACGGCTACACAAAGTAGACAAACGCGCACACACAGACCGGGGCATTCCCGTGTTGCCTCAGAAAGTTGAAGGAAAATACAAAGCACTGATGCATTTTGTTCATGTTTTATAATAATCTTGGACAAATTAATACATTTTCAATTGATTTAGTTGATTTCCTACCAAGTTCAATAAATTTTTGAATATTTTTGAATTCTGTTTTAAAATGTATGGATTCCGTGATGCCGTTCCCATTATCCGCATTTTATAGGGCCCTAGATAAGTGTGTTTTTGAGGAAAATTAAAGCCCTTTGCAAAATGTTTTTTGAAATTTGGCTATAGAAACAGTAGAGTTTGTGGCTAAATGTATTATAATTTAGGTGGAATGAGAACATCTCTAGCAGCCCAGGAAAAATGTCTAAAACCCAGGCCAATGTCCCTGATGAAGTGGCATTGTGCTTATAAAAAAAACACAATACACAGACACTGTGTTTTTTACAATCTGCCAAGCAAGACTACCAAAATACAATTCTGTATTATAAAAACAAACTAAAAAACACAAGCATTAAAAAAAAGGTATTATAAATTTAGACCCTGCCTTAAATTTTTGGATCAATTCAATGCAATTCAATCTATGAGGATTGTAACCATAGACATACAATAGCTATATTTAGCGAGTCTTGAGACCTCTCCAGTGACTTTTATTGGTAAAAAAGCCTAGCAACAAATTCAGCTATTTTCAGGCTGCCTTGGAGTTCTGCACATAGAATTAGGAATTAGAATAGTAATTTAAAGCTGCAATACATACTTTTGGGCGAACTGACCAAATTCACATAGAAATGTGTGTTATAGATCTGTAATTCTCATTGAAAGCAAGTCTAAGAAGCGGTAGATTCTGCATAGTGCATCTTTAACAGGGATGACTATGGTTTTGCCACCAATGGTTTTGATAGCATCTTGTGACTTTTCCCACTCACAGCAACAACGCACACACAGACAGAGAAGCACAAGGAGAGGGGGTGTGCAGCGGGAGATGCTAAGCGTAAATGCTAAGTTGATGACCATAACTGTGCCGCAGCAAGGCAGATTTGTGCTTTGACGTCGACGCGGCAACAACAAAATGTCATCTAGCAACAAATCAAGCAGCCAACAGCAACTCTCACAAAAACAAAAATTGTTGGCAACACTGTTCATGCTACTAATAACCCATGCAGACCTGAGCAGAAAATAGTTAGATTTTATTTTATTTTATTTTAAAATACAAACTTTTCAAATACTCGAGGTAGTCAAATATAGTTTTTATAGCACAGTGGGTCACCAACCGCGATCTCCAAGGCATTCGTAGTCGATCACCAAATATTTCTGTAAAAAACATCAAGCTCTGTCAGGTTGGATGGGGAGCAGTGCTGCACAGCTATTTTCAGGTCTCTCCAGAGATGTTCGATCGGGTTCAAGTCTGGGCTCTGGCTGGTCCGCTCAAGGACATTCAGAGACTTGTTGTGAAGCCACTTCTGCATCGTCTTGGCTGTGTGCTTAGTCCTGTTGGAAAGTGAAACTTCGGCCCAGTCTGAGGTCCTGAGTGCTCTGGAGCAGGTTTTCGTTAAGGATCTCTCCGTCTCTTTGCCTCGATCCTGACTAGTCTCCCAGTCCCTGCCGCTGAGAAACATAACCCACAGCATGATGCTGCCAGGTTTCCTCCACACGTAATGCTTGGCATTCAGGCCAAAGAGTTCAATCTTGGTTTCATCAGACCAGAGAGCAGGGGGGAGGCTGCCTTTCACCCGACTCACAGTCCCCCCCGCTCTCCCTCCCTCCACTGAGAAAAGGGGACACTGTCTTCCAGCTGATGGCGAAACTCAAGCCACACTGCATTATTTCTGCATCATGCACCAATTCATGTTATTAATCCGGTGTCCAGATAAAGTGAAATATTACTTGATAAAAAATAATAATAGACAAGCCGTTAAAAACAGGGCAAGCTTATCAAAACACTTTGCTACACTCATTCACTGCAGCTGCAGTGCTGGTTGTAGCACATTTGATAGCTTATAAAAGTTTTGAACAATATGTTGACAGTGCTGAATAACAACTTAAACATGAACTTACTCATAAAAACAGCAACACTTTGCTGTATTCGCGTTATCCCAGTTCCACTCATGATTTTGTACTCAACTATTTATAACTTTTACTTCACTACATTCCTAAAGAAAATAATGTACTTTTTACTCCATATATTTTCCCTGACACTCAAAAGTATTACATTTTCAAATGCTTACCAGGACAAGAAAATGGTACAATTCCTGCACTTGTCAAGAGAACATCCTTGGTCATCTCTATTGCCTCTGATCTGGCGGACTCACTAAACACACATGCTTTGTTTGTAAACATGTCTGAGTGTTCCCCTGGCTATCAGTTTTTTTTTTTTGGGGGGGGGGGGGGGGGGGGCTGCCGTCTGGTTTGCTTAATATAAGGAATTTTTATTATTCACACTTTTACTTAAGTACATTTTAGAAATTACATTTATGTTTGATACTTAAGTACTGTTTATTTAAAACCAAATACTTTAAAAGTTTTATTCAAGTAGTATTTTACTGGGTGACTTTCACTTGAGCCATTTTCTATTATGTTATCTTTACTTTTACTCAAGTATGACAACTGGGTACTTTTTCCACCACTGAGTGCTAGTGCGCAGGTGTTATCGGCTCTGTAAAACAGATGACAGCAACCGCGAAACAGCATATGCGAATGTGAGCAGTTATGTTGAAAACAATGGTCGGCCATCTTGGACGCTTTCTCCAGTTGTATCCTGATGTCGACAGCAGATGAGAGTTATATTCAAAATATAGCTAACTTAGCTAGCTAACATACATTTGGAGGAAACAAATTATAATTAACTGGCTAGCTAGCTAACTAACTACTGTTAGCAGTGTTTTCAATGGTGGCAAGTGCAGCTAGCGAACCAGCTAGCAAACAATGGAACAAAAGTATAATTTCGGATTCGAAAACTAGTCCAACAGACTCTGCATTTCAGGAATCACAATTGTGAGTACCCCTGGTGCACTGAAATTATTTAGCCATTTAAATCATTTATTTGTTGATGAAAACTCTGTTTTTGCCACTGCAGTCGTCGGCTTCCTTGCATTTCAAATGTGAGCTGGTCGGACTGGATTCTGGTTAGTGACGGTTGCTACCCAACGGAGCACTGTGATTGGTTGCACAACATTCTGGGGCGGGCTTAGCGAAGGGGCAATTCCCACCCTAGTCTCTGCATCTAACGACTTCAGGGAAATCTATTAAATGCTCAGTCTGCTCTGGTCGTGTCTGGTTTGCCAGGGACCTTAACAAAGAGTCAGCACACTCAACCCCAGCAATTATTAACTCAAACCCTAGTGTCTGCGACTAATTCAAAAATGATTGTATTGTAACGACCCCGGGTTTATAAGCGCGGATATCGGCTCTGCCACTCGAGCATACTTTTGCGACACAGTCGATAGCGTGCTGGACTTTGGGTTAGAAGGTCGAGGGTTCGAGACCTGCTCCCTGCTGTTTCATTACATTGGTGTCAGAAGTGGGATCGAAACTTGCATCCACGACAGTGCATGTGCTTGGCCGGTGAGCGCGTTCCTATAACATGGTGAGTCACAAGCTAGCATGAGGACGCGCTCTTTGAAAGGAGGGAGTAGTGTAACGACCCTGGGTTTATAAGCGCGGGTATCGACTCTGCCGCTCGAGCATACTTTTGTGGCACAGTCGATAGCGCGCTGGACTTCGGGCTAGAAGGTCGAGGGTTCGAGACCTGCTCCCTGCTGTTTCATTACAGTATCAAAAGGTTAAGGTGATGTCTCTAGCTGTTGTATTAAGGTTATTTAGTGTTTTTACGTCACTTTTCAATAAAAGTTTGTAAAACTTGTATGGCATTCTTTGGATGAGAATGTGACTATGATAAATAAGCACAAAAATAGCACAGTATGGAATTACAGGTGAGATAATATCAGATATTTGGAGTAGCATATTATGGAATAGGTTTTCCCAAATATCGCCCAATCCCAAATATACTGTAATAAATAACACACCAAGATTAATAAGTAAGACTTGCTGCCAAGGGCAGCAAGCTGGCACAGGATGACCACTCTGTAGACAGGCTGCCGAATGGTAGACAGGCTGCCGAAGGGTACAGTCAACAACTAGCCACTGAATCTCAAACTTAACACTATCACTCAACATGCGCGTTCACGTGTCAATCTCAATTGCTAATTGTCGAGTCTACGAGGGCTCCACTGAACCCGTTGGCAGCTTCTTTACCGACTGGGCATACTGTGCCGTCTCGGCGCCCTTGGCAGCAACTTCTATCCATGAATCTTAACCCGTTACCTAGCAACAACATGGCCACTACTACTTTGCCCTCAAAATAGTCAGAATGAATCTAAAATGATAATTTGGTTTTAATTTTGTGCTTGAAGGAGTAGTATTTTTTAAGTTTTAAAAAGAGCATGAAAACTAGTCAGTGCAGTATAGTCTGCTGCGGTCAGCTGACCCGACACTTTAGAGAAACATGCGGTTCTACAGCAAGCTGTAATTAAAGGACAAGCTACACTCTGTTTATCAGTGCCCAACATCACTAGCTTGTTAGGTTCCATCCCCGTGTTTGTCAGTGAAGCTAGCTGTTAGAACTAGCTAGCGGGCACTATGAGCAGGCAGGCTAAGTCAACTAGCAAGTTGCTTTGGTGCTTTTTTATGCTGGAGTAGAGATGCCGTTTTGTTTTTCCAAGTGTGCGTCTGTCCGCCCGTATTTCATAGCGTATTATGCTACAAAACAGGTCGCAGAAGGAGACAATGCTCGCAAATAGGTTTTGAATTTTGTAATATTGACAAGTGGCAGTTTGGATACAAGTGGTTGATTGGTCGAAGTGTTTGTTTTTTTATTCAGCCTTAGTGTGATGTATACAGTGAATAGTGTAAACGTACCTCGTTTGCGGCCATGTTCCTGACTTGTTCTGGGCGCAACTCTGAGAATTGAAAGAGATAGCATTAGGAAACAATTAGACACGTTTTTAAAGAGACCAATTGCTGTATCGATTCAAAGGTTTGAATGAATTGTGCTGCTTACCTCTGATGGGACCGAGGGACGCATCTTTGGCCAGCGAGGTCAGGTCACTGCCAGAGTAGCCTTCTGTCAATCTGCAAGGATTACACATACACCAAGTATTTCCATTATACCACAATATCTTTATCTAGATCTCTATACAGACAGTTCCAAAATTATTGTCACCATTGACAAAGATGAGTAAAAACGACTAAAATAAATAATACAAATACAGAGCTATATTGTAGGCTTCAGTTGTTATTTATCTATATTATTTTATACTACTACAATTGCTTAGATAAATAGATTTTGTTTAACAAGTAATATATACACATTTTATTTAAGACATGTATCAAGATGATTGGCAACCCCAACTATTAATTCTAGTCTGCATTTACATTCTACTTTTTTAAGTTAATCTAATTTTAAGGAACTATATTCTGGCTTCCTGTTTCACTGGGGTATAACAATGAGGTAACACGCATGTAAAATCACTGTCATCCATCACCATGGGAAAATTCGCAAACAAAAAAGCAACAAATGGTTGTTGAACATCATAAAATCAGGCAATGGGTACAAAAAAATAGAAAAATATATAACTATTAGGGTAACAATTAAGAAGTTTCAAACCACTGGAACAGCAGTAAACTTGCCTGGTATTGGACAAAAGTGTATCTTGTCCCCACACACAGTAAAGAAGAATATTCAAGGGCCAAAGTTGGAAAATTACAGAACTTAGTCACATCTTGGGGTCACCAAGTCTCCAAATCTACAATTAGACGCTACCGCCATGCCAATAGGCTCTTTGGAAGGGTTTCCAGAAAGAATAGCCTTTATTGAGAGCAACCAACTAATATAAACTCCTGGAGTTTGCTAAAGGGCATTGGCACTGGGATTGGAACAGTTGCTATGGTCAGATGACATGAAAATACAGCTTGGCGTTGAAGAAGGATGCATATGAATAAAATAACCTCATACCTACTAGGGCTGGGAAGTGTCAGGGACCTAACGATACGATATTATCATGATAATTAGGTGTTGACAATATGTATTGCGATTGTCACTATTCTACATGTATTGCGGTTCAATACTGTGACTTTATTGCGATTCCATGGTCCAAACATTTTGCTCACAACATGTCTGCTGCAGAGTGACATGAGAGAGCCATGAGAAAACAAGTTTTGATCAGTCATGGAAATAAAAGTGATGAAAACAAATTGGCTCCCTATTTAAAAAGAAGATGGAGAACAAGCTATGAAGGAAAAATACTGGACTTTTGGTGCAGTTACAGCCAACTAGCACAAACATGTTGCGATACTGTCAAAAAGAATATCACGATAAGTAACTATCAACCCCCCCATCAATAATACCTACTGTAAAATATGGTGGGGGATCTTGGATGTTATGGGCCTGTTTTACTTCCACTGGTCCTGGGGTCCTCAACGGCATCATGAACTGTAGCAACTACCAGGACATTTTAGGCAAAAATCTGATTGCCTATGCCAGGAGGCTGAAACTTTGCCGTAAGTGGTTATTCCACCAAGACAATAACCCCAAGCAATAACCTCAAGCACACATCAGAATCCACAATGAAATGGTTAATTGACCAGAAAAATCTATTTTGCAATGGCCATCTCATTTTACGAAGTGAAAACCCCATTGAAAACCTGTGGTTTGAATTGAAGGGGGCAGTCCATAAGCGCAGACCAAAGGATATCAAGGATCTGGAAAGATTCTGTATGTGTTCTCCAATCTCATAAAACATTTGAGAAAAAGGCTCAGTACCATTATCCTTGCAAGGGGAGGGTGCCAGAGTACTGAAAACAGGGGTGCCAATAATTGACGCCAATCATTTTTAGATTACTTGTTAAACAAAATCTCTTTCTCTGAGCAATTATATACAAGAATATAGTTTTGCTCATCTTTATCAAGGTTGCCAATAATTTTAGACGTGACTGTATATCTATCGCAATACCTCTTTATCTGTATGTGATTCTGAAAGCATAAAGATATAGCAAACATTTAAAATATAGCATTATGTCTCTATTCTTCTTTATATATCAATATATCTATTGGTATCTCTTTATTTATCCATCATTTTGAAAGGATTACAGAGAACAAAACATTCTATATTATAAAGATAGATGAATATCATGATCCATTGTTATATCCATAGCTCTATCAACTACCTATTGTACAAAGTTCATTCAAACCATGGTAAAGGATATCTAAAGGTACATAACATACTAGGTAGACTTCAAAGTCAGTTTACCTGGCAAGCTGGGACAGTTCTTTCTGTGTGAGAGGATTCCCGTGCTTCCCTAAAAGGTTCTTGACCAGTTTTAGCCGTGTCTATACACAACACACAATTGTATACATTTTTGCAGGGAAATTGCATGGGGAATGTGATTTGTTTACTGTATGGCTACAATTGAAAATGGAATTAATAGGTTTCTTAGCATACCTCTTCTGTTGGTAAAGCCACGTACACCCGTTTTGCAAATCGCCTGTGAATAGAAACAGTTTGAGAATGTGTTACCATTGGGTAAGCCTTGAAGACTTGAAGGACAATTCCACCACTTTAGAACCAGTTATTATGCTGCTAGGATACACTGAGTGTACAAAACATTAGGAACATCTGCTCTTTCCATGACATAGACTGCCCAGGTGAAAGCTTTGATCCCTTATTGATGTCACTTGTTAAATCCACTTAAATCAGTGTAGATGAAGGGGAGGAGACAGATTAAAGAAGATTTTTAAGCCTTGAGACAATTGAGACATGGATTGTGTATGTGTGCCATTCAGAGGGTGAATGGGGAAGACAAAATATGTAAGTGCCTTTGAATGGAGTATGGTAGTAAGTGCCAAGCGCACCGGTTTGACTGTGTCAAGAACTGCAACACTGCTGAGTATTTCACGCTCAACAGTTTCCTGTGTGTATTAAGAATGGTCCACCATCCAAAGGACATTAAGTCAACTTGACACAACCGTGGGAAGCTTGGAGTCAACATGGGCCAGCATCCCTGTGGAACGCTTTCGACACCTTGTAGAGTCCATGCCCCGATGAATTCAGGCTGTTCTGAGGGCAAAAGGGTGTGTAACTTAGACCGAAGGATGTTTTGTACACTCAGTGTATATGAACTACTGTACAATTTGATACACAATGTTGTTTTATAGCTTTTGTTAGTCATACTGCACGATTCCTAGTTTGTCATTTTTTAAGCTTCTGCATTGCTCTCGTCTACAGTATACTCAAATCACATTTTATTTGTCAATGTACCGAAATCAACAGGTGTAGACCTAACAGTGAAATGCTTACTTACAAGCCCTAAACCAACAAGGCAGATTTTTTTCAAAAGTAAGAAAATATTTGCAAAAAAATATGAAAAGAAAAGGTATGAAGAAAAGTAAACAATTCCCAAGGTGCATTTCACCTCCCATGATGCAATGCTCTTCCCAGTCTGCTGTTAGCTTAGCTGGCTAGCAATCCCAGACGAAGCTTATGTCATAAGTTAAGTGCATTTCACATTCCTTTTGGCTTGCATGAATATCATTCTGAATATAGGTTAATGTCACTGTCACCAATCAACTGCATTACACTCAAAAATTACTAAAATGTAGATGCTAACCATAAGTTACTGTATCTGATGGTTAGCTAGCATGCTAGCTAGCCCAACTTCTACATCCGAAATAGTGATTCCAACAATAAGTCAAGTTTCATCTTAGCAACTGTCTTAAACAAATGTCCAAACAATATGCAGGCCTGTTAGAACAACATTTATTATGACAGTAAGTTGAGATCCCGACTGAGTTCCCAAAAATATATACTATATAAAAATACAAAAAATGTATTGGTCCGATGGCCTACAAAAGGGGGCACCATTAGACGAAGACAACCAGAGCAACATATAGCAGGGAGTTCCAATAAGATCAGGAAACTACAGACATGTTATATAGATAGCTGAAAATAACGGTTCGTCATTTATTTTATTAGTCATCTGAGGGATCCTACTAAAAAACATCACAGAGAAGCAATTTCCAGTTTTGCTCATCACTAAACAGTCAATAGCCATGAAATCATAAAAGTACACTAAAACTGTGTGTATGACATAACTAAATACTTCATAATAACAAACCAAATGTTAAATGTGGCGAAGTTGCCCTTTAACAGTGCTACCTTGTGGCAGAGAGACCTCATTCAAAAGTAAACCTGGGTTGTGTTCATTAGGCATACAAAAACTTATGAAACAGGTAGGGAGGTACTACCTAAACAATGTGCATGTTTTCCATTGCAATAGCCTGTGTCCTACTGAATACAACCCTGGCTTACTAAAACAAAAATGGACATCCCCAGCCACACTGGCCTACAGTACCTTAGAACAGCCTCGTCCAGCTCCTGAGGCCTGTTGGTGGCTCCCATCACCAACACCCGTTCATCCCCACCAGATTGCACCTAAACACACACCCAAATAAATATTATTGGCAGCAACACAACAGTTGCCTACAGAAAGTATTCAGACCCCTTGACTTTATCCACATTTTGTTATGTTACAGCCTTATTCTAAAATGGATTAAACAGTATGGAGAAGAAAAAAAAATTGATGAAATGAAATGGATGAAATATATGCATTCACTACTGTAAGTCGCTCTGGATAAGAGCATCTGCTAAATGACTAAAATGTAAATGTAAATAGTTTTGTCCCCAATACCCCATAATGACAAAAAAAAAATGAAATATCACTATCAAGTATTCAGACCATTTACTCAGTACTTTGTTGAAGCACTCCTGCATTGTCTTGGCTGTGTGCCTAGGGTCATTGTCCTGTTTGAAGGTGAATCTTCGCCCCAGGTCCTGAGTGCTCTGGAGCAGGTTTTCATCAAGGATCTCTCTGTACTTTGCTCCGTTCATCTTTGCCTCGATCCTGACTAGTCTCCCGGTCCCTGCCACTGAAAAACATCCCCACAGCCTGATGCTGCCACCCCCATGCTTCACCGTATGGATGGTGCCATGTTTCCTCCAGACATTCAGACCAAAGAGTTCAATATTGGTTTTATTAGACCAAAGCATCTTGTTTCTCATGGTCTCAGAGTCTTTAGGTGCCTTTTGGCTAACTCCTAGAGGGCTGTCATATGCCTTTTATGGAGGAGTGGCTTCTGTCTGGACACACTACCATAAAGGCCTGATCGGTGGAGTGCTGCTGGAGATGGCTGTCCTCTTGAAAGTTTCTCCCATCTCCACAGAGGAACTCTAGACCTCTGTCAGAGTGACCTCTCTGACCAAGGCCCTTCTCCCCCAATTTCTCAGTTTTGCCGGAGGGCCAGCTCTAGGAAGAGTATTGGTGGTTCCAAACTTCTTCCATTTAAGAATGATGGAGGCCACTGTGTTCGTGGGGACCTTCAATGCTGCAGAAATGTTTTGGTACCCTTCCCCAGATCTGTGCCTCAACACAATCCTGTCTCGGAGCATTTACGGACAATTCCTTTGACCTCATGGCTTGCTTTTTTCTCTGACATGCACTAACAACTGTGGGACCTTATATAGACAGTTGTGTGCCTTTCCAAATCATATCCAATCAATTGAATTTACCACAGGTGGACTCTGACTAGGTTTTCCCCTTTCCCTTTATCAAGTTCTAGAAACATCTCAAGGATAATCAATGAAAACAGGATGCACCTAAGCTCAATTTCGAGTCTCATAGCAAAGGGTTCGAATACCTCAGTAAATAAGGTATTGTGTGTAGATTGCTGAGGAATTTATCTTATTTATTCTAAAATGGATTAAGGCTGAAACATAACAAAATGTGGAAAAAGTCAAGGGGTCTGAATGCGTTCCGAAGGCACTGCATCTCTTGGACAGATGTAATGTGGAAGAGGCCAAATCTTGATGCAGGATATGGACAAGACAAAAAAATTGAAGTTCATTGGGCGCGTACACAGTTTAGCAGATGTTATAGCAAGTGCATTGAAATGCTTGTTACTAGCTCCTTATCAGACATGGCCGGATGCAGGATGTGGACATAACAGACAGAAATCCTCCAGGGACAAACATGGCACACACACTCATAAACAAAATTAAAAACAGGTGACAAAATTAACACTGGAACACGGACGCGTGCATGCGCAGAAACACACACACGGGAGAACTCCTTACCCCATCAAATTCAATCAAGAACTCGGTCTTCAGTCGTCTGCTGGCATCATGCTCTCCCTCTCTCCTTTCACAGAGTAGACTGTCGATCTCATCTGTGTGGGGTAAGTAACAGTAGTCACAATCTGAATGGAAGGGTCCCATTATCCTAGTATTCTATGCATAGTCGCACTCTCCGTTTTCATCAGTTATTAAATAGCAAAGTCTTGCCAATATCTGTGCTTATTATTAGATTGCAGGTAATGAAACATCATTATCATTACGTGCTTTCTTGACCAGTTCATTGCAGTTATGTATTCTTCTATCTAACAAAGTCAAAAGATACCTATGAAGATGATCGAGGGTTGCAGTTCTCTGGCGACGGCAAACAGAGCTCGCACCAGCTTCTCTCCCTCCCCCACCTACAGGGAAAGACCAAAAGAATAGTGAGTTTACTCTTTTTCTACAAGGGTCTACTTGAAATAACTGATATGTTTATTTTTTTTCTACTAAAAACTCGGTTGAATGCATTGACTAAGTTGCATTGGATAAGAGCATCTGCTAAATAACTAACATGCAAAGAAATGTAAAATGTAACAAATTAAAGTGTAAAGCGATCTTTACGCTAATAATGTACTCACATATTTCGAGGTCAAGCTGGCTGCACTTATGTTGAAGAATGTGGCGTTGGACTCCATGGCCACTGCTTTAGCCTATCAGTAAACATTTTTTTTAGCTAAAATGTAAAATGCAGAACATTCTACTTATTTTTAAAACATTTCAAATAAATGCTCTATAATTTTTTTTCTACTGTTCACTTTTTTAACATTTCATAACAGCATATCCATATTCCTGCTCTATAGAAACACCCTTTGTTTTAATGCAGGTCAGACACATTTTGGGAGATGCTACACTACATTCATGATGGATAATGCAATTTTGTATGAAAGAAAAACACACAAAAAATCAATTCCCTGGGATTTTGCCTATCGGTCATAGTACTCCTCTGTCAAAGTACCCACCGTGTAAATTCTTTTATCAATAAATGTACTTACACATTTAGGCCTAAATCAACTCTACTCTTCGACAAAGCACCTTGCAGTTAGAGGATTTCAAAACCAGCTAATCCAGTGAAAGGACTCTATCTGTCTATATTATAAGTATTATATTAGTCGTGTATTATAAAGATTCTACAAATGTATTGTTTTGTGTGTTTTCTATGACAATGGTTAAGCTATTTCATGATCACTTGTAGTCTTTGTGAGCCCAACCAAGACCCACTCTACAATCGTGGCCAAAAGTTTTGAGAATGACACAAATATTAATTTCCACAAAGTTTACTGCTTCAGTGTCTTTAGATATTTTTGTCAGATGTTACTATGGAATACTGAAGTATAATTACAAGCATTTCATAAGTGTCACAGGCTTTTATTGACAATTACATGAAGTTGATGCAAAGAGTCAATATTTGCAGTGTTGACCCTTCTTTTTCAAGACCTCTGCAATCCGCCCTGGCATACAGTCAATTAACTTCTGGGCCACATCCTGACTGATGGCAGCCCATTCTTGCATAATCAATGCTTGGAGTTTGTCAGACTTTGTGGGTTTTTGTTTGTCCACCAGCCTCTTGAAGATTGACCACAAGTTCTCAATGGGATTAAGATCTGGGGAGTTTCCTGTCCATGGACCCAAAATATCAATGTTTTGTTCCCCGAGCCACTTAGTTATCACTTTTTCCTTATGGCAAGGTGCTCCATCATGCTGGAAAAGGCATTGTTCGTCACCAAACTGTTCCTGGATGGTTGGGAGAAGTTGCACTCGGAGGATGTGTTGGTACCATTCTTTATTCATGGCTGTGTTCTTCGGCAAAATTGTGAGTGAGCCCACTCCCTTGGCTGAGAAGCAACCCCACACATGAATGGTCTCAGGATGCTTTACTGTTGGCATGACACAGGACTGATGGTAGAGCTCACCTTGTCTTCTCTGGACAAGCTTTTTTCCGGATGCCCCAAACAATCGGAAAGGGGATTCATCAGAGAAAATAACTTTACCCCAGACCTCAGCAGTCTAATCCCTGTACCTTTTGCAGAATATCAGTCTGTCCCTGATGTTTTTCCTGGAGAGTAGTGGCTTCTTTGCTGCCCTTCTTGACACCAGGCCATCCTCCAAAAGTCTTCGCCTCTGCTTGAGTGCAGATGCACTCACACCTGCCTGCTGCCATTCCTGAGCAAGCTCTGTACTGGTGGTGCCCCGATCCCACAGCTGAATCAACTTTAGGAGACTCAACTGGCGCTTGCTGGCCTTTCTTGGGCCCCCTGAAGCCTTCTTCTCAACAATTGAACCGCTCTCCTTGAAGTTGTTGATGATCCAATAAATGGTCAATTTAGGTGCGATCTTACTGGCAGCAATATCCTTGCCTGTGAAGCCCTTTTTGTGCAAAGCAATGATGACGGCACGTGTTTCCCTGCAGTTAATCATGATTGACAGAGGAAGAACAATGATTCCAAGCACCACCCTGCTTTTGAAGCTTCCAGTCTGTTATTCGAACTCAATAAGCATGACAGAGTGATCTCCAGCCTTGTCCTCGTCAACACTCACACCTGTGTTAACGAGAGAATCACTGACATGATGTCAGCTTTTTGTGGCAGGGCTGAAATGCAGTGGAAATGTTAGTTTGGGATTCAGTTTATTTCCATGGCAAAGAGGGACTTTTCAATTAATTGCAATTCATCTGATCACTCTTCATAACATTCTGGAGTATATGCAAATTGTCATCATACAACCTGAGGCAGCAGACTTTGTGAAAATTAATATTTGTGTCATTCTCAAAACATTTGGCCATGACTGTACTAATCATTTCTCATTGGGTCTCTTGCCAATACCAAATGGTACTGCACCACACTCACCAGCATCGTCTTTCCGTTGCCAGGAGGACCGAAGAGCAGAAGGCCTCGTGCTGGAGCCCTCAAACCTGTAAACAACTTGAAAAAGCAACATCTACTCAGCACTGGTTTCATGAAGTTCAAAATTACAGAGCCTATCGGAATCAATCAATTACTGATTTAACATTTACTGTATTTGGTATTTTATTAGGATCCCCATTAGCTGTTGCAAAAGCAGCAGTTACTCTTCCTAGGGTCCACACAAAACATGAAACATAATACAGAATGACATAATACAGAACATCAAGGAAGTTCCATGCAATAAAGGGCTCTATATAATACTGTACGCTTTCTTGAATTTGTTCTGGATTTGGGGACTGTAAAAAGACCCCTGGTGGCATGTCTGGTGGGATAAGTGTGTGTGTCAGAGCTGTGTGTAAGTTGACTAGGCAAACAATTTGGGATTTTCAACACATTAAATGTTCCTTATAAAAAAGAAGAAGTGATGCAGTCAGTCTTTCCGCAACTCTTAGCCAAGAAATACTGGCATGCATAGTATTTATATCAGCCCTCTGATTACAATGAAGAGCAGAGCGTGCTGCATACATGGACACACATGCTGTGTTTAATGCCAGTGGCATAAAGTCACCCAACATCGAAGTAAAAGATTGGTGAGAGCATGCCAAGACACATGAAAGCTGTGATTGAAAATCAGGGTTATTCCACCAAATATTGATTTCTGAACTCTTCCTAAGTTAAAACATTAGTATTATGTTGTTTAAAAATGAATATGAACTTATTTTCTTTGCATTATTTGAGGTTTGACAACACTGCATCTTTTTTGTGATTTTGACCAGTTGTCATTTTCTGCAAATAAATGCTCTAAATTACAATATTTTTATTTGAAATTTGGGAGAAATGCTGTCAGTAGTTTATAGAATAAAACAAAACATTTTATTTTACCCGAACACATACAGTGAGGGAAAAAAGTATTTGATTCCCTGCTGATTTTGTACGTCTATAATTTTAATGGTAGGTTTATTTGAACAGTGAGAGACAGAATAACAACAACAAAAAAATCCAGAAAAACGCATGTCAAAAATGTTATAAAATGATTTGCATTTTAATGAGGGAATTAAGTATTTGACCCCTCTGCAAAACATGACTTAGTACTTGGTGGCAAAACCCTTGTTGGCAATCAGAGGTCAGACGTTTCTTGTAGTTGGCCACCAGGTTTGCACACATCTCAGGAGGGATTTTGTCCCACTCCTCTTTGCAGATCTTCTCCAAGTCATTAAGGTTTCGAGGCTGACGTTTGGCAACTCGAACCTTCAGCTCCCTCCACAGATTTTCTATGGGATTAAGGTCTGGAGACTGGCTAGGCCACTCCAGGACCTTAACGTGCTTCTTCTTGAGCCACTCCTTTGTTGCCTTGGCCGTGTGTTTTGGGTCATTGTCATGCTGGAATACTAATAATATGCATATCTTCGCTTCTCAGCTTTTTTCTCTATGGCACATGGAAACAGTGGTTCAGCCAAGCCTAACCATTATAACAATTATTAGCTTGCTGATTATTTTTGTAGGTGCACCAGTGCGCCAAAATAAAAATAATTCCCAGTTGATCAGCAAAACAGCAAAATAGGCTCTCCTATGAAGCTTGAACACATTTACTCGTATCCACGGTTCCCCCCTTATTCATTATGATTGAAAAGGCAAAACCGATCCTAGATCAGCACTCATACTCTGAGAAACTTTTGTAGGCCGTTATTGTAAATAAGAATTTGTTCTTAACTGACTTGCCTAGTTAAATAAAGGTCAAATCAACAAACAAACAAAAAATACAGACCATTATGTTAGGACTGCCCACATTAACAGTTGCTGCTCAATTTTTCTTTACTGACGATGTTATTGACAGGTGATACTTTGTAAAAGGCTGTCCATAACAGCCTGTGAAAAGACTACCATATACAGTTGTGGCCAAAAGTTTTGAGAATGACACAAATATTCATTTTCACAAAGTCTGCTGCCTCAGTTTGTATGATGGCAATTTGCATATACTCCAGAATGTTATGAAGAGGGATCAGCTGAATTGCAATTAATTAAGTCCCTCTTTGCCATGCAAATGAACTGAATCCCCGCAAACATTTCCACTGCCTTTCAGCCCTGCCACAAAAGGACCAGCTGACATGCCAGTGATTCTCTCATTATCAAGAACTTCAAGGAGAGCGGTTCAATTGTTGTGAAGGCGGCTTCAGGGCGCCCAAGAAAGGCCAGCAAGCACCAGGACCGTCTCCTAAAGTTGATTCAGCTGCAGGATCGGGGCACCACCAGTAGAGAGCTTGCTCAGGAATGGCAGCAGGCAGGTGTGAGTGCATCTGCACGCAAGCAGAGGCGAAGACTTTTGGAGGATGGCCTGGTGTCAAGAAGGGCAGCAAAGAAGCCACTACTCTCCAGGAAAAACATCAGGGACAGACTGATATTCTGCAAAAGGTACAGGGATTGGACTGCTGAGGACTGGGGTAAAGTCATTTTCTCTGATGAATCCCCCTTCCGATTGTTTGGGGCATCCGGAAAAAAGCTTGTCCATTGAAGACAAGGCGAGCTCTACCATCAGTCCTGTGTCATGCCAACAGTAAAGCATCCTGAGACCATTCATGTGTGGGGTTGCTTCTCAGCCAAGGGAGTGGGCTCACTCACAATTTTGCCTAAGAACACAGCCATGAATAAAGAATGGTACCAACACATCCTCCGAGTGCAACTTCTCCCAACCATCCAGGAACAGTTTGGTGACGAACAATGCCTTTTCCAGCATGATGGAGCACCTTGCCATAAGGAAAAAGTGATAACTAAGTGGCTCGGGGAACAAAACATTGATATTTTGGGTCCATGGACAGGAAACTCCCCAGACCTTAATCCCATTGAGAACTTGTGGTCAATCCTCAAGAGACTGGTGGACAAACAAAAACCCACAGATTATGACAAACTCCAAGCATTGATTATGCAAGAATGGGCTGCCATCAGTCAGGAGGTGGCCCAGAAGTTAATTGACAGCATGCCAGGGCGGATTGCAGAGGTCTTGAAAAAGAAGGGTCAACACTGCAAATATTGAGTCTTTGCATCAACTTCATGTAATTGTCAATAAAAGCCTTTGACACTTATGAAATGCTTGTAATTATACTTCAGTATTCCATAGTAACATCTGACAAAACTATCTAAAGATACTGAAGCAGCAAACTTTGTGGAAATTAATATTTGTGTCATTCTCAAAACTTTTGGCCACGACTGTACACTCCATGGTCAAGTGAGTTGCTGTTCCTCTCTAATCTCACCTCTGGCCTCAGTGCAGGCAGGATGACTATTTCCTGTAGGGCCTGCTTAGCCAGCTCCTGGCCAGCAACGTCCTCAAACCTCACAGATGAGCCACTGGAACACACACACACACACACGAGACTGGTCTGAGTGCTCATTCCCATACAGAAATACTCAACTCTGCTTGGGTTGTGTTAATTAAACAGCAAAGACAGACTGAAACAGGTAGGCTGGACTTTTCAGTGTCAAAACGTTAAAAAAAGTGTTGCATTGGTGTGCCCTATTGAACACCACCCACGTCAAGCAGTCAACGTCTACTGCATTCCAAACTGAGACACCTTGCAAAGCACATGCTTTATGTCCAGTGAATAATACACAAGACACTCCAAATCATTGTCTCTCACCTGTCTATGATCTCGCTGAGGATGAGGTTGGCAAGCTTGCTGTCCACATTCTTCAAGTTCTTCATGTCCCTCTTCTTCAGTGGGGACATGGATGTGGGAGTGGTGGTGGTGGTGGGTTTACAGTTTTGCCAGTTGCCCGCTTTACTCTATAACAAAAAGAACCATAACTTCAGATTTGGTTACAATTTTCAACAAGCTAATCTCTTGTGATGATGATTGGAAATTCTACTATTTTCTTCTTATGTTTGTCAATTTTGTCTTCCCTTCAATAAAAATGTATATAGACTGGAGATGTTCTTTTAGTATAATGTTTTTCTTTATAGTCCATGGCTATAGTGCTAGTCTAGAATCAGTTATTCCTTTTAGAGCATAATGAATAAGATTACATGGACAGGGAGGAACTTATCCTAGATCAGCATTCCTACTCTTAGACACTATCAATATGGGCCCTGGACTCTTGGCTAGATGTGGAGTTAGTTGAGGAAAGACAATCTGGGTCTCACCTTGTTTCTGTTGGACTGAGGGGCCAGTCTGTGCTGTGTGTGACTGCTGGAGGGCCCAATGAAGCTGGGGGAGCGCTGGAGGCCCCCATGGCCTGCCGCCGAGGTTTTTTTTGGCGTATGCTTTGGTCGTGGGAGGGAGTGACTGGAGTGAGTAGTCAGGGAGTCCCTCTTTTTGGGTACGGCTCCACTTACTGCCAAGAGCAAGGAGACTGTTAGAACCATCGAGATATATTAGCGATTATTTATCAGTATGGTAGGTTAGGACATTTAATTAAGCTATGCGTGAGTTAATGTCCCTTCAATGGAGGCATATGATTCTCCAGGCCTGATTTAGTCTTAGACTGCGTGAAAGATGAAATAAGAAAAAACAGGAAAAGTCAGGAAAAGTAGGATATTGGTTTGGAGGTAGATCAATTTCAATGATGTAAACTCAGCATAAAAAGAAACGTCCTCTCACTGTCAACTGCATTTATTTTCAGCAAACTTAACATGTGTAAACATTTGTATGAACATAACAAGATTCAACACCTGAGACAAAAACTGAACAAGTTCCACAGACATGTGACTAACAGAAATGGAATAATGTGTCCCGGAACAAAGGGGGGGTCAAAATCAAAAGTAACAGTCAGTATCTGGTGTGGCCACCAGATGCATTAAGTACTGCAGTGCATCTCCTCCTCATGGACTGCACCACATTTGCCAGTTCTTGCTGTGAGATGTTACTCCACTCTTCCACCAAGTCAACCGCAAGTTCCCGGACATTTCTGGGGGGGAATGGCCCTAGCCCTCACCCTCCAAACCAACAGGTCCCAGACGTGCTCAATGGGATTGAGATTCGGGCTCTTCGCTTGCCATGGCAGAACACTGACGTTCCTGTCTTGCAGGAAATCATGCACAGAATGAGCAGTATGGCTGGTGGCATTGTCATCCTGGAGGGTCAGGATGAGCCTGCAGGAAAGGTACCACACGAGGGAGGAGGATGTCTTCCCTGTAACGCACAGCGTTGAGATTGCCTGCAATGACAACAAGCTCAGTCTGATGATACTGTGACACACCGCCCCAGACCATGATGGACCCTCCAACTCCAAATCGATCCCGCTCCACAGAGTACAGGCCTCGGTGTAACGCTCATTCCTCCGACGATAAACGCGAATCCGACCATCACCCCTGGTGAGACAAAACCGTGACTCGTCAGTGAAGAGCACTTTTTTCCAGTCCTGTCTGGTCCAGCGACAGTGGGTTTGTGCCCATAGGCGACGTTGCTGCCGGTGATGTCTGGTGAGGACCTGCCTTACAACAGGCCTACAAGCCCTCAGTCCAACCTCTCTCCGCCTTTTGAGGACAGTCTGAGCACTGATGGAGGGATTGTGCGTTCCTGGTGTAACTCGGGCAGTTGTTGTTGCCATCCTGTACCTGTCCCGCAGGTGTGATGTTCAGATGTACCGATCCTGTGCAGGTGTTGTTACATGTGGTCTGCCACTGCGAGGACGATCAGCTGTCCATCCTGTCTCCCTGTAGCGCTGTCTTAGGCGTCTCACAGTATGGACGTTGCAATTTATTGCCCTAGCCACATCTGCAATCCTCATGCCTCCTTGCAGCATGCCTAAGGTACGTTCACGCAGATGAGCTGGGACCCGGGGCATCTTTCTTTTGGTGCTTTTTCAGTCAGTAGAAAGGCCTCTTTAGTGTCTTAAGTTTTCATAACCGTGACCTTAATTGCCTACCGTCTGTAAGCTGTTAGTGTCTTAACGACCACTCCACAGGTGCATGTTCATTAGTTGTTTATGGTTCATTGAACAAGCATGGGAAACAGTATTTAAACCCTTTACAAGGAAGATCTGTGAAGTTATTTGGATTTTTGTTAATTATCTTTGAAAGACAGGGTCTTGAAAGAGGGACATTTCTTTTTTTGCTGAGTTTATGAAGAGAATAAAGTCAGAAATTCCTGAATAATCAGGAACAATGACACCCCTGAAAAACACTCATAAGAAACCAGTCATGACACCTGAAAGCAGATTCCCGGTAGCACCCACCTGAGCGTAGATAACCGTTATGGTATGACTGGTTTGAGCTCTCTGCATAGATGTCTCTCTGAGCTGGCCCTGAACGCAGCTTTTCTACACAACAGGAATGACAATAACAACAAAAACAAAATGAAATTGGGAAAGGGAATAGGCGAATCGGAGAAGGGAGGGAAAAGGAGAAGAAAAGGAAATTATATTTTAAATAAACAAATAAAATAAGGGGCGCCTACGCCATTATTCTTTGAATGGGAGACGAACAGCAATGTTTTGGGATGGTGCCTAAGTTAAGTTGTCATGCCACATCCAAGAATGAGGCATATGGGGTATGGCTGAGTGGACTGTCAACATTTCAGTGTCGAGGCAGCAAAGCCAAACATAGCAGCCATTTCCAACCAGGACGAATCAAACACCAAGAGTAGGGCCGTGTTCATTCGGGAAATGTTTTAAAATGTTCTGCAACGCAAAAGGAAAATTAACATTTCTTATTGGACAAGTCTAGGTTTGTTATCTTAGGTTTTGTGCCTAATGAACATGACTCAGGATAATGTTGTAGCCAGCTGTGGAATGACGAGAAGCTTCTGAAACAACTTTGGGGGACCGCTGAGTGGACTTTTACCATAATTTACAAATTCTATCATTTAAAGAATTAAAACATGTTTTGGGGTGTCCATTACGGGTTTATTAAAAAGGCACTGGAGTATTTAGTGCCTAATCCCTTTTGGTGCATAAAGTACATTGTAGTTTGGAAGTCATGTGATGTCAATACAAAAAGTATGTATGTGAATTTACACTGAGTGTACAAAACATTAGGAACCCCTTCCTAATATTGACTTGTCTCCCCTTTTGCCCTCAGAACAGCGTGAATTCGTCAGGGCATGGACTACAAGGTGTAAAAAGCGTACCACAGGGATGCTGGCCCATGTTGACTGCAATGCTTCCCACATTTGTGTCAAGTTGGCTGGATGTCCCCTGGGTAGGGGACCATTCTTTATTTTATTTTTTTTGCCCCCTTTTTCTCCCCAATTTTGTGGCATCCAATTGGTAGTTACAGTCTTGTCTCATTGCTACAACTCCCGTACGGACTCAGGAGAGGCGAAGGTCGAGAGCCGTGCATCCTCTGAAACACAACCCAACCAAGCAGCACTGCTTCTTGACACAATGCGCACTTAACCCGGAAGCCAGCCGCACCACTGGCCCGCCACAGGAGTCGCTAGTGCACGATGGGACAAGCACATCCCTGCCGGCCCTGGTGGACCATTCTTGATACACATGGGAAACTGTTGAGCGTGGAAAACACAGCAGCATTGCAGTCCCTGTCACACTCAAACCGGTGCGCCTGGCAGCTACTACCATAGTGTGTTCAAAAGCACTTACATATTTTGTCTTGCCCAGTCACCCTCTGAACGGCACACATACAGAATCCATGTCTCTCTGAAAAAAATCCTTCTTTAACCTGTCTCCTCCCTTCATCTACACTGACTGAAGTGGATTTAACAGATGACATCAATAAGGGATCATAGCTTTCACTGGATTCCCCTGGTCAGTCTATGTCATGGAAATATTTTGTACACTCAGTGTATACAGGCTTTACATGTTCTTTCTCCAAGAGATACAAAGCTATGGAGAGATTTCAGTGCCAACAGCAATTGTATTTAAATTCCATAATTTTGAATTTGTATATTTAATTTCACTTAAATAATTTTGAATTTGTAATCGACAAATTGAATGAATAATTTCATTTGGTTTTAAAATTATATTTCAATTTAATTGAATATTCAAATTCAATATTTATGCATTCAGTTTCAATGTGGTAAATATTGCATTCATTGTCTTGTGTACGAAGTTAAACTATAATTTCAAGTTGATCAAAGTTTCATATATTCAACTTCTCAGATGCAGTCAGATTCCCCGAAAAAATATTCAGCCCTCCAAATTCTTATTCAAAACCAGAGACACCATCATGTTAATTTGCCAGCCAGGAATGGTACAGGAGAACAGACAGAATCAAACACTCTCTGTGTTAAACAGAAGCTTCTGGTGGTTTCTAAAGGCAATGTGGCATGTTAGGCTCCCAAGTGGCACAGTGGTCTAAGGCACTGCATCTCAGTGCAAGAGCTGTCACTGGAGTCCCTGGTTCGAATCCAGGCTGCATCACATCCAGTGATTGGGAGTCCCATAGGGCGGCGCACAATTGGCCCAGGGTTTGGACGGAGTAGGCCGTCATTGTAAATAAGAATTTGTTCTTAACTGACTTGCCTAGTAAAATAAATGTTTAATTTATTTTCTTCCTATGAATTTTGCTCTAGTGTTTGGGCTATAAAATATTACCTTGGGGATGTCATTTTGGAGTCAATTATATTGTAAATAAATATTCTAAATAAGAATATAATATTTTTCTAAACACATCTATATTAATGTGGATGCTACCGTGAATAATGATGAGTTAGAAAGTTAGAGGCATAAATGACGTACCCCCCCAAAAAATGCTAACCTCACCTGTCTTAGGGTATATTTGTGCCTCTAACTTTCTCACTCATCAATATTCACGATTCATTCAGGATTATCCGTAATCATGGTGGCATCCACATTAATGTAGAAGTGTGATGTGACAACTGTGGTGGGCCTGATCACCAACAACGATGAGACAGCTTTTAGGGAGGAGGTCAGAGACCTGGCAGTGTGGTGCTAGGACAACAACCTCTCCCTCAATGTGGGCAAAACAAAGAAGTTTATCGTGGACTACAAGAAACAGAGGGCCAAACATGCCCTCATTCACATCGACGAGGCTGTAGCGGAGCGGGTCGTGAGCTGCAAGTTTCTCTGTGTGCACATCGCTAAGGACCTATCATGGTCCAAACACACCAACACAGTTGTGAAAAGGGCACGACAACCCCTCTTCCCCCTCAGGAGGCTGAAAAGATTTGTCATGGGCCCTCAAATCCTCAAATTGAGGGCATCTTGATTGGCTGCATCGGCATCCAACGGCAAGGCGCTACAGAGGGTAGTACGTACGGCCCAGTACATCACTGGGGTCAAACTCCCTGCCACCCAGGACCTCTATACCAGGTGGTGTCAAAGGAAGGCCCTAAAAATGTTCAAACACTCCAGCCACCCAAGTCACAGCAAGTGGTACCAGAGTGCTAAATCTGGGACCAAAAGGCTCCTGAACAGCTTCTACACCCCCAAGCCATAAGACTGCTAAATAGTTAAGCAAATAGCTACCCGGACTATCTGCATTGACCCTTTTTGCACTAACTATTTTTCACTCTATGCACACACACTGGACTCTAACCACACACTCACACATATAGTACTGACACTCCAACACATACACACACACATACACACACACACACACACACACACTGCTGCTACAGTCTTATCTATCCTGTTGCCTAGTCACTTTACCCCTACCTATATGTACATGCAGTATCTACCTCAATTTCCTCGTACCCATGCACATCCACTTGGTACTGGTACCCCGTGTATATAGCCAAGCTATCATTGCATATTTATTCCCCATTGTACAGTCATGGCCAACAGTTTGGAGAATGACACAAATATTAATTTTCACAAAGTCTGCTGCCTCAGTTTGTATGATGGCAATTTGCATATACTCCAGAATGTTATGAAGAATGATCAGATGAATTGCAATTAATTGCAAAGTCCCTCTTTGCCATGGAAATGAACTGAATCCCCAAAAAACATTTCCACTGCATTTCAGCCCTGCCACAAAAGGACCAGCTGACATCATGTCAGTGATTCTCTCGTTAACACAGGTGTGAGTGTTAACGAGGACAAGGCTGGAGATCACTCTGTCATGCTGATTGAGTTCAAATAACAGACTGGAAGCTTCAAAAGGAGGGAGGTGCTTGGAATCATTGTTCTTCCTCTGTCAACCATGGTTACCTTCAAGGAAACACGTGCCATCATCATTGCTTTGCACAAAAAGGGCTTCACAGGCAAGGATATTGCTGTCAGTAAGATTGCACCTAAATCAACCATTTCTTGGATCATCAAGAACTTCAAGGAGAGCGGTTCAATTGTTGTGAAGAAGGCTTCAGGGCGCCCAAGAAAGTCCAGCATGCACCAGGACCGTCTCCTAAAGTTGATTCAGCTGCAGGATCGGGGCACCACCAGTACAGAGCTTGCTCAGGAATGGCAGCAGGCAGGTGTGAGTGCATCTGCAGGTGTGAGTGCATCTGCACGCACAGTGAGGCGAAGACTTTTGGAGGATGGCCTGGTGTCAAGGAGTGCAGCAAAGAAGCCACTTCTCTCCAGGAAAAACATCAGGGACAGACTGATATTCTGCAAAAGGTACAGGGATTGGACTGCTGAGGACTGGGGTAAAGTCATTTTCTCTGATGAATCCCCTTTCTGATTGTTTGGGGCACCCGGAAAAAAGCTTGTCCAGAGAAGACAAGGTGAGCGCTACCGTCAGTCCTGTGTCATGCCAACAGTAAAGCATCCTGAGACCATTCATATGATGGAGCACCTTGCCATAAGGAAAAAGCGATAACTAAGTGGCCCGGGGAACAAAACATCGATATTTTGGGCCCATGGCCAGGAAACTCCCCAGACCTTAATCCCATTGAGAACTTGTGGTCAATCCTCAAGAGGCGGGTGGACAAACAAAAACCCACAAAGTCTGACAAACTCCAAGCATTGATTATGCAAGAATGGGCTGCCATCAGTCAGGATGTGGCCCAGAAGTTAATTGACAGCATGCCAGGGCGGATTGCAGAGGTCTTGAAAAAGAAGGGTCAACACTGCAAATATTGACTCTTTGCATCAACTTCATGTAATTGTCAATTAAAGTCTTTGACACCTATGAAATGCTTGTAATTATACTTCAGTATTCCATAGTAACATCTGACAAAAATATCTAAAGACACTGAAGCAGCAAACTCTATGAAAATTCATATTTGTGTCTTTCTCAAAACTTTTGGCCACGACTGTACAATTTTTTTTGTTATTAATTGTATTCTGCATTGTTGGGAAGGGCCCATAAGTAAGCATTTCAATGTTAGTCTACACCTCTTTACAAAGCAAGTGACAATTCAAATTTGATTTGATTTAAATATTGAATTTGAATATTCAATTAAATTCAAATAGAATTTTAAAACGGAATGCAATATTCATTCAATTCAGTTCCAAATCCTGAAAATACAAGTACAACTTATGAATTCAATTTTTTAATTTGTGCATTACAAATTCATAAATATTACATTCACATTCAATATCGTTATACAAATTCAAAATGATGTAATTCAAATACAATTTCTGTTGGCACTGAAATCAGTCCATATAAAGCTAACAGACATATCTAAGCTAGCATGAAAAGCAACAAATGTCACACAATAAAACAATGTCCTGCCACGCATTCAACATGCATGCAGCCGTTCAGAAGGTGCCATGCGGTATCAATGTGCAAACGGAAGGCAAGACATTCAAAAATGTGTCCAAATGCTTGATTCTCACCTAAAAGCTCCAGGCGATCCTTTGCCATGATCAGATTGGTGATCATCTTGGCCTGTAGACGTTTATCACGTTCATATTTCTCGCCTGGAAGAGAAGAGAGAATAAAAACAAATCTATTAGTAAAATAGCAGTTTTCATCCTTGTTTTACACTCCTGTATTTAATTTTTTTTGCTACAGCAGAGTTCTCCAACTCCAGTCTTAGAGCTACTGGGTATGCAAGTTTTTGTTCCAACCTAGCAGCCACACACTAGGTGATTACAATAATCAGCTGAGCATGGTCTTCAATCAGGACCATGGTTAGCTGAACCATGTGTGTTAACGCTAGGCTGAATTAAAACCCTGCATATCACTAGCTCTCCGGGACCAGAGATGTTAAGGAAATCTGCACTACAGTCGTGGCCAAAAGTTTTGAGAATGACACAAATATTAATTTCCACAAAGTTTGCTGCTTCAGTGTCTTTAGATATTTTTGTCAGATGTTACTATGGAATACTGAAGTATAATTACAAGCATTTCATAAGTGACAAAGGCTTTTACTGACAATCCTTAGAAGCTGGAGACTCATATCTCCCCCACTAGCTTTAAGCACCAGCTGTCAGAGCAGCTCACAGATCACTGCACCTGTACATAGCCCATCTGTAAAGAGCCCATCTATCTACCTACCTCATCCCCATACTGTATTTATTTATTTATTTATCTTGCTCCTTTGCACCCCAGTATCTCTACTGCACATTCATCTTCTGCACATCTACCATTCCAGTGTTTAATTGCTATATTGTAATTACTTCACCACCATGGCCTATTTATTGCCTTAACTTCTCATTTGCACTCACTGTATATAGACTTTTTGTTTTCTTTTGTTCTACTGTATTATTGACTGTATGTTTTGTTTAATCCATGTGTAACTCTGTGTTGTTGTACGTGTCAAATTGCTATGCTTTATCTTGGCCAGGTCGCAGTTGCAAATGAGAACTTGTTCTCAACTAGCCTACCTGGTTAAATATAAGGTAAAAAAAATAAAATACATAAAAAATTACATGAAGTTGATGCAAAGAGTCAATATTTGCAGTGTTGACCCTTCTTTTTCAAGACCTCTGCAATCCGCCCTGGCATACTGTCAATTAACTTCTAGGCCACATCCTGACTGATGGCAGCCCATACTTGCATAATCAATGCTTGGAGTTTGTCTGACTTTGTGGGTTTTTGTTTGTCCACCCGCATCTTGAAGATTGACCACAAGTTCTCAATGGGATTAAGGTCTGGGGAGTTTCCTGGCCATGGACCCAAAATATCAATGTTTTGTTCCCCGAGCCACTTAGTTATCACTTTTGCCTTATGGCAAGGTGCTCCATCATGCTGGAAAAGGCATTGTTCGTCACCAAACTGTTCCTGGATGGTTGGGAGAAGTTGCACTCGGAGGATGTGTTGGTACCATTCTTTATTCATGGCTGTGTTCTTAGGCAAAATTGTGAGTGAGCCCACTCCCTTGGCTGAGAAGCAACCCCACACATGAATGGTCTCAGGATGCTTTACTGTTGGCATGACACAGGACTGATGGTAGCGCTCACCTTGTCTTCTCTGGACAAGCTTTTTTCCGGATGCCCCAAACAATCGGAAAGGGGATTCATCAGAGAAAATGACTTTACCCCAGTCCTCAGCAGTCCAATCCCTGTACCTTTTGCAGAATATCAGTCTGTCCCTGATGTTTTTCCTGGAGAGAAGTGGCTTCTTTGCTGCCCTTCTTGACACCAGGCCATCCTCCAAAAGTCTTCGCCTCACTGTGCAAACTCTGTACTGGTGGTGCCCCGATCCCACAGCTGAATCAACTTTAGGAGACTCTCCTGGCGCTTGCTGGACTTTCTTGGGCGCCCTGAAGCCTTCTCCACAACAATTGAACCGCTTTCCTTAAAGTTCTTGATGATCCGATAAATGGTTGATTTAGGTGCAATCTTACTGGCAGCAATATCCTTGCCTGTGAAGCCCTTTTTGTGCGAAGCAATGATGACGGCACATGTTTCCTTGCAGGTAACCATGGTTGACAGAGGAAGAACAATGATTCCAAGCACCACCCTCCTTTTGAAGCTTCGAGTCTGTTATTCGAACTCAATCAGCATGACAGAGTGATCTCCAGCCGTGTCCTCGTCAACACTCAGACCTGTGTTAACGAGAGAATCACTGACATGATGTCAGCTGGCCCTTTTGTGGCAGGGCTGAAATGCAGTGGAAATGTTTTGGGGGGATTCAGTTCATTTGCATGGCAAAGAGGGACTTTGCAATTAATTGCAATTCATCTGATCACTCTTCATAACATTCTGGAGTATATGCAAATTGCCATCATACAAACTGAGGCAGCAGACTTTGTGAACATTTATATTTGTGTCATTCTCAAAACTGTTGGCCACGACTGTAGGTCCTTGGAAATACTAAATACAGCAAAGTATGCACAGCCAACTCACCATTTTCAGCTACCTCGATCGCAATGCCCCTCTCGAGCTCTGCGATTCCGCGTTTGTACCACTGGACTGCCTGTTCCTTGTGCACTAGTAACACACAAACCACAAGGTCGGGCCAGTCAGACAGGCACAGAAAAAAAGCATTTTGAGGTTAGAGTTCATACAAAATCATTGCTCACAGTCAAATAAGAGCCAACGTAAAAGGATGAGATATTTAGTAATTTTGCAGGAGGCTAAGCATCCTTTAGTCTACAATACATATTTTACATGCTTTAGGCCTACATGTGTTAGCCTACATATTTTACATGCTTTAGGCCTACATGTTTTAGCCTACAAATTTAACATGCTTTGTGTTGCCTAAAGGTATAGCATCTCAAGAGGCATTGGAAGAATAGCAAAAACAAACATTTGGCATGGCATGACAGACAGTCAATCATGACCTCAAACAAAAAGTACAGAGATTCATGGATCAAACCATAATGACGTGAACTATAAGGTATCATTTCACATGACTGACCCAGTCTCTTAAACCCCTCTGGCGTGGAGCAGTGTCAAGTCATAAGACTGATTTTCACAGCTGTGGGAATATACAGCATATCCACTCCTTATGAGTGATTCTGAGTATTATTGAGACCGGGGCTCCCTAATCCCCAAGGCAGGCAGACAGGCCTGAAATTCTATTGGGTTCAGCCGAGTTGTGGTCATTTGGCACTGAACTGAAAAACAGGCTGAAACAGGGAGGAATTGTCGAATAAGAATCGCTGATTTCAGTTTTTCCGTTACATGCCCAGATGAACAGACCCTGCTGTGGCATATGCGTTACTTCTATTAGGATCTTATCAATATGAGAACTGTCATTGTATCCTCTCTAGCCATTTAAAGACAATGATAGCTGCCACTCCTGCCCTCCTCCATTTCAATATATAAATAAATAAGATGGATTTGACTTTCACTTCAAACCACCACACATCTCTACAGGTTTAGGTTACTTAGGGGCATGATATAGGCCAGAGCCTTTAATTGCAAATTAATAGACGGATGTGATATAGGCTTAGCCTTCATTGAAAAGGTCATGACTTACGATAAGATATGAAAAACATTCCAGATCTATTTCCATATATAAGCTAATGTCCAACCATGATAAAAAAAAACTAAGTAGGGCATTTAGACCAAGACAGCAACTGGGAATGCCCCATCTTTCAGTGAGACAACCCAACAAACCTAGATTTCGATAACACAGTTGTTTGTTTCAAAAGATGTGGGCCAACAGTGCGGCATACTGGGGGACTCATGTTCAAAGTGATGGCATTCTCCACACTCACAGAGGGAGAGCTAAGCGTACAAAAGCCTCACAAAAGAGTCCAAGGCCCTCGTTGAATCAGGCCCTTTGTTCCGTGAGGCCAAAACCATTTTCTCTCCCCATGCAATCACAATGGTGCTACACAGAGAAACGGGATGTCTGATATGGGAGGGGCCTGGTTGAGGCTTCCTACACTACAATATATGCCTACTCGAAAAAACACTGAGCGGTAGAAATATATAATATACAGTCAACCCTTGAATGTATGAAATGGTTTGGGACTGGTGTAACTGTGTGCACTAGGCTAAACTTGAGCAAGTACAGTATAGTGGTAGAGTACAGTAAGCCCTTTGGCACGTCATTCCAGCCAGTTCAGTAGGTAAATCGAACATTGGCAGAGAAGACGTGGATACAGATGTGGGGGGGGGGGGGGGGGGTCTTTAGAGCTGGAAGATTAGTCTGGTTTCAAGTATCTCTGCTTTACTCCAACTACTATGCTAAAGCAGATGATCAGATGTCTGCCTTCAGCAAAGTAAAGGTTTGGCGTATCTGTATACTCAAGACGCTGCTGTGCAAAATTGCTTGGTGACGAGGTTAGCTTATGACAGACCTAGGAGTCTGGGAGAAACATAATACATTTTGGGTGTGTGCATTGAAAACACGGGTCTAACTAACCAAACTCACCATCTTGATGAATGCTCTAGCCTAGGCCTTTCAAAACATACCAAGAGGCCCCACTGACTGTAGCCTGTTTTCCTATGTGCTCCGGCCCCTGTGTATTGAGTGGAGGCGTTTCTTAAACGCAAACAAGTGGAATGAAACGGGGAGGGACCTACCTGAATTTGTCCAATAGAAACTTTTGTTTCAGTTGCAAAACCTTCCTTTTTCCAACTGTTTGGACTAATGATTACACCCCAGTTACAGTACATTGGAACATTGTAAATAGTCAGGGAGGAACTCGATTCGTTCAGTTCGCCCATGCATGATGACGCAGCCAACTCGGGAGAGGAAAGAGAATCGGATGGCATTTTCCACCCTGCTGACAATAACAATTCATGTCAGCTCACATCATCCCAGCACATGTCTATTGATCCCCTGGGATCACACAGATTGGAGAAAGGCACATGCAGATAGGCAGTAGATATCATGCTGTACTGTATATCCTACTCTGTGTGTGTTATGTGTGTGTGTGTGTGGACAGTAATATTGGGAATATAAACCATCCTGGTTTCCAAAAGATGGTGGCACAAAGGAGGACCAAGCCTATTTATTTGCTGGTTTTAGCATATCCACATTCATTGGCACCTTAATTTATGCAGGCTAGCCCATCTTTGTTATTTTCCTTTTTTAACAAGCGGTAAAACATTCATTGGCACCTTAAATTATGCAGGCTAGTTAGACTAGATCATCATGATAAAAAAATAAAGCAGCGAATAGTGGGCTGGGTCTACTGGTGGGTGTCCCTCGCAATTGTAGTGGAAATATTGGTTTAATAATATCTCTCAGATACCGGAATGAATTCAAATAGACTTTATTACAAACTAACAAGCTGAGTTGGTCCATGGAGCAACTGCCGGACTCAATCTCAGTCCACTCCTTTAAAACAGTTTTATGCTTATACAAGTTTCATAGTCCCTCCACTTTATGCTAATAACCATATCCCCCTCGGCTTTACTCTACCATTTTTCCAAATCTAAATTATTTCCTCTATGCGGGGTTTCCCCTCCCCTCTAGTTCCTTGGATCCATTTTATTGGTGGCGGAGCCAATACATGATTTACCAAACAATAATAAGTAGATTACTATAGGCAATTATAAGATTGCTACATGCCATTATCAGACTATAATATTACTAATGGCCATTATAGGAGAAGTACAAATAACTATAGGCCATTATAGAATTATACCAATAAATACACTTAATCCCAGGATTACACATAGTGCCTTTGCTTATTCCCTTTAGTGCTTTTCAGCCTTTTAACAGTTGGTAGAGCATGGTGTTTGCAACGCCAGGGTTGTGGGTTCGATTCCCACGGAGGGCCAGTACGGAAAAATAAATCTATGAATTGTATGCATTCACTACTGTAAGTCGCTCTGGATAAGAGCGTCTGCTAAATGACTAAAATGTAAAATGTAAAACACCCATATATTCAGCCGCTAACATGTTGCCCCCTTTCACCGCTGGTCCTACCATATGGCTGACTGCATTCAGCCAGTCTGAGACCTGTGTTGAGTAGGCAGGCATATTCTCCAAGCCATATTGAACAGTATGCATCACTCTGTCAACCGCCTCAACAGTAAGCTATTGTAGTAATAGTGTGGTGGTATAATGGACAGATATGTATCTGTAGTCCAATAAGCTAATATCGCTATGTGATTGCAGACAATGTCATTGACAGAACATTTGTTCTCTCTGTCTGCATGATGACATTATAAAAGCTATGTGGCGGTTTCTACGGAAAGTCCCATAAATACACAAGATATCATGGGATCAACACTTCTGCACCACACCTTTTATCATGCAGAAAATCACAACTTGAACCTGTAAGTCAACTGACCTCGCTCTTTCTTTATTTCCTCGTTTGCATTTAGAATATAATAATATTTTGACATGCTCCGTTGCGTTGCTGTTTGGTTACAGAGCCTGAGTTTGAATCAATAGGCCTAGTTAAATTTAACCCGTTTTGTTTCAATCTGTATTGACAGTAGTATCTTTGTTTGCGTTATCCACACATGGGTTTATAACAGTTGATAACTTGACAACTGCTGTTAAACCCAGCTACACAACAGTCAGTGGTGCTGCTACAAATAGCAGTCACACTACACTGAAAACATACCTTTGTCATCCTCGTCAATTCTCAGAGCCACTGAGATGTACTCGAATGCTTGTTTGTGGTGGTTTCGGATCTGCTCGCCGATGTCCTGCTCGCACACCTTGTTCGCATGCTCGTCTGCTGCCCGTTGTTTGGGTCTCGCAGCCATAGCACGAGACATCCGCTCGCACAGCCAGGCGAAGAGTTCGCCAAAATGCAAGACGAGGACACGGAGCACTGCAAACAACGCCAGCAGTGGGTATGAGAAGTAGTACAAATTTCGTTTATGTAGTGACACTTGGTCGCAGGTGGCCCCTCCGTCGGGCGGGGACCCTGCAGGGCCTCGCTTCTTTCTGCTGCCTCTTCCTCCCGGAGAACTCATTCACCCGATGGCTCGCTATCGTATCCATAACATAACGGTCTTGCCTTTTGCTTGGGTTGCCTCTCAACCTTTGCAGCGTCTACAGTTGCCACATATTCCCAGACATGGTGGTCCAAATGTTGATCAAATTGGACGGGGCGGTTACCAAACGAACAAAAGGGAAAGGGAGGAGGGGCACGCTCACGCTTGTCCTATCATAGACAGTACGTAACTGAAAACAAGATTTTACGTAGAGACCACGCACATTGCGTAAATACTAACAACAAACATGGCGGACGGTAAGTGAAATGTTCGTTTATCGGCACTTTTTGCGTTCTATTATAGTTGTTGCGGTACATTTAGCTTGAAATACTTTAGTATACCTCAACAATTTGTTTAATCCAGTCTCTTCTGTCGGCAACAGTCCTTGGTTCACGGTGGAAGGTCGTTGCTAACATGATAACGTTAGCTAGCCAACGAGCTAAAGTGACGTTAGTTTACCCGCCACTTGAATTCATATATTCATTCGACATTACTGTAGCTAGCCTGCCTGTAGGGTACCTTCTTTTGCTTGTAAGAATGGATGGTACTGCTATGTGGTTATCTACCTGAACTTAATCTGGAGTAAGTGTGTGTATTTTACGTTCTAGTTAAACGATGACAGAACCACCGTCCTTGCGGTTGTTGACATTTTGATATTGTTGCTGATCTGTCTCCGAATGATTCTGAAGACTTTTACGTTAACTGACTGACTATCCTCTTCCTGTTGCCTAGAATGTAGGTAGCTGACGTTAATGTATGTTTCTCTCAGATCACACGGACGCAGACCAATCTATGGAGGTGCACACTCCAGTAAGTCTAATACGGATGTAGTTAGGGATTTTAAGTGGTTCTCTTCATTTAAATGGCGTGTTTGATAGACCATTTTTAAATAAATACATATTTCTGCTCTTTTTTTTAGACAGCTGAAACCCCCCATTCTGAATATGGACTGACGGAAAACATCCAGGTATGACAATCTATACGATTATTGTGCCTTTCAGAAAATCATGTCCATGAAAAGGGGTTCATTTCAAAGACTCAAACATCACACTGCATTATGATAGTTATGGTAACCTTGATTGTAACCAGTTAACCCACTATTCCTAGGCCGTCATTGAAAATAAGAATGTGTTCTTAACTTACTTGCCTAGTTAAATAAAGGTGTAAATAAAAAAATTGCTGTCCAAAAATACCAATTTCCGATTATGAAAACTTGAAATCGGCCCCAATTAATCGGCCATTCCGATTAATCGGTCGACCTCTAATTCTGAGTACACTTTTAAGATGCTTACGTGCATGGATAGTGGCGTGAGTAGCGGTAACTGTTGATATTTCTGTATCTCTGCTTCCTCTTTCACCACCACATTATGTAGAGAATAGTGGAAAACGAGAAAGCCAACACAGAGAAGGTCTCCAAACAGAAGGTGGATCTGCAGTCGCTCCCCACGAGGGCATATTTGGATCAGACAGTGGTGCCCATTCTTCTTCAAGGCTTATCTGTGCTGGCCAAGGAAAGGTATGTTGAAAATGTCTGTGCAGGGGCTCAGATTTTTTTCACATTTCTGCATGACATGCTTGGAAATGTATTTTTTTTAAATGTATAGAACAAGCAGTACTATGAAAAGGGAAGAGCATTTGGATTTCAAGTAGTACTATGAAAAGGGACGAGCATTTGGGTTTCAAGTAACTTTCAAGCTACCAGACTTTGTTAAAGATGTGTCGTTCTCAATTTTGTCTTCTCTTTCAGACCTGCAAATCCTATTGAATTCTTAGCAGCCTTCCTTCTCAAGAACAAATCACAGTTTGAAGATCGAAATTAAGCTCCAGACGGATGGAAATGTGCACTTTGAGGCCATCTGTTTAAAATCAAGGAAATGGTTGTTTGTCATTGGTTATGTTTGCTAATGATGTAGTTTTTTAAACCAGAATAAAGATGGTGCTGCAGGGAAATATGGTACTCTTCTTTTAGGGCAAATGTAAACTAATATATACAGAAGACACCAACTATGTTGCACCTCAAGTTCCCTTGCATCATGGTCCCCTTCAGTGCAACATTTTCTACATTCAAATTCAGTCCATTTACCAAAATGATTACAAGAGGAAACATAGCTTGCTAATTAACAATGTCATGTTTTCATATTGCCAAATGACACATGTATCATTCCAGTGCCATGTTTTATTCTACCACTAGTTGAGCTACAGAGCTGGTGATGAACCCCTTTGGTGCATCCTAGATTGACCCTTTTATCAAACTCCATTCTATTAATCATAAGAAATACAAACAGGGAAGTTGGTGCTAAATAACCATCAACTGTAATTTTAGAATCACCCTTTCATCCGTTGTTAGATTTCTGCTCTTGGAATTAATTTAGCAGATGTACCACTTTATTGCACACCACAATGAAAAAAGTACAACAAAAAAAGAAAATCCATCAAGAGAACTTCATTTAGGTGTATTAAGATAAATAAAATGTTACACCATTATTACATTCTATAAAATATATATTTTCAATATAAAGACTACACACTCATTGCATGTAAATGCACTCCAAACAGCAGACCAGTATTTTACTACCAGCAAGTTGGTCTTCAGTGAGCAGTTAGAAACTAGATTGCAATACAAACTGATAAACAGAAAACATCAGTTTGGATTTCAGGCTAGTTAGGACCAGCATGCTTCATGTTTGTTTGAGCACCCCGGGATAATGTTTCCCCTATGTACAGATCTAGCATCAGCCTCTCCCCAATCCTAAACTTAATCATTAGTGGGGAAATGCAAAACTGACCCAAGATCAGCCTACACCTTTTGGCGCCCTCCTTCACAATACTTGGCAACTCTGCAGCAATTAGCAAACTGGAGTATGCTTTGACTTCCATTTGGATTTTTTTTTAAAGATTAGAAAATAAATGTTAAGTTAAATAATTTCCTACGAGTCATACAAGATTGAATCAATTGTTGAACAGAGTGCCTCAAACAAAACTTTCATTTTAATCTATGCTTGTTCTATTTATTTAATTCACTTATTTACAGAAGGGCAATAGGGGGTTGGAATCTTGATACCTCATTTATCAAGTAAAAACTACTCTCAAAGTGAAGCCCTAAAATATATTTGACATTTTGGGTTTCTGCTTTCTCAAGACATTAAAAGCTCCCATGCAGTCTTAATGTAATTTTTAAATCACTGTCTAATAAATTACTGTTTATTTTATGAAAATAACACAAAATACACTCAGTGACCTCAATGCCTGTCTGCCTGCTTTATATAGCAAGCCACAGGATTCACTCTGTTGGAACGAACCATTTTTGGTCAGAATAATCAGATCAGATTGTGATGTCATGCTGTGGGCCAAAAACTCCATCCCACCTGAACAGGCTGAAATTCCAGGTGTAAAATAAATAAACAAAAACTCTTACACTAAGAAAGGCATCATTATCATTTTCACAATTTCAGAGTTATTTTGAACTCAAACTGAAAATATAAAAAATTTGGAAAATCAAGTTTCGGACTGCACTGCCCCTTTAAAAACCAGTAGCCTTGAGCAGATATTTGAGGGGAAATTGATTTTAATGGATCACTGCAGTATGTTTTGACTGTTCAAGTTACCACTTCACTTGTGATCTATTGAAGTTGGAGTGCCAAGTTATCCTCAAAATAACCCAAAGTTGGTTGAGTGGAACATAAATGCCTAATTCAAATTGATCTATAGTGAGTAATAACAAATGTGATTTCTCCTGATAATTCACAATGTCCTGTTTCTGACCTGCATCTTATCGAAATTGACCTATCTAATGAGAAGAAACAACTTGACGCCATCCTATATCTGGAAAATAAGAACTGAGACAGACCGAGACACCCGTCTTGTATCACTGTACATCTGCCACATGAAACAATCCTAGATGCATTTTACCCTCATTTGTGGTGACCTGTTAGCAAAATATACGCAATCTGATTAAAAAGCATTATAGTCCCCCCCAATCAAATCCTTGCTCACAGACTACCATTGGTGGAAAACACGAGACCAGGCATGGGGGGGGGGAAAAAATTGTGCGTTCCATTGACCCCCAGACAGGAAGTCAGATGTAGAACTGGTGGGCAGCAAGGTTGTCCATAAAGGGGCGGACCAGGTTGTCTGTAGAGAAGTAGAAGACCAGGCCAAAGGTGATGGAGATGGGGAGAGCTGGGAGGGCCTTCTTGAATATGGCCAGCAGCAGAAGAGTAAGGCAGAGTCCCTGTGAGACACAGAAGGGGTCATTAAAGAACATTTCAAATCCACAAATAGGCCACATTTGGTGCTTTATCATACAATTTTTAGGGCTCTCTCAGCTTAGCCACCACACTAAATAGGCTAGCAATCGACACCCATTCCAAAGTTTCTGCTGAAACTACCTTTCTAGTTTACTATGAGTATGCTTATCTTGAACATTCGTTCAGACATGCAACTGAACAGTTAAACATACATAAATACAATTGGAAAAAAGAAATAAAGTTATTCACTATAATTTTAGGCTCACTCTTTAAGCCACCCTGCACAATCAATGAACCAACAGCATCACCTAGGCCTATACTTTCACTCCCAGTCTCATGGATAGAATGTTTGGAGTGTAGAATAAGGTAACCAGTCCATCCTGTATGCATAATAATACATTCCACACTTATAGGTGATTACTAGAATTTGTGTTATTTCAGATTACAGGTTAGACCACTTTTGTACCATAGACATCTAAATCATTTTTTAAATGTTTTTCTGCTGTGCATAATATGCAGTAGACTATGTATTGTATAATGGGGGTGGGGGGGGGGGGGCATGGGCTCATATATAGGCCTATGCATAAGCGCTAATAAGCTTATGGGTGTTTTGAATTAATCATCACCTTAGAAAGCGCTATCCACTTTGAAACAACATCCCGCAAAGACTGTTTTCCACTCAGTTTCAACCTGTTGTTGAACTTCACAGTGAGGTGAGTTTTAAAAGCACGATGCTGTTTTGATGATAGGTGTTTGATGTGATTTTACATTGATGTCAGAGTGGTTAGAGGGACAATAGAGCCCTGAGTACCAAGCCATTAGCAACCTGATGGTCATTAGCGAGTTGAATACTACCAATGCATGTCCAAAGTGCATAAAAGGAGATTACTTAATGGTCACGTGGAATTCTACAGCGGTCATGACTCATGACTGCCGGTGTGGCGGTAATAGGGCAGTCATGACTGCCGGTGTTGCGGTAATACGGCCACCGCAACAGCCCTAGGTCTGACTGCAACACTCACTATGAGAATGGCCACGAAGCAGGCCAGCGTGGTGTTCCAGTCTCCTCCGGTGGCGGCAGCCTTCCCCACCAGCACACTGTAGAAGATGAAGTCCCCCAGTCCCAGCTTGACTCCTCCTGCAGATTATACCACACGACAGCATGTCCATTTGGATTAGTTTCACACCATAAGAAACCACATTTATTACAAAATTCTAAAAATAACTGAGGAACATTTTTTTTTGCTACGGGAGATGTTTGTCCAATCCCCAATCAACCCTACCCTTTATGCATTTGTGGAGATCTGAAAGGATTGGCTAGAAATGGCAAATGGCTGCATTTTGATAGGCTTGGTGTAATATTCAACACCATTGCTTACACCTATCCGATCCTTTCAGATCCTGTGCCTAAGGGGTAGGGGCTAGTGGTTGATTTAGGATTCAGAAAGTGCTCACGGTCTTCCTCGTCTAGGTCATCCTCAGTTGAGTAGGACCTGTTCATCCCGGAGGACACTTGAGTCTCTGGCTCCACCCAGTCTCTCGCCAGGGCACTGCCCTCACTCTGATGTGCCTCCTCATCTGAGGAACCGAAAATGGCAAATGTTTACTCATTTTAAGTCCTTCATTCAAATCTGTTCTGCATTCAAATCTACAGTGCACTCATCCAAAAAAACATTACAAATGTGAAACTGTTGAAACCATAGACACACACACAGTTGAAGTTGGAAGTTTACATACGAGTTTTAATGACTCCAACCTAAGTGTTTTTCAACCATTCCCCAAATTTCTTGTTAATTAACAAAACTATCGTTTTGGCAAGTCGGTTAGGACATCTACTTTGTGCATGACAAGTAATTTTTCCAACAAGTGTTTACAGACAGAATATTTCACTGTATCACAATTCCAGTGGGTCAGAAGTTTACATACACTAAGTTGACTGTGCCTTTAAACAGCTTGGAAAATTCCAGAAAATTATGTCATGGCTTTAGAAGCTTCTGATAGGCTAATTGACATAATTTGAGTCAATTGGAGGTGTACCTGTGGATGTATTTCAAGGCCTACCTTCAAACTCAGTGCCTCTTTGCTTGACATCATGGGAAAATCAAAAGATATCAGGAATTGTGAAAAACTGAGTTTAAATGTATTTGGCTAAGGTGTATGTAAACTTCCGACTTCAACTGTACATACATACATACATACATACATACATACATACATACATACATACATACATACATACGTCGGAAGTTTTACATACACCTTAGCCAAATACATTTAAAAACTCAGTTTCACAATTCCTGACATTCAAGCCTAGTAAAGATTCCCTGTCTTAGGTCAGTTAGGATCACCACTTTATTTTAAGAATGTGAAATGTCAGAATAATAGGAGAGAGAATGATTTATTTCAGCTTTTATTTCCTTCTTCACATTCCCAGTGGGTCAGAAGTTGACATACACTCAATTAGTATTTGGTAGCATTGCCTTTAAATTGTTTAACTTGGGGCAAACATGTCGGGTAGCCTCCCACAATAAGTTGGGTGAATTATGGCCCATTCCTTCTGACAGAGCTGCTGTAACTGAGTCAGGTTTGTAGGCCTCCTTGCTCGCTCACGCTTTTTCAGTTCTGCCCACACATTTTCTATGGGATTGAGGTCAGGGCTTTGTGATGGCCACTCCAATACCTTGACTTTGTTGTCCTTAAGCCATTTTGCCACAACTTTGGAAGTATGCTTGGGGTCATTGTTCATTTGGAAGACCCATTTGCGATGAAGCTTTAACTTCCTGACTGATGTTTTGAGATGTTGCTTCAATATATCGACAATTTTCCTCCCTCATGATGCCATCTATTTTGTGAAGTGCACCAGTCCCTCCTACAGCAAAGCACCCCCACAACATGATGCTGCCACACCCGTCCTTCACGGTTGAGATGGTGTTCTTCGGCTTGCAAGCCTCCCCCTTTTTCCTCCAAACATAATGATAGTCATTATGGCCAAACAGTTCTATTTTTGTTTCATCCGACCAAAGGACTTTTCTCCAAAAAGTACGATCTTTGTCCCGCTAGATTCTCAATTGGATTGAGGTCTGGGCTTTGACTTGGCCATTCCAAGACATTTAAATGTTTCCCATTATTAAACCACTCGAGTGTTGCTTTAGCAGTATGCTTAGGGTCATTGTCCTGCTGGAAGATGAACCTCCGTCCCAGTCTCAAATCTCTGGAAGACTGAAACAGGTTTCCCTCAAGAATTTCCCTGTATTTAGCGCCAACCATCATTCCTTCAATTCTGACCAGTTTTCCAGTCCCTGCCGATGATAAACATCCCCACAGCATGATGCTGCCACCACCATGCTTTACTGTGGAGAAGGTGTTCTCGGGGTGATGAGAGATGTTGGGTTTGCGCCAGACACTGCGTTTTCCTTGATGGCCAAAAAGCTCAATTTTAGTCTCATCTGACCAGAGTACCTTCTTCCATATGTTTGGGGAGTCTCCCACATGCCTTTTGGCGAACACCAAACGTTTTTTCTTATTTTTTTTCTTTAAGCAGTGGCTTTTTTTCTGGCCACTTTTCCGTAAAGCCCAGGTCTATGGAGTGTACGGCTTAAAGTGGTCCTATGGACCGATACTCCAATCTCCACTGTAGAGCTTTGCAGCTCCTTCAGGGTTATCTTTGGTCTCTTTGTTGCCTCTCTAATTAATGCCCTCCTTGCCTGGTCCGTGAGTTTTGGTGGGTGGCCCTCTCTTGTCAGGTTTGTTGTAGTGCCATATTCTTTCCATTTTTTAATAATGGATTTAAATGGTGCTCTGTGGGATGTTCAAAGTTTTGGATATTTTTTTAGAACCCAACCATGATCTGTACTTCTTCACAACTTCGTCCCTGACCTGTTTGGAGAGCTCCTTGTTCTTCATGGTGACTTCTGAAGGTAATTGGTTGCACCAGATCTTATTTAGGGGCTTCATAGCAAAGGGGGTGAATACATATGCACGCAACACTTTCCGTTTTTAATTCTTTTTTTTAAACAAGTTATTTTTTTCCATTTCACCAATTTTGTGTATGTCCATTACATGAAATCCAAATGAAAATCAATTTAAATTACAGGTTGTAATGAAACAAAATAGGAAAAACGCCAAGGGGGGGTGAATACTTTTGCAAGGCACTAATATATATATATATATATATATATATATATTACAAACTGAGCATTGTTAAAGCCAAAGGGTTATAAGCAGAAATTTGACAAAACGTACCTGTATCTTGATTTGTGGGCTCTGCATTTCTTGCTGGGTTGGCCATCCCAACCATCCATATCATGGCAGCTAAAAATAAATTAAAGTCCTATTAGTAAACTGGTGCAATTCTGCAAGACTCATAATTTTGGTCGAAAGGCATCCTTATGGAAGGAAATTACGAACCATACCAAAGGCTCGAGAACCAACTCAAAGAAACAAAACAGACATTTTGGTCAATTCTGAATTGAACTAAAACAAACACACATAAAGGGCCCCCGTGCACCAAGACAAGGAGCCGCTGCTTTGCATGATGCCTATTCCCTCAGAGTTGGGTCGTGTTCATTATGTGCCCTTAAGCAAAGCGCGTAACCCTAAATTACTCCAGATGATAATGGCAGACTGTGGCCATGACCACACTCTCGAGGGTGTCTCAGGGGGAATAGGAAGATAAAAATAATAATAATAATAATAATAATAATAATAATAATAATAATAATAGGACAAATATTAGCGACCAACATTAAAATTTTTTTATAGAATTGTAAAAATGAAGAAAACGCTCTTATGGTAGCAAAACATGTTTGCAACAAAAAATTAAATGAATTTATTGGACTAATTCCGGTAGGTCTCTTTGTTCTGTTTGAAGAGAATACACCCCCTGAACTTGTTTAACAAGATACACTTTCTGTTGCGAAACAGTTTGCTATGGTGTGCCCCAATGTACAAAACCTTGTACTTACATGAATATATGAGAGCAGGGAAGATGGGCTCGTTACGCTCCTGTGCGGTCTCTACAAGCATCCTGAGAGGACCTTTAGGGCACAAGACCGCAACCAAATCTGCAAACAAAGGACAGTAGCATGACACAGGAATTTCTGAATGAGCAAAAAAAAAAGTACTGAACTACGGGAGAATGATTGCAACATTTATACATGATGAAATCGCACACTTTTTGACAGATGGTGCTCAGCTAATAGTCGAGGTCTGTACAGCAGCATGATAACTGGTCTACCATCACAGTTAAAAAGAAGCGGCAATTTAACACCTATGCCATTAAATCAAAGGTCCCGTCCAGAAACAACCTGTAGTCTCTACCCCTCTTGGCTATTCACAAAGACCTGAAAGGAATAGATAGGTATACGGAATTGGATAGTACATTCACCTTACACTGGGATAGGCTAGTTGGAATTTATACCCATCCAAGGACCTTGCACCACCAAATCTTCTACATTTCTAGACAAAAGATGGAACCTCCACCTTGTCTAGGGATATGCTAAGTGGAAATTATTATCTATCAAGGTCCTTATATCTATCCAATCATTTCAAATCACTTCAGTGTCTAGACTAGAGACTAAATTGCTAGGGGTTGTTTCCGGATGATGCCAGACAGTATAAACCAACAGCAAAATGTAGTCTGAGCCCTCCTACTCACCGTAGACGGAGATGGCTCCCAGGATGACCCAGGCGGACCACTCGGGCAGGTACTTGATGAACACCAGGGCCATGAGGGCCGAGATGGCGATGAGGTAGGCCTGCTGCAGCTGCAGAGGCCCCTTCCAGTGTATACAGATCATTCCTACTGCCCCAAAGTTCCAGATGATCATGGCTACTGTGGGGTAATCCATGGCCAAGTTGTAGGTTTTAAATACCTCCCTGGATAGGAGGAGAGAGACCTGTCAAATCGAACTTAATTTAAAGTGCATTCAAACCTCAAACCGCTTTACAGACAAGGGATGCATCTCAATGATCACTTGTGGCTTCCTTTCCTCACCTCCTATCCTTCATCTATAGTGATCTGAGTAGGACAGATGAATACCCTTCCTTTCATCTGTCCTATCTTTTAAGATGAGGAATTCACATTAAACTGTTGCGATGCTCCCATCCAGAGTGTGAACTGAGTAATTAGAATGCTTCTTTGATGTACAGTACCAGTCAAAAGTTTAGACACACCTGCTCAAAGGTTTATCTTTATTTTTATTATTTTCTACATTGTAGAATAATAGTGAAGACTATGAAATACGAAACTATGAAATAACACGTATGGAATCGTGAAGTAACCCCCAAAAAAGTGTTAAACAAATCAAAATCTATATTTTGTGTTTTAGATTCTTCAAAGTAGCCCCCCTCTGCACGCTCTTGGCATTCGCTCAACCGACTTCATGATGAATGCTTTTCCAACAGTCTTGAAGGAGTTCCCACATATGCTGAGAACTTGTTGGCTGCTTTTCCATCACTCTGCGGTCCAACTCATCCCAAACCATCTCAATTGGGTTGAGGTTGGGTGATTGTGGAGGCCAGGTCATCTGATGCAGCACTCCATCACTCTCCTTCTTGGTCAAATAGCCCTTACACAGCCTGGAGGTGTGTTGGGTCATTGTCCTGTTGAAAAACAAATGATAAGCCCAAACCAGATGGGATGGTGCATCTCTGCAGAATGCTGTGGTAGCCATGCTGGTTAAGTGTGCCTTGAATTCTAAATAAATCCAGACAGTGTCACCAGCAAAGCACCCCCACACCTCCTCCATGCTTCACGGTGGGAACCACACATGCGGAGATCATCCGTTCACCTACCCTGCTTCTCACAAAGACACAGCAGTTGGAACCAAAAATCTCAAATTTGGACTTATCAGACCAAAGGACAGAGTTCCACCGGTCTAATGTCCATTGGTCGTGTTTCTTGGCCCAAGCAAGTCTCTTCTTCTTATTAGTGTCCTTTAGTAGTGGTTTCGTTGAAGCAATTTGACCATGAAGGCCTGATTCACGCAATCTCCTCTGAACAGTTGATGTTGAGATGTGTCTGTTACTTGAACTCTGAAGCATTTATTTGGGCTGCAATTTGATGCTGGTAACTCTAATGAACGTATCCTCTGCAGCAGAGGTAACTCTGGGTCTTCCTTACCTGTGGTGGTCCTCATGAGAGCCAGTTTCATCATAGCAGTAGATGGTTTTTGCAACTGCAATATTTATTTTTATTTTACCGTTATTTAACCAGGTAAGTTGACTGAGAACACATTCTCATTTACAGCAACGACCTGGGGAATAGTTACAGGGGAGAGGAGGGGGATGAATGAGCCAATTGTAAGCTGGGGATGATTAGGTGACCATGATGGTATGCTGGACAGCTTGGGAATTTAGCCAGGACACCGGGGTTAACACCCCTACTCTTACGATAAGTGCCATGGGATCTTTAATGACCTCAGAGAGTCAGGACACCCGTTTAACGCCCCATCCGAAAGACGGCACCCTACACAGGGCAGTGTCTGGGGCATTGGGATATTTTTTTTAGACCAAAGGAAAGAGTGCCTCCTACTGGCCCTCCAACACCACTTCCAGCAGCATCTGGTCTCCCATCCAGGGACTGACCAGGACCAACCCTGCTTAGCTTCAGAAGCAAGCCAGCAGTAGGATGCAGGGTAAAGAAACGTTTAAAGTTCCTGGAATTTTCCGGCTTGACTGACCTTCATGTCTTAAAGTAATGATGGACTGTCATTTCTCTTTGCTTATTTGAGATGTTCTTGCCATAATATGGACTTGGTATTTTACCAAATAGGGCTATTTTCTGTATACCACCCCAATCTTGTCACAACACCTCTAAATGGCTCAAACGCATCAAGGAGGAAAAAATTCCACAAATTAACTTAACAAAGCACACCTAATTCATTTAAATGCATTCCAGGTGACTATCTCATGATGCTGGTTGAGAGAATGCCAAGATTGTGCAAAGCTGTCATCAAGACAAAGGCTGGCCACTTTGAAGAATCTCAAATATAACATATTTTGATTTGTTTAACACTTTTTTGGTTACTACATGATTCCATGTGTGTTATTTCATAGTTTTAATGTCTTCACTATTATTCTAAAATGTAGAAATAGTCAAAATAAAGAAAACCCCTGGAATGAGTAGGTGTTTCCAAACTTGACTGGTACTATAAGTGAAGACAGTGGGGTTCTGTTTAAGTTAAATCTCTGGCCCAGGGACTAAGGTGATCTTTCAGACCGGTCAGACAGTTCTTTAAATAACAAAAGCTGAGGGGGGGAGAAGTTTGAGCCAACAAACTTAATACACTAGGGTGGTGGAAATTGCTTTAAGGCAATATTTTTTGGAAAATTGTCAATAACCACAGAGAAAAGTAGCATCAAAATACTGATGGATTCTGGGTACTAACTCAAACTTGGGATAGGGTTAATTATCAGGTATCCTGTTGAAATTTTGAGTGATTAGGTTTAGAGAACCAGAAGTTAATGGTTATCGGTAGGAGGAAGGTATATGCGTGTGCAATTAAGCTTGGAATGTGCTGAGTGCAGGGAAAACGAGCAAGTGGCAGCATTGACAAGGGGAGAGAGCCATGGATTAGTGATGAAGGGGGTCGAGGTCAGGTCAGGTCACATTAAGGGAGAAAGAAAAGTTTATTACCAGTATCACTTTGTATCTTTATTGCTAGGCAGGAAACTAAGTTTAGCAAAAAGGAGGAGACTCCACCCAAAGTGGGGTACATATACCACAATTATTCAAAACATGTCTTTGTCTGATGCAGCTGTATTGACCCTCTGGGAAGAATATACTTGGTTTGAGCTTTCATAGTGTCCGTTGAGTTTTTAACTCTGAAAATATGTGTTGTTAGGTTCTAATTAACAAGTTCTGCTTCCAACGAAGCAGCAGTATCAGTTCCCCTTGCTGTGTGTATCAATAACACCCGGCTAACGCAAGCATTGTGTGGCCACACACACACACAATTTAACTAGCCCAGAATAACTATAGTGCAGAGAAGCACTTCCAGTTTACTGTCCCAAATGCATATGGTGCATTGGGGTGTAAAACAAGTGACATCCTATTCCCTATATAGTGCACTACCTTTGACCAGAGCCATGAACTAAGCCTATATAAAGAGCCTATATATTATGAGACAGCCTTCCTGTCCCCATGATACCATACGGCTGACTACAAACAATTCCAGGGATGTACACTCACCCCAGGTACATGAAGCTGAACCAGAAGAGCAGCATCAGCGAGGACAGGATGAGCCATCCATGAATGAACTAGGATGACACAGACCATTAGAACACAGCACTCCAAGCTTGGGGCCTGTTCAAGATGTAACGTTACAGAACGTTTAGATAGAAATGTACGGTGTAAAACAACAGATATGATTACCTGTTAGACAGAATGAATAGAGCGGACACAATTCCCTGGTATTCTATCTGCAATGTTTAGAATGTCTCACATTACTGAATACACTCTTGGTCTGTCTCACCTTGTAGCAGCGGTACTTGTAGAGCACGACCAAGAAGATGGTCATGACCACGATGACGCTGATCATGATGATGGTGTTGAGCACCGAGTTGAGCAGCCGCTCGCCCACTGTGTCTGTGTCCTCTGTGAACGGCGTGTAGATCCTAACAGGGCCAGAGTCAAATCAACAATCATGAAAAGAGGCCTGACGCAAATGCTATCCTCTGTGGTGTAGTTTCCCCCTAGGTACAGATCTAGGATCAGCTTCCCCTCCCCCAATCCTAACCTTAACTATTAGAGGGGGAAATGTAGAACTGACCTTGGATCAGCGTCTAGAGGCAACTTCACTCTAAACCTAATATTATCTACACCTAATATTTATCTCATGAGTGGCCAACCCTCCTTCTCAGATTACTAGCTAGCTACCCTCCTGCAGGATTTTGCTCCAGCCATACTCGAACACACCTTATTCTACAAAATCAGGTTCTGGATTTCAGGCTGTTATAGTAGGGCTGGAGCAAAAGCCTGCACACCCAGTAGCTCCCCATGACCAGAGGGAGGGTTGGCCAACTCTAATTTAGCCTTAGTTCCAGCGAGATAGATATGAATTTAGCTTCTACTAAAGTGTGGGAAAACCTGTCGCGTAACATACTCAAGTTATAAAGACTTTCGTGTCTACTAAGTTCTAAGCATGTCAGTGTCAAATCACAGGAAAAGTTCCCTTAAGGTTCTGTCATAAAGATATGCGAGAACCACCTCTTCTCATAATGTCATGCATAGAAGCAGCTCATCTCATATTATCACGCAAAGAAGCATCTCTTCTCATATTACACTGGGTCGTGTTCATTTGGGCACAACAGAAAACGTTTTGAAACGGAACACAAAAATGTGCAATTCTTATTGGACAGATCCAGGTAGCATAACCCAAGCTAGAACATAACCCAAGCTAGGCTACTAAACAGAAGGGAAAAAAACACTTACAGCTGCTGTCCATTCTTCTCAGTGTAGAAGCTGACCGACTTGATGGTGGCTACGACGACCACCATGCAAAGGGTGACGGGGACGAACAGCATGATGACATGCTTGGCGCCGTACTTGAGGGTGAGCTCCTCCTCTTCCTCCAGGTCTACGGGCTCCCGCTCCACGGCACTCCTGTCCAGGCTGGGGGGTTCAGCTGCAGGCTCTGGGGCCACCGGGCGGCGCTGCAAGGTAATGGAGCACTTTCTAGCATTGCTTATTACATCAAAATAGTACATGGTGTGAATAATAGTGTTATTATTGCACTGATGGTTTCAACAGAAAATAGCAAGTAGTGGCTGTGATACCCACAGTATATATTCATCACAATCACCACTATCTAAGAGTTGCGGACACTTGATTCAAAGGCTCATTCAAGTCATCCTAAATTCCTTGCCGACTTCTCAAAATGCGTTGGGGTGGGTACAGGGAGGGACCTTGGACCATCTCCTCCAATACATTTGCAAAGGAGGTGAGGAGATAGGATACAAGGAATCGCAAAGACCAATTAAGATAGTAGAGCCATTGAATTGATCCAAGGTGTCCCCGCTCTGGGAAGGGCACTTGCCCAACAGTGCAGAGGACACCTACCCTGGGCTCCATGTCTGCAGGCTGGGGTTGGTCAGGGTCTTGTTGGTAAGATGGCACAGAAGGTATCTCGGATGCAACCAGAGCTGTCCTCTCATTGTAAGAGTCCTCGTCACTGTCTGAGGTACTCATGGATGGAATGTTAGCGACGGCAGAAGAGTGGGACACAGCTGCAAAATTCTACAAATTAGTCAAGACAAAATTCATTTGCGATGTTATTGACACAAAAAAGAAGAGAAACTGCAACTTTACTGACGCCCAATCATTATAGTTCCGCAGGGACTGACTGGATTATCGAGTACGTTGATGTCGAAAAACGTAGCCTAAAACTACATACATAATTTCAGGATACTCTAACGTTACTGTAGCTAGCTAAAAGGAGGTTTACCGCAATGGCACTACAGTCTGGTATTTAGATCAGTAAAAGTTAGCTTGCTGGCTAGCTAGCAAGAGCATTAGTATAAGAAAAAAAGCTGTACGTTCTATATTAAAGTGAGTTATTAAACGTGTCAAAGTACCTTCTTAATCCACAATTTGACATAAACAAGACCAAGGAAACCGCGTCTGTTCTTGGATGTAAGAGAAGAGAGAGATTCTGCAATTGCTCTTATCTCTGACGACAAGCAAAACAGCAACAAGGAAGTCATCAGCTGATGCCTGGTGGACCACGTGATCCGTGCTTCTGTAACGTCACTAGACAACTTGTGACTTCAAATACTTTTGCTTTGTAAAAATACAAAAAAATAAGAACCTTAAAAGTAAATATATATATATAAAAAATAAGTTGAGAAAATTCAATGACTTGGTTTTACCTTAGATTGTAAACTGTCATGGTCAAAACATGTAGATTCAATGGTTGCAAAGATGGGGAGAGGTCTGTCCATAGTAAAGAGATGCTCTGCTTTTTTGACAACACAAAAACAAAAAAAACTCCTGCAGGCTCAAGTGCTGCAAAGAAAGACCGAGTTAGGCTGCAGCTGGCCCAGAACAGAGAGGCGCGTCTTGCTTTTTATTGTAATCGGAGGGCTAATATAAATACTATGCATGCCAGTCTCTCTTGGCTAAGAGTTGAGGAGAGACTGACTGTAACTCTTATTTTTATAAGAAACATTAATGTGCTGAAAATTCCAATTTGTTTACATAGTCAACACAGCACTGACACACACGCTTATTACCCCACCAGACATGCCACCAGGGGTCTTTTCACAGTCCCCAAATCCAGAAAAATTAAAGAAAGCCTATAGTATTATATAGAGACATTATATGGCACTCCCTTCCATGACATATTGCCCAAATGAACAGCAAATATGGTTAAAAGAAACAGACAAAGCAACACCACACACCACCCGTATTTGGCCTAGATATTATGTTTGTATGTATTGATATGTAGGCTGCGTATGCCATTTTTTAATTTATGTAGTTCTGACCTTGAGCTGATATTGCCTATGAATGTTCTGTATTGTGTCTTTCATTGTCACTTTCCAGCCCACACTCTCAAACACATAGATCCCCTGAACGCAGCTCACTGTCCAGATCCCAATCACCTGAATTCTGATCACCTGTTCACACACCTGTATGTCATTATCACACACTATTTAGTTAGGTATTGTGGGGTTTTGTGACACACTTCTAGTTGGAGTGGTGGGTTTCCTGTAATTTAATCCTCCCGTGTATGATAGTTTTTGCCTGCCTCACTAATGATGCCTATTCCCTGTCTGTACTTTAGCCTATTGGATCTCCTGGAGAACGTTACTAGCCTTTTCCCTGCCTGTACTGTTGCCTTGTTGGACCCCCTGTGTAAGACCTTCTGCCTGCCCCTGACCCAGCTACCTGCCACCTCCTGTGGTCCTTTACAAATAAACACCTGCTGCGCCCGGTGCTTGAAACCAACTCTCTGCCTCCCATTGTGTTCATTACAAAGGTATCTTTACTTTTACACAAGTATGACAATTATGTACTTTTCCCACCACTGCTAATAAAATACTAAATTCTCAAATTTTCCCTATGCCCATCATGAGGTTGCTACAACCTAGCCTACGAATTAAATGTTTTAGTAATCAAGGTGACCGTGACACAATCAATATCGCCTTGCACACTCTTGCCTGCATCTAGCTGATCTCGGGTGTAATCATCAAATCAAATGGTATTTGTCACATGCTCTGAATACAACTGGTGTAGACCTTACTGTGAAATGCTTACTCACAAGCCCTTAAACTGGCCAGGACGTGACAGTCATGCACAAAGAAGATGTCCTAACCGACTTGCCAAAACTATAGTTTGTTAACAAGAAATTTGTGGAGTGGTTGAAAAATGAGTTTTAATGACTACAACCTAAGTGTATGTAAACTTCTGACTTCAACTGTGTGGGGCATACAACCATTTCAACTTTGCAGATTTTGGTGGATGGGACAATAAAAATAAATGTAAAAACATTTCTGCTTCTGCTTTAGTCAGCTTAATTGCAACAATAAAAATACATTTCTATTGTTAGTTTATTCACTTGATTAAACAAATATATAGGTCTACTCAATAACATAACAATAACTATTGTTGTGGTGACTCAAATCTGAAGCCTATACTATGGTGAGTAGCCTACTGTTGATAACTAATTTAGAAAAATCATATTGCCTTTTTCTTACCTTTTTAACATTACAAGTAACAATTGAAATCGACAACTCTGTTTCTGACTCTGTCTTCATCTGTTTCTTTATTGTAAGCATTTTCCCATCCTGGTATCTGAGACCTTGTGGGAATCTGTGGTAGAGAAGAAGAATGTATGACAATTTAACATCTACATTATCCCTAGTTATCATCATCATGATTGCTACAGAGGACCACAATGGAAATAAGTCCCAGACTTTATGGTGTGTTATCCTCAATGATTTTACTCAAGTACATGTATGGCTTTTTCAAGTTTTATGTGTGCTTTAAAAAAAAGGTCAAATTAATAAACTAAACTAAAAAACTAAAATGGTTTAGGCATATAAAAGCTAGGCAGTTGTGTTATCCTGCTTGCAAAAATAGTGCTTGTGTTGACACAAGTAGCTAGCTAGCTAACGTTAACATGCTGGGTGTGTCTGCTAGCTAATCCCCAAAAATTTAACAGATTGCATGAAAAGCCTGTTCTGTACATTGTAATTACAGTAGTTATCTAGCCTAGTTGCTAGGCCCAACAAAATGCCAGCTAACGTTTGCTAGCTATCTACAGTTAGCTAGCTATCCAACACTAGGCTAGCTAGCTAGCACACTGTAACTTACTACCTATGCTAAATCATCCAGCAGAATTAATGTACCCCCCCCCAAAAAAATTAAAAATAATAATAATAATATTGCATGGAAAACGTACCTTCTCTCGCTTGAGTTTTTAGCCTGGTCTAAGAGCATTTCATATTATTTTCTACGTAAATCTGACACACTCCATTTCGTATCATATGTTACGAATTATAATTTGTATTATATGTTACAATTTTGCAAAATGTACAATATGTTACAAATTTGACAAAATTACAATATGTTACACTTTTTAAAGACTTACTATATGTTACGTATTTGCATAATGTATGATATGTTATGAATTCTATCTAGGTGGCTAGGTGGCTAACGTTAGCTAGGCTAGGGGTGAGGAGTTAGGGCTAAGGTTAGGGTTAAGTTTAGGGTTAAGGTTGGGGAAAGCAAAAAGGGTTAACCAACAATGCAGTTCAAGAAAAACAAAGTAACACAAAAATGAGGCTATACTGTATACAGGGGGTACAGGTTAGTTGAGTTATTTTGTACGTGTAGGTAGGGGAAAAGTGACTATGCATCGATAATGAACAGCGAGTAGCAGCAGTGTAAAAACAAAAGGAGGGGCGTGTCAATTTAAAAAATCCAGGTGGCCATTTGATTAATTGTTCAGCAGTCTTATGGCTTGGGGGTAGAAGCTGTTAAGGAGCCTTTTGCTCCTAGAATTGGCGCTCCGGTACCGCTTGCTGAGATGTAGCAGAGAGAAGAGTCTATGACTTGGGTGACTGGAGTCTTTGACAATTTTATGAGGCCTTCCTCTGACTGCCTAGTACAGAGGTCCTGGATGATAGGAAGCTTGACCCCAGTGATGTACTGGGCCATACGCACTACCCTCTGTAGAGCCTTACAGTCAGATGCCGAGCAGTTGCCATATGATGCAACCAGTCAGGATGCTCTTGATGGTACAGCTGTGGAACCTTTTGAGGATCTGGGGACCCATGCCAAATCTTTTCAGTCTCCTGAGGGGGTGGGAAAGTTGTTGTCGGGCCCTCTTCACGACTGTCTTGGTGTGTTTGGTCCATGATAATTTGTTGGTGATGTGGACACCAAGGAATTTGAAGCTCTCAAGCTGCTCTACCACAGCCCCGTCGATGAGAATGCGGGCGTGCTTGGCCCTCCTTTTCCTGTAGTCCACGATCAGCTCCTTTATCTTTATCACATTGAGGGAGAGGATGTTGTCCTGGCACCACACTACCAGGTCTCTGACCACCTCCCTACAGGCTGTCTCATCGTTGTCAGTGATCAGGCCTACCACTTTTGTGATGGCGTTGGAGTCGTGTTTGGCCATGCAGTCGTGGGTGAACAGCGAGTACAGGAGGGGACTAAGCATGGACCCCTGATGGGCCCCAGTGTTGAGGATCAGCGTGGCAGATGTGTTGTTGTCTACCCTTATCACCTGGGGACGGTCCGTCAGGAAGTCCAGGATCCAGTTGCAGAGGGAGGTGTTTAGTCCCAGGGTCCTTAGCTTAGTGATGAGCTTTGATGACTATGATGTTGAACGCTGAGCTGTAGTCAATGAACAGCATTCTGACAGGTGTTCCTTTTGTCCAGGTGGGAAAGGGCAGTGTGGAGTGCGATTGAGATTGCATCATCTATGGATCTGTTGGGGTGGTATGCGACTTGGGTCTAGGGTTTCCGGGATGATGGTGTTGATGTGAGCCATGGCCAGCCTTTCAAAGCACTTCATGGCTACCGACGTGAGTGCTTCGGGGCGGTAATCATTTAGGCAAGTTACCTTCGCTTCCTTGGGCACAGGGACAATGGTGGTCTGCTTGAAACATGTAGGTATTCCAGACTCGTCAGGGAGAGGTTGAAAATGCCAGTGAAGACACTTGCCAGTTGGCCCGCGCGTGCTCCGAGTACACGTCCTGGTAATCCATCTGGCCCCGCGGCTTTGTGAATGTTGACCTGTTTAAAGGTCTTGCTCACATTGGCTACCGAGAGCGTGATCCCACAGTCGTCTGGAACGGCTGGTGCTCTCATGCGTCCTTCAGTGTTGCTTGCCTTGAAGCGAGCATAAAAAGGCATTTATCTCATCTAATAGGCTCGCGTCATTAGTCCAAACAGTTGCAAACGAAAGTTTCTATTGGACAAATTCAGGTATGTTTATCCCTGTTTCGTTCGCTTCCGTTTAAGAAACGTTTATCAACAGAATTGGTGGAATCAATACACCCAATCACCCACAAACACAGTTCACTTTCATAGCAGCAACATACAAACAGCATGATCACTTTGCTCATTGTATAATTCCTTCTCGCATCTACACGCTATCCTCGTCTCACCTTCTCCCTTCGCTTGTGGACTTCAGTGCAGAACACAAAAGCTGTCTGTGACCAAGCGGGAAAAAAAACGTTTCAAACCTTCATACCATAACCGCTAACTTCTACACACAGACTACATGGTTTTCACCATATTAGCTAATGTCATAGTCAACATAGCTACTAGAACTAACGCGTTAGTAAACCAGCTAGCTGCAATCACGCAGTACAGTGTATAGCAAGCATTTTAGAAGTTACACTGGTGGGCCCCGGTGGCAATAAATTAATAAAACCAAAAGCTTACCTTGACTTGGAAGAGTTCCAGTATTGGATAGCTAGCTGACTATGGCTAACATCGCATCCCTCTCTAAGCCGGGTGTTTGAAACTAAACTCAGTAAAAAAAGAAACGTCCTCTCACTGTCAACTGCGTTTGTTTTCAGCAAACTTAACATGTGTAAATATTTGTATGAACATAACAAGATTCAACAACTGAGACATAAACTGAACAAGTTCCACAGACATGTGTCTAACAGAAATGGAATAATGTGTCCCTGAACAAAGGGGGGGGTCAAAATCAAAAGTAACAGTTAGTATCTGGTGTTGCCACCGGCTGCATTAAATACTGCAGTGCATCTCCTCTTCGTGGACTGCACCAGATTTGCCAGTTCTTGCTGTGAGATGCTACCCCACTCTTCCACCAAGTCACCTGCAAGTTCCCGGACATTTCTGGGGGGAATGGCCCTAGCCCTCACCCTCCAAACCAACAGGTCCCAGACGTGCTCAATGGGATTGAGATTCGGGCTCTTCGCTTGCCATGGCAGAACACTGACGTTCCTGTCTTGCAGGAAATCATGCACAGAATGAGCAGTATGACTGGTGGCATTGTCATGCTGGAGGGTCATGTCAGGATGAGCCTGCAGGAAGGGTACCACATGAGGGAGGAGGATGTCTTCCCTGTAACGCACAGCATTGATATTGCCTGCAATGACAACAAGCTCAGTCTGATGATGCTGTGACACACCGCCCCAGACCATGACGGACCTCCACCTCCAAATCAATCCCACTCTAGAGTACATGCCTCGGTGTAACGCTAATTTCTTCAACGATAAACGCAAATCATCACCCCTGGTGAGACAAAACCGTGACTTGTCAGTGAAGAGCACTTTTTGCCAGTCCTGTCTGGGGCAGCGACGTTGTTGCCGGTGATGTCTGGTGAGGACCTGCCTTACAACAGGCCTACAAGCCCTCAGTCCAGCCTCTCTCAGCCTATTGCGGACAGTCTGAGCACTGATGGAGGGATTGTGCGTTCCTGGTGTAACATGGGCAGTTGTTGTTGCCATCCTGTACCTGTCCCGCAGGTGTGATGTTTGGATGTACCGATCCTGTGCAGGTGTTGTTACATGTGGTCTGCCACTGCAAGGATGATCAGCTGTCCATCCTGTAGCGCTGTCTTAGGCGTTTCACAGTACTGACATTGCAATTTATTGCCCTGGCCCCATCTGCAGTCCTCATGCCTCTTTGCAGCAACGTTCACGCAGATGAGCTGGGACCCTGGGCATCTATCGTTTGGTATTTTTCAGAGTCGGTAGAAAGGCCTCTTTATTGTTACTATTTCATAACTGTGACCTTAATTGCCTACCGTCTGTAAGCTGTTAGTGTCTTAACGACTGTTCCACAGGCGCATGTTCATTAATTGTTTATGGTTCATTGAACAAGCATGGGAAACAGTATTTAAACCCTTTACAATGAAGATCTGTGAAGTTATTTGGATTTTTACGAATTATCTTTCAAAGACAGGGTCCTGAAAAAGGGACGTTTCTTTTTTTGCGGAGTTTAGCTAGCTGCATTCGTTGGCTAAATAAGTGAACGTGATAAATATATAGCAAGCTCTCTCTCTTGCTTCTCCTTCATTTAAGAAATGAATTTAACTATTGTCTTTCTCTTTGAGTCAACTACTCACCACATGTTATACACTGCAGTGCTAGCTATCTGTAGCTTATGCTTTCAGTACTAGATTAATTCTTTGATTGGGTGGACAACATGTCAGTTCATGCTGCAAGAGCTCTGATAGGTTGGAGGATGTCCTTCGTAAGTTGTCATAATTACTTTAAGTATATGGAAGGGGGTGAGAACCATGAGCCTCCTAGGTTTTGTATTGAAGTCAATATACCAAATATCAGCCATGCGCAGCCATAAGCACAAGTTCACTCAACTTTCTATCAACGTGATTGAATCAACGTAATATTAGCTACTTTCAATGCAACATACCGAAACACAACAAACTATTCAAGACTTTGTATGCAAAACTAACTTTGAAAGAGATTTTCTTGTAGGCAGAATGCATCGGAGTAGGATTCTATTGACACACGACTCAGCCCATACTCTACAGACTGGTGCGGCATAACCAATCAGAGCTGCAGTGGGCCTATATGCAAATCGACCATTGCCATATATGGATCTGTGCCATTCACTTTGAACTGGACTGTGTTTACAGCATGAGTGGTCATGAGTAGATTAGCTTGTTTTCAGATCAAAGTGAGAGCTGCATGTAGCCACGTGCAGCTGTAATAATGGCACGTGTAATAATGGCATGGGAATAATAATGCAGTTTATTTAGTAAAGTGCTTTCTTGCATCAAAAAACAACATTTTCAGTCACCTCCTTGTCTGAAGAAAAAGTTGATACACAGGTTAATGTCAAGCCTTGCATGTCTTTTTCAAAAGTTTCATAGAATATAGGCCTACATTGAACACCACACATTGGCTGCTACTGTAGGCTGAAGGATAGAACAGCTGTTTCTATGTTAAAATATCATGTGATGCATTTTTTTTAATGGGACGCAGCTCTGGTAGGTCTACATTATGATCAAATAGCCACAGTAGCCTACTTAACCACGGTCTAAAACTGTAACTTAAAGTGGGTACAGCCTAAGTGTTCACAGTAAACGCACACTGGAAGTTGCACTGAATTTTCACAACATTCAAGGTTGTGCTCAGCAAACCTGAAATTTGCTCAGTGCCGAAAAAATTGAGGGAACATTGCAATGTACCCAGAGGAGGATGGAAACTAGCTGTCCTCCAGCTACACCATGGTGCTACCCCAGAGAATTCTGTTGAAGCTTCTGTAGACCTTCATTGCAAAACAGTGTGTTTTCATCAATTTTTTATTTGGTGACGTGAATATATTTAGTTTTATCTAAAAATAATAACTTAATGTTTCACTATTTTTATGAAATTCACTGAGGATGGTACTCCCCTAACTCCTATGAGGAGCCTCCACTGATCTACACATCCTACCCCACAACTTCCAACTGAAGGGGGGAAATCAATAAAAAATTTACACTGAAATAGCTTGGTTGGATAAGTGTCCACCCCTTTGTAATAGCAATCCTAAATTAGCTCAGGTGTAACCAGTCACCTTCAAAATCACACACCAAGTTAATTGGCCTCCACCTGTGTTAAATTGTAGTGATTTCACATGTTTTCAGGATCATTTCAGCAGTTCCTGTGTAGTGAATTGCAAAGCAAACACTCAACATGAGAACCAAGGTGTCACGTCTACTCCCTTTCCTCCCCTCCGGCGTTCAACGTTGCCGGTTTACTAACCACCCATTCTGGCAACGGTCAGTGAACAGGGATACCTACTTCGTCAACACCATGACAAGCTGGCGCAACTAGGGACGGCTATGGAAGAGGTCCTTCGCAGTGTTCAACGTCTTTAACATACCCGAGAGGTGTTGACTTCAACTAGCGGAGGACACTTTACCACCAGTCAACCCAGCAAGCATCACACCAGCCCATTCAGCAACCCGCCCAGGTCAGTGAATCCTGTTGCCCCTCCCGGATAAATTTGGCAGCACCCCATCTAAATGCCGTGGCTTCCTACTACAGTGCTCTACTTTACGCACTAGATGGGAGCCCCAACCACAGAGGTCCAAGGTCGCCACGGTTATTTCTCTGTTAACTGGGAGGGTGTTGGAACGGGGCACAGCCATCTGGGAGAGAGGAAAGGAGGAGCTGGATTCGTATGAGGGGTTCATGGCTCTGTTCAGAGGTATCTTCGACCATCCACCGGAGGGCAGAGAGGGGGGTGAGCACCTACTCCAACTATGGCAGGAGGACCAGACGGCTGCTGAGTATGCCCTCACCTTCCGGACAGTAGCAGCATCCAGTGGATGGAATGAACCGGCACTTTGTATGCTATTCAGAAGAGGACTGTGTGAGGAGGCTGTTTCATCAGGAACTTTAGCTCCATCGCCACTCCTCTCACCTCAAGGGTAGTCCCCATAGGTTGGTGTGGAGTCCAGCAGCTGACGAGGCCTTCCGCCTACTGAAGGGACTTTTCACCTCCGCCCTATTGCTCAAACATCCAGATCCCACGATACCCTTTGTGGTGGAGGTGGATGCTTCAGAGGTGGGCGTGGGGGCAGTTCTGTCTCAACAACAAGGTAATCCACAACATTTTTATCCGTGTGCGCATTACTCTAAGAAACTGTCCCCTGCAGAGAGGAATTACGACGCCGGTGATCGAGAGCTCCTGGCTGTGAAGTTGGCATTAGAGGAGTGGAGACTGGCTGGAGGGCGCCAAGGACCCATTCGTTATCCTCATTGACCATCAGAACCTGGAGTACATAAGAACAGCGAGGAAGCTGAATCCACTCCAAGCAAGGTGGGCCCTTTTATTTACGAGATTTGACTTCACGCTGACCTATCGCCCAGGTTCAAATTACACCAAAGCCGATGCCCTGTCCCGTCTACATGATTCGGGAGAGGGTCCTGTCCTGAATGCCCCCTTCCTCTCGAGTCACAGCCCCTTCCTCTCGAGTTGTAGCCCCTGTGGTCTGGGATGTAGATGTGGACATTTGCCAGGTTCTGGAGAGGGATTCTGCACCAACTACCTGTCCTCCTGAGCGCATCTACGTTCCCACGGGGATAAGGGATCGGCTGCTGACCTGGGCGCACACAGCTGTTGTCGTTGGACATCCATGTATTTCTCGTACTACTCAATCTATCTCCGAGAAGTATTGGTGGCCTACCTTGGCGCAGGACATTATTCAATATGTCAACTCTTGTAATGTATGTGCTCAAACCAAATCCCCCCTGGCACGCTCCAGCAGGGAAACTCCTTCCCGTGCCTCAGCATCCCTGGTCTCATCTATCCATTGACTTTGTCATTGATCTCCCCTCCTCTGACGGTTTCACCACCATTTTAGTGGGTGTTAATAGATTTTCCAAATCCTGTTGTTTCATCCCTCTCTCTGGTCTCCCTACTTCTCTCCAGGTCACTGAGGCACTATTCCAGCAGGTCTTCCGGTATTATGGCCTTCCGGAGGACATCCAATTCACATCACGGGTATGGAGAGCCTTTATGGAGAAGCTCGGGGTCATGATCAGCCTCACTTCCGGGTATAGGTCTCAGTCTAACGGGCAGGTGGAGAGGATGAACCAGGAGCTGGGGAGGTTCCTGAGGAGTCACCGCCAGGGAGAGTGGGCCCGATTCCTTCCATGGGTGGAGTACGCCCATAATTCTTTATGTCACTCTTCCACTGGGCTGACTCCCTTCCAGTGTGTTCTGGGTTTTCAGCCAGCCCTGGCTCCATGGATCCCGGGACCCCGGTACTGTCAAGCCAATTCCCGCTCTTCCCCTCTGGCGTTGAACCTTGCCGGTCCTGGCAACTATTATTACGCGCACCTGCGCATCATGAGGCACACCTGGACTCCATTACCTCCCCTTTATCTGGCACTCCCTTTAGGTTCATTCCCCAGACAGTATTGTTTCTGTGTTTCATGTCAAGACACTACTCCTATGTTGTATCGTTCTCTGTTTTATTAAACTTACCATCTGCACCTGCTTCTCGACTCCCATTGTCAAAGTTACACAAGGAGCTTTCAAAAGAACTCTGTGACAAAGTTGTGGAAAGACACAGATCAGGGGATGGGTATTAAAAGATTTTCAAAGGTGTTGAATATCCCTTGGAGCAGGGTCAAAACGATTATTAAGAAGTCAATGGTGTATGGCAAGACTCTGCATAGATCAGGCCGTCCCTCAATACTGTAAGACCGAGAAAGTAGGAGACTGATCAGAGGCTACCAAGAGTCCAATGGCAATTTTGAAAGAGCTACAGGCTTTTATCGCCAAGACTGGTCAAAGTGTGCATGTGACAACAATATCCCAAGCACTCCACAACAGTGGAGGCTGGTGGGAGGAGATATAGGAGGACAGGCTCATTGTAATGGCTGGAAAGGAATAAATGTAACGGTATCAAACATGTGGTACCATCAAACATATGGAAACCATGTTTGTCTCAGTTTCCATTTATTCCATTCCAGCCATTACAATAAGCATGTCCTCCTATAGCTCCTCCGACCAGCCTCCTCTGCTCCATAAATCTGGCATGTATGATAGGGTGGCAAGAAAAAAGCCATTACTCATGATATCCCAATTAAAACTTTTTGACCTAAATGCAAAGCGTAATTTTGGCCCAAATCCAACATGGCACATCACCCAAACAATACCATCTCTACTGTGAAGCATGGTGGTGGCAGCATCCTGTTATGGGGATGTTTCTCATCATCAGGGACTGTGGCACTCATCAGGGGCCTCATTTATAAACGTTGTGTAAGCACAAAATATGCCCCAAAACATGTGTGCGTCAGTTCACGCAAAAGTTGCCATTAATAAAAACTGAACTTGACGTAGGCTACACACAGTTTCTAGTGTAGTATAGCATTGCAGGAAGGCAAAAGTAGCCTTTTAACATACAGTATAATTTACCAGGTGAACAGACAGTTGATATTTTGCATGGAAGTGCACAGGCTACCACTGTAAGTAGGCCTAATGTATAGAAGAAAAAAAATGCAGACAATGTTTCAGAATTCGAGGGTATTGCAGCATATTTAGGTTCGGGAAAAAGTTAATGCAAAACATTATTGAATTCATACCATAGGTTTACAGGTCCACAACAATTTGCAATATTTTTGTCTTTCAGATACAGCAAATGTCACTGCAATAGAAAATATTCTTTCAGCACCTCTGTCACCTGTGCTCCCTCTTCGGCCTCTAGGTCACCAGGCTGCTCGTTATGGCGCACACCTGTCACCATCGTTATGCGCACCTGTGCGTCAGACTCACCTGGACTCCATCGCCTCCATTACCTTCCATATATGTCCCTCCCTTTGGTTCCTTCCCCAGGTGTTATTTTTTCAGTTTCATGTCTGTGTGCTGTTCGAGTTTCTTGTTTTGTATTATGTTTATTTATTAAAACACTCACTCCCTGAACTTGCTTCCCGACTCTCAGCGCACATCATTACAACCTCGAAAGACATTTGATCAAGTTCGCAATTGCTGCATACTTTAGATCCTGTGTTGGCCTAATTACAATACTTCCAAAGTATACAGCAAATAAGGGTGTTATTTTCACCATAAAAGGTGAATGGTGGTCATTATTCAGGCGGAGTCATAATGTTCATTCAAGCGCGCAGTTTTACGACAGGTCTGAAACATGCATATGTATGATGTGCGGCAAGTTTATAAATCAATGTATTTGTGCGTGCGGTCTTCAAAGAAATTGATATATAATTACTTTAAAATGGACACAACATTTATAAATAAGACGCCAGGATATAAGGAAACTAAATGGAGCAATGTACAGAAAAGTCTTTGAGGAAAACCTGCTGCCCTCTGCAAGAAACCTGATACTGATACCCCTAAGGCCTCGCACTGTCCTCACCCAGGATGACCCGACGAGGGTAGTGTATGAGCCCATCGAATCAATTGATCACGGACACCAAGCGGAACGTACTAACGGCCTGTAGGACAGTTAGAATGCGCAGGCTGTGGTGGCTAATTTCTGTATTACCAAATGAGGAGAGTTACAAACACACACAGTCCGAGTTAAACTACATCTTTAATACTTAATTAAGATACTTTTGCAAAAGCACTTGACCCCCAATAATGCACTCTCTCGAATGAACCATTGAATGAGGGTAATTACACAATGGTTACAGAGATCTTTTATAGCAATGATACACCCCCTTCAACGTACATTGACAAACCACAGATACTTAGTAACAGTTCACAAAGGTTAAGTTTTGTATGACAGATATCCATAAAACACATCAGACAGTAACTGCTATGTCAACAGGATTCATTGTATAGCCCAGTATCTGGTCTCCTTAGAACCGTCCCTCCCTGGTATGGTATAGAACGAAAACACCATTTCATCCAATGGCATATATCAATTGTCAACTCTAGATACTCCCATCTCAAGCAAACCCCCTCTTGACCCCACTCCTGGACAGGCTCACTGGGGTGAGTGAGCCTCTAGGCCATATACTACCACAGGATAAGTGCGAGATCTAAGAGACCATGGTCCCAGACACTGCCATAAACCTCCCCACAATAAAGAAAAGGAGGGAGTGACTTGCTCACAGACATTGTGGAGACAAGTCATTGGTTCCCCATCAATCAGCCATCCCTTCACATGGTTTATTAAGAACACATTCCTATGACGACAAGTCTGACCTCTCCCCTCTCTGGGCCCAAAGTGTCTGAGCCCCAGCTAAGGAAGACGTGCAACTGAAAAGACACCAGAGTCCAAAGGACACTTTCTAATGACAAGTACCTCAAATAAGCATATTATACTAATAAAACATCTTAATTATCTATGTTACCCAATTAATTCTGATTTGGCCACGACAAGGCTCTACCTGTAGCGCCCGCTCAATGGCCGCGTCCACCTCCCATACCACCAGTGCTACCAGCTTAGAGGCTGGAAGGATGGGAGTAGGATCGATGGGCCGATCCTCAGTGTCATAGAGACGGGACAGCGTGTCGGCCTTGGTGTTCATGGAACCTGGTCTATACGAAATAGTGAACTGAAATCGGGTGAAGAACATGGCCCACCGTGCCTGACGCGGGTTCAGTCTCCTGGCTGCCCGTTTATACTCCAGGTTCCGGTGGTCAGTCCAGATGAGAAAAGGGTGTCTAGCCCCCTCAAGCCAGTGTCTCCACACGGTCAGAGCCTTGACCACAGCCAACAGCTCCCGGTCCCCCACATCATAGTTGTGCTCCGCCGGACTGAGCTTCCTAGAAAAGAAAGCACAGGGGCGGAGTTTCGGTGGTGTACCCGAGTGCTGTGATAGCACGGCACCCATCCTAGCCTCGGACGCGTCCACCTTCACTATGAATGGTAAGGAGGGGTCCGAGTGCGCCAACACAGGCGCATCAGCGAACAGTGCTTTCAACTGGTTGAAAGCTCTGTCCGCCTCTGTCGACCACCGTAAACGCACCGGCCCCCCCTTCAGCAGTGAGGTAATGGGAGCCACTACTTGGCCAAAACCCCGGATAAACCTCCGGTAGTAATTGGCAAATCCCCAAAACTGCTGCACTTCCTTCACCGTGGTTGGAGTCGGCCAATTACGCACGGCCTTAACGCGGTCACACTCCATCACCACCCCCGAGGTGGAAATGCGATAACCCAGGAAGGAGACGGCTCGTTTGGAGAACTCACAATTCTCAGCCTTGACGTATAGGTCATGCTCCAGCAGTCTCCCAAGCACCCTGCGCACCAGGGACACATGCTCGGCGCGGGTGGCGGAGTAAATCAGGATATCGTCGATATACACTATCATGCCCTGCCCATGCAGGTCCCTGAGAATCTCATCCACAAAGGATTGAAAGACGGCTGGAGCATTCTTCAACCCATGCGGCATGACGAGGTACTCATAGTGGCCCGATGTGGTACTAAACGCGGTTTTCCACTCGTCTCCCTCCCGAATACGCACCAGATTATACGCGCTCCTGAGATCCAGTTTCGTGAAAAAACGCGCTCCGTGAAATGATTCCACCACCGTAGGGATGAGAGGTAGTGGGTAACTGAACCCCACTGTAATGGAATTGAGACCTCTATAATCAATGCACGGATGCAGACCTCCCCCCTTTTTCTTCACGAAAAAGAAACTCGAGGAGACGGGTGAAATGGAGGGCCGAATGTACCCCTGTCCCAGAGATTCCGTGACATATGTCTCCATAGCCAACATCTCCTCCTGGGACAATGGGTACACGTGACTCTTGGGAAGTGCAGCGTTTACTTGGAGGTTTATCGCACAATCCCCCTGTCGATGAGGTGGTAATTTAGTCGCCTTCTTCAAGAGCCAAATCAGCATAATCAGGGGGAATGCGCACAGTGGAAACCTGGTCTGGACTCTCCACCGACGTGGCACCGATGGAAACTCCCAGACACCTACCTGAACACTCCTCTGACCACCCCTGGAGAACCCCTTGTTTCCACAAAATCTTGGGATTGTGACTGGCCAGCCAAGGCACCCCCAGCACCACTGGAAACGCAGGTGAATCGATAAGGAAGAAACTAATTCGCTCCATATCCAGTGGCACCGTGGTCTCCCTGACCAGCCCTGACCCTAATGGCCGGCTATCTAAGGAGTGCACGGGGAAGGGGGAATCTAACGGCACCAGTGGAACTCCCAGCTTGAGGGCGAGTCCGCGATCCATAAAGTTCCCAGATGCGCCTGAATCTACTAGCGCCTTATGCTGGGAACAGGGAGAATAATCAAGAAAAAAAATGAAAACAAACATGTACCAACAGAGGGTTCTGTGTGTGTCCTCGGCAACCACAATTGTTGCAGGAGGAGCGCCCTCCTCCGGTTCCCTTTGACGCGGCCCCTCCTAGCTCCATGGGAATAGGCGCGGGAGGGCTAGGAGGTGGAACTGACAGGACCCTTTCTGAACACCCGCGGGCATCCAGCAGATTGTCCAGTCGGAGGGACATGTCGATCAGTTCATCTAGGGAGAGTGTAGTGTCCCGACACGCTAGCTCCCTGTGGACGTCCTCCCGGAGGCTGCCCTGGTAATGATCCATTAGGGCCCTGTTGTTCCACCCGGCCCCAGCAGCCAAGGTCCGGAACTCCAGAGCAAAGTCTTGCGCTCTCCTCGTCTCCTGCCTAAGATGAAACAGTCGCTCACCCGCCGCTCGGCCTTCTGGAGGGTGGTCGAATACAGCCCGGAAACGGCGGGTGAACTCAGGGTAGTTCTCCCTCGCTGAGTCTGGGCCATTCCATACAGTGTTGGCCCATTCCAACGCTCGGCCCGTCAGGCAGGAGACGAGGAGTCTCACACTCTCCTCCCCCGAGGGAGTCGGCCTCACGGTAGCCAGGTATAAATCAATCTGTAACAGAAACCCCTGGCACCCTGCCGCTGCTCCATCGTTCTCCCTCGGGGGCGCAAGACGAAGTGTGCCAGATCCAGACGGAGAAGGGAGCGGAGTAGGTGGACTCATCGGGTGAGCCGGAGGTGAAGAGAGGAGACCACTCCTGTCCCATCGATCCATCCTCTCCATCATCTGGTCCATAGCTGACCAAATCTGATGGAGTACGGTGGTGTGATGGAGGACCCGTTCCTCCATCGAGGGTAGAGGGGTAGCGGCTGCTCCTGCTGACTCCATGCTTAAAAGGTGCAGGCTTCTGTAACGCTTGGACGTCGTGGGTGTGTAGTCAGGCGCAGGAAGCAGAAGCGTTTAGTACAGTGCTTTTATTTATGCACCACCAAGAGAGTATTCACCCAAACCAACAGGGCGTATCAAAATACAAAGTCCCAAGAAACCCGATCCACTACACAACACACAGTGTAAATGAAAGAAACAAGCCCACACACAGAACAGGTGGGGAGACGGGCTTAAATACTCATCTAATAACTTAATTGAAAAGAGGTGCAACAAATAAAGGCATAACCAACAGAAAAGGAAAAAGTGATCGGTGGCAGCTAGTAGGTTGGTGACAACAACCGCCGAGCGCCACCCGAACAGGGAGAGGAGTGTGGTGGCTAATTTCTGCATTACCAAATGAGGAGAGTTACAAACACACCATTCCGAGTTAAACTACATCTTTAATACTTAAGATACTTTTGCAAAAGCACTTGACCTTCAATAATGCACTCTCTTGAATGAACCATTGAATAAGGTGATTACACAATGGCTGCAGAGATATTTTATAACAAAGATACACCCCCTTCAACATACATTGACGAACCACACATCTTAGTAACAGTTCACAAAGGTTAAGTTTTGTATGACAGATATCCATAAAACACAGCAGACAGTAACTGCTATGTCAACAGGGTTCATTATATAGACCGGTGTCTGGTCTCCCTAGAACCGTCCCTCCCTGGTACGGTATAGAACAAAACCATTAGCTCATGTCCTCTGGAATGCTTTTTAGGCGTGCAATAATAGGCCTTTGATTGTGCAATAATAGGCCTACTACACCGAGCTGGCCATTAAAAGAGGAAATGGTCATTTGAATATCTGACTCACCCTAACATAGCTGTCTGGTATGATAAAGACTTCAATAACAAAAGATGCAACGAATCCAAGAGATTATTTCATGATTTGGATGATCAATTGTGCAAATACAATTGCAAAAACACGTACACTACCGTTCAAAAGTTTGGGGTCACAAACATACATGAAATGAGTTGCAAAATGAATAGGAAATATAGTCAAGAGATTGACAAGGTTATAAATAATGATTTTTAATTGAAATAATAATTGTGTCCTTCAAACTTTGCTTTTGTCAAAGAATCCTCCATTTGGAGCAATTACAGCCTTGCAGACCTTTGGCATTCTAGTTGTCAATTTGTTGAGGTAATCTGAAGAGATTTCACCCCATGCGTCCTGAAGCACCTCCCACAAGTTGGATTGGCTTGATGGGTACCATACAGTCAAGCTACACCCACAACAGCTCAATTGAGTTGAGATCCGGTGACTGTGGTGGCCACTCCCTTAAGACCTGACTGCTTCTTCCCTAAATAGTTCTTGCATAGTTTGGAGCTGTGCTTTGGGTCATTGTCCTGTTGTAGGAGGAAATTGGCTCCAATTACGCGCCGTCCACAGGGTATAAAGGGATAGCCTTCCTTCTTCAAGATCCCTTTTACCCTGTACAAATCTCCCACTTTACCACCACCAAAGCACCCCCAGACCATCACACTCCACCATGCATGACAAATGGCGTAAAGCACTCCTCCAGCATCTTTTCTGCATCTCACGAATGTTCTTCTTTGTGATCTGAACACCTCAAACTTCCAATCTTCCTCTGTCCAGTGTCTGTGTCCTTTAGCCCATGTTAATCTTTTTTTTTTATTGGCCAGTCTGAGCTATGGCTTTTTCTTTGCAACTCTACCTAGAAGGCCAGCATCCCAGAGTCACCTCTTCACTTTTGACATTGACTGGTGTTTTGCGGGTACTATTTAATGAAACTGCCAGTTGATGAATTGTGAGGCGTGTGTTTCTCAAACTAGACACTCTAATGTACTTGTCCTCTTGCTCAGTTGTGCACCGGGGCCTCCCACTCCTCTTCCTATTCTGGTTAGAGCCATTTTGTGCTGTTCTGTGAATTTACATTTACATTACATTTTAGTCATTTAGCAGACGCTCTTATCCAGAGCGACTTACAGTAGTGAATGCATACATTTCATAATTTTTTTTCTTTTTTGTGTTCGTACTAGCCCCCCGTGGGAATCAAACCCACAACCCTGGCGTTGCAAACACCATGCTCTACCAACTGAGCCACAGGGAAGGCCTGTGAAGGGAGTAGTACACAGCATTGTACGAGATTTTCAGTTTCTTGGCAATTTCTCGCATGGAATAGCCTTCATTTCTCAGAACAAGAATAGACTGATGAGGTTCATAAGAAAGTTCTTTGTTTCTGGACATTTTGAGCCTGTAATCGAACCCACAAATGCTGATGCTCCAAATACTCAACTAGTCTAAAGAAGGCCAGTTTTCAGCTGTGCTAACACAATTGCAAAAGGGTTTTCTAATGATCAATTAGCTAACACAACGTGCCATTGGAACACAGGAGTGATGGTTGCTGATAATGGGCCTCTGTACGCCTATGTAGATATTCCATAAAAAATCTGCCGTTTCCAGCTACAATAGTTATTTACAACATCAACAATGTCTAGACTCTATTTCTGATCAATTTGATGTTATTTTAATAGACAAAAAAATAGATTTTCTTTCAAAAACAAGGACATTTCTAAGTGACCCCAAACTTTTGAACAGTAGTGTATATCTCTCTGCAAAAACAGACAGGTAGGTTTTAGTGTACACATTTTCAAGGAAAATAGAGATTTAGCTGAGTAAGCTAAGTCGAGTTTCAAGGTCCTTGGTGTCCACATCACCAACAAACTATCATGGTCCAAACACACATTGACTCGGTACTGGTACCCCCGGTATATAGCCTCTTTATTGTTATTTTATTCTGTTCGTTTTTATTATTTTTTACTTTAGTTTATTTCGTAAATATTTTCTTAACTCTTTCTTGAACTGCATTGTTGGTTAAGGGCTTGTAAGTAAGCATTTCACGGTTAGGCCTACACCTGTTGTGTTTGGCGCATGTGACAAATACAATTTGATTTGATTTGTCATGTGTGTCATTCCAGTGCATGAGAAGTGAACTGGATGGAGCTGTGTTGACTACTGTCCATTTGACACAAAGATCCTGATGAAAGGTGGGACGATTCAGTTCTCCATAAGTGGGATCTGACGTTTTTGGTTAAAAAATTGTTTCAGAGCAAATTTGGCCATTTTTGAGATTTCAAATAGATTAGAAAAGATCAAAATCCCAGGCTGTGTTGCTCAGCACAGCTTCCAGAAAACCTGCCATTTTAGTGTGTTTGAGGCAAATACTTGCATCTTGATTTTATATTAAGTAATAATCAAAAATGTAATCAGCTGTTTTTAAGAATGTAACTGTTATCCGATTAAACAATTTATTTTAAGTAATTTGGTCCGATTACAGTTACTTCATTTTTGTAATCTGATTATGTAATCCCTGTAATGTGTTAGTACCAAAACCTGCTCTTCTCTCACAGTACAATGTCACTGACGTTGGAAGACTACCAAGCTCCTTTTGAAACAATTTACTCCTTTCCAGACAGAGTTCCTCATGGCAAATCTTATACATTCTTGAGGAGATTGAACGGCCAATGGCCAACTCTGACCAACTCTGATCAAAAACATCAGTATAGTGGTATATGTGGTAGGCAAAGACTGGAGGGCAATGTTAATGATTTTGTCTAGGTCTATTTGTTCTGCAATTGTACATGTAAGTTATCCTTTACTTTAAAAAAACAAAGACAAAAAAATATGTAATCACTCCTTTGGGTTTAAAAATGTTTTAATCTTGGTGATGTTTCACACTCAAATTATAGTAGTGCAGAGAAGTTACATACAAACTACTTACATAAAGCACGCTTACTTAACCAGCAAGATCATGCTCCTTCTCAGATTTCAACAGTGACTGAAACATGAGAGACTCCCGTTGTTTTAAAGGGGAGGAGTTGGGAGTAGTAAGTGTGCCTCTCCCATTCACACACGTCTCACACCAGCATACACAGATGGAGGCTACTCGGTCTTGACAGTGGAGACCGTGGAAGCTTTGCTGGACACAAGGACCTGAAGGAAGAGAAGGAGAAGAAAGGAGAGAAGGAGAGGGGGATAATAATGGAGTGCAAGGAGAATGTGATCCACTACCTCAGCTGGGGCTTCATCGTCGGTGCGGTGGCGTATCTTCTTCAGCAGACCAGGACCCAGACCCCGTACGGACGCTACGTGACCTTGGATGGGACCCCAGGGAGGACCTGCCCTGCCAAGCTGGCCTGGTTCCTTCAGGAACTGCCTTCTTTCTTGGTGCCCATGCTCCTTCTGCTCTCCACCGACACACAGCCCAGCCTGGGCAAAGACCTGCTTCTCTGGACCTTCTGTCTGCACTACTTCCAAAGGTATGTGTACACATTAGATTGGTCCCCGATCTGTAAGTATTGTCTAGCCAGCAGAATTAGATCTGTGATGGTGGGACCAGACTATGTCCACATACCAACTTTCAATGGAGTCTTGGATCTTTTAACTCATAAATCAGCTGAAACATATGGACACATTTTTTGGGGCAACAGCAGATATATTTCACTTAAAAGGTGTTGAACATACAGTTGAAGTCGGAAGTTTACATACACTAAGGTTGGTGTCATTAAAACTCATTTTTCAACCACTCCACAAATTTCTTGTTAACAAACTATAGTTTTGGCAAGTCGGTTAGGACATCTACTTTGTGCATGACACAAGTAATTTTTCCAACAATTGTTTACAGACAGATTATTTCACTTATCATTTACTGTATCACAATTCCAGTGGGTCAGAAGTTTACATACACTAAGTTGACTGTGCCTTTAAACATTTTGGAAAATTCCAGAAAATGATGTCATGGCTTTAGAAGCTTCTGAGAGGCTAATTGACATCATTTGAGTCAATTGGACGTGTACCTGTGGATGTATTTCAAGGCCTACCTTCAATCCCAGTGCCTCTTTGCTTGACATCATGGGAAAATCTGAAGAAATCAGCCAAGACCTCAGAAAGAAAATTGTAGACCTCCACAAGTCTGGTTCATCCTTGGGAGCAATTTCCAAATGCCTGAAGGTACCCCGTTCATCTGTAAAAACAATAGTACGCAAGTATTAACACCATGGGACCACGCAGCCGTCATACCGCTCAGGAAAGAGACGCGTTCTGTCTCCTAGAGAAAAGTGCAAATCAATCCCAGAGCAACAGCAAAGGACCTTGTGAAGATGCTGGAGGAAACAGGTACAAAAGTATCTATACCCACAGTAAAACGAGTCCTATATCGACATAACCTGAAAGGCCGCTCAGCAAGGAAGAAGCCACTGCTCCTAAACCGCCATAAAAAAGCCAGACTGCGGTTTGCAACTGCACATGGGGACAAAGATCGTACTTTTTGGAGAAATGTCCTCTGGTCTGATGAAACAAAAATATAACTTTTTGGCCGTAATGACCATCGTTATGTTTGGAGGAAAAAGGGGGATGCTTGCAAGCCGAAGAACACCATCCCAACCGTGAAGCACATGGGTGGCAGCAGACTTTAATGCAGGGAAACTTAAATCAGTTCTACCAAATTTCCATCAACATGTTAAATGTGCAACCAGAGGGAAAGCAATTCTAGATCACATGTACTCCACACACAGAGATGCGTACAAAGCTCTCCCTCGCCCTCCATTTGGTAAATCTGACCACAACTCTATCCTCCTGATTCCTGCTTACAAGTAGAAAAATAAGCAGGAAGCAGCAGTGACTTGGTCTATAAAAAAGTGGTCAGATGAAGCAGATGCTAAACTACAGGACTGTTTTGCTATCACAGACTGGAAAATGTTCCGGGATTCTTCCGATGGCATTGAGGAGTACACCACATCAGTCACTGGCTTTATCAATAAGTGCATCGAGGACGTCGTCCCCACAGTGACTGTACGTACATATCCCAACCAGAAGCCATGGATTACAGGCAACATTCGCACAGAGCTAAAGGGTAGAGCTGCCGCTTTCAAGGTACGGGACTTTAACCCGGAAGCTTACAATAAATCCTGCTATGCCCTGCGACGGACCATCAAACAGGCAAAGCGTCAATACAGGGCTAAGATTGAATCATACTACACGGGCTCCAACGCTCGTCTTATGTGGTAGGGCTTGCAAACTATTACAGACTACAAAGGGAAGCACAGCCGCGAGCTGCCCAGTGACACGAGCCTACCAGACGAGCTAAATCACTTCTATGCTCGCATCGAGGCAAGCAACACTGAGGCATGCATGAGAGCATCAGCTGTTCCAGGTGACTGTGTGATCACGCTCTCCGTAGCCGACGTGAGTAAGAGCTTTAACTTCATACGGGTACCTGGGACGGTAGCGTCCCACCTGGCCAACATCCAGTGAAATTGCAAAGCGCGAAATTCAAAAATACTCAATTCAAATATTTAACATTCTTGATAATATATGTGTTATACATCAAAATAAAGCTTAACTTCTTGTTAATACAGCCGCCATATCAGATTTCAAAAAGGCTTTATGGCGAAAGCAAACCATATGATTATCTGAGGACAGCGCTCAGCACACAAAACATTACGTACAGTTACCAGCCAAGTAGATTAGTCACGAAAGTCAGAAATAGCAATAAAATGAATCACTTACCTTTGATGATCTTCATATGGTTGCACTCACAAGACTCCATGTTCCACAATAAATGTTTGTTTTGTTTGAGTCCCTCTTTATATCCAAAAACCTCCATTTTGTTGGCGTGTTTTGTTCAGTAATCCAATGGCTCAAATGCGGTCACAAGAGGCAGACGAAAATTCCAAATAGTATCCGTAAAGTTCGTAGAAACATGTCAAACAATGTTTATAATCAATCCTCAGGTTGTTTTTAGCATAAATAATCGATAATATTTCAACCGGACAAAAGCTTCGTCAATATAAAAGGAAAACAAGAAAGGCGTGCTCTCGGTTGCGCGCAGTAACCAGCTCTGAGGACATCCCAGGGTCCACTCACTCAATGTTGTCATTCTCCCTCATTTTTCAGAATAAAAGCCTGAAACAATGTCTAAAGACTGTTCACAACTAGTGGAAGCCATAGGGAACAGAATCTGGGTCCTATCCCTTTAAATGGTGGATAGGCTTTCATTGGAAAAACAGCCATTTCAAAGTAATGGCACTTCCTGGATGGATTTTCCTCAGGTTTTCGCCTGCCATTTCAGTTCTGTTATACTCACATACATTATAATCTACTAATTATATGCATATCCTAGCTTCTGGGCCTGAGTAGCAGGCAGTTTACTTTGGGTACCCTTTTCATCCGGATGTGAAAATAGTGCCCCCTACCCTAGTGAGGTTAAACATGTCAACATAAACAAGGCTGCGGGGCCAGACAGATTACCAAGGCATGTGCTGACCAACTGGCAGGTGTCTTCACTGACATTTTCAACATGTCCCTGATTAAGTCTGTAATACCAGCATGTTTCAAGCAGACCACCATAGTCCCTGTGCCCAAGAACACAAAGGCAACGTGCCTAAATGACTACAGACCTGTAGCACTCACATATGTAGCCATGAAGTGCTTTGAAATGTTGGTAATGGCTCACATCAACACCATTATCCCAGAAATCCTAGACCCACTCCAATTTGCATACCGCCCAAACAGATCCACAGATGATGCAATCTCTATTGCACTCCACACTGCCCTTTCCCACCTGGACAAAAGGAACACTTACGTGAGAATGCTATTCATTGACTACAGCTCAGCGTTCAACACCATAGTACCCTCAAAGCTCATCACTAAGCTAAGGATCCTGGGACTAAACACCTCCCTCTGCAACTGGATCCTGGACTTCCTGACGGGCCGCCCCCAGGTGGTGAGGGTAGGTAGCAACACATCTGCCACACTGATCCTCAACACTGGAGCTCCCCAAGGGTGCGTGCTCAGTCCCCTCCTGTACTCCCTGTTCACCCATGACTGCATGGCCAGGCACGACTCCAACACCATCATTAAGTTTGCAGACGACACAACAGTGGTAGGCCTGATCACCGACAACGACGAGACAGCCTATATGGAGGAAGTCAGAGACCTGACCGGGTGGTGCCAGAACAACAACCTCTCCCTCAACGTAACCAAGACTAAGGAGATTATTGTGGACTACAGGAAAAGGAGGACCGAGCACGCCCCCATTCTCATTGACAGGGCTGTAGTGGAGCAGTTTGAGAGCTTCAAGTTCCTTGGTGTCCACATTAACAACAAACTAGAATGGTCCAAACACACCAAGACAGTCGTGAAGAGGGCACGACAAAGCCTATTCCCCCTCAGGAAACTAAAAAGATTTGACATGGGTCCTCAGATCCTCAAAAGGTTCTATAGCTGCAACATCGAGAGCATCCTGACTGGTTGCATCACTGCCTGGTACGGCAACTGCTCAGCCTCTGACCGCAAGGCACTACAAAGGGTAGTGCGTACGGCCGTGTACATCACTGGGGCTAAGCTGCCTGCCATCCAGGACCTCTACACCAGGCGGTGTCAGAGGAAGGCCCTAAAAATTGTCAAAGACCCCAGCCACCCCAGTCATAGACTGTTTTCTCTAATACCGCATGGCAAGCGGTACCAGAGTGCCAAGTCTAGGACAAAAAGGCTTCTCAAAAGTTTTTACCCCCAAGCCATAAGACTCCTGAACAGGTCCCCCAACCCCTCTTTTTATGCTGCTGCTACTCTCTATTTATATCATATATGCACAGTCACTTTAGCTATACATTTATGTACATACTACCTCAATTGGGCCGACCAACCAGTGCCCCCGCACAGTGGCTAACCGCTCTATCTGCATTGTGTCAATTGGTTAGAGCCTGTAAGTAAGCATTTCACTGTAAGGTCTACACCTGTTGTATTCAGCACACGTTACAAATAAACTTTGATTTGATTCATGTTGTGGGGGTGCTTTGCTGCAGGAGGGACTGGTGCACTTCACAAAATAGATGGCATCATGAGGTAGGAAAACTATGTGGATATATTGAAGCAACATCAAGACATCAATCAGTTAGTTGAAGCTTGGTCGCAAATGGGTCTTCCAAATGGACAATGACCCCAAGCATACTTCCAAAGTTGTGGCAAAATGGCTTAAGGACAACAAAGTCAAGGTATTGGAGTGGCCATCACAAAGCCCTGACCTCAATCCCATAGAACATTTGTGGGCAGAACTGAAAAAGCGTGTGTGTTACACCAGCTCTGTCTGGAGGAATGGGCCAAAATTCACCCAATTTATTGTGGGAAGCTTGTGGAAGGCTACCCGAAATGTTTGACCCAAGTTAAACATTTTAAAGGCAATGCTACCAAATACTAATTGAGTGTATGTAAACTTCTGACCCACTAGGAATGTGATGAAAGAAATAAAAGCTGAAATAAATCATTCTCTCTACTATTATTCTGACATTTCACATTCTTAAAATAAAGTGGTGATCCTAACTGACCTAAGACAGGGAATTTTTACTAGGATTAAATGTCAGGAATTGTGAAAACTGAGTTTAAATGTATTTGGCTAAGGTGTATGTAAACTTCTGACTTCAACTATATAGCATTCTGTTGGTGGCGAGAATTTGATATCATTTAAATTGAAAAACTCTAAGTGTTGAGTCAAGTGTAGTTTTTTGTACCAGTTTATAAACCATGTGCCATGGAATTGGTACATCGAAAATCTCCTCCCATTTATTTTGCAGCCTGTATGGCGCAGCTGTCCAAATTTTTGTCCTCAGATGAAACTGGTATATTTTTCTATTTATGCCAGTTCCTTTCAGCCAATTTGATATAAAGCAGGCAAACAACTTCCCTACCTTCTCCCTTTTCCACTAGTTAAAAAGGTAAAATATAAATAGGCATGTTTAATTTTGTCTGGCATAACATTCCAAATAAAATGAAATATTTTTTGCTCATATGATTTTAAAAATGAATCATCTGGAGTAGGCAATGCCATTAGTAAGAAATAAACTGTAATAGGACCAAATAGTTAATCAATGTAATTTTTCCATAAATAGACAAGTATTTACCTCTATTTTTGCTAACTTTCGATTGAAATTATTTGTAGTAAGTTCAGCACAAGAGCTAGCTAGTTAACGAAACATGCTAACCATTTAGCACATTTTTGCCAGCTAGCTAAAATGTATCTATGGGCTGTATGCAATTATGGAGTGTCAATCAAATAGTTTCTTTGTCATCTTGCTAGTTAGTTATATTGCTATTTAGTATCAGCAAGGGCTTTCTACAACAATAGCAACAATAGCGCAGCTAGCTAACATTGACTCGACCATAAAGCAACACACACGGACATGGCTTGCCAAACATTGCAACTGCCACCTTCTGGTTTGCAGTATTTTTACAAAGCTGAGTGGCCCATGACTTCAAGGTCTTTGCTGTATGAACACAAAAGAGATTGACTACCAACACTGGTCAAAGGTGTTAAGCACTGTCGGCAGGCAAACATTTGACAATCCTACTGTTGTCTGATCTCTTACATAGTCAAAACCTGTGGAGAACTCTCAAACGTGACCGGGTGTGAACATATTTACATAGTAGGGAATTGAACGTGCGTCAATCTGACAACTGCCCTTAAACCAGGTCAGCACACTTCCATGACTGTATGTTAGTCACCGCATTTCTTATCGTCACCATATCTGCTGCCATATCAAACTTCACTCAACAGGGTCATGTCCAGTATGGAGAAAATGTTTCGAAACGGGGAGGTAATACCTGAACTTGTCCAATAAGAAACTATATTTTTAGTTCTGTTGCAATATTGTGTGCCCCACTGAACATGAGCCACCAAGCACATAAGCCCTTACCTTGCGTTCACTCAAATAACAGGTGAGGAAGGAGCAGAAGTCAGAACAGATGTGCCCCAGGATGTAACTAAAATCATGTTCCATTGTTTACTAGTGTTACAGGGAATGGGAAGTATGTATGTAGATTGACTAGAGGCCCAGGTTGTAAGGAGAAGGGAGGGGAACCGTTCGTTAAACAGTACCCACTTGATCAGTATAGGGCACAACTTTGTAGAACGTCGCAGATAGAAATGTAATGAAGAGATGACGTGATCCCTTATTCTTCTTGTTACAAGGGACTGTTTGTTCTACAAAATCTATTTCTATCTACGTTAAGAAACGTGGCCCTGCATGGCTTCCAGGTACTCAGTTTGTACACAGCAGTGCTATAGTGACCCATCTTTGACTTGATTTCTTAAATCAATATTTTTCTATTTTTTGCAAGAACGTTCATCTACTCCTTGCTGACCAAAGGCCGCCCTTCTCCTCTCTACATTGTCTTCTCTGCGGTAGTCTTCTGTTCCGTCAACGGTTTTCTCCAAGGCCACTACATGCTCCACTGTGCCACGTACGATGACGCGTGGCAGACCGACATTCGTCTAGGCACCGGTAAGTGAGATCTGAGATCCAAGCGGAAATGGTTTAGCAGTCTTTTCCCAGCCCTTATTCAGAATATTACAGTGCATGGATGATGTTCACGGACATTTGGCAGTCATTTGGTATCCTATGTCGAAGCCCTAAATAAATGCTATAGATTTATTTACAAAGTAATGTAATTTCAACCTTTAAAGGGTAACATTTGATAACTGCTAGAGCTACTGTAGATTAAGTCTGAGATCAATTTTAAAAAAATGTAATTGGTTAGGAAAACACATAACAGGAAAACCAGCCATGCAGTCTGGGAGACTCTAATCTGGCCAGAGAACTTTGAGGCTTTCAGCCTGGAGCTGTGAAGTTGGCATTTGCTTCCTCCTTGCCAATGTTCTGTGTTTATTGGTCAGTTAATGAGGCTAGATTCTTCAGAACATGCATTTTTTGGTCCCAGCAGGATATGGGATGACTATTTTGACAACATTCTTCCACAAGAATAGAAATAATGATTTGTTGACAAAGTCTGAGTTTGGGGTCGCATTGTACAAGCTTCTGCCAGCATGAAAGCTTTTAACAGCTCATACATTTGAGTTTTTTTATAGAACTAGAATGTGGTTTGCATTAAGCACCTGTATTGTTTTTTTTTCAGGTTTGCTGATGTTTTTCCTGGGAATGGCCATCAACATTCACAGCGATCACATTCTTCTAAATTTGAGAAAACCCGGAGAGGTTGTTTACAAGATTCCAAAAGGTACCCGATGGAATTCTGGATAACAGATGTCCAGCAGTGTTTCGGCATATGTTCCAGTCTTGTGAAACGATAGCAAAAACGTGGAACTTTAGCCAAATAACCATGTTAAATTTTTACATTTGTTTTACATTTGTCATTTTAGCAGACGCTCTTATCCAGAGCGACTTACAGTAGTGAATGCATACATTTTTTTTTCTCCGTTCCATATTCTTTACTTAGTCACTGTCTGCACAGCCATGTGATGATGAACAGAACACGCAGAGCATATTCAGAACATTCTGGTGTCAATGTGACCTTTTGCATTTATCTCTACTTCCTTTTGCTTTGCTGATCGAAAGATGTTTAAAGGCCCAGTGCAGTCAACATTTTTTCCTGTGTTTTAGATCATACTGTACAACAGCTAATGACACTAATAGTGTAAATGTGTGAAAAAACAATTTCCTGATAATTGCTGGTTTTGGCTTTCCATGGTGACATCGCCTTGTGGTAAATTGATTAATAGACCAATAACAGAGTTCCAAACCTCTCTGCCAATAACAGCTATTTTTCAGTTTCCCCCTCCTCACTCAGACCACTCACAGATGGTCCTGGGAAAATTCTAGCTTGAAAGATTTGTTGTTGCTAAAAAGCTGTTTTTGCCCATTTTAATAGAAATCTATTACAGTAAGGTACTTAATTGTTACCCAGAAATGATTTGATATTGATATAAAAAACTTCTGCATTGGGCCTTTAATTGCTAATGTAATCACCAGGGTCATAGAAGATTGTGAGCAACGTACACAAGGCATTCAAAGTTTGGCCAAGAAACTTCAGACACAGGAAGCAAACATTCCAGCTTTCTGGGCCATTACCTCATGGAAAGGTTCAAAAGGAACATCTTGCAACTATTATCAGAACCATGCGGAAAAAGCTGGAGAAAAATTAAACAGAGATGAAGGCTACAGCAGATCTGTTTTCACCCACCTTCGGGTTGAATTAACTATCCAAGTAGTATATTCAAACATGGATCCCTTGACATGGGGTGCTGGGTCAAAAAAATGTAGCAGATATGAAGTAGGGTCTGAAAGGTCAGGGATTGAAATGTTGTGAACTCCTTTTAAGGTATGTGTACAGACTCTACTTCATTACTACTATACTGAATTAAATGTCTGACACTTTATATTCCAGGGGGAATGTTTGAGTATGTCTCCGGAGCAAACTTCTTTGGAGAGATTCTGGAGTGGTGTGGGTATGCCCTAGCAACGTGGTCCCTGACAACGTTCTCCTTTGCCCTTTTCACTATGTGCTCGATTGGACCGCGGGCCTACCACCACCACAGGTACTGACAGTTACAAGCTCAAGAGCCTTCTGTAATCTCTTCATGCTCATACACTCGTGTTCACTGGTATTGATACAACTATAGATCTTTCAGCAAAGCACTAAGCATGGACTGTCTTGTTTGCATGGTAGTATGATTCCTTCAATCTGACACTCTTCTCTTTCAGGTACTACCAAGAGAAGTTTGAAGACTACCCTCGGTCGAGGAAAGCTGTGATACCTTTCATATTATAAGAAGAACAGCAAACCAGAGAAGCCTTAATAAATGGACTGACCTAGCTAAAATCATTAGTCATGATATTGGCATTTACTGAACTCTGAAATGCTTGTCCTATATTGCCCATTTAACCAGGCTTTAGCTTTCATTAACTAGATATATTGAACCTATCATCTCATTGTACTCAGAGCTATCATATTCCACACTTGCAGCAACATATCTGTAATGCCATACTCAAATGCTTGGAGGAATGAATTATGTGGCAGCATTCATCCTGATCAAAGCTCAATGAAGGATAAAGAATTCAAGATGAAGAGAAAGGGGAGTGGTGGGTAGGTCTTGAAAGAATAACAGATTTTATGTCGAAGGGATGACGGACAGCCTTTTCTTCTTTGTGCAAAAATGTATCTCTTGGACAGACTAACTACTTCACTTTTGGAAAGGCTCATTAAATCTCTGCTTATTTACCTTGGGTCTGAAAAAAACCCTGGTCTGTTTTTCTTATGCAGTTGATCAAATATGTGATTAATAACTGCTGCATATGTTATTATACTTTTTAATTTCATGCTTGCTTGGTTGATTAGATAAGTCCAAAGGCAATGTCATCCTTCATTAGGTGGGACAAAGGCTCAGCTTACTGGAAATCATGTAACTTGAATATCTGGCTACGCAGTGATATTCATCAATCAAGTTCCAGAGAGATGGCAAACATTGCCACCCTCGGCAACTAGTCGAGCTAGTGCATCACTGAGGTTCTTGACAGACAAGCTTAACAGTACGTGTTATGACACGACAGTAGTTGTAATCCTCCTATTCTACCCCTAGAGGGTAGTATAAGCTTTTTCATGTGGGTATCATGTTTTAGAGAGCGCAACAACATGATAGTCCACTAAAAGCAGACATTGGCCACATCAATATTTCAATCCAAGGTGGCTTTCTAATTTCCTTCATTGGCACTGATCTGGCGAAAGAGCAGTGCCTATGACGGAAAAGATGAAACGCTTTCCACCTTACTGAGCCAGCCGAGCTGTATTGCGCTGGCCTGGTTATGCATTCACCATCGTTTCTGGAACCATGCTGGAAAGGAGCATGTGAAAATAAAATCCCTGAACCAGCACAGCACAGTTTGGGTCAGCACGATAAAGTGAAAAAGGCTTTAGAGATGTTTAAGATGGAACATGTTAAGAATGGAGGTCCCAATATTTACTTGCTTAGTTAAAGGTTAAATGAAAAATATTGCACTCAATTGCGATGGTACTTAAGCCCACTCCTTGGTCTAATTTAATATAATCTCAAGATTTGTTTTAATGGAAAGAATCAAACAATTGCTTTCAAGTCTAACATTTTAAATGTAATCGATTATGTGACGTCTGTAAAGTGTCTTGAAATGCAGCCCTGGTCTTCCCTGGGTGAAATAAGTTCATACTCCGCACACCTGTTAGCAAGTTACTCTGGAGTTTGACTTATTGTGAAATTCATAATTTGATCTCTAACAGAGGAATAACATTTACAGCTAATCAAGCACAGGTAATTACATCATTATCTTGAGTTCAGAATTCAATTCCATTTACTCCACACGTGAGTCGTTAAATAGATAGTAGTCCACTGGCAAAACGCCTCACCACCAGTCACTCCTGGGAATCCTTCTCTTTCAGTGCCATCTCAGAGCGAGCGACGCTTCTCATAGCCCTCTGCATGAGCCAGGTGGTTAAATGGATGCCAAGAAAGGACCCCCCAACCGCCCACAGCCAGTTCTTCCTCAACCAGCTCTGGGGCTTCATAGTCTCAGTCCACTATATAGCCTAGTAGGTGTTGTCCTTTCTGAAGGATGTGTACGTCACTGGAACAAAAGAGAGAAAAATTAAGATACAAGATACTCGTGGTTCCCTACCATGTCAACTCAGAAAGAAGGTGATCTACACAACTGAAGGATGTGTCACTTTAAATATGTTTAGGCTACTACAAGACCTTGACATGCCTTTGATTAGAGTACCGAGATAAATTGTTACAGACTACATCAAGATTGATAGGATGATAATCATGATTCATGACATAACAATAATAAAAAGCTCCAACATGCTTACCTCACTCTCCTTCACCAGCTACTTTGCCTTGGCAGGGGCTTAAGGTGGTGAAACATATGCCACAATGCCTGGTTCGGGAACATAGTCCTGTTTATTCTTGTGTAGTGCAGGGTGAGACTTGACATTGTACCACCCCCAGTGTATGAGTCCAACCCCAGTGTATGAGTCCAACCCCAGTGTATGAGTCCAACCCCAGTGTATGAGTCCAACCCCAGTGTATGAGTCCAAGGCTCGTGCCCATAACAATCAAGACTTTGTAATTATTCCAGATAGTCTGCAATCCCATGATTGAAAGGCACTTGGCTCAACTATAACCACAAGCATAAGGAAAACATGTATGACAAGAAGCATTGATTTGTTAATGCATTATAACCTGCTATTCAGGCAAACTGTAGACTTTTTTAAAAAGGGTGTCATGTCCCATGCATTTATTTTCTCTTGACAGTTTTCAATTGTTCAACCGGTCAGTCATCAAATTGCAATATAGCACGAATAACTGTCTTGCTTGAGTTAGACTTGCCATTTGAGTCATTTAAGCACAAGGCTATTCTCTGCCATAGCACAGCTAGCTAGCTAGCTAAGTTATGTTTAGCTTTTGCTAGTGAAACAGCTGACTTTATGATACATTCAGAGACCATTAATTCATAATGCTTCATACATACAATGACACATATTTTTCCTGTTGTGACCTTCAGTAATGTCGTATTTCACCAAATGTAAAAGCTGGCAGGCTAACTGAAAGTTTGGTATCAAGTGGCTTGGTTTAGCTAGCTAGCTAGTTCTCACCTTCAGAATCAGCTCTTTCTCGTACGTCCACCATTTCTGGGTCCTCGCAATATTGTCGACTTGAAGATTCCTGAAATGAGCTAATTGTGCAATGTGGATAATATCAGCAAAGAGAATCAACCTCTCTTATATACATATTAGTAAATGATTTGTTTTCACTGAAAACAAATTTTCCACTCAATATTTGAAACAAACGTTTTTAAAAACGAACTAATAATTAAGTAGGCAATATTTTAGCCACCTAGTGGTTAAGAGCTTTGGGCCCATAGAGAATGATAGAGGCCTCTAGTGGCCAAAAGGCAATTTTCGCATAGGCAATAAGGAGGGCTGCCATTATTTTAATGAGGTCTACTGTGTGGGACTTCCAACTTCATTGTCTGATCCCTCCTGGTGACCTTGTTGGAGTCATGTGCACCTGGGTCATCAGGAGGGATCAGCCAATCGTGAAGAAGAAAATAGACTACTTCAAAATGGAGTTAGTCTCAATGGCACTGCCCATGCTGTCACAGACGCCATAATGGCACGGATGCAATGATGAAACCTCTTTCCATCTCTATGGGTGGGCCAGTAACTGAAAGCTCACTGGTTTATGTGAAAAATCTGTTGATGTTCCCTTGAGCAAGGCACTTTACCGTATTTGCTCCTGTAAGTCGCTCTTGATAAGAGCGTCAGCTAAATGACTACAATTTTAATGTAAAGAACATTTGTTTGCAACTTTGCCAGGACGAGAAACTGTGTTCACAATGTCATGTTGAAGTGGTAAGCAGAAGCTATGTTCATTTGGCTGGTTAAATGTTGACAATTCATCGTTGTTACATTAATAAACACTTCTCTCTGAAGCTCTATAAAATTGATTAGAGGTTTGGGACACACCCCAATTCTCCAAATAGCCCCATTACCAACAATATCTCTCTCTCTCTCTCTCTCTCTCTCTCTCTCCAAAAAATAGAGTGGAATCTACTACTACTGTCTACTACTATCCAGCCTGAACACAAAATGTTGTGTAAAGAGAAGAGGTGTAGCTATACAGAAGATGCTGCATTGTGGTCAGCCATCATTGGACAGGAATGTAGAAGGCTCAAGGCTGTGCAGCACAACAGTTCTACCCCATGTGACACGGGGTAGAAAGATAAGGTTCGGTGGTGGCTCGAACCGCAGATGATGCAGACCAGATACTGACAGAGGATTAGTGTGGAATGAATGAGGAGGCATCTGCTATAGCCTGAACTTGGCCGAGGATGAGTGAACAGGAGAAGGAGTCACTCGAAGTTGACGACTCCCCCATTCTTTTTGGATCAGATTCAAGATTGCAGACTCACATAATTGTTCTGATTATTTCTCTGACTGGGACAGTTGGAAACGTGGGGGTACAAGTACAACAACTTATGACTTCAAAGCATTATATATGATCTCATAATAATGCGTTGGCCTATACAGTACCTGTTGGCCTTATTTTAAGTGTTACCAAATAACCTGTTCAGTTAGACCTAAAGCTAACAATATGTGAAAAAAGCAAAGTATGTACTAAATCAGAGATGGGCAACTCCAGTCCTTGGGGGCCTGATTGGTGTCACACTTTTACCCCAGCCCCAGCTAATACACCTTACTCCAGTAATCAACAAATCATGATCTTTTGTTTAGAATGCAATTAGTTTCATTAGCTGTTTCGATTTGGGTTGTGGAAAAAGTGTGACACCACTCCCGCCCCTGAGGACTGGAGTTGCCCATACATGTTCTAAATGCTAACCTTCTTTTTTTTTTTATCCGAAAAAATGTCACCTAGGGACACTGCATCAAGTGGGGTTCTGGTTAGTTACAATGTGGTTGGGAACAAAAGGTGCAGCAGTACAATGAAGAAGTTGGCCTTAAGTGGGCAGTGATAGCTGAGCCTCTATCAGTCATAATAGTCCCAACTCCCTGTGCACCACAGTATACATCACTTCTTATGAGAACCAGGAACTAAACCCACGTTGGCCCATTTAAAGGCTGTGAGAAATGGGAGCTTCTTTCAAACCGGTCCTTTTCAGATGTCTTGGGTGGGACACACTGACGTGTTCTCTCTATTGAAGGAGAAGCTTATCTTGATCTATCTGCCCTGAGGGGCAAGCTGCCGACGGTTTTCTAAAGCCATGAAAATATACTTTACTGAATAGCAAGCAACCTCAGGGTGTGAAGAAAATCAAAGTTGTGACAATGCACTTCAGTTGGCCTCAATAAATGGACTATTATGCACAAATGTTGTTTGTTTAAACAAACAATGACAACATTTAAAGCCACAACTACATCAAATCAAAAATCTTCGTAAACAACAGGTGTGGACTAACTGCTTACTTACGGGGCCTTCCCAAAAATGCAGAGAGAAATAAAATAGTCGAAAGTACAGGGTCTTGGTCCAGTTTCATCGGTTTGGTTTGGTCTTGTTCTAGGCTGTGATGGTCCAGGTTATGACTGATTAAACTTGATATAGCGAATCCCAGACTTCATTTATGGAATACCTATGTTGCCCAAAGCAGCTGTGGCTACTCAAAGAGTTCCTATGGGTGTAGGGAAAAGGGGGGCTTTTCTGGACTGGCCAGACTCTAGCAGTCACATCAGTCTGGCCAACATCCATGTGAGTGTGTGAGAGAGAGAGAGAGTGAGTGAAAGAAAGAGATAGAGAAGGGGGGCTTTAGTGGGGAATTTCATCTGTGCAATGTCAGCCCTTACACCAGAGGAGTCTGGTGGGAGGAGCTATAGGAAGATGTGCTCATTGTAATGGCTGGAATGGAATCAATGGAACGGAGTCAAACAGGGTTTCCATATTTTTGATGTGTTTACCGTTCCATTTATTCCATTCCAGCCATTACCATCCTCCTCTGCTCCTCCCACCAGCCTCCTCTGCCCTACACCCCTTTTTGGGTCACCAAGGCGTTTGTCACAAGACGACTATCACCGTACACACACCCACGTACACACTTTGACACACCCCAATTCTCCAAATAGCTCCCATCTCTCTCTCTCTCTCCCTCTCTCTTTCTCTCTCTCTCTCTCACACACACACACACACACACACACACACACACACACACACACACACACACACACACACACACACACACACACACACACACACACACACACACACACACACACACACACACACACACACACACACACACAACCCACTTAGAAATCAAAGAATGTCTTGGGTTCATCATGTCCTGGTATGAATGAGGGATATAAAGAGAGGGAAGAGAGATGGCTGACAATAACCATTCACTTAGGGCCATGCGATGTTGTAAGCCTAATGGTGTTTGAAGGGCCACTGAGCTCTCCAATACTAACCACTCACCTTTAATCGTTCAAAAATGATTTTATGTGGTTCAAACTGAACCATCAAAGCCTCATCAAAAGTGTTAAGTGCATGACCCATGATGATCCTAGCCTGGTCCCAGATCTGTTTGTGTCTTGCCAACTCCTATGGTCAATGTCACATGCAGAGTTGTGTGACAGCACAAACAGATCTGGGACCAGTGTTGGATGTCAGTGCAATATCAAGAAATGACAAAACAACGTTTGTGCGCGAAGCGTGGAGTCAGTCAGTCAGTGCTGATGTTTATGGTTAGCGTGCAAATGGGTCTCTTCACGATCTTGCCGAGAGTAATTCGATAAAAGGGGAGATATTCCAAGCATGGCCCGCAACCTGGATCCCGGCCAAAGGCGAAGCAATGCGGTTTCTTAAACTCGCCACTTATTTCGCTCCCACACGCATTACACATAGTAATGGAGGGAGGCATTTCAGCAACATTCCCGTTGCGTTCCAGTTCTAATATTAGTATTAATTTCAAGAACGCAGGGCATGGCGATGGAGAAAATACTATTAGTGTCACTAGTTGTTTATTAGAATTCGTTCATATATTAATTGCTGAGGCTATTCGTGGTTTGAAATGTAACATACATTTGTAATGTGCTGTAACTACATTCTGAAACCACAGCTGCTATTCCTAAAACTTCACTGAATATAGGCTAATATATGTCAATATGAAGTCTGGAGAAAATACTTGAAAAGTTCAGTCATTGGCCAGAAATAAAAATAAAAGTATCTCTGTTCTATGGAACTAACTATACCATCATTCATTCCAACGAGCAAGAGAAGAGAGGCATAGAAAAATATCTTCCCTGCATCAATTTGTTGATTTATCACCCAGCCGTATGGCTAAATAGCTCTTATATCCATGACCCACCCATGAAATTCTGTGTCTAACAAGGTTCGCTACGTATCGCATTACATAGACAGTTCATTTTTTTCAATGCAATTCCAGTGGAATATTTTTTATAAAACCACTTACTCAACATTGCATCTGGGGGCTTTTCGGAGAGGGGCTTGACCTTGTTCTGGCTTGTCTTAATGAAAATGAATGTGTGTAAGAAGTTTCAAGACAGTGGTCTGTGTGGGTGTGCACGGTCTTGCAGGAGAGACTTGGTCTTCCACAAGATGGCGCTGTTCCTTTCATTGGCATGTGACAAGACTGTTCAGGGGCTCTCTTTGCATCTTTGTTTACAGGAGGTTGGCAAATTAGCCAAACTTGGTGCAAACTGCCCCTAAATGATAGAATTTTGCCTTTTCGTTGTTTTGAAGACTTGGAAGCACATTTCATTCATTTGATTAGTATTAACTAGTGGAGGCTGCTCATAAAAATGTCTGGAATGGAGCAAATGGAATGGTATGTATTTGATACCATTCCACAAATTCCGCTCCAGCCATTACCACAAGCCCGTCCTTCCCAGTTAAGTTGCCACCAACCTCCTGTGGTCTTATCTGGGCCTTTAGCCTGGTAAAAGTGTCTTGACAAGTGTCTTTCTGCGGAAATCTGCCTACTCTCACATTTGTTCCCACGGTGGATTCCAGTCTAAAATACAGTCATCATTCATACTAACCAGCCAAATGTCAAGGGATTAACTACAAGGTTTGGCCGCACCAAGAAAGTCTTCCACCAATGTAAATTCCCTCATAATTTAGAGTAGATCAATCTTAAATCTAATAGGTTATTTTGCCACAGCTACACCTATTCTCGAAAAGACAAAAACCTAAGAGAGCCATTGCCATTGGTGAATCATCAGAAAATCAGCTATTATCGTTTTACTAGACTCATGAAGCAAAGTTTCCCAGAGATATTATATTTTGCAGTGAGAAGTCTGCAGAGAGTGGGCGGCAACTATTCATCCTTGAAAGAGAAGACAAATCACCTGATCTCATCTCCTTTCTTAATTTCTTTCTTTTTGCCTTTTTAATGGCGTAAATGTTGGTTTTGAGGAGGGGTTTCTTGTAGGGCTGGGAATTGCCAGGAACATCACGATACAATATTATCACGATACTTAGGTGCTGTTAAGATATGTATTGCGATTCTCAATGTATTGAAATTCGATACTGCGATTTTCTTGCGATTTGATGTTCCAAACATATTTCTCCCTATATGCCTGCTGCAGAGAGACAAGAAAGAGCCATAATAAAAACTAGTTCTGGTGCCAGTTCAGTCAACTAGCTTCAGCTAACGCTACCAAAAAATAAATCATATTGAGATGTGTAACTGGGAAAGGAGAGGGACATAAAGAAAGTGTAACTATGGAAGATGGATGGACAGGTCGTGCGATAAAGATGATGAAAGATTGAGCGAGATGGGGGGAGGCAACAGAGAGATTCAAAGAGCAAAACAGACAGAAAGAGAGAGAGAGAGGATAAAAGTGAAATGAATAGAAGAGAGAATAGAGACAGAGAAAGAGTGCGTAAACTATATACAAAGTGGTAATTGAAGAGTATCACAGCCCTGCCTGCTTAGCGGTAGGAAATAATCTTGCTCCTATCATTTACGTCTCGCTCTCTTATCCTTGCCACTTATTCCTGTGTGGTGTGTTGTGTGGTGTGTCTTTGTTGTCTGCGGGGGTCGTGCGCATCGCTAACCCGTGGCAGGTCACCCCTCATTGTCTGACAGTGTGGGAACCCTGTAAACTGGTGCATCTTCAGGTTCCACCCCCAGGGGAATAGGCTAAAGACACCAGCTGGTTATCTGAATGGAGTTAGGTAGGAAGATACCATCACCGGGATGGGGGGAGGAGAGTTGCTAACTGCTTGAAAGTTTTCTATTTTCTCCAAAATGAGAATCTATGAATGTGATAGACTTTGAGGTTGAGTTTCATATGTGTGTTCATTCTGCATTTATAAATTCCATTGCGTTTATCATTATGTAGCAAATAAATGGTATTGACTGGCTATTGTTTGAATCAGGGTCTGGGTCAATTCCATCTCAACTCCAGTTATATAGTGAATTGAAGTACATCATATTCTTATGGAGAAATTCAATGTCAAAATCCACAGACAGGAATTGAACTGGAATTGACTCTATCTCTGGAATTAATCTAAACTTGGGTGACCTAACAATCAGGATTTGATCCACCCAAAAAAGCATGCATACACAAAAACTGTTGCTTGCTCAGACAGAGCAGACAACCGATAGACAGCTTCGAGATAGAGGTAATGTCTGTGCAGGTATCCACATGGTGACAGGATCATTTTTGTTCCAGCCCAGCACTAACACACATAATTTAGCCAAGGGCTGGATGATCACCTATTTGAATCATCTAGTTGTATTAGTGCTGGGGGAAAAACTGTGCGGTCCTGGCTGTACACCCCCAGGACTGTCTGGAGTTGATAAACACTGTCTGGCACCGACCCATTCAAAGAAAGAGATAACGGGAGATCAGACCAAAAAATTGTCTGGAGACTCATTAGTAAGTCTAGGTCTAGGTCATCGTTTAACACGACCCCATTGTGATAAGTACTCATAAGTAGAGAGAGGAACAGGAAGCGAGGTTCCATTGTCATTAGCATCATTTTGTTTTTAGATTACAGGACACAAAGACTTAATTCCCATCCAATCAAAAATCCACTTTGTTAGAGACTCGCAGTAAAGACACATGGCAGTTCCACTTAGCAGCCTTGAGGCTATAATGTGTGTGTTTGTGTGTGTGTGTGTGTGTGTGTGTGCCTTTTCAGAGATTGTCATTTAAGCCCCATTTCCTGTTATCAGTGATAAAATCAGCAAGGGGCAGAGCTGAGGTTGAAGAAACTTTACACTGTGTGTGTATGTCTGTGCGCGCGTGAGGGCAAGCACACATACATGAAAAAGGGAGACAAAAAGAGATGAGAGAGAAAGAAAGTAGGGAGGGAGGAAGGGAAACATGGTGAAAGCATTTTATTGATGGCCTGGGGGCAGCTTGCTGGTGTTGAGTTCTTGTCTACTGTTGGCATGAATACCATTACACAGAGAGAGACCGGACAACAGTGGCAGTTAGCAAAAGATGACTCAGTCAAACACTTAGGACTTGTGTTCCCAGACACAGATTGAGCCTAGTCCTGGACTAAAAGGCATGTTCAATGGAAAATCTCCTTTGAGCATTATTCTTAAGACTAGGTTTAATCTGTGACTCCAACAATTGACAAGTGTCCTAGTCCGATCGCTATGTATTATGTTTGTTCAGATCGGCATGCATGTTACGTCAATGGGATATGACCGAAGGCTACAGTTGCCATTTTGTGTTTAAAGTTAGTAAATAGTGTGTTGAGTTAGAGTTCAAATCCCATCCCTCAGAGTTGTAGCATTGATGCCTAGGCTACATTAGCTATTTCCCGTCACATTCTGTACAACCGCCCTGAATATGTCACGGGCATTATGAACGTCGTAACAATTTGCTAAATCTTATAATACGAAGCTCAATCTACAACATGGGTAGGGAAACCCTGCGGGCTCACGCGGATGTATGGGCCAATGTTTTGACTGGTCTTTTTCACAAGTGTACACTGTTTGTTTAAACGCTGTGATGGAAGTGAATGAATTCCATAGAGGGAGACAGCTCTGTGTGGTTGCTGCTGGTAATTATAGTATAGCGGGCAGCTCACATGCACGTGCGTGCACATGCAACATATACAACATATACACACACACACCCACCCACCCACCCACCCACCCACCCACCCACACACACACACACACACACACATACACACACAAACACACACACACACACACACACACACGCACATGCACACGCACACGCACACGCACGCACGCACGCACGCACGCACGCACGCACACACACACACACACACACACACACACACACACACAAAAACACACAGACAGGCACAAACCACACACACATACCAACAAACTCTCTCTCTCTCTCTCTCTCTCTCTCTCGCTCTCTCTCTCTGTCTCTCTCACTCTCTCTCTCTCTCTCTCTCTCTCTCTCTCTCTCTCTCTCTCTCTCTCTCTCTCTCTCTCACACACACCATTCCAGATGTGTTATTTCCAAGGATTAGGGTTCCATTACATGGTCTCTGCCATGGTCTATATCTCCAAAGCCTCCTATGTCTATTTGTGTAGCGAATTCGACTTGACATGGCAAATTGAGAAGGGACTCTTTTTTCCCCCTGTAGATTGACAACTCGGGATCTGTGCAAAAGTGGATGTTCAAAAATGCTTAATGATTTGGTGTAATTAGTGGCTATGATGCAATTATTAATTGCCTGTAGCAGTCTAGACCATTATTAACATTATTAATGATCAAGCTCCTCTTTAGCAGACTTGCATTTTAATTGCTTTTATTGCATGTTTTGCACAAGGAAGTCACTCTGGATCCAATACTTTTAATTCATATTTTATCAGCATAGAACATCCTGCTGGGCCATAGAGGAAGGTGAAAACACAATACTAAGGCATCCATATTAGGAAGTTGTCAGTTGTCAGAGTTTTGTCTGACAACTACCTAATATGGATGCCGTACAATATGTACATTTTGTACATAAAGCATAATTAAGGCCAGAGGTGACTGACTTTGTGTTGATATCATGGACATCAAATTGATCCCCTAAAGGGGCAAAAAGAAAAAGTACTGACCAGAAAGCCAGAGATGTATCTGTCCAATCCAAGCTGATGGACCCACTGACTCCCTAAAACTCCCCGAGACTGTGTAAAGGTTTTCCTCTGGTATGTAAACTTGGAGTTCCCATGGATTTAGAAAAGCGAGCAGAAGGTCAATGACCTTAGTGCACCAGCAGCACATGCATACGTTTCCACTCACATCAATTATTATCACAACTTATCTATATGGGAAGCAGAACTTTCAGGGCCTAAAGAGCTCGGTTGCGGTGAATTCCATTTGAACTGAGTCAATACAGCAAATTAATTGAAATTCAATATGTTTGAACTGAGAAATAAAACCTTATTGTTAAAAAATATTATTGTGAGGAATACATCTTATTGTTAAGCATAAATCCTATTCTTAAAGTTATGGGCAATTTCCAATTAGTGTATTAATGTCTTGCATTAAATGGGTTGAAATGGATCTCACTCAACCCTGTTCAAGAGTGAGAAAGAGGATAAGGAAGGGTGAGGAGGGTGAGGGTGAGAGACGGTAAGGGTAGGTGATTAAATGGGCAGAAAGTCCGGGCTTGACTTCAGCCCTGACCAGAGAGCTATGCCCACCCCTTGCCTGATAGGCTGATCCACTGAGTCCTTTACTGGCAATCACTCACCATGCTTCAAGGGACATACTCTTCTCACTTCACCCGGTGGGCGGTGCTATACGTCACGGTGGGCGTGGGTTTCAAAGTGCAAGGACTGCCACGTTCTCCTGTGAACCCTCCGCCTGAGACCACATTCATTAATGGGTGGTGGGTTTATACTTTATAATTGCACTTTCACATTAGTTCATAATTTTTGCTTTATTTGAACTAAAAACTGTCTGGACCACTTTCCCCAACCAACAATGTCAATGCCGCTATCAAGCCAATCTACTAAATTTAACTGAATAAAATATATGAAACTGATCATGACTAGATTTAATCTAATTTCAATGTGATTGGTTAGTCAACATGCAATAATACCTATATACTGTCAATCAGTGAGATTAATGAATTGCGTTGCTGGCTTCATTAAAAACTGTTCATCTGATTGATTTTGGGTATCCTTGGTCTTATTTATTTGTTCAAGGGCCTATACATGAGGCTAGCTTTACCACATTATCCTGGAGGCATACTTACACACCCAGTTTCAATACTTTGAATGAATAATATTCAACGATTACATTTGTTTACTTCATCTTTGTGGCTCCCTGATGAAACAGTAACATCCATTACTGTAGTTAGGTTTAGCCAACCTGTACTCTATGGTTTAGCGGTTGTGTGCTTGGCTTGTTCTCAACACTGTGTGCACCCATATGCACGCTGAAAATCGACACCCACGGTGACGTATAGCACCGGCCACTGGGCGAAATGGAGTGAAAAGAGTGTGTCCTCATGTTTGAAAGGACAAAAGCGGCAAAAAAAACTCAAGGAAGCAAATGGCTGAAACAGGGAGGGACCTACCTACATTTGTCCAATAAGAAAATCTTGTTTAGTTTTTTACTGCAAACTGTTTTGCTACCGTGCAAACTCATGAATACAACCCTGGTGAGCTACTTGGCCAACTACCTTCCAAAAAAAAATACTTTTTAGCAAGACCAGATAGCAACACCTGACCCAACCGTCCTTTGCAGGGATTGATCATCTGACTGACCAGCGCCTAAGGCTTGGGACTAGTCACCAGGTGCCAATGGGGGGGCGGGGGTGGGGGATCACTGCTTGGGACTGGGGAGTGGAACACCTGCCAGGGCCCTCGGCTGGTCCCTGATAGAGGAACGACTCGCAGCCACTTTCCCAGGCTCCTGGATGAATGGTCACTAATATCCGTGGGAGACGGCTTTTCCCTCAGAGCAGCCCCAGTATTCAGCACAGCACGGTGCGGCACTGCTGACTCCCAGCTTGGCAGTCTTGTGAGGGCTTAAGCCATTCCCTTGGCTGTAACCCCTGGTGGAAAATAACAAGCGGTCCTCGATAGGTTTAAATTAGACAGAGAGAAAGAGAGAGAGAGAGATTTGCAGAGTTGAATGTAAGGGTTCAAGTGTTAAAGTATTAAAGTGAGTAAGTGTTTATAGAGCTAACGTGAAATAGGTGATAAAACAATTTAAGAAGTACATAAGTACCAGGAATTTCAGTGCCCTCTTACATTCGCACTTTCTTTTTTACCTAAGGCTCATAACGAAAGCCCTGCATGTCAATTGCAAACACAGCTCTTGATCCCCAGTGCAACTACAACAACATGAGCGAGTTCATTTTCTTTGGTCGAAAAGAAAGCAAAACACACAAAACGAGCTAATGACATTCAAGTATGCACCCCCCCCGCACCGAAAAAATTATTCTCTCAATTCAAATCAGATGAAGATATTAGTCTCACGTAGTTGGAACATTAACGTTCCGTAAAAATCGGAGCACATTTTCCAATTTGGATAATTCGATATCGACAGGCTCTTCAGGTCTCGCCAGAGGTTTGGATTTCAAAATGCGGGGAGGGAGAGAGCAGAGCGTGGAAATCGAGGAAAGAGCAACTCCACCGTGACAACACTGCTTCTGCTGCTAATGGTCAAAAGTATTGGCTTTGAATCACTTTAGCCTCCTGCCTCTCTACCGTGGTTCCCCAAGGTCATTTAACTCATTTCCACACTGCCCAGCACTGGGGCTCGCTCCAGCCTCACGACCTGGAGTTGTTTGGATAGAGTCATGTTTACAAAATGCCACCAGACACACACACTTACAGAAGTGTTTACTTTGCACCCACCCATGCGCACACACAAACACATAAACACACACACACACACACACACACACACACACACACACACACACACACACACACACACACACACACACACACACACACACACACACACACACACACACACACACACAGTCAGGCAGACACACACACACAAATTTGTATAAACCTGGTTTGGGTGACTCAGCTAGCACAAGGTAGGTTCTTTCATTTTAGAGTGACGGACCACACAACTGGACAGGTCCAGAGTACAGCGAGCGACATATGGTAGTTGTTAGGAGTGGAATCTTGACTTGGGAAGTTGGGATAAAGACAAGGACTGTTACTTGAATTTACGTGCAAAAATCCTGCTGGCATCAATGCATGATTCCAGTTAATGTCGGGACTTTACATTTGCAGTTCAAGCCCAACTTTCACTGGAGATTATCCATTGAGCACCCTTTTTTTAGTCAGGGACTAAATCAAATCAAGCTTTGTTTATACAGCACATTTCAGACATGGAATGCAACACAATGTGCTACACAGGAAAAAACAAATGAAAACAATGAAAATAAAAACTGAAATATTTACTACACAACAAACAAAAGAGAGAAAAAAGAAAAGAATAACAATAAAAACTGAATGACTAAAAAGCATGCTAAGGAAATGCAAAGCTACAAAGGTGTGTTTTAAGATCTCTTTTCAAATGTCCACAGTTTCGGCCCCCCTCGGGTTCTCTGGCAGGCTTAATCTGTGTCTGGGAAATCAGTCCACAGTGTTACATGCTACACTATCTGCTACTCCTTATAGACACTGTAAAGTTGTTCATACATGCTTATGACAAGTCTTATAATGCATTATGATTGTATCATTGTGAATTATACCTGTTGGGGTTAGACACAGTAAATTCATCTTACATTATAAAATTATTCTGTGCATTTTATATTTCTAGCAACCAAACAGAGAAATGTTACTCAGACAGGTTCCCAATCTTGTGTCTGCTCACACAGGTTACACCCATATACTTGTACTGGCAGGTTAAGCATTATACTAACAGCTGTGCCATGACGGATACATGGGAAATGGTGTGTGTGTGTATGTCTCGAAATGTGTGCGTGCACTTGCATGTTTGTCTAGTTGTCTGTGTCTGTGTGTATGTTTCCAACTAAGGTGTGTGTAGGTGGGTGTCTGAGGCTGCAGACGTGGTTGGGTGTGTCAGTGTGTGTGTGATCTTCTTCCAGTAAAGCCCAAGTAGCTCCTTAAATGGAGGTAATAGATGCAGATGATGACATCCCGAATCCTGCCACACCTGACGGGCGGTGTTCCCGGAAAAAAATGACTCGGAATGACTTGGGAATGATTCATTATTTAGGATTCTCAGAGACTTTTGATTCGATTTATTTGACAATTAAAAATATAGACTCAGTGGCAGTCCTGTCAGAGGCAGTCCTGTGGGCGAGAACAGCGCTTTGATGAGAGGTCGAGGGAGAATGGCAAGAATCGTGCAAGCTAACAGGCAAATAACGGCGCAGTGCAACAGTGGTGTGCAGAAGGGCATCTTGGAATGCACAACTCATCAGTCATTGTCACGGATGGGCTATTGCAGCAGACGACCACACCGGGTTCCATTCCTGTCAGTTAAAAACAAGAAGCGGCTCCATTGGGCACATGATCACAAACACTGGACAATTGACGAGTGGAAAAACATTGCCTGGTCCGAATCACGGTTCCTATTGCGTCATGATGATGGCAGAGTCAGGACTTGGGCCCATCCTGCCTGGTGTCAACGGTACAGGCGGGTGGCGGTGGTGTAATGGTGTGGGGAATGTTTTCCTAGCACACGTTAGGTCCCTTGATACCAATTGAGCAACGTTTAAACTCTACACCTTGTAGAATCCATTCCCAGAATAATTCCTGCTGTTCTGGAGGCAAACGGGGTCTGACCCGGTACTAGATGAGTGTACCTAATAAACTGGCCACCTGAGTGTATATAAAACTGCTTCGGCATGAAGCAAAAATACATCAAAACGTATTGAGGATAAAGCACAATAAAGCACAAAGACTTATTTCTGTTGTAGTCTTCTTACTCCTAGAATCATTTGAAATACCTCCACCCATTCCGAGGTTCCGTTCATTCAACGCATTGCTAACGTTGCTAATACACTCCTCTAACGTTCCTTTGAGTCTTCCTCCTGCATGACCCTGCATGCACGTTACGGTCAATTAGGGTGCGGTCTCACAATCTACGTATGTACCAGGATTTCCTGTGGCTTAGCAACCTGTGCGGTTAGCCTTCATTAGGTAGGGGTTTTGAGAAAAAGTGTTCCATCACCAAGTTCCATGTCAGGATGTTTACATAATAAGAAGTTTAATTATGAGGTGGTCATCAGACCTTATAAGGGGGTCATACATCTTCATGGCAATTCTAACTCTACATTATAACGCATCATAATACATTTTACCTACAGGCTTTAAAAGGATAGTTCACTCAAAAACAATATTTGAGTATTTTGTTCATTATTCCAAAGTTTACTGCAGAGCAAAAACTGTGATGTGTTTTAGTTAAATTATTCATAAAATGTCAGTGTTACAGGAATGTTAACAGGTTTATAAACACCGTTTTAAGACGTTATAAATACTCATAGTTTTAACAAGCTAAGCACAGGCAAAATCCTAGAGGAAAACCTGGTTCAGTCTGCTTTCCACCAGACACTGGGAGATTCACCTTTCAGCAGGACAATAACCTAAAATACCAAATCTTGCGGCCGAGTTACAGTTTTGACTTAAATCTACTTGAAAACCTATGGTAAAGACCTGAAAATGGTTGTCTAGCAATGATCAACAACCAATTTGACAGAGCTTTAAGGATTTTGAAAAGAATAATGGGCAAATGTTGCACAATCCAGGTGTGGAAAGCTCTTAGTGACTTACCCAGAAAGACTCACAGCTGTTATTGCTGCCAAAGGTGCTTCTACAAGGTATTGACTCAGGAGTGTGAATACTTATGTATATTTCTGTATTTCATTTTTTATAAATTTGCACACATTTCAAAAAACATGTTTTCACTTTGTCATTAAGGGGTATTGTGTGTAGATGGGTGAAAAAAATATTTTAAATCAATTTTGAATTCAGACTGTAACAATGCGGAATAAGTCAAGGGGTATGAACACTTTCTGAAGGCACTGAATGTAAGGTAACTCTAAGGTGAAACTGTCTCCTCTCAATTAATCTTTCTTCAATGCCTCACATCCTCTGTCCTCAACTCCTTCCTAAAACATATTGGAGGAGAAGGTTCAAGGGGAGGGACCTTGGACCTTCTCCTCCAATATGGTTGAGGAGGAGGTGAGGAGATAAGATGCGAGGACTTGCCAAAAGATGAATTGAGACTGTGAAAGAAGGAGTGGATTGACATCATGCAGGTCAGAGGTTACGTCTTGAATGATAGCGCAAAATGTAGATTTCCACTTAAATAGACATACCCAAACGTAATATTTTTCATAAGATGGCCATAAACAATAACTGGTAATGTTACATAGTTTTAGAAAGGTCAGGAACTCACCTTTCTGGTAAAAATAGTTATACATTGCTGAGGTGTACTAATTGTTGAGGACATAGTACAAATATTATAAAAATATGAATAATCATACAGTATATATCTTCTTTTTTTTAATTAAAAATAAATACAATTCTATTCAACAAAAGGCGGGCAATAGATCTTGAAATGACTGAAATGCTTTCTAAATATAGCAACAATAAAATTATAAACAATTTACTATAAGATTTCATCTTATAACTGTAAAATAAATATGACCAGACCCATTTTGGTTCGTGAACACCACTTTCAAAACTACTGGCTGAAATTATACAAAAGTTGTGGAGTGCATCTTTAAGTCGTTTTTTTTGGGGGGTATCTGAACTTCACTATTTTATTTCTTTATACACTGCTCAAAAAAATTAAGGGAACACTAAAATAACACATCCTAGATCTGAATGAATGAAATAATCTCATTAAATACTTTTTTCTTTACATAGTTGAATGTGCTGACAACAAAATCACACAAAAATAATTAATGGAAATCCAATTTATCAACCCATGGAGGTCTGGATTTGGAGTCACACTCAAAATTAAAGTGGAAAACCACACTACAGGCTGATCCAACTTTGATGTAATGTCCTTAAAACAAGTCAAAATGAGGCTCAGTAGTGTGTGTGGCCTCCACGTACCTGTATGACCTCCCTACAACGCCTGGGCATGCTCCTGATGAGGTGGCAGATGGTCTCCTGAGGGATCTCCTCCCAGACCTGGACTAAAGCATCCGCCAACTCCTGGACAGTCTGTGGTGCAACGTGGCGTTGGTGGATGGAGCGAGACATGATGTCCCAGATGTGCTCAATTGGATTCAGGTCTGGGGAACGGGCGGGCCAGTCCATAGCATCATTGCCTTCCTCTTGCAGGAACTGCTGACACACTCCAGCCACATGAGGTCTAGCATTGTCTTACATTAGGAGGAACCCAGGACCAACCGCACCAGCATATGGTCTCACAAGGGGTCTGAGGATCTCATCTCGGTACCTAATGGCAGTCAGGCTACCTCTGGCGAGCACATGGAGGGCTGTGCGGCCCCCCAAAGAAATGCCACCCCACACCATGACTGACCCACCGTCAAACCGGCCATGCTGGAGGATGTTGCAGGCAGCAGAACGTTCTCCACGGCGTCTCCAGACTCTATCCGGCCTTCCCTGTGGCTCAGTTGGTAGAGCATGGTGTTTGCAACACCAGGGTTGTGGGTTCGATTCCCACGGGGTGCCAGTACGGTGAAAAAAATAAATAAAAATGTATGAAATTAAATGAATGAAATGTATGCATTCACCACTGTAAGTCGCTCTGGATAAGAGCGTCTGCTAAATGACTAAAATGTAAATGTAAAATGTATCACGTCTGTCACGTGCTCAGTGTGAACCTGCTTTCATCTGTGAAGAGCACAGGGTGCCAGTGGCGAATTTGCCAATCTTGGTGTTCTCTGGCAAATGCCAAACGTCCTGCATGGTGTTGGGCTGTAAGCACAACCCCCACCTGTGGACGTCGGGCCCTCATACCACCCTCATGGAGTCTGTTTCTGACTGTTTGAGCAGACACATGCACATTTGTGGCCTGCTGGAGGTCATTTTGCAGGGCTCTGGCAGTGCTCCTCCTGCTCCTCCTTGCACAAAGGCGGAGGTAGCGGTCCTGCTGCTGGGTTATTGGCCTCCTCCACGTCTCCTGATGTACTGGCCTGTCTCCTGGTAGCGCCTCCATGCTCTGGACACTACGCTGACAGACACAGCAAACCTTCTTGCCACAGCTCGCATTGATGTGCCATCCTGGATGAGCTGCACTACCTGAGCCACTTGTGTGGGTTGTGGACGCCATCTCATGCTACCACTAGAGTGAAAGCACCGCCAGCATTCAAAAGTGACCAAAACATCAGCCAGGAAGCATAGGAACTCCTTTTTTGGGGGTGTCTTGCTAATTGCCTATACTTTCCACCTGTTGTCTATTCCATTTGCACAACAGCATGTGAAATGTATTGTCAATCAGTGTTGCTTCCTAAGTGGACAGTTTGATTTCACAGAAGTGTGATTGACTTGGAGTTACATTGTGTTGTTTAAGTGTTCCCTTTATTTTTTTGAGCAGTGTATTTTACTTCAGTCATTTTCTTTAATTTCTGGATTCTTTAATTTAATCTTTAATTTCTGGATTTTTTCCCCCACCACTGCCCGTGTGGCTACCATGTTTTAAAAGCGAGAAGAGAACCCGTGCACATGCGCAGATACTGTGTGTGACTGTGTGGGAGCGAAGTCTTGCATCTTGCTCATTGCAATATCTGCTGGTTTCCTGGACACAGATTAAGACAAATACTGGTCTAAAAAACAGTGGAGATTCTCCTTTGAAGGTCCAGGACTAAACTTAATCTGAGTCTGTATACTGTAGATTCACTGGCCCCCTAGATGTATAATACGTTAAACACAAATATTTAAGATTTTCTCGGAAGTCTATAGCTTTGATGTTGTGTGTAGGTTCTCATCTCCGTAACCAAAGCTCTCATTTTCACTTGAAAGAGATCTTATGAGCCATGACTGCCTGATGTATTTTCCCTTTCTGTCTGTTGATTTAGCTGTAATACTTTCTACGGTGATGACATATATTCTTTTATAGTTTTTTCTAAATGTCCTTTGATTTCACATCCAGTAGAAAATGAAACTTTTAGAACAGGTTTTATAATCTGAATCATACAACTGAATCATATTAAAATGGTATAATTCACTACATGAAAATAAGTATATTTAAGCAATAAGGCCCGAGGTGGTGTGATACATGGCCAATATTCCACGTCTAATGGCTTTTCTTACGCACAACGCGACGCGGAGTGCCTGGACACAGCCCTTAGCCGTGGTATATTGGCCATATATCACAAACCCCCGATGTGACTTATTGCTATTATAAACTGGTTACCAATGAAATTAGATAATTCAAAATAAATGTTTTTTCATACCCGTGATATATGGTCTGATATTCCACAGCTGTCAGCCAATCAGCATTCAGGGCTCGAACCACTCCGTTTATAATTAAGTATTTATCTTAATTACAATACTTACTACCATTCAACAACACTGTGGGGCAATATTCAAGTGGTGTTTTGCAGACATACTGTCACGTCCTGACCATAGAAAGCTTTTATTTTCTATGGTAGAGTAGGTCAGGGCGTGACAGGGGGTTGTGTCTAGTTAATTTATTTCTATGTTGGTTCTAGTTTCTTTTTTCTATGTTGGGGGTTTTGTCTGGTTTTTGTATTTCTATGTGGGGTTCTAGTTTCTGTATTTCTATGTTGTTGTTTGGGGGGATGATCTCCAATTAGAGGCAGCTGGTCATCGTTGTCTCTAATTGGGGATCATATTTAAGTTGTTGTTTTTCCAACTAGGTTTTGCGGGAGATTATTTTTTAGTAAGTGTATGTTGCACCTCTTCGTCATGGTTTGTTGTTTTGTTTATAAGTTTATTTGTACGTCTTGCATAGTTTCACAGTTTAAATAAAATGTGGAACGATACACACGCTGCGCTTTGGTCCCATTCTTCAGACGAATGTGACAGAATCTCCCACCAACACAGGACCAAGCAGTGTACCCAGGAGGTAATGGCATCCTGGTCTTATGAGGAGATTAGGAGTATATCCGGGGCATGGGATGAAATAGTGGCAGGAGACAAGAGCCTGCCAGGGAAGCAGGCGGAAGCAGAGAAGGAGGGACAGCTACGAAGTCGGGAAGGAAGGCCACAGAAACCCCCCAACAATTTTTTTTTGGGGGGGGGCACATGGAGCAGTCGGTGGAGCCGAGGAGTGAACCAGAGCCAATCCGGGAGAAGAGGGAGAATTTGGAGAAGAGAGAAATGGGAGAGATGTTGAGTTGGTGGAAGATGCACTAATTTTCCCCAAAGGAACGTGTTGTCAGTTTGGTGCCACCTGAGTCAGTTCCCCGTACTCGTCCTGAGAAGTGTGTTGAAGTTACGGAACGATTGATACCGGCTATACGCACCAGGTCTCCAGTACGTCCTGTGCCTGCTCCTCGCATTCGCCCTGAAGTGCGTGTCACCACTCTGGTGACACCTGTCCCGGCTCCACGCACTAGGCCTTCAGTGTGCCTGCCCAGTCCAGTGTGTCCTGTTCCTGCTCTCCGCACTCGCCCTGAGGTGCGTGTTACCAGTCTGGCGCCACCTGTGCCAGCCCCACGCATCAGGCCTCCAGTGCGCCTTCCCAGTCCAGAGCTTCCGGCGACAGTTCCCAGTCCGGAGCTCCCGGCGACAGTTCCCAGTCCGGAGCTTCCGGCGACAGTTCCCAATCCGGAGCTTCCAGCGACAGTTCCCAGTTCGGAACATCCTGAGACGGCCCACAGTCCGGAACCTCCTGAGACGGCACACAGTCCGGAGCCTCCTGAGACGGCCCACAGTCCGGGGCCTCCTGAGACGGCCCACAGTCCGGAGCGTCCTGAGACGGCCCACAGTCCGGAACCTCCTGAGACGTCCCACAGTCCGGAGCCTCCTGAGACGGCCCACAGTCCGGAGTCTCCTGAGACGGCCCACAGTCCGGAGCCTCCGGCGACGGCCCCCAGTCCGGAGCCTCCGGCGACGGCCCCCAGTCCGGAGCCTCCGGCTACGTTCCCCCAGTCCGGAGTCTCCGGCGGCGGTCCCCCAGTCCGGAGCCTCCGGCGGCGGTCCCCCAGTCCGGAGCCTCCTGCGGCGGTCCCGCAGTCCGGAGCCTCCGGCGATGTTCCTCAGTCCGGTGACACAAAAGCGGAGGGATCAGCTGGCGGAGCGGGGGCTACACCCCGAACCGGAGCCGCCTCCTATGCTGGCGGATAAGCAGGATGTGAGGGTTCTTCGTCCCGCACCAGAACCGCCTCCGATGCAGGAGGCTCCGCGGGATGTGAAGGTTCTTCGTCCTGCACCAGAGCCGTCACCGACATTAGACACCCACCCTAACCCTCCCTGTTTTTTTGTTGTTGTTTAAGGTTGTGCGTTCGGAGTCCACACCTTTGGGGGGGGGGGGTACTGTCACGTCCTGACCATAGAAAGCTTTTATTTTCTATGGTAGAGTAGGGGCGTGACGGGTTTTGTCTAGTTTATTTATTTCTATGTTGGTTCTAGTTTGTTTTTTCTATGTTGGGGGTTTTGTCTAGTTTTTGTATTTCTATGTGGGGTTCTAGTTTCTCTATTTCTATGTTGTTGTTTTTTGGGATGATCTCCAATTAGAGGCAGCTGGTCATCGTTGTCTCTAATTGGGGATCATACACTGCTCCAAAAAATAAAGGGAACACTTAAACAACACAATGTAACTCCAAGTCAATCACACTTCTGTGAAATCAAACTGTCCACTTAGGAAGCAACACTGACTGACAATACATTTCACATGCTGTTGTGCAAATGGAATAGACAACAGGTGGAAAGTATAGGCAATTAGCAAGACACCCACAATAAAGGAGTGGTTCTGCAGGTGGGGACCACAGACCACTTCTCAGTTCCTGTGCTTCCTGGCTGATGTTTTGGTCACTTTTGAATGCTGGCGGTGCTTTCACTCTAGTGGTAGCATGAGACGGAGTCTACAACCCACACAAGTGGCTCAGGTAGTGCAGCTCATCCAGGATGGCACATCAATGCGAGCAGTGGCAAGAAGGTTTGCTGTGTCTGTCAGCGTAGTGTCCAGAGCATGGAGGCGCTACCAGGAGACAGGCCAGTACATCAGGAGACGTGGAGGAGGCCGTAGGAGGGCAACAAACCAGCAGCAGGACCGCTACCTCCGCCTTTGTGCAAGGAGGAGCAGGAGGAGCACTGCCAGAGCCCTGCAAAATGACCTCCAGCAGGCCACAAATGTGCATGTGTCTGCTCAAACGGTCGGAAACAGACTCCATGAGGGTGGTATGAGGGCCCGACGTCCACAGGTGGGGGTTGTGCTTACAGCCCAACACCGTGCAGGACGTTTAGCATTTGCCAGGTATCACCAAGATTGGCAAATTCGCCACTGGCGCCCTGTGCTCTTCACAGATGAAAGCAGGTTCACACTGAGCACGTGACAGACGTGACAGAGTCTGGAGATGCCGTGGAGAACGTTCTGCTGCCTGCAACATCCTCCAGCATGACCGGTTTGGCGGTGGGTCAGTCATGGTGTGGGGTGGCATTTCTTTGGGGGGCCGCACAGCCCTCCATGTGCTCGCCAGAGGTAGCCTGACTGCCATTAGGTACCGAGATGAGATCCTCAGACCCCTTGTGAGACCATATGCTGGTGCGGTTGGCCCTGGGTTCCTCCTAATGCAAGACAATGCTAGACCTCATGTGGCTGGAGTGTGTCAGCAGTTCCTGCAAGAGGAAGGCATTGATGCTATGGACTGGCCCGCCCGTTCCCCAGACCTGAATCCAATTGAGTACATCTGGGACATCATGTCTCGCTCCATCCACCAACGCCACGTTGCACCACAGACTATCCAGGAGTTGACGGATGCTTTAGTCCAGGTCTGGGAGGAGATCCCTCAGGGGACCATCCACCACCTCATCAGGAGCATGCCTAGGCATTGTAGGGAGGTCATACAGGCACGTGGAGGCCACACACACTACTGAGCCTCATTTTGATTTGTTTTAAGGACATTACATCAAAGTTGGATCAGCCTGTAGTGTGGTTTTCCACTTTAATTTTGAGTGACTCCAAATCCAGACTTCCATGGGTTGATAAATTGGATTTCCATTGATTATTTTTGTGTGATTTTGTTATCAGCACATTCAACTATGTAAAGAAAAAAGTATTTAATAAGATTATTTCTTTCATTCAGATCTAGGATGTGTTGTTTAAGTGTTCCCTTTATTTTTTTGAGCAGTGTATTTAAGTTGTTGTTTTTTCAACTAGGTTTTGTGGGAGATTATTTTGAGTAAGTGTATGTCGCACCCCTTCGTCATGGTTTGTTTTGTTTATTTGTATGTCTTGCATAGTTTCACAGTTTAAATAAAATTTGGAACGATAACGCTTCGCTTTGGTCCCATTCTTCAGACGAACGTGACACATACCCTTTGTTTTGATATTGTTTTGGATACCTTTGCAGGTTTGAAATTGTTACTAAATTGTTACTACTGATTTGTTTAGTGAGCTTTAATTACATTTCAGTAATCAATTTCTGAAATATTTATACCTCACTGTGAGATACAGTCCAGTAATACCGCACTTCGAAATGTAGGTCAGTCAAGCCATCATAATATTACATTTTACCATAACAAAACCATAACATAACACCACAACATCCAAGCTTCATTCATTCAACAAAGAAAAGAGATGCTCGCTTACAAAAATATATGGGGCGTGTTTGTGAAACCATGTGAAATCACATTTAAAATGCTAAGTGGAAGACACAAGCTTTGAAAGCAGTTGTTGGCACCGAGGATGGTCATTGTCTGTTGTTTATGACTCCCTCCCTCTCTTTCTCTCTCCTCTCTTTCTCCTTCCCTCTCTTTCTGGGTGAGTTCCAGCCTGAGGGAGAGTTGACATCATGAGTCTCTCCTCTCTCCGACTCCTGCAGTTCCCACACACTCTGTCCCAGATTGAGTCATACAGTATGTATTGCCACACACGCACAAGCGTGCACACATACTTGCACACATGAATCCATGCACACAACTGTGTTTTCATAACACAGACTGCTCTATGAGGGGCGCAGTTTTTGTGTGTGTGTGTGTGTGTGTATCTTTCTGAGTAGGCATTTTCCTTCAACAACTTCAAACCCACTCTTTTCTCAGCCAAAGCATTGCTAAGAAGAAGTGACTTAGTTTGATGTCCTTATCAAAATGTAAGGAGCTAATTTATCATCAAGCCAGATATGTCGAGCATCTTAACATCTTTGCTCTTGTAATTGAGTATACCAGAATCAGGTTTCTGTGACAATTAAAGTATTGTAATATCAGCCTGGTCTCATAGACTAGACGTAACATAGTAAAAGCAAATCCGGAACACCTAAATTAGTATGATATGTTAGGTAAGGTATGGTTACATAAGACAGATGGTTACATAAGACAAAAAACTAAAGTAGGGTGATTGGTCGGGGTTGAGGGTTAAGCATATAACTCAAAGGTTGTGAGTTCAAATCTCATCAAAGACAACTTTAGCATTTTAGCTAATTAGCAACTTTTCAACTACTTACTACATGTTTCCATTTGACATGTTAGCTAACCATCCCTAATCTTAACCCTTTCAGCTAACCCTTCCCCTAACCTTAACCCTTTTAGGTAACCCTTCCCCTAACCTTAACCCTTTTAGCTAACCCTTCCCCTAACCTTAACCCTTTAACCTAACTCCTAAACTTAACCCTAACCTTAACCCTAACCCTTCACCTAGCTAACCTTAGCCAGCTAGCTAACGTTATCCACCTAGTCACCTAGCTAGAATTCGTAATACATCATACGTTTTGCAAATTCATGACATATAGCATCTTTGAAAATTCGTGACATATTGTATGTTTTGCAATTTCGTAACATATAATACAAATTGTAATTCGTTACATATCATATGAAATGGGTGATGGATATCCACAAATGATTACATACAATACAAAATGTAACCTATCATACTAAATGGAGGGTCTTGGATTTACATACAGAATAATACGAAATGCTCTGAGACCAGGTTGGTAATACAGCCACAACAGCATTTGCTTCTCACAAACAGTAACCCACCGAGGTAAAACAGACCAGACATTCAGCTGACTTTCACCATTAGCCAATTTAAACGTTGACAACAATTTCCATTCCTCTCTGATTACTACAAAGGATCTTTCACAAGCCAATGTTTTAGTTCACTGGCATGAAAGTGCAATTGCTATAAGGGCCTTTGAGGTGGATGATTACGTGCGTCAGTTCCACTGAGGGTTTGAATAATTTGGATTGACTTTGATGTTTCTATGACAATCTATGAAAAAGTTATTGCAGATAAGAGATTTAAATTCAATTTTATATGATTTGATTATTTCTATCAAATCACTTGTTTTGATGTTTCTATGACAATTTATGTTTTTTTTTGCCAACAAGAGATTGAAATGCATTTCTCAAATAAAAACTAAACTTTTATGCAAATCAAAGGTTGTAAAAGTAGGCCGGACATTTTTACAAAAATTTGCACTTGTTTTGATGTTTCTTTGACAAGCCATGAAAAATGGATTGAAGATAAGAGATTTAAATGTATTTGATATGATTTGATTATTTATATCAACTGTTTATGCAACTGTTTATGCAAATCAAATGTTGTAAAAGTAGGCCAGGCTTTTTGCTTATCATTTAAATTTATTTGAGGTTTTTGTAACAATCAATAAGAAAGTTATTGCAGTTAAAAGATGAATAAAAAATAAAAATTAAATTAACCACATCACTAACCACATTTCCATCCACAGTTGTTTTTATGCGAGTGAAGTCATACATACCATTTATTTTTAAAATCAGACAGCTGTGATGGGAAAAAGAAGTTTCGGTACAATTTTATAAATGCCGACAGATAATTCCTTCGCTCGACATGGTGGAATCTTTTTGTGTCTGGAAACGCCTTTATGCGCAAATGTTGATATAATAACCATCATATCGAAATAAAGTTGGAGTCACATAATATGTTGTGTGGTCCTCCCACTATAACTCGGGAAACCATGCAGTTTATTAGGCTACAGATTGGTGAAAGTGAAAGTGCATGGTGATCTTGATGCTTATTTCTCTTGACTTGATGATCGATGCTTGACCGACTTTTGACCCCCCCAAAAAAGTATCGCTCTAATCCATAATAATCTCATCATGTAGACTACCTGTATCTGTAAACTGATGGCTAGGGCGCACGTAACGTACCAAGCCCAGAGTAGGCACTCTTGCTATTTAATGCAACAGTTTTCGTTACAAAACTATCCGTAGAGTTGAAAATGCGATGGAAACACATTGAACTTTAGATTTGTATTTGGTACATGAAAACTTAAGCGATAAAGTACATTTTGTGTGCACTACGTGATCACACACTGATTTTTATATGCAACTACTCCGTTTGATGGAAACACAAAATTTGCACATTTTCTTTATGCAGATTTTAGAATATTTGCATGAAAATGTGTTGCCAATTGAATGGAAACCCACCTACTGAGACATTCATCTATTTACCAAGATATTTTTCGTAGCTGTCTATTTACCACCATAAACCGATACTGGCACTTAGACCGCACTCAATGAGCTGAATAAAGCCATAATCAAACAAGAAAATGCTCATCCGGAGGCGGGGCACCTAGTGGCCGGGGACTTTAATGCAGAAAAACGTAAATACATTTTACCTCATTTCTACCAGCATGTTACTTGTGCAACAAGATGGGGAGAAAACTATAGACCACCTTTACTCCACACACAGAGATGGGTACAAAGCTCTCCCTCGCCGTCCATTTGGAAAATCTGACCATAATTCTATCCTCCTGATTCCTGCATACAAGCAAAATAATTAAGCAGGAAGTACCAGTGACTTGCTCAATACGGAAGTGGTCAGATGATGCAGATGCTAAGCTAAAGGACTGTTTTGCTAGCACAGACTGGAATATGTTCCGGGACTCATCCGATGGCATTGAGGAGTATACCACATAAGTGGCCGGCTTCATCAATAAGTGCATCGATGACGTGGTCCCCACAGTGACCGTACGTACATACCCCAACCAGAAGCCATGGATTACAGGCAACATCCGCACTGAGCTAAAGGTTAGAGCTGCCGCTTTCAAGGAGCGGGACTCTAACCTGGATGCTTATAAGAAATCCCGCTATGCCCTCTGACGAACCATCAAACAGGCAAAGCGTAAATACAGGACTAAGATTGAATCCTACTACACTGGCTCCGATGCTCGTTGGATGTGGCAGGGTTTGCAAACTACTACGGACTACAAAGGGAAGCCCATCCGCGAGCTGCCAGTGACACAAGCCTACCAGACAAGCTAAATTACTTCTATGCACGCTTCAAGGCAAGCAACACTGAAGTATGCATGAGAGCACCAGCTGTTCAGGACCGACTGTGTGATCACACTCGCCGTAGCCGATGTAAGACCTTTAAACAGGTCAATATTCACAAGGCCGCAGGGCCAGACGGATTACCAGGACTTGTACTCTGAGCATGCGCTGACCAAATGGTAAGTGTCTCCACTGACATTTTCAACCTGTCCCTGGCCGAGTCTGTAGTACCTGCATGTTTCAAACAGACCACCATAGTTTCTGTACCCAAGAACACCAAGGTAACCTGCCTAAATGACTACCGACTCGTAGCACTCATGTCTGTAGCCATGAAGTGCTTTGAAAGGCTGGTCATGGCTCACATTAGCACCATCATCCCAGAAACCCTAGAGCCACTCCAATTTGCATACTGCCTTTACAGATCCATAGATGACGCAATCTCTATTGCACTCAACAATGCCCTTTCCCACCTGGACAAAAGGAGCACCTACGTGAGTATGTTGTTCATTGACTAAAGCTCAGCATTCAACACCATACTGCCCTCAAAGTCCATCACTAAGCTAAGGACTCTGGGACTAAACACCTCCATCGGCAACTGGATCCTGGACTTACTGACGGGCCGCCCCCAGGTGGTAAGAGTAGGCAATAACACATCTGCCTTGCTGATCATCAACACGGGTGGCCCTCAGGGGTGCGTGCTTAGTCCCCTCCTGTGCTCTCTGTTCACCCATGACTGCGTGGCCAAGTGCAACTCCAACACCATCATTAAGTTTGCTGACGACACAACGGTGGTAGGCCTGTTCACCGACAATAATGAGACAGCCTATAAGTGTGGTGCCAGGAAAACAACCTGTCCCTCAATGTGATGAAGACAAAGGAGATGATCGTGGACTACAGGAAAAGGAGGGCCAAGCACGCCCCCATTCTCATCGACGGGGCTGTGGTAGAGCAGCTTGAGAGCTTCAAATTCTTTGGTGTCCACATCACCAACAAATTATCATGGACCAAACACACCAAGACAGTCGTGAAGAGGGCACAACAATGCTTATTCCCCATGAGGAGACTGAAAAGATTTAGCATGGGTCCTCAGATCCTCAAAATGTTATAAAGCTGCACCATCGAGAGCATCCTGACTGGTTGCATCCCCGCATGGTATGGCAACTGCTCGGCCTCCGACGCAAGGCGCTACAGAGGCTAGTGCGTACGGCCCAGTACATCACTGGCGCCAAGCTTCCTGCCATCCAGGACCTCTGTACCAGGCAGTGTCGGAGGAAGGCCCTAAAAATTAGCAAAGACTCCAGCCACCCTAGTCATATACTGTTCTCTCTGGTACCGCACGGCAAGCGGTACTGGAGCGCCAAGTCTAGGTCCAAAAGGCTTCTTAACAGCTTCTACCCCCAAGCCATAAGAAAGCTGAACAGCTAATCAAATGGCTACCTGGACTATTTGCATTGACGCCACCCTACTCCACTTTTTTGAAGCTGCTGTTACTCACAGTTTATTATCTATTATGTATGCATAGTCACTTTACCCCTACCTACATGTACATATTACCTCAATTCCCTCGACTAACCTGTACCCCCGCACATTGATTCGGTACTGGTACCCCCTGTATATAGCCTTGTTATTGTTATTTTATTGTTGCTCTTTTATTTTTTACTGAAGTTTATTTATTAAAAACATTTTCTTAACTCTTATTTTTTTTTAAACTGCATTGTTGGTTAAGGGCTTGTAAGTAAGCATTTCACGGTAAGGTCTACACCTGTTGTATTCGGCGCATGTGACAAATAAAATGATTTGATTCAACGGCCCTTATAGCAATTGCACTTTCACCACAGTCAAAAAAATGTCAAAATAAATAATTTGCCCGTGAAAGATCCGTCATAGTAATCAGAGAGGAATGGAAATAGTTGTCAACGTTTAAATAGGCTAACGGCGAATGTCTGTTGAATGTCTGATATAAAATCTACTTTACCTCGGTAAATGCAGGGGTGTCTCATTTTGCCCCGGGGGACGCATTCAGTCTTCAATGAGGTCCGGAGGGCCGCATTGAGAATTGGTTATATTTCTTCGTCAAAATCTATCCATATATATAAAAAAATTCAATGCTACCTGACTGTCTAGCTTTCATTTGGGTGATTATTAGCGAGCTGGACATAGTCAAGAAACTGTAGGTCCATTATCATTTCTACACAGTTAAAAAAAAAAAAAAAAAAAAAAACCCTGGTGTAACCTAATGTAGCAAGCATAAAAAGACACCTGAGCGGAGTCCCCACATTGGTTGAAAATCTGTGTCTTTGAAAACCGGAAACATCCGCTTTCTACCGACCCTGTGGAAAGTACACAGAGTGCTATGTTACAGATCATAACTATGTTGTTAGCTTGATTTTCTTAAGGGGCTTTGAAATGGTTATAGCCGAGCGGTTTTGATTTCATGACCTAGTAGCCATGAAACGGGTTTCCCAATGTCGATATCAGACATGGGATCAATTGGGTTGTCTCGGGTTTTATACAGGACTATAGGGACCGAGGACAAGACAGGGTGTGTCATGAATGTTTTGATAGAGCTTCCGTTCATACATACATACACCAGATGCATAAATAGACACAAACACACATATGCATAAACAAAGACACACATACACACCCAACCACCCACAAACCTCACCCCCTTTAAAGTGAGACAGGGGCAATAAAAGCACATTTTGCTGAGTCTCCCACTGGCTGAGAAACCAGGAAGAGAGGAATTGGCATTCGTTGGCTGGGTGTCAGCTGAGAGACCACAGTGGAGTGTGCATCCCAAACGGCACCCTGTTCCCTATAAAGTGCACTACTTAAGTAGACAGAGGCAATACAAACTTAAGTGCACTATATAAGGAATAGCGTGCCATTTGGGACATACTTTGAGAGTTGGGACCGATGAACTCTGAAGTTTTGCATCCCAAAAGAATAAAAACAGGGGAGGCCGAAATCTCGAAAAGACTAAACATCCACATTCTCTGCTTATACCCCAAATAATCTCCAAATCCTGAAGAAAACTCACTAGTGTCTGACTCCATTTTGTAGAAGTAGGCTATCCCTCTCCTCCCAATGACAACGTTTGTGTAATTTGTATAATTGTAAACTTGCGGGAACGAGCCCTGAATGCTGATTGGCTGACAGTCGTGGTATATCAGACTTCATACCACGGGATGACAAAACATTTCTTGTTACTGCTCTAATTACATTGGAAACCAGTTTAGAATAGCAATAAGGCACCTCGGGGGTTTGCGGTATATGGCCAATATACCACGGCTAATGGCTGTATCCAGGCACGCCGCATTGCCCCTAAGAACAGCCCTTAGCCGTGGTATATTGGCCATATACCACAACCCTTTGTGCCTTATTGCTTAAATAAAAACACACAAATGCTACTTTCCCATTTTTCAACCGCAGCGTAATAGGTAGAGACAAATCTCGAAGTCAAGTGGGAGGAAAAAGCTTGCTTGTTTTTTCCATTTGGAGTGATTCCTCTATAAATGCATTTGCAAGTGTCTCATGCTGTTTATTTAGGTGAAAGACAGGCTTGTTCCCACGCAGGTTAGGGCTGTGTACAGGCCTTTTAAACTCTCTCACGGGTCTGCTGAGACTGTTCGTGCATGTGTGAGAGAGGACAGGGATGGTCGAGCCTTGGACAAAGTCGTCATTGTTTGACACTCAACAGCAAATGCGGCTCACCCGGCATGTCGTCTAGTCAACACCCGCCGACTTACGCCACCAGACAGACCCTTTGCCTCAGAAAGCAATGGAAAACACACCAAAGACCAATTTCTGTTTTTGTACAAAATATTTTAATAAATATTACTTTCCAAAACAAAACAAAGACTTGCCAGGAACAACTGCCCCCCCCCCCAAATACTTTAATTCTCAAGTTAACAGACTAAAGTGAAATGTACACAAATACTTTCTCTTATGTCATGATCTTAAGGGCAAACGAAAAATTCAATTTAAAGTTTACAGCCTTGTGGTCTCTGATCTAGAAAGGCTGTGTGGCACATGACAGTTCTACAGTGTTCTTATTGGACCTCCTCTCTTCAAGTATCTCATTGGTCGAGTTCGTTTTGCATGGCCTGGGGACCCGAGTTTGCACATTGCAGACCATTCCCACCCAGGGCACGCAAAACCAATTCCACCATATATTAGAGTTCATTACCATATATGCAAATAAGATGCAAAGTAATCACAAATACATCAAAAACAGCTAAATTTTTTCCAAAGTATCTAGGAATATAATTTTTTCCTGTCCTTGTTCTTGACACGTTATTTTATGCTGTACATGCAAACGTCAAGCTAACAAAAAAAAGTTCTGTTCCCTTAAAAGTATTTAATTGGCAAGCAATGAGTCTGCCACATTTAGTTGTTTCAAATGACGCTGCAGCAGCAATATCATCCTCCATGTTATTTTGTCCTTTCCCCTGCCATCCCACTTACATTTAAGTACTTACAAAAGAGTCCTGGCAAAACTACCATAGAAATGGTTTCAAACAGACATCGTACAAAAACATGTTTTTTGTATTTTTTTGGGGGACAAAAATGCCCATCCAAATTGTTAAAAAATAAACTATTCTTTCAAGAACACTTTTGGCATTTATGAAACAAACTGGGAGGTCCAAAAGTATTTGGACAGTGAAACATTTTGTTGTTTTGGTTCTGTACTCCAGCACTTTAGATTTGAAATTATACAATGACTGAGGTTAAATTACAGACTGTCAGCTTTAATTTGAGGGTATTTCCATCCATTAATGTGGATGCTACCATGATTACAGAAAATCATGAATGAATCGTGAAAAACTGAGTGAGAAAGTTTGAGGCACAAACATCATACCCTCCCAAAAGATGCTATTCTCCCATTATTGGTAATGGTGAAAGGTCTTTATTCCTCCAACTTTCTCACTCATTATTCATTCAGGATTATCTGTAATCATAGTAGCATCCACATTAAATGTAGTGTTCAGAAACATTCTATTCTTATTTACAATAAAAGTGACACCGAAATGACATTACATTAACATTTAATTCATTTAGCAGACGTTCTTAACCAGAGCGACTTACAGTAGTGAGTGCATACATTTTCGTACTATTTTGTACTGGTCCACCCATGGGAATCGAAACCACAACTCTGGCATTGCAAGCACCATACTCTGAGCCACATGGGACATTATTTATCACTCAATTCTATTGGGCACAAAATCTGAAACAAACAGAAACTGTAACCGCATCCAACAAGTTTGTAGCGTCACAACCTTGATGTAGCCATTGCGTGGTAGGAATATCGGATCAAATACTAAACTTTTAACTACTTTAATACACATAAGTGGATTTGTCCAAATGCTTTTGGTTCCTTGAAAAATGGGTAGACCATGTTCATAAAGTGGTAATTTTTAACATCGATGAAAATATCCTCAAATTAAAGCTGACCGACCATTTGCACTTTAACCTCAGTCATTGTATCATTTCAAATCCAAAGTACAAAACAAAAATATTCAATGTCCAAATACTTTGACCTGACTGTATATATTGAAACAATATTTTCAAAAATAAGTTGTAAGCTTACAAAGCTGTCAAACCTTCAAATCTAAACAATGCATATAAATAAAAGGAATGATATTTTAAGGATCTTGATTATTAAGTTAATAAATCAAATATAAACAATGATTAATAAAAAAAAAATATTTACAGATCTATACAACATTCTACATTGACACAAATTCTTCATATTGGCAGCAACTGCTGACAGACTCAACCTGCCCCAAACAAAAATAAATAATATTTTTTGATGGTTGCTGTGGTATGGTGATGCGGAAGCGCGTACAAATACAAAACCAGTTATGAGGCTAAACCCACATTAATATTCATCGTACACAAGACTACTGGGAAAAAGCTTGCAAGCAGCTTACCGAACAACGTAGAGACGTTCTTACATGTACATCGATATCACCATTTACAGAAGTGCCGCCTCGAAGTTAACTGGTTTTGCAAAAGACTGCAAGCAAACGCAGCACCCGGAAATCCAGCCAAACCACAACCAACCGTTATTGCCAGTGTGAGCCAGCTTGTCGAAACATAAATTAAACACATGGAAATTTGTCTTCTTTGTGAAGGGTAAATCACAACTTTTTGATTCAAAAATATGACAACAGTGTCAACAACTTTGGAGCGCCCCTCAGTTGACCTTTCAACAATGATAAACCGGTTGAAGTGGTCGGGCCAAGGTCGCCAAGCTGTGCGCTATACAATGAATTCCATTCGGTTTAAGCTCTGCGTCGACTCCAAGTCTCTGTTATCCTGTTTGTTAGTCCAGTTGGGGTGTTTGCCAGCCGTGCTGAGTGGCTGTGGGCTCCGCTCCTCCCGGTCCACTAGAGTATACGGCGTCTGCCTGGGGAACCTAGCCTTCTGAAGCCTCTTCTCAGACTCCTCGTCATCCGAATGGTGGCTACCCACATCTGAGTTGTTTGTTCTAATTTTGGCGTTGATAAGAGAGTTCTTGTCCTCGTAGTGATAGTGGTTGGGGTGTTCTTTAACTGGGGGTAGGCCGTTGGTCGGACCGTGTTTATCGATGGGGTTCTTGATCTGGTTGAGCTGCTCACGCACGTTGTTGACTGCGTTGTTGGTGTCTTCGGCGGTCGTCGCAGGGGACGTCGACTGGGTGTTGACACCCGTGTGGGTGCTGGGCTTCCGGCGCCGCTTGAGGCACCAGATAAACGCAGAGGCCACAGCCAGGAGCCAGATGACGATGACTACGGACACCAGCAGGGGGACCAAGTAGTCCGCTGGAAGGAGAAAGGGGAGGGAGGGAAGGCGTCAGTTATCGAAGACTATAACAAACGAGGGAGACTCGGATATCAAAAACTATACTCCAAGCAGAAGTTGACAGCAGCAGCAATGTGATATTCTCCCTCTTCCCATTAACAATTTTAAACTGCAAAATTCCCCAAATCCTTCAACCAGGATTTCTGGAAAACGTTCAGGAATTTTTAAAACCTAGGTACATACAACCATCCCACCACTAGTGAAGGTCAATGTCTTTGCAAAAACAAAATGGCTGCCTGTGCTCTCACCATTGGGGTTGTGGCTCTGCCTCCTCTGGACACGGACTTCAACGATGGCTGTGATGATAGTGCTGTTGCCGTTTCGCTTGCTGACCAGGTCTATGAATTTGTCCGTGATCTCCTTGATAGGGGCCTTGCCTCTTCTGGGGTCCTCCGTTGACTAAAAAATAAATACTAATTGAGTTCTAAGTTCTTCGTACAAGCAAAATAACTATGTAAACTAACTTTCCTACATCGCATTAAAATAATTGAGTATACTGTGAGAACAGGACAAATTAATCATTATGCGAATGTAGTTATTCTTAGGATAAGAGTGTCTGCTAAATGACTAATGTTTCAAAATGGCCATTTGCTTGTTCTTGATAATCATGGAATTGAGAGCAAGATTTGAGCCAAAAAGGTACTTACGATGGCTACATTGATCTCGTTGTTGGCGGTGGCCGATGGCTCGCATGTCATGGACACGGAGTACTCCGACGAGAGGTTCCTCACCACATACAGACTCCTTAGCTCACTGCAGATGTGCTCAACAGTCAAGCCCTGCCACACACACAGACAGGTCAAAAGGTTCAATGTATAAGTTCACAAGTATCAAAATCAGTTTATCCAAAACTGCATACTGCTCCTAGTCTTACCAAGGTATAAGAAATACTGCCAAACTGGATGTGACAATGTTTTGCCATTGGCTAAAGTGACTTCCTAGTTTAAGTTTGAATAAATGTTTCAATGATGTGGCTTGCACCAACTCACCTGTGGCATGGTGTCCTTGTTGAAGGTGAAGGTGACGTTGGCACAGTTGCTCTCAGGGTGGCACTTTGCGTGGGGCGGGAGACTGTGGGAGGCCGACCAGCACTCGCCCTGGCTGGGGCATGGCTTGACGAAACAGCGCTCGTCCCGGACGGGCACACATGTCTGACCAACTGGGCACTCGCCACCGCTGTGACTTTTACTGTGGACCCGGCAGGATTTGGGACCGCACCAGATCTGGAGGGAGACAGGAATATGGTTAACTGTGGTCAGTGGTGGTGATAATTTGTGGTCATTAATTGCATAGTTAGCTCACATTACAATGGGTATTTAATATGGTACAAAGAAAAAAAGCTTGTCATAAAACCTGTGGTTTCGTACCTTTGTACAGGTGACCTTCCCATTGTGGCACTGGCAGGTGTTGCAATCGTCATCCCATTTGGTCCCGTCCACAGCCACCAGATTGTTGACAACACAGGGTCTCCCAGTAACTGCAAAGCAAGAGGCGGCCATTTTAGTCTCTCGTCAAGATTGAACCTGAAACATTTGCTATAGATGCCCAAAATCATAGATGTATTGTGTTTTATTCAGGTTGACTGTTTACACCTACATTAACTCTTGTTAAGACTTATGTTCTTGTGATGTTATGGTAATAAAGCTATTGTACCATGCACTTATACATTGTTTATCTGATGTCCTGTTTATAGTTAGGTAAACAGCACCTAAAGAGCTATAGCACAAGGAACAAAAATTCAGACCAAGTTTCTGACTAAAATACAGTCCATTGTCATGGCAGAATCCCAACAGGGATGATTATGATGGAAAATGTATTTATTGAAGAAAGTATGAGCCTAGGCTCCAAAGGAACACATGAAGGGTAGCGGTCTTACCTTCTTGGCATCTGGGGCCGGCCCTCCCTGGTGGACACAGGCAGCGGTAGCCGTTGATCTCGTCTACGCAGGTGGAGCCGAACGCGCAGGGCGACGACTGGCACTCGTTGATGTCTGAGGGGACAAGATTGGCAACTGTTAGGGTACTAGTCCATTTCTGTCACTTCATCTGTTCATCAATCTATATGCATCGATCCATCTATCCTACTGACTAACTGATGTCTTGGAACCATTTTGCTTAGACTGATATTTCCCAGAGCCACAGACCAAACTGTGCTAACTACAAACACATACATATATACACACACACATATATATATTTTTTTTACCTTTATTTAACTAGGCAAGTCAGTTAAGAACAAATTCTTATTTTCAATGACAGCCTAGGAACAGTGGGTTAGCTGCCTTGTTCAGGGGCAAAATGACAGATTTTTTTTATTTTTTTTACCGTGTCAGCTCAGGGATTCGATCATGCAACCTTCCGGTTACTAGTCCAACGCTCTAACCACTAGGCTACCTGCAACCCCAAACTATGCTATCAAACTAGGCTAATTATACTACTTTGTAACTTCATTCCAAGAAAACAAATGCATTCAAAACTATACCCTAGTTTCATTCCTAGTCCTTGGTGCTAGTTAACAGTTGGACTAACTCTGGGTAGTCAAGTTACCATTGGGAATGAGTGCAGGTGATCAACTTCTCCATCTGAGCTCTCTTTAACTGGATCAAAGGGCTAACCGCAGAGTGAACTTATCTTGCCAATTTATAAGCCTCATCCTCCATTGTGTTGTCCTACAAGCATCACCAAATCCAAAAGACTTAAACCCGATTTAGCCCCAACTTAACTCTGACTTTTGTCACAGCTTAAGAATAGTGAGGGGGAAAAAAAGAATAGTGAGGGGGATGGGGGGTGCAAAGGGTTAATACTCACTAATCCTGCAGTCTGGTCCGGCGAATCCCGCGGCACACTCACACCGGTACCAGTTATCTCCATCCACACAGGTTCCACTGTTATAGCTGCAGAGAAAAGGATAGATAGAGAGAGGTCAGGGGTCATAGCTCTTAACCAATAAAAAAAAAAAGTACTAAATGGATGGGAAATATAATTCCATGTCTTAGAAAGTATCTAAATAAGCATCACTCAGAATTCTCTATTCAATTATTTCACCACAAAAATAGTTTCTTCGGATACATTTATATTATTCTTAAAAAAAATGGCGTTGGGTAGAGGAGGAAGTGGAACAAGGTAAAATGTTTGATTGTGAAGTCTTGAGCAAACAAGGTTACGTGAGTTGTTTGTGGCTCTGTTGACGCGGAGTGTATATGCGAGTCTGTGTGCGTACTATCAGCAGCAGGACATTCCTACGGGCAGATATGTTTACTGGGCCTAATTTGGCTTGGGATTGACTTACCAAGGGTGGGGATTGCAGTCGTTGGAATCTGTAAAATTTGAAATAAAAAGAAAGCTGGGTTAGACACAGAGTGCATGTCAGAATACTAACTCAATATGAATTTGTGGCTAGCTGAGAGTCCACATACCATTAATCTAAGAAATAAAACCAAAAAAGTATATGTTTTTCCTATAGTTAAGATTTAACTTGATACATTCATTACATAAAAGGACGAAGGCCAAACTGTACTTATCTACTATGGCAGTGAATATTACACTGTCAAGTTATGAACAACTAATAGTGCACAAGACTATAATTCTCTACTAAAGATGTATTAGCTACCCCAGTCACTGGGACAAGTGAGGACACACACACAAACTCTGGGGTCACTCACTTTGGTTGCAGGTCAGGCCCTCCCAGCCCTCTTTGCAGACGCAGGTGAAAGAGTCTCCACTGACTACACAGGTGCCTCCGTTCTCACAAGGGCTAGGCAGACAGCTGCTGTTCTTAGCTGGAGAAGCAAACACAACCTTTAGCCATCCTGTTAGCCACCCAATGCTACATGGGCAAACACAACCTTTAGCCTACCTGCTAACTAGCAAATGCTACATGGGCAAAAGCAACCTTTGGCCTAGTTTTGGACCAAGCCTTCAGCTATACCACCAGTTAACAGAGGCAGCTACCTCAGAAACCACAGTTTATCAATTGAAAATCTAAACTAACTGTTTTGTCAGACTCAAAATGTATATTTTTAGGAATTTAAAAAATGGGGGCATTGCATTACTGTCATATGTTGAGGGAAAACCAAATCATAGTGGTTGTGGTGAATGCTCAGTTGGAATAGCATTAGCTGCAATAATTTAGCACTGGTGGCTACGCTACATACCTATATTACAGGTGGCACCCTCCCATCCCGCGGCACACATGCATTTGAAGGTGTCCCCTTCATCGTAGCACGTTCCGCCATTGTTGCACGTAGCCTCGTCACACTGGCTCTCCTCTGGAAGCGAAAAATACTACATGTTAGTAACTGTTCATAGTCAATGTCAGGAAACCATTACATCCCACCCACACGCATACTTCACACCACAACACACTTCACATGGCCGCCCCAGGGCGAAAATAACAAAAAGTGTGCGATACTGTAGTAAGGGGGGCTTACTTGAGTGACATGTCTTGCCCTTCCATCCGTTCTTACATTCACAGTAGAAGTCGTTCACCAGGTCCCGGCACGTGCCGCGGTTGCGACAGGGGTTGGTGTTGCAGTCGTCAATGTCTGAGGAGACAAACATGAAATTACAAAAATAAAAATAAAAACTGCCTGTTCGGCATCTTCAAGGCCATTTTAGTCCTTGGCGGGCTGTCTAAACGCACCCCCCCCCCTCCCCGGGGTCGCATAAGTCAAATTTTCAGGATGGAAAAACGCTTTAAGTGTACAATTCAATGACTAAAACCAGATGTAAAGTATGTAGAAAATATATATATATATATATATATATATATTTTTTTTTTTTTCCATAACATGATCTTTGTTAATTCTCAAAATCACCAAAATAAAAGCTAGACAGTCCGGGAGAAAATAAAATTCCCAAAAGAATGAACTTAGCAGTATTTATTTTGTTATTATGTTTGAGCAAAAGAACACAATGGAAAAATGCCTAGAATTCCAGGAAATAAGCTTTAAAAACTGCAACAACAAAAAAGAATCTCTGCTCCATGGAGAAATGTGTAGAATGGCAGGAAATTGGCTTAAAAATGCAAAAATGTCTCTACAGTGACAAGATGGGGACATCTACAATTTTCTCTAAAATGTAGCCGCGCCGACGGCCGACCGCGCTCATTGCCACCCCCAACACCTAATCCCTTTCTTGATCCAGAAAAGTTTCAATATGGGCCTAATGATCATCCATATCCCCAGTCACTTGAAGGCTTGAAACAGTTGGGAGAACATTATGTGGTAGCACTTTCTGTATGTTGCCTATGCATTAGGAATGCAATATGGAAAAGTTATGGTTAGCCTACCATGCGTTATAATGCTGATAACTCTTCAATATCAAGAAGCAAGTCAGATAAAAAAAAAAAGTCAGTGCACTGTTCCACCTGCATGTAATGCATAAGCACATGTATAGACTTGTGTACCACTGTATGAATACTTTTCAAATAATACAAACAAAAGAACCATTCACTTTTTGAACACTTGTACTACGTTGTGGGGTGACAGGCAACTAAATAACTTGTATATAACTTCAATAACAATGTATTGTCCACCGGTGGTTCAAAGAAAGTGAAAGCCATTATTCATATAAAACAAATATGACAACATAAGAGCATTGTTGTCATAATGTACTTACTGGTGTCACAGTTGGGTCCCTCCCAGCCCTCGGCACAGATGCACTGGTACAGGCTGACTTTGTCAATACACGTTCCCCCGTTCTGACACGGGCCGCTTTCACAGTCATTTATATCTGAGAGTGAGTGAAAGAGGGGGAAAAAAATAAGCAAAAGTCTGAGAAAATAAACAATATCAAGCCATGTAATCAAGGTGTGCACCATGAAATCCCTTCAAGGACTTATTTACCATTTCCAATTACAATTTTGTGAACAACTCGCATTGTTTCCACATACAAGAGGCCTTGCGGTTTCCCCTAGTGTCCCATTTATTTTGACTGTCGTCTCCAGTCAAGTAACCTTCCACCAAAAGCCCTTCCCAAAACTCCTTCTGTCACCCAAAACCACAACAGAGAGCTTGGTGTTGGGTGTGTGTGCGTGTGCGTGGGAGAGACAAGGCCAGGCAAGAATAGGCAGACTTCCTGGCTTAAGAAAATGAGAGTTAGGAGTGGGAAGGCATGGAGCCCCCCCTCATTTAACAACTTCCCCACCCCCTGACAGGCTAGCGAAGGCTGGGCAGGGTCATTAATCAAGGCCTGTGTCAGAGACAGCATAGGCCTCGCCTGGGGCCTCCATTAGATAACCCAGTGACTGGCAGGGCCAGGGCTAGCCCATCTGACCTCTCTGAGCTAGGGAGCCAGCGGCTAAAAACAGCCATCCATCAAACAGGGAGCTAATAATTATCATCAAGGGGGTCACCACTCTCCCCTGAAAGAACTGGTGGTGAGAACAAAGTCGCCGGGTTTGGAGGGAGCGAGAGCACGCTTTGAACCCAAGGATGCATGTGTCGTGACGGAGAGATATCGTCAAGCAACAGGAAAGATCGTTATAACGGGGAGGGAGATTCTTGTGGTGTATTCATGGTCGGAAACAAAACAGGGTTTGTAAAGAAGATCCGCTTCTCAAGGGCCCATCCCCGTCCTCTACCACCCCTGCAATAACATTCCCTCTCCACCTCACAATTCTGCCACATTTCCCCCTCTATCCATGCCTCCATCACACCCCCAAACATTGACCCCTTAATTCACACATTAGCCATCCATCATCTATCCAAGGCTCCATCCATCCAACTCCCTAGCCATCCTCCATTCATCTACCGTTCTTCACTCCTTGTTGGAACTGGGGGAAGTCACTTACTCTCATGGCAGTATGTCCCGGTGAAGCCCTCCTGGCACTCGCAGCTGAACTGGCCACCAGCCTGGCTCCGGCAGCGCCCGTGGGGCCCGCACACATTGGACGAAATCAGACGCACGCCCCCAGGGGTGCTGTTGGATGCCACGGCAACCGTGCAGCTGTCAATCACTGAGGGAGAGAGAAAGGGCGAGGTTAGGACAGTGTGCATATATGGCAATAACATAAATGTTGATATCCATTGCACAGAACTGACGTTACCACACATCGTAAAAACCTTCAAACGCTTTGGGTGCTACAGCTCCCAGTAAATAAATATTCAACAGATACAACATATGCCAAGGCCCTCCTAATTTCTTCAATCTGTGGTGTGTATAGATAAAAGTAGTTAAACTAAGTACAAGGGTATAATCCCTTATCAGACTGTCGTAATTACGCTCAAAAATGCGCACAGACACACGCACGCCACAGAGCGAGAAAATTAAGGGAGTCTATTGAGGATTTAGCAGGAAGAACACACACAGAGCACTTCACAGTTTGCCAGATTTTTCTGAGGCGTTTTGGAGAGACGAACAAAGTCTAGTAGGGAGGAGAGGAACATTTTAAGAAGCTGAGGCAATTTGTCAGAAGCAGGAGGGCGGCGTGGGGGGGGTGTTCTTGAAGGGAGTGTCTTGTCAAAAAAAGTAGTCTGGCAGCAGTAGCGACTCAAAAACATGAAACCAAACCTTAACCCTTCCCATGGTAACGAGGCCCTGGGGGACCGGCGGAGAACGGGTTAGTGCCGTGCGGGCTTGCTAACCCTAGGTCTTCACACACAATAGTGTGACACACACCCAGCACAATGGCCTTGAGTTAGCGGATTAGATTACAGACTCCGCGGGCTAAAAAGCCCCCCTCTCAGATTTACAATTGGTTATAAAAAAAGCAAAGGGAGACAAGTGACCTCAAATTTTTGGGGTTAGCTTTCATTAGCCAAGCTAGCCGACACTGGCTAGGCTAACACTGAAAACCAACAGACTTCTACAGCACTGTAAAGACTGCACAAGGCTAAATCAAAACGCTAATATGAACCTTTGCATGGTGTGGTACGACAGTGGTCCTTCAAATGGGAACAGTTCTTGCCCTCGTAGTCTTCGGGACATTTGCAGAAGTAATCGGTAGCCAGGTTGAAACACTGGGCCCTGTTTTGACATGGGCTCGGCATGCAGTAGTCGATATCCAACTGAGAAGGCAAGAACAAAAACAAAGATTGGTTTAGACACAAGTCATGTAAAGTAATACCTGCCATTTTACCTTATCCATAATAACCCATTGTGGACTTCACCACGGAAACCTGCTAAAGAACCATAAACAAACACTAAGCGGTGGGGAGGAGGTGGCGGGAAAAGAGAAGACAGACTTAGCCCAGACGGAAGGTTCACAAGTGTTAACAAGCGCGACAAAGCTCCGGTTTAGAGTTGCAAAGAAAAACGATCGCAGAGAGAAACGCAGGTGCGTTTATAGTGGGGGGAACGAAAGGTAGCACAAAATTAAAAAAAAAAAATTAGGAGGGAAACAATTGAAGAGGAGGATATCAATGAAAACATATCATGGTGAGGAGATTCACGCAGGAGAGGGTGGTAGTCAAGGAAAGTTGGCCCTAACCACCGATCTAGGATCAGATTACCAATCTAGGATCAGATCCTAAAGTTAAACCATTAAAAAAAGGTATGGGGAAATATGGTATCTGACCGTGGATCAGTGGTTTGAGGTGACTGCAACTTACTCTGGATTTACTCAAGATAAGTTGGCCCTAACACCATATCTAGGATCAGCTTATACTACCTCCAATTCTAACCATAAACCATTACAAGGAAGAGCAATATCTGCTCCTGGATCAGTGTCGTGGTTTAAGGTGACTTGGACCAACTCTGGGTGGGCTCTGGGCACAGTGAGGGGGGTGTGGTGCCAATCTCTGCTCACCTGACAGAAGTTGCCAGAGAAACCAGGCAGGCACAGGCACTGGAAGCCATTGACGTCGTCTTTGCAACGGCCGCCGTTCAAGCACGGGCCACTGGCGCACTCGTCTACGTCCTTCTCGCAGTGCTCGCCGCCGAAGCCCGACGGACAAAAGCAACGGTACCCATTCACCATGTCCTAGGGAGGGGAGGAAAACAAAAGAAAGGGAAAAAAAATACAGAGAGAACAGGGTGTTGGGGGTGAGTGTGGGAGGTACGGAACAGGGCGGTGAGGAAAACAAGCCATTGTGAAAGGGTTGGAAAAGAATTAAGCAAGATTTATTTTTCCTGGCAGGGGACGAGAATGTTTATGGTAATCTGATCTATTGTAGTCATGAAGACCTTCCGCCTATTCCCTCCCTCCCTCCCTCCGTCCGTCCCTCCCTCCCTCCCTCCCCTCCTACACAAGCATTCATGTCTTTCTGCCCCTCTCTTTGTTAGCATTGCCCGAGCAACTCTGTCATGCCTGTGTTCTGAAAGCATGTCTCAGCAGTTTGCCATTTTTAAATCCGCCATAAAGGAAAAAGGGGGAGAAAGAGGGGAAGGGCGAGAGAAAGAAGGCAAAAAACAACTCCAATATGCCAGGAAGTGTCCGGAATATGTATATAGACCAGGACATTACGGAAAAATAAGAAAACATCTGTGTCCCTAATGGAACCCTATTCCCCATGATAGGGTTCTGGTCAAAAGTAGTGCACTATATAGGGAATAAGATGCCATTTGGGAGAAACCCAATAAACATACCTTGCATTTCCCCCCATTTTGACACTGGTCCTGGCAGTCATTGATATCTGCGGAAACAATGTAACAATCGAATAAATAATAATTTTTAAAAAATGTATACAATTTGAGCTCCGCCGAGGCGAGGCCTTGATAAGGCTTTCTTGTCAAGATTTCCGACAAGCTTCCTCAAGATAACCCTTGTTCGAGAACGAGTGGGGAGGGAAAAAAAGGTGCGATTCATGCGGGCCTCGTGCACTGGGGCTTCACACAATTGTTTGAGCCCCCATGTTATCTGCACATTATCGTCTGCCCGGCTGTGCAAGCAGACAATGACTTGAGATAAAAAAAAAAATAAAAAAAAAAAGTGGATTCTTTTTTTCTTTGTCATCCATTTTCAGACTGACCACTCCAGAACTACTTGTCCAGTTTCAGAGAAACACCGTACCAGCCTCAGTCCTAGCCTTCATTCTCGTGAACTCACTTCCAAAACCGGCCCTACAACAGTTACTCAAAGTTGCTACTGGCAATTGACAGTGCCATTTCTTCATTTTAGAACAGGGGTGTGCAACTTTGGACTCTCGAGATTGAATGGCAGGGTGAGCAGGTTTTTTTTCCTACCACAGGCAACAACACACTTCAACTAATCATGCTTTCAATTGCCAACCATGATTAGATGATTAGCTGAATTACCCATGTTAGCGCTGTGCTGGAACAAAAGCCTGCATCCCCCGCTGCTCCCTGGAACCAGACTTGCCCACCCCTGCATTAGAACAAGTGACAGGCCTTTTCATTGAAAACACTCACTGGTGTCGCAGTTCTGGCCCGTCCAACCGGGGAGGCACTCGCAGAAGTACCCTCCAATCAGGTTGCGGCAGGAGTTGGCATTCAGGCAGGGGTTGCCTTCGCACTCATTGGCGTCTGAAATGCATAAAAACAAACAGGTCAGAAAGACAGAGAAAAATAAACATTTCATTCCTTCATTCCTGTAAAAGGGGATTGGGATGAGATTGCGAGGGGTCGGCAGCCATAGGAATAGCTCATTTAAATGGTTTCCCCCCCCCGTCACCCACCCATTGACTTGGGGATGCCTATTCTAGAAATTATATTTCTATGGTCTTTTCTGGTGGTCTGCTGTGGTTTGCATTCAAACCGCGTCGGGGCCTGTCCCCATGGCAAAAGGCAATTGGGGACAAACAAATATGCCGGGGGGGTGAAGGGTAGTGGATCAAGGCAGCAGTGAAGAGTTAGTGGCACCCATTTTCTTGCTCCTCACACTAAGAAGGGGTGAGGGAGAGGAGGCGTAAGAGAAGACAAGGGTGAGAAGGAGTGGGGGGGGGGTAGTTAGAGAATTAAGGCAGAAGTGAATAGAGTTAGTGGCACCCATCCCCTCGCTCCTCATTCTAAGCCCTTTAAAACACACTGCCATTCCTCAAAGGATGATCCCCCGGCTTAGGAAACCCCACTTTATCCCTGCCCTGAGGATTCCCAAAAGCAGCCATGGAATGGAATGCCGAAGGAATTTTTCCCCATTACGGCATGCCCGCTTCCAAATATTCACACTAGAGCGCCATCAAAAGTCAAGGGTGGTATGATGAAGAGGAATTTGCACTTAGAAGCTTTTCTAAAGGTCAGTTTTGAGATTTCACCCCCTAATGGATAAGGTTCAGATTTGGAGAGTGTAAGCTGGTTCTAGATCTGTGCGCTAAGGACATCCTCTAATTGTAGCAAGGTGGTTAAAAGTTGCCCTCAACCACAGATCTAGGAAACTAACTTTAACCATTAGAGAGAGGAGATATTTGACCCTGTACCAACTCCATAGTGGGCATAGAGATCAATACCCTCTCTATGGTAGTAGGTTATAGGATATATAGGTGGTAGTGGGATAGAGGACTAGGCTGTTGTGAGATAGAAGGTAGAGGTTTGTAGGATTTACGAGTACTCAGTCGTTTCTGTGTCAAAAGGGATACAATAGGAGTTGGGTTTTGTGGGATATAGGTATACGTTTTTTTTTAGGATAGAGGATGACAGCGAACTAGGTGGTTGTAGATAGAGGTGCAGGGGTTTGTGGGATATATATATATTTTTTTAGGGGGGTAAATAGAGGATGAATGAGAGCTCAGTGGCTGTATGATAGGGTGACCGTATGATAGAGGTGGTGCAGGGTGTTACGGGATAGAGGACTGACTGACCAATGAGGCAGGTCTTGCCGCTCCACTGGGAGGGACAGGTGCACTTGAAGCCGTTGACCTGGTCCTGGCAGGTGCCCCCGTGGCCACAGGGGTTGGGGAAACACTCGTCCACATCTGGAGGGAGGAAACAAGTGTGTTAGGACTATACGTGGAATGACAAATCAGAAGTCCATGACTATGGCTAGGTCTCTAGTGCTTGAAAGGCTGATGGTGTCTTGATGACCCAAAATAATAATTATTTATTTATTTTTTAAATGTCCCCGCCGTCATTGACTTTTCCAAAATAAAGTCTATAGAACACACTGTGGTTGTTATAATCTTAACCCCTATTAATAATCACAAACAGAACTGGAGTTAGAACCCGTTTATTGGAGGGTATGCCATGTTTGTATGCCCCCCCCCGTTGCGCCTCTTTCTCCCGATAGTAGGGCTTGCTCCCCTCCTCCACTCGACAGTTGGGAGGCGCCGTGCCTAGTTGATAATCTGCCTGATAATTGCTTCGAAACTGAACTATACGGAAACTCATTTCACACATAAGAGCTGAAGAAAATAAAAGTGAATGATGATGTAGGAGAATGGGCTGATGAGCGAGGGGAAGCGAACTATGCAATCACCAGTTTGTGAATGAAGAACAGAGCTGGCCATTCTATTCTATTCATCTATTCAAATGATAATCTCAAAAACGGTTGCGGAGAGAAATGTCAACACGGACAATTTCTTCACGTCACCGTCATTGGCGAACAAGTTGCTGGCAAAGAAAACAAGTTTGGTTGGCACCATGAACAAAGCGAGGAGGGAGCTTAATATCATGCCGTCTGGTTCGCTTAATATAAGGATTTAAAAAAAAATGTATAGCATTTACTTGTACTTTTGATACTTAAGTATACTTTGATACTTTTACACTAGTAGCATTTTACTGGGTGACTTTAACTTGAGTAATTTTCTATTAAAAAAAGGTATCTTTACTTTTACTCAAGTATAACAATTGGGTATTTTTTCTACCACTGTGCGCGTCGCCATAAATAAAATCAACTTACACAATGCATTAGGCTCTTCTGTATCACACGTGTTGTTTTTCCTATGAGAAAAAGATCCTAATGTTTTCTACTTTATTCTATTCCATAGGTTGTTGTGGATTTTTGGGATCAAATGGCACAGCTGTACACAGTGAAAGGAGGAACTTGCCGCTGGCCTGTCATTGTGTTCTACAACCCGCTTGACTTGGCTGCCGTCAACACACACACACACACGTTGTTTAAGCAGTGCATGAACCCCATGAGCAGGAGAGACTTCATCATGAGTCTAGCACACGGGCTACGCGAGTGACATGAGGGTCAAGGCAGCAGCAAAGATTCCACTAGAGGAATTGCGCAAGCCGAGGAGAAACTGCCAGGTGGGCAGATGCGCTCGCAACAAAACCCACGAAACCCGTTTTAGCTGCAAGCGACTTGTTTGTGCCAAGTGCTGCAAGCGGGCGACGGCAGTTTGTGATGACTGTTAGAGCAAGGGATAGCACCCAAATAAGATCCAACTGATGCCATTACGTGAAGATGAGCACCATACCGTAAGCGCGAGCGAGGCCGCAAATAATGTGTTCAATAACTGACCGTTTTTGACTGCCGCCATAAAATCGACACATTCATTATAATGCCATTATTGCTTTTGTGCTGATTTTCACTACTTCAAGCAGAAACTTCAAGCAGATTTTCACTACTTCAAGCAGATTTTCACTACTATCAAGCAGAAATGGCACTAATACTGATGTTTATGCAACTGATATTTTCTTCAATTGACCGGGCGTCTTCTTGGTTTAGGTATTTTAATTTGTCTTGTCGTTATAAAAAGAAGCAGTACGGTGTTCCAATGCACATGCTTTTTGTTTCATAGATTTAACAAAAGGCACTCTACAAATAAAATCGATTTTATACTTGAAATTCTGTGTTGTGTTCTCGTCCCACCCCAATTTTTTTTTCATGTTACCTAAGACCTTCATAAACAGCAACCCAATGATTATTTTTCCGATAGCATATATTACATTTATTTGACTGTTAGAATTTTGACGTCCAAAAGATGTCATTGGTACGAAGGGGCCAGGCTTTTCTAGTGCTAGAGGCCGGTGAATGTACAAGGGTAAACCCACTGAGTATAATATTGAATTCAAAAATCACCTAAACCTCAGGTATTACATACTATAATGTATTACTTACTGATGCTGCAGGAGGGGCCACTCCAGCCGAGGGCACACTGGCACTCGAAGCCCTGACTGGTCTCCACACAGCTCCCTCCGTTAAAACAGGGCTCCGACAGACAGGCATGCTCTGCTGTGGACCGAGAGACGGAGCGAAACGGAACGAGACAGAGAGAGAGAGAGGTAGATCGAGTGGGTAAAAGGGAGAGGGGAAAGGTAAAGAACAGAAGAAAAGGTAGATGAGAGAGAGAGGGAGAGGAGAGAGAGGGAGAGAGAGTTAAACTCCTAAACTGTTCTCACACTGCAGGAGGGTGGGGTGGGTTTTCCCCTCGCTGCTGTCGGTTCCCAGCGGCTCTCTGGCCCAGCTAGGCTACAGCCAGTGGAGTGGAAAGCCCCTTTGACCTCTCACTAACCAGCTCTGGACCACACCGCAAGACGAGGAGCGAGAGAGTGAGACAGACAAGGGAGGGAGAGATAGGGAAAGATAAAGGTGCTGAGTGCAAGAGAAATAAACAGAACAAGAGAAAGAATTACATTTCCTCACTGAGAAAAAGACAACCGGACAAAGAATAAAATACACAGAGAGAAAGCAAGAGACAGAAAGGCAGGGTCCATTCCCCCACTAGGCCTACTTTGTTAGAAAAAAAAACATCCCCTCTCCCATTTCACTTTCACTAGCCCCCCAGGGCCCTAGCCCTATAGTCTTAGCATTAACTCTAGCCAGCTAGCAGGAAATCGTCTGTCATGGCACACTGACCTGCAGAGCGACGCGCCATGACTTCCACCCGAACGCAAATCATTGTCCATCCCTCCACGGGAGGACGAGAGAAGACAGGAGGGAAGAGAATAGCAAACTCACAAGTCACGACGGATTCCTCCGCTCAAATCAATTAGTGCTCTGCATTCTTTGGCAGGCAGACTGACCCGCATCACAAATGGTACCCTAGTCACTATATAATGCACTACGTTTGACCAGAGCCCTATTGGCCCTGGTCAAAAGCAGTGCACTGAAAAGGGTGCCATTTGGGACTACCCCCGAGGGGGGAGGCGAGAGGGAGAAGACTGTTGATTGGTGTCAGCGGGCTAGGGGCAGGGGAGGAAGGGAGAGGGATAGAGGGAGGGAGAGGAGCACAGGAGGGGGGGTTTAATGTTGTTGGGTCTGGCTGGGAGAGAAAAAGAAAAGGAGAATTCAGGCTTGGTTGGAAGCTGGAATCCCCCTATTCTTTCCCTCATTCTCTCCCTCCCTCCTTCCTCCACTCCCTCCCTCCCTCGCTCTCAAGATGACCGGCAATAGTTTTCAAACCCTCGCTACAGAGGTGGCAACTGTCCCAGACAAACACAGAGCGGGCGTGTTTGACTGCCAGCGCCTACAGGGAGCTTCCTCCTCAATTAGCTGAGTCATGTCTCCATTGACCCCCATACAAAACGAGGGCCATCTACTTATCCTAATGACGGAATCCGACCCAACTTCATCGAAACGTCCACAACTCAAAAATAATGACATACGATCATTCCTATGATCAAAACTCAAACTTTATAGAAACCAACCTTGATTCAAACAAATGACACATTTAAACAACTTGAAGATGTGAGGTAACTGTTAGATTTGTTGATGAAGGTAGAATACAATCCACCCTCATTAGAAAGGTTAGCTCCGTTACTGGGTCTCCTCCCGTTCCCGTTTCCCTTGACGACGCCTTAATGAGGTCGTCACCTCCTGGCCGGAGTGACGCGGGAGACCGCCCTACGAACGGAACCTCCCTGGATGAGGTTAAGCACGGGGCTGACCCCCCCCCTGAACTATGACCCCTCGACTTCCCACCCCGTCTCACCACATGACTCGGATCTCACAGACCGGTCTTGGGAAAACAAATACCTTTTTCTCTCAGTCTTCACCACAAAATAAAAAAGATTGAGTGGGAGACAGGAGAGAGACAGAAAAAAATAAAAGTATTCTCCAGTGTAGTAGATCAGCTGCGCTTGAGTGTCCAAGACTGACTTCCCTCTGTTTTCTACTCCAATTTCACTCTCATAAGGAAGAAACATTGAGTGGAACCAGACCCTAGACACTACAAGAGACTTAAAAAACACACACACACACACACACACACACACACACGCACGTACACCCATGTGTGTGTGTGTGTGTCAGGCGACTCACCTTTTTCGCAGTTGACACCAGAGTAGCCGTCAGGACAGGCACAGTGGTACTTGTCAGGTCCAGTGTTGCTGCAGGTCCCCATGTTCAGACAGGGCTGGAGTGTACCACATGTGTTCAGGTCTGGAAGACAGGGAGGGAAAAGTGTGAGTGGGTGAGGGCACGCACCAGTTTATCAGCTGTATATCTACAGACCAAGGGGTATACTACAAAGCAGGATCAATGAGTTAGCCTGCTAACTTGCTCAAATAAATACATATATTTCTTTAAGATAAGCTTGAAATGGGCATGTCGTGATTGAAACAACAACCAAAAACATAAAGTTTAGCTTTCTTAATGAACCAGAAAATCAGTAGGGCTATTTCTGGTTGTTTTCAAAGTTAGCTGGTCAACTCAATGATCACGCTTTGTAGTATACCTCTCTGGTGTGCGTTTGCTATTCTTGCATGCGTATGCTTACCTTTGTCGCAGAGCTGGCCGCCAAAGTTAGTGTCACAGAGGCACTGCCATGGTTCCACGCAGGTTCCGTGCACACAGCCCGGGTGAGGGATGCACTTATCACAGTACTCGCCCTGCCAGCCATACAGACACCTGCAGGACACACGCACACACTCGATAAGTACTCAGTACCCGGGACGACCGATCTTAACAACAAACAAAAAATAACATGTATTCAGTGCTCAACACTATCCTACTTAAAAACACACAGACAATGTATCAATCTTTTAACACACACAGGAATGGGTTGGGCAGGGCTAAGGCTGCTCCTTGAGTAAGTAAAAATGCTTGTCTGGACAGTGAACTAGCAGGGGTAAGCTTCTCAATGAGTCATAACAGAGCGAATCAAAACACACACCCACCCCCCACCCCCCCCTTATAATTCATCCCTGGTATCCATGCCCAGCCCACCCTTGCTTGAGGCAATGGATAATTATCCCAGCCACCCAATATATACCTCCTACCTAATTCAAGCCTTCTGAAAGGCTTGAATAAGAGCTGCAAAATCTAGCAAAAATGGAGGATGTGAAACCCTCAAAAGTCCCCATTTCACTCCAGCCTTCCTTAAGAACCAGATGTGTGTTCAAGTTCAGATAAAGCCATAGAAGCTTCTCCAGAATCTCCACAACATGCTAATGTCTCCTAGCGCCGCTTTTGATTGTTTCTTGGCTGCGAGACTAAAAGGCTAACGCGACATCAAAGCGTGGCGCTGAAGGGAGGTGAAAGAAGGTGGGGGTGGGGAAACAGACAGGTGAAAGAAAGAAAAAAATCCTTTGAATTTGACAGAGGTCTTCGAGACCAGATTCCACCGCCGCCATTAAGCTCTCACCACTCTAGGGGCCCCTGGCAGACGTGTGCAGAGGAGGTCGAGAGGGTCGCGATAATCTCCAACCACCCCACATACACTCCCTTCCCAAAACACGCGAAGGTTCGGGCCCTTCTCAGCTCTGGAGGGGGATTCATTGGATTGTGTTTATTAGGGCACGCAATGTAAAACTTTTTAAAACAGTCACTTCCTGCTTCAGTCTGTTTTCTTCTGTTTGGTGCCTAATGAGCACATCACAATCAAGGGTTGTGACTGATTGCCACGTATAGTATAGAATGTATAGTGTTATCTAACAAAGACACTTCCAAAAATGACTATATCTCCATTGAGTCTGGTGCCAATCCAAAGTGGGCAGAACGCATGGTGTTGGGAATTCCCCCCGCCAATGGTGTTATTTCCATATGGTACAAGGATGTTGCTGTGACAACACAAGTTGCAGCAAGATTTTGAGTCTGGCTCTTTCCAGTGAGCGTTTTACTAACTTAGGTTAGCTGTAAAAAAATAAAAAATAAAATAAAATAAAAATCGGTGCTTACTTGCAATCTCCGGGCAATTTACAGGAACCATGTTCAGTGCTGCAGCCTTGCCTGCAAATAGCTGAGAGAGAGAGAGAGAGAGAGAGAGAAAGAAAATGAGGGAGGAAGTAAAGGAGAAAGAGAGAAAGTCCAAGTGGGGTGACAGTGAGAGTCAGCAAGAAATTCACAGGAAAAAAAAAAAGTAAGAGTGACGAGAGAAAGAGAGAGAAAACACAAAGAGTCAGCATGATGATGTCAGACAGCTCCCCCTCCCCTATCTCATCTCCAAACTCGTGGGAATGTCCTAAGCTCCAACCGGGGCAGTAATCCTACAAAATCCAAGACTTATCCCAGAGCTCTGCCATCGCTCCCCGCTAGGATACTAGGGCCTAGGGGGTGCGCTGGTGCGTTGCAAACAGCCCAAATTCCAAACGGCAACGCTAACTATTTGTACAAGCCTGCCGGGCCGGCCATGGCCAAAATCTGCTGCGTTAAGACAATATGCCCTGGTGTCAATGGGTGAAGAAGCCAGCTTGACCCCACCCCTAAATGATATCATTTAGTCTAGTGTTCATTCTCTCTCTGGTCGGATTCACCTCAACACAATTGCAGTCCATTGTCACTTTCGCTAGTTTTGGACTTCCCTTCCTTGCCTTAATGGTGGCATGCTAACAGAAAGGCACTAAAGCACAACTTGCCCTTAAAAAGGCCCACTGTTATTTATAGAACATTTTGATAATTTAAATTATATATTCCAATTGATTCTTGATGAATGTCACTTATCAACGCCTTTTGAGCTTTGTTCAACTGTCTAACCTCGAGGAAAAATATTACCTTAGCGTTTGGCTTCACATTGCTGTAAAATTACAGACAACAACTTTGGTTAAACCCCACTCTTACCAGTGCTGCATTCTAGTCCGGACCACCCTTCAAGGCAGGTCTTGTTGCCGTTGTGGTCGCAGTTGTAGTGGCCAAAAAAGTCATCGCGCGGACGGCAGAACTTGTTGCAGCCGAAACCGTAGTAATGCTCATCGCAGTTGACCCGGATCTGGTACTCGAACTGGCCCACCGGCCCGTTGTGCTTCAGGCTCTGCCACTGGCGGCTGGGGTTGATCATGCCCGACTGAACGGCCTTCTCGATCATCTCGCCTCCCCCACCTGATGGAGGGAAATGGATTGGGGGGGAGAAAGAGAGAGAGAGAGGAGTCAGAAGGACTGGTAGGAAACACATGGGCATAAGGGGGAGGCAAAGACATAAATGCAGTCAGACAGACAATACATACACACAGAAGTCAACACATGAGTATGAGAATGCCCATTCAGCAAGACCAAGCGTCTTGTTTTGGGACACTCCTCGGTCTTTACTAGTACAAGGTCTCCAAATATCAGTGGGTAAATGCCCAAACATGAACTGCCATCCAAATCTACTGCTGCCAACAGACATGAGTGATGCCCCCTTCTGTCCCTGCCCACTTCGCCACCCTCTGCTACCCATGCACCCAAACAAACTAGACCTCACCGGGGTCAACACTCGAGGGAGAGAGGACGCCATCCCTACCATACCAGCGCAGCTATGTCACACTGTGTTAGGGCAGTCGCTGCCTCCTAATCCCATTTTCCATTAAAAAAATCCTCTGGTGCTCTAGAAATACAGAAATGCAAACCCCAACGCAATTTTTTTATAGAATTGTTTTTTTTCCAAAATAGTCTGCCCACTTAAATTCCGTTCAGCCTCTGCGAGCTTTGACAAGGGAGCACGAAAACGAACAAAAACGTAAGCTTCGAGTTTGTTTACTCCTCTTTTCTTGGAGGGAAAGCTGCTTTGTTACGGCAGTGTTAGTTGTAGTGGCGGGCCGTAGTAGAAATATTCCAGGCCGTTCTAGAATCCTGAGCTCCAATGTGGTATTTCGCCGGTGGAGTGCAAAGTGTGGTCGGGGTGAGGTGACACCCTCTCACTACCTGAGGCCCGGAATAGTTTGAAGGCGAGGGGGTTGTGGTTTAGCAAAATAATGGACAAAATGAACCCAGGGTCCTCAAACCAAATATATATACAAAAAAAATGACCTGGAAGCAAACTGTGACCCACCATATCAAACAGGAAATTCCTAGACGGTTGACGGTGTGACAAATAGAGCTAATGTAGCATATTTTTAAAATATAGCCAACCTCAAGAAAACCGTACTGGACCATCCTGGAGATTTGACCAAACATTCAAATCTCTCAGTTTCGTGGTGAATACTGCTCGGGGCAACGAGTCAAGTCGGCACCGACATGATAGTTACCTCGGTAACTTGTAGTTTAAGCTTACGTATGCACAATTTAGAGACGCCAATTCTAGACTAAGGTTAGCCATAGCAGTGTATTTGGCTAGCATTAACATCACAAATGTGATAGGCTTTTAAGGAGTCTGCTTATTGGAGGCTAACTGGCCACGTGCCCAGGGCACTTAGTTTGTTGACATTGAGTGAGACGGTTAATATTTGGCCTGTCCTCGTTTGGCCCTCTTCCTTGGCAGACGTTTTCATTGATCTAGCTGGCTTGTTGTGTGTGCTTGTCGGTGGGAGGGCTTTTGAAAAATAAAGTCTTCAACCTCACACTAACCTTTTCGCATTTGGCCTTTATTGGCCCGAATGCGATGCTTAGTTTCATGCTCGATGTAGACTTGGCTGTGGTGGAACAACTGCCCTCCCCTCCTTCTGGGCCAAAGCACACCTGGACAGGGGTCAGCGTACCCTGGGGCCGAATTAACACTGGAACTATAATGGTTCCCTGAGGGATGCCAAATGCAACACACAGCCATAACTCCCACTGACTGCCTAACAGTCGGGCTGAAAACAAACGCTTAAATCTGTAGAGTGATCTCTTTCCATCTCCTCCTCACTCACTCCCTTACCAGTCTATAGTATCGTCATTGTTTTCTGAATGAGACTATTGCATAACATTACAATTGAGAGCCATATCGATAGTAGGGGAGTTCGAGAGACTCATGCTTGATAGTTCTGCCCAACGTTGGTCAGTAATGCCAACCAATGGCTTTTCAAATGGGGGGGGGGGGGGGGGGGGGGGGGGGGTGCAGGCCATGGCATGACCATGGCCAACACCTGCCATCAGTCATAAAGCCTTTAAAAACATTTTTATAAGCACAAGTATAATTTCCCTGCCCCCTAAATGTCCCTTACCAATAAATTAAGCCCCCCACCCAACACACACACACACCTCTTCCCCTTTACACACACGCAAGTAACCGCATTACAGGTTCCTTATTTTTGTCCTGGGACCATCACTTCCAGGTCACGGGGTCGTGTTGCTTTTGTAATGTGAAACCAAATGGAGCAGAGAGAGTGAGAGATGTAACATAATGGTGGGGGATAATACTCACTGCCCGTAGAAGAGTCATTGTTGAAGTCCAAGGCCTCCACGATCAATGTATAGGACCTCTGGAGAGAGATAAGATAGATAAGATCGAGAGAGGTGTGAGGTAAAACAAGTCACAGCTGCATTAACTCCTTCACCCCTGGCTAATACGAGTTTACTTTTAGATTCCTTTCTGCATAGTTCCTGCTAACAGAGTTGGCTGTAGGCTACTTCTTACTTAGCCTACTGTTTGAATGGACATAAAATATTAGCAGAAATCTAAAGAATTGGGGGAGAGAAAGTACCATTTGAGGTAATAACTGTTCTTAGATCTGGCATAACATTAACGCAGTGTGTACCTTTATCAATAAAACATTTTTTTAAATTTTTTTTATAGGCACACAGTCACAGGGAATAGTGTAAATGCAGCCAAACTCCTTCCCATTTGTGAGCACAAACACACCAGAGCCGCAAGTGAGTGGGTATGGTGGCGTTTAACTCAGTCTGTCCATTGGCCGTTCTCCATATGTTGCAGATTAGCGAGAGCGCAGCAAGTAACCGCATTACAGGTCACCCCCCCTCCCCAAGGCGCCAGCAGCCCTCTGATCCGGTCGGGCTAAGCCACTCTCCCTTACAGCAACCCACCCCAAAACAAACCCACCGCTTTCCTACCCCCCCCCCCCGGATGGGGATAGATAATTCAAGGGTGGCGATAAAGAGAGCAAACCGCTGGCATTGTTTAAAAACATCCTGAGTTCCTTTCCTTTATTTTTCCCTTCCAGTGCACCGTGAGTAGTTGTGTGGAGCGACTTGAGGGCGCTGTAATAGTTAGAATAGAGATCTCTGCTGTGTGTGTGTGTGTGTGTGTGTAAAAAGGCCATTTCAGTGTGTGTATGCTTGAGTGTGTGCGTCGTGGAGATGGGGGGGGGTCCATTATTTCGGCACCTCTTTGAACCTCTGTCTCTCTTAAGGCCCCCATCGCTCTCACCGGTATCGGATAACGGACAGCGGAGAGCCGTGGAGGGCTGGGTTGAGGGAGGAGTGTGTGTGCCAGTGTGTGTATGCGTGCCTTCATTCATTTGAGACTGTTGTGTACAGTATCATGAGTTTTCATCTGGGTGCAAAATATATTGATTTGTGTGCACAAATAAATGTGCGTGCTTGCCTGAATGCAAGTGTGTGTGTGTCCATACTTGGCTCCAGTCAGAGTGCATGGGCCTCTCTCCACTCGCGACACTCACTTGCCAACATTCACACGAGCACTCCTTGTAGCACTTGTCAATGAAGCTCCAAAAATATGAGAGGGGGGAGGAAAGAGTGTGTGGTGGTGGAAACAGGGTGATGGGAGGGGGTTGGGGCGGTCGGGGCAGACAGCACTCGCTCGCTCTTTCCCCTCCCTCTCCCTTGGAGGCATGCCCGGCCTCTTGTGTGGGGCTTATGGCCTTGCCACTTTGTCCCATTTAAACAAACACGACGCTGGTTCGCTGGCACACATAGCGCTGCACAGCCTAGCAGCGGCTGCAGCTAGCTACATTGTTCCATTGAGTCACTGATCGCCATCTTATATGGATGTCAGTCTAATTACTGGTTATTACTCACAGGAAATCCAGATGATGTCAAGATTTGGGGAAAACCACCCAGCAGCTCCAGCTGTGTGTGCAGGCATTTTGCATGTGACGATTCATGATCATAACCATTGAAATGGAGACGAGCTAAAACAGTGGTAGCCAAGTCGACTCAAGTTTCTTTCAGTATCCAAAGCATGGGAATTTCACTTGGTTAGCTTCACAATTTAAAAGCACGGTCCTTAAATTTAAAAAAACAACTCCCCTCAAAACGGTCCTTTCCTCACAAATATCAGAGACTTTCAAACCATTTCCACCTCCCAAACCCATTCGGTTAGTACATGCCACCTTCCGACAGTGCCAAAGTAATGTTTACCAAAACAGTAAATAGCAGCCAGGTAAGAAACCAAAGCACACCATCCCTTCTTTCCCCGACTAGTGGTGCCTCTCCAAACATTGTCCCACTTTCTCCCCTACGTCACTCCATTCTTGCTGCAATTTGATTGAGTATTTTTGGAACGGTGCCTAACTACATGTTCTGTACCCAGTTTTGGTTGAGGACAGAGGCACGGCCCAGCGCTTTCACTAGGCTGAGATAAGTGTGGGAAAATAGTTCAAAAGCAAGTGAAACAAGCAGACAAGCCTGGGCACGTCCAGGAAGGGAGTCGGCAGGTTGAGTAAGTGCCTGTGTTTTGCAGAGCGGTAGGAGTAGGGCTCACGCAATGGTGGCCTGATTGGTCTCTACCTATAAAGGGAAACTGATATAAGGCTATTCTTTTTGGGGGAAGAAAGGATAAAATCATAGTTGCCCACATTGAATCAGACCACATTAGTGGATTTAAATCATGCTTTATTCACCTCCCTTTATCAAAGGTCAACTGATATGGGGCCAGTGTCACAGACACAGGTTAAGACTAGTCTTGGACTAAAAAGCATTCAACAGAAATTCTCCATTGAAATCCTTTTTAGGTCTTAAATCAGTGTCTAGGAAACCGGCTCATAGTGTTTTGACATTTACTAGCTTTCAATGCTTCTGAAACCTAAAATGTCCAGTATACATTGTATTTATTTTACCTTTATTTAACTAGGCAAGTCAGTTAAGAACAAATTCTTATTTACAATGACGGCCTAGGAACAGTGGGTTAACTGCCTTGTTCAGGGGCAGAACAACAGATTTGTACCTTGTCAGCTCGGGGATTTGAATTCGCAACCTTTCGGTTACTAGTCCAACGCTCTAACCACTAGGCTACGCTGACACCCCGATACATGTTGGGTGAAAATGTCCAGTTTGACATACAGACTAAAAATAAACTTCTATCTGGACGTGTTGTGTTGAATGTCCACAGATGAAATACAGAGAAGATACAAGCAGGCTGTTCTGATTACCCTCACCTCATAAGTCACTGTGTGCTTATCAGTTCTGTACTGTCGGACCTCTCTCTGCTCATCCCTCTTTCCATCTCTCCCTCTTTATTACACATTCCCCCTGCCACTCCTGAACACCCCCCCCCCCACCCCACGGTAGATGAGGCTTTTACGACAGTAAGGGAGATAGAGAGAAACAGAAAAAGAGATAGGGGAAACAGAAAAAGAGATAGGGGAAACAGAAAAAGAGATAGGGGAAACAGAGGCAGACCGATGGATTGGAGAGAGAAAAGACAGAACGAGAGAGCAGTGAGACTAAGAATAATCCTTTCGCTAAATGAACAGAGAAAAAAATACAAGCATCAACGTTGTCACTCTGGCTGAACTCCAGCCCGCTGTTTGACTGTGGGTGGGGGGGGGGTGTCTATGTCGATGTCCCGTCAGAGTCAACTATCACCACTGGCCTCTATCCTTCTCTAGGCTTTGGGGACTGCTGGCTGGCGGGTGGTGGAATAATAGGCCTACTGGCATTACGTGAGTAAGGCGACCGATGGGCAATAGGGGCCGAACTTCAAAATAATGGCAACTTCAGCACAACGGTTTAGTCTGGGAGCCACGAACGAACCGCGGCACTGCTGAGTCTACTGCTGCATCCTGTTGCTTCCCCCCCAGCCACATTATTCCCGTCCTGGCCTCCCATTATCTCCCATAATCCTCGCTGCCAGCCCGGCCGGGCCGAGGCTATTGTTCAGGCCCCCCCCCGCCCCCCCGTTAACATAAGCTGTCACTGCTTCTGTCTGGCTAGGGCCGTCGAGCCAGGGGCCGAGAGAGAGAGAGAGAGTAGAGAGCTCCTCTCTCCAAGCTCTAAAAAGAAAGAGAGAGGAGAACAGTGGCCTGTGTCACATGCGAGAGTAAAAAAAAAAAGAGGGGGAATGAAAGTTCAACAACCGCAAGTGAGATGTTGTTGGCGATACTTTTGGCCACGGCAAGAGGCTGCCATTCGAGGGCCCAATAAACAGACTGACGCACATAGTGAGGTTGTTTTGGTTCGCCCGTGCCAATTTGGGGGTCGGGGTTGAGACGTATAAAACAGACCCAGGGCCACTCTAGCCTAGCCCAAAACGTCTAGCCAAGTCTGGGGTGTATTCTTCAATAGGAACCAACAGAAGCAAACTGGCCAAAATGGGGAGGGACCTATCTAAAGTCATCCAATAAGAAACATTTTTGTTGCAACGCGTTTTCCGTTGTTAAATGTTTTGCTACAGCGTGCACTAATAAATACGCCCCTGCTTCTTCGAAGTAAGGGGACGGTGACTGCTTCATTTAACACGCCAGTTACTATAGGGTGGCAGGGTTAAAAGATGGAATGTCTTGGGTCCAGTCAAGCGCAACCGCCCAGGCCCAGGTTGACAAAAGGCGGTGGGGGAACAAGAGGCCTTTATACTGCCTGTGTTAAGGTCAGGGGCGAGGGTACACGGCCAGACCTTTGTGAATTAAGCAATGTCGACTGCCCCTATACAGTAGTGGCATAGATGCTGGCTGACTGTCCAGTTTATGGAATATTTGGGAATATTCAAGAATCTCAAAAGTGTCCACACGTGTGCCCTGTGCCACCAACTAAACAGAACAAGATGATGGCATAGTTCCAAAAGCCCCCTATTTCTAGGGATATCCTCTTTGCAATCCACCTAGAATTAAAAAAATAATAAATCACAAAAAATGGATTAAATTAAAAATAATCCAAATTCTATATGGAAATCTATACAAATCCAACATTGCCCTTCTACAACACACATCATTATTCACCCATTAGGTCTAGCCATGGAGAACACTGTAAGCAAAGGGTCTGGAGGGGGAAAAAAAGCTGGCTCCATCAACTATGCCCCCCTTGCAGGTGCACTCCTCCCTCTTGCTCCCCGTGGGAGGCCTCGTTACCTAGCAACTCCCTCAAAACATCCAATCACTTCATCCCATTGATGACCTGGCACCTCTTCATTGAATGCTGATGAGTTAAAAGCGTACAATTCATACAAAAACAGGGGTTATTGTATGACAACAAATTAAAGTGTGAAAAAAATGCCAATTCCCCATTCAATCTTTCATTACATTTCCCCCTGAGCTTGTCTTTGTGGTAATCCTGGGCGAACAAGCTTGAGTAATTAAACATGTTTCCAAATTGCTAGGTAGAAATTGGATGGGAAAGGAAGTATGCAATAGGACAATGGCTTCTTAGCGAGGTCTTTTCATAGTGATATTGGAGCATGTCTAGAAAACCATTTGGGGGCCACATCATTGTGTCCAAAACATATTTTGATGCTGCCAGGGCAACTTACCTGCATTGAAATATTGTCAGTCCACTTTAATTGTCATGTACTTAGGTCAACTATAGCCTAATCATTGAAAACAATTGCTGTGTACAACTAACCTACCTCATTCAAACTTTTTCCTCTCAATCAATTCTCAAAACGACAGTATAATCTCACACAGCCACAGAAAAAAAATGAGCTCAAAACATGGTCAAAATGGATGGCTCAAGTCCTTAAAATTGTGGCATGGTAAAAAAATAAAAAATGTACGCACACACACACACACACACACTCGAGAACGGTCAACCAGAGGAATGCGTAGAGTTCATTGAGTGAATTCTCTGCTTCCTGAGAGCGCATTGTGTGTAAACGCCGTGGCTAGATAACCCAGCTGTTTTATTGCCTATTCTTGCAGAAGCCATTGTTTGACGGTCGGCTACTGGCCGCGCTCTTTAGGAAAAGACACTGTGGAATGAATCTCGTTTAGGCAGCGCGTCACTGGTAAAATGATGCGACCCTACAGTTCTTCATAAATGATTCAACCTCTCTGGAATTGCCCATTTTGGTTTAGAATCTCGGCCTATTCCCAAGAACTGACACATCAACACTAGTGATGAGTATTCAGACAGCGCAAATTTATGGACGACCTCACCTTGACATATTCTCTGCCAATCCGATTTAACGATAATATACTGTATCTGTAAGAATAATGTAACCCCCCCCCCCCAAAAAAAAAACGTTACTGTCTTCTCGTGGACCATGCACTTGCATTGTGTAGCCTGCTAGCCTCACATGACATGCTGACATTGACATATGCAAAAGTTACTTATTTGCGTATTCCTGTCCATTAATCTAAATAGGATTTGGCTGAGCCAAAAATGTTTGTGGTTCAAGTTCTCAACAAACTCGCGCGCCCGAGAGGAAGAACATGTTACATAAACATAACTACGCAATCAACTCACCGGCCAAGCGAAGCTGAACGGTAATACAATCCTCGACTTGTCACTTCTCATGCTCCGCAAAGAAAAAGTATTCCCTCCGACCACGGGTGTAGAAGCCGTCCCGAAACTGCATGGGCCCGCCGAAGAGACCTTCAACTGGTACTCCTTTAGACACACTTTAAAATAGGTATCACACTCGTCCCTCGTGCATTTGCGATCTGCGGCATTCCGAGATCCATCGCAGCACTCGCCAGTCTGCAGTTCGCCATTCACGTTCTGCATCGATACAATTTGCAATTCGAAGTGTCCAGATGCCACAGCCACCTGTTTTGGAAAAAAAGAACAACATTACTTTGTTATTTCAATGTGTCTTGCCTTTTGATACCTTCATTTCAAACTGTCAATCAACATTTATGCAAGCTTGAACGTTTCCAACTGTAGAAGTAGCTAACTGCAACACATTTTATCAAGCTAAAGTATGTAGCTAATGTTTAAGTTAACAAGCTAATATCGACAATAGCTAATTGTGTGATTTGTAGTCACTAACTTGCAACAAACTATTGCAAAGAAATTCCCATACTGTTATTTTAGAGGTACGCGTTACTGGTTTTTATTTTGGAATTTCAAATTGATGGCGACATGAAAACATGCTCAAGTGTTCCAGTGCATCCTCCTAAATCCACAACCAGTTCTTGAAAATGTGCCTGTTGAAAACTGTAAAATTAAAGCATTACTGTATGGACAAAAGGTAAGAAGTCGGCTTGAATATCCACGTACCTTAATCCACATGCATTGCAAAAAAACATTAATAGAAAAAGCAACACAGATTGAACTCAGTCTCAAAATCATGCCTTCTGTTTGATAGTGACGTTTGCTGCGAAACTAAAAGTCCGGCCGACCTACGGCTCTATATACTCCTCCGATTTGAACATGCACGAGTGGAGAACAACACCTTTTCAAATGAGCATAGATTTCCACTGCAAAATGACCTGCCCCCTTGTCTCACTCTTTTGTCCTTTCGACTATTGTTCTTTTTCTTTATATATTTCTGATCGCCTCTGATACAACAATACCCACGAGCTAAGAAAGCGACGTCTGTGTCCGAATGACTGTCCCAGACTTTACAGCAAGTTCAGGGGAAGAGGGGGCGGGGGCAATACATGAGTCGCTGTTTAATATTCCTAAGTGGGAGAGGCCTTGAGATCGAAGCCACACCCAATGTTTAATATGCATGTCTGTCGTGCGTCGTGTATTTACTCCACAATCAACTGCGCAAGTGCCATCAAACAACGATGCTACTTTCAAATAAGTCCATAGAGCACACAGAAAAGTATTTAGCATTTGGTTCATAGTTATACATTGACGTTAACCCTCGTGCAGTGGGCCTATTGATCTTGTGTAGTGTTAACCAATCTGGTAGTAATGAGCAAGATAGTTAATTATTCTGATTTTATTGGTCAACATTTATATATTCTAATAGGGCTACTAAACCTGACCAAGATGATGCAAGGATGTGAAAACCCCTTGTTGACAAGTACATGGGATATGTCCAACAAAATTGTCTTGTTTGGCAAGGAACATGCCTGCATCCTCATACGTCTATTGCCTATTTTCAGTGAGCTGGGATCCATATGATCCACATTAATATCGTATTATGTCGCGGATACCCCTATAGTTGACCCCACTGACACGGCCATTGTGGAGCCCCATCGACAAAGAAAGCCAAGCTATATCGCCAAATCCCGAACTGACAGCTGTGTGCTATAAGGAGATTTGCTGTTGTTCTGTGGTGGTGCCACAAATTATGATTGAAAAACCAGGAGGGCACCCGTGATGGTAAGGGGAGACTTATGGCCGGGTCCACCTATTGCGGTGACTGTGAGAGCCCTTTTTCAAACGTTCCAAATTTGAGCATGAAAATAATCACATAATGGGGAGTGCACTGGAGAGCGATGGGAGGGTGGAGGGGTGTAGTAGGGGGGGTCATTGATTCTCGTATGAAATAGAGACAAAGGTGGGACAGTCTTTATTCTCACATTAGAGCAGCTGGGCTCTTCCCCCTTAAAGAGCCCCATGAATAGATTATGGCCCCTTAACTCAATAAAGACAACCCCCTTTTTTCAATAGAGATACCCCCCCCCCTTTTTGCATTGGGGAAAGTGTCGCTTGGATAACTGCGTGACATTCACCCGACGACAACAACAGAGAAGGATGGTTTAATGAGGCAAAGATAGGCCCCAAAGGTTTTCAATGGATTTAGTCGACGGTTGTGGCCAAACGACGGGCAGCCTACCTGCTGCCCGCAGGGATCAAATCTCTGCGACGGTTGTCATTTGTCCATTCACTCTGTTCTCGATCTACTTAGGGAAAGGAGACAGCATGTGCTCTATGATCCTGATGAAAGCTTTGCTTCGCTCCTGGCAAAGAAGAAAGAGAAGTAATTGGAGCAGAAGCCAGTGGTTAGGGGTTAAGCTGATATGGCGCCCACTTGGATCTGGTGTTTTTGGCCTTCCAGTGCCCCTTCAGTCTCGTCAATGTGCGAACAAAAGCATGATGACAAAATTGTATCCAACGTAAGCATGTGCTACAACCAGAAGTCTGAATATACTGTATGACCTGTCCATAGATTTTGTTTGTCCCCAGGCTTCTTTTACAAACCAGAGAATTTTGACCCATTGTCTCATATTGATGTAGACTCCCTCAGATTTTTTGGGTGCATGATGCCCGAGGACCTCAAATTCTCCCAAAAATCTGAGGGGCCACAAAGTATGTGAGGATGGTTTAGCATTTTTCAAACACCTGAAACACCTTTTTCCTACCATCTAGAGCCATAGTCATGATGCTTAATTCTATGTAAAAAATATGTTTATTTTTCTGAATATATATCTCAGCATACATCTTGAGCTGTCTGTATCCTCCTGACTAGAACCTAAATATGCTTCTCTGCATCTCTGCTAAAATCTAGGTAAAAGATTGAAAGGAATGTGAGTCTTATACATTTAGTAATTGCTTGCTTTTCTAAAGTCTACCAACATTGCCAGCAGGCATGCCAGCTAAGATTGTTTGACAAGTTAGCTACTTTAACTTCATTGGTAGCTAGTTATGAGGTTGGGAGATTGGGAACCTATCTGGGCTATCTAAAGCCAACTTCATAATATTGGCAGATGGCTAGTAGTATTACAGAGCGCTTGATGTTTTTTTGCGACCGCACTTGAAGAAACTTTAAAAGTTATTGAAAAATTCCGCATTGACTGATCTTCATGTCTTAAAGTAATAATGGACTGTCGTTTCTCTTTGCTTATTTGAGCTGTTCTTGCCATAATATGGACGTGGTCTTTTACAAAATAGGCGGAGAGCTTTACACCACTCCAGCCGACGCTTGGCATTGCGCATGGTGATCTTAGGCTTGTGTGCGGCTGCTCGGCCATGGAAACCCATTTCATAAAGCTCCCTGACATTGCTTCCAAAGACAGTTTGGAACTCGGTCGTGAGTGTTGCATCCGAGGACAGACGATTTTTACCTGCTACACGCTTCAGCACTGTGCAATCCCATTCTCTGAGCTTGTGTGGCCTAACACTTCGTGGCTGAGCCGTTGTTGCACCAAGGCATTTCCACTTCACAATAACAGCACTTACAGTTGACCGGGGCAGTTCTAGCAGGGTAGAAAGCTGATGAACTGACTTTTTAGGAATGGTGTCATCCTATGACTGTGTCCCGTTGAAAGTCACTGAGCTCTTCAGTAAGGCCATTCTACTGCCAATGTTTGTCCATAGAGATTGCATGACTGTGTGCTCAATTTTATACACCTGTAAGTTAAAATAGCCAAATCCACTAATTTGAAGAGGTGTCCACATACTTTTGTATATATATTGTAGTTAAACGTGACAAATATAAGGGGGCACGTGCCCCTGTGCCCCCAATGGGCCTGACGCCTCTGGAGGTCCCTGCTGAAAAATGGAAAAGCCTGTTTCATCAGCACACATAAAACTATGGATGCATCTCAATAGTGTAAGGTTGCTTACACTCCTCATCTCTTCTCCTTCATCTGCACTTCATCCACAATATGGAGGGTGACTTTCACGTAGTTCCTTTCATTCACCGTCCCTCAAGTTATTTCCCCTTAGTGCTGATGAAAGAAAGGAGACGAGGAAAGGAAGCCACTTCAGACTATTGAGATGCATGCAACCAGTGTGTCGCACAAGGGGGAGCGGAAGGTAGTTGTGGTTGCTTTCAGATGGCTCCATCAAGTGTGTGTGGCTTTACGAGCTGAGAGAGAAACTGAGGCAAGATGGTGTAGGAGCGATTTTTTTCTTTTTCTGAGCAGTTGTTAAACAAATTGTGTAACCCTTTGTTACCTTATTTATGTTTCCCAAGTCAAGGTTTCTCATCATTACATTGTACAAGATTGTGCAAAAATGTTTGACAGTTCCAAATATATCAACCAATAAGCTTCAGAAATGGTTTGGCCTACTTCCCACATTGCATTTATGTTATTAGCTGACACTCTTATCCAGAGCGATTTACAGGAGCAATTAGGGTTAAGTGACTTGCTCAAGGGTACATAGATAGATTTTTGACCTAGTCGGCTCAGGGATTCTAACCAGACCTTTTGGTTACTGGCCCAACACTCTTAACTGTTAGGCTACTTGCCGCCCACATCAGCACACTGATAATCCCAGACCCAGGAAATGTTTGGGTATCGCTGTTCTAATTTCATGTGCTTGTTGTCCAGTATAGAGCACGTCAGTTTGTAGTCGTAAAAAACGTAAATGACTTACCTCTGGTTTGTTCAGCCATTTCTATGGGGAAAATTAATGGGGAAGCATAAGGTTTTGGTATAAATGCCGAAAATAAGGTCTGAGGTTAACACAGGCTTAGGAGATCTTATATATTTTGTTCTATGAAGGGAAAGGGGGTAACTGTCAGTTGTACAACTGAATGCTTTCAACTGATATGTGTCTTCTGCATTTAACCCAACCCCTCTGAATCAAAGAGGTGCAGGGGGCTGCCTTAATTGACATCCATGTTTTCAGCACCCAGAGAACAGTGGGTTAACTGCCTTGCTCATGGGCAGAACCACATATGTTTTACTTGTCAGCTTGGGGAATCGATCCAGCAAACTTTCAGTTACTGGCCCAATGCACTAACCACTAGGCTACCTGCCACCCCTAGATAATATCAGTAAGTTAACATGACCTTTATGAATTATGAAGCCTTTATGTGCTTTAAATACTTCAAAATTCACAAAAAGTGAAGTTAGCTGATGATGATTATCTCATAGAACAAAATGTATAAGATCTCTTAAGACTGTGTTTACCACAGACCTTATTTTCGGCGTTTATCCAAAGACCCTACAAAAACTCCATTAATTTCCACATAGGCTTTGTCCAACGAACCATGGTGGAGTTAGTGCATACAAAATGATGCCATTACTGTTGCTCTCTATTCACCTTCCTTACCCCACGGTTCGAATTACAGCGAGGCTAAGCCCCCCCATAGCAAATCAACCCCCCCATAACAATTTAAATATCATTGTTGGCCACCTCCACAATTGTCAAAGATATCGATGTCCCCAAGCGACATACTCTCAAGAGAGGGAGCGCACCCCCAAGAGTCTATTTTTAACTATTCTCCTTACTTACACCACCCCCTAGTGGTGGTGTGTAAAGATACCTTATTGTCCATAAATTGCTAGATGGACAATATCATTGATGGGCTTTCTTCTTTTGCAAAAGACTAAAGCCTTGTTCACACTGCAGGCCTTAATGCTCAAATCAGTTTTGTCTTCAAATCCAAATCTACAAATCAGATTTGACCATTCAGACACAAGTCACATGGCCAGGAATCAGATTTCTATCTGACTTCAAACCACTAAGGTAGCTTGAAATATCAGATTCCATGTGCTTTACGGTTGCTCAGACTACAGGGAAAATAACAGATTTTAATCGGATATGCAAATAGGATTTGAGTCACTTCAAACTGCAAACGTGAACACGGCTTAAGAGTCTTACTCCCATAACTCAAGTCTCCTAATGATGACTCACTCTCTTTACAGCCACTGTCTGGCCTTTTGGTCACCTTCCTCTTTGTTTAGTCATCCCTCTATCCCACCCTTCCTTACAATCTTTAGGGTGGATTAACGAGTATTCTCTCACTGGATTTGAAAGGTCACAAATTCGCAATTGCTGACTCTTAGTATGTCTGTGTGTGTCTGGTCTTGTTTTTATGAACAGTCAATAAGAATGCGGTCCCTTTTGTCTCTTCCACTAGGCATTAGGCCTGCCAATTTTGTGATTTAGTTAGTAATCATTGCAGTGTCCCTTGAAGCAACAGAGTGGACATTTTCTAAAAATTTGATGTGAGGTGGGCCGCCACAAAGTTTTTAACTTTGTACATCAGGTCTATCATTTTCTAATTGTCTATCTCCGCTGCCCAGTGCTTTCTGTATTTTGGCCCAGTCATCCATGCTCTCTGTCTTTTTTTCCCTCTCTCTCTCTCTCTCTCTCTCTCTCTCTCTCTCTCTCTCTCTCTCTCTCTCTCTCTCTCTCTCTCTCGCTCTCTCACTCGCTCTCTCTCTCGCTCTCTCTCTCCCTCTCTCTCCTCCCTCCCTCCGTCCCCACCCCCAGACGAGACAGCGCTACGTTCTAAGACCTGAGCAGTGCGGCCGGCTCTGTGCATAGATAAATGACTGATTCTCTCTACACTAAGGTCAAACCCTTTGACTGTGTGAAAAGTTCCCACGCTTTCCCACTTCGCATCTCTGCCTATAACCTCAGTGTCATTCCCTCCCGTAGGGAGGTGGCTGCGGGTTGCGAAACGGCGGCTCCACAGGTGGGTTAATCAGCTACCATGTAGTATTCCAGCCTGCACCGCTTTAATGATTCATTCGGTTACTGGTTAGTTACTGGTTCACGAAGCCAACACACTTTCTCAAGATAGCCAGACAGATTGTCCCATTGAAAGCCAGGGGTGAGGGCTGAATGGCTGACCTCATTGGGAAATCATTGTGTAGTCTTAATGTGGTCTGTCGTCGGTACTGTAGTATGTAGGTTAAGTATCCCATGCAAGTCAAACAAATGCATTCCTCAAGTATTCATTCAAGTAGTCATGTATTCACCAGAGGGTGTGTAGTAGTAAAACAGCTTTTGATCTACTTTATTGACCATAGCAGCATATCTATAGATGATTGAAATGCTACCAATGCTTGCAGGGGGTTATGTTAGTTTAGCTAGCATTGGCATTCAGAGTATCCCCCATCTGCGTTCAATTACGTGTCATAAGTCATGTGTTTACTGACAGGGACACTGGCTGCTCATCTGGATTGACCATTAGGTACTTTGTTGGACCTACACAGGTTTAAACTCTGCCTGTCTCTGGATGAAAGGTGCCTGTTTGTGTACAGGACTTTGGGTCATTGGCCTTTTTCAGATGTTCCCTGAACATCAGTCCACTCTCAATGTGTTGATAAAAGTCACATAATTCTAATACTAGTTCAGACGTTTCTCAGAAAGGCCTACTATCAATGAATTTAGGAAACCCAGGCTTCATTTCCCTTATAAAAACAGTACTACTCTGTATTTGCAATGCTAAAATGAGACCCCAAAATGTTTCAGTTGAGATAGTGTGTTCTAAATTAATCTGGCCAGCCCTCCTTTAGAAAAAAACATTCAAGCTCTGTCTATTTTGGCAGGGCTTACTAATATGCCGCTGTTTACTGACAAATGCAGAGAGAGCCTTCGAATCTGTTTGAAAGGAATGCAATTAAAATAAGCTCCTTTGTTTTGTCAAATGAAATTGCTTGGCACGAGTACCCATCGGTAAATAGCATTCTTACGACAAAGGGTTTCCCTTTTTGGTTCACTATAGATTTATCGTATTCATTTGAGGAGTCATAGTGGGTAGCTAAAGAATGGTGCCAGGGCATCACAGGACTTCAATAATAATGAGGTGTCAACTGCCTGGCTCAATGTAACATGGAGGATTTGCAGTGCCTTGCAAAAGCATTCATCCCCCTTGACATTTTTCCTATTTTCTTGCATTACAACCTGTAATTTAAATGGATTTTTATTTGGATTTCATGTAATGGACATACACAAAATAGTCCAAATAGGTGAAGTGAAATGAAAAAAAATACTAACGGAAAAGTGGTGCGTGCATATGTATTCACCCCCTTTGCTATGAAGCCCCTAAATAAGATCTGGTGCAACAAATTACCTTCAGAAGTCACATAATTAGTTAAATAAAGTCCACCTGTGTGCAATCTAAGTGTCACATGATCTGTCACATGATCTTAGTATAAACACCTGTTCTGAAAGGCCCCAGAGTCTGCAACACCACTAAGCACGGGGCACCACGAAGACCAAGGAGCTCTCCAAACAGGTCAGGGACAAAGTTGTGGAGAAGTACAGATCAGGGATGGGTTATAAAAACATATCCGAAACTTTGAACATCCCACAGAGCACCATTAAATCCATTATTAAAAAATGGAAAGAATATGGCACCACAACAAACCTGCCAAGAGAACGGACCAGGCAAAGAGGGCATTAATCAGAGAGGCAACAAAGAGACCAAAGATAACCCTGAAGGATCTGCAAAGGTCCACAGCGGAGATTGGAGTATCTGTCCGTAGGACCACTTTAAGCCGTACACTCCACAGAGCTGGGCTTTATGGAAGAGTGTCCAGAAAAAAAGCCATTGCTTAAAGAAAGAAATAAGCAAACACATTTCGTTTTCGCCAAAAGGCATGTGGGAGACTCCTCAAACATATGGAAGAAGGTACTCTGGTCAGATGAGACTAAAATTGAGCTTTTTTTCCATCAAGGAAAACGCTATGTCTGGCGCAAACCCAACACCTCTCATCACCCCGAGAACACCACCCCTGTTTTTCATCAGAAGGGACTGGAAAACTGGTCAGAATTGAAGGAATGATGGATGGCGCTAAATACAGGGAAATTCTTGAGGGAAACCTGTTTCAGTCTTCCAGAGATTTGAGACTGGGACGGAGGTTCACCTTCCAGCAGGACAATGACCCTAAGCATACTGCTAAAGCAACACTTGAGTGGTTTAAGGGGAAACATTTAAATGTCTTGGAATGGCCTAGTCAAAGCCCAGACCTCAATCCAATTGAGAATATGTGGTATGACTTAAAGATTGCTGTACACCAGTGGAACCCATCCAACTTGAATGAGCTGGAGCAGTTTTACCTTGAAGAATGGGCAAAAATCCCAGTGGCTAGATGTGCCAAGCTTATAGAGACATAACCCAAGAGACTTGCAGCTGTAATTGCTGCAAAAGGTGGCTCTAACAAAGTATTGACTTTGGGGGGTGAATAGTTATGCACTCTCCATTTTTCAGTTTTTGTCTTATTTCTTGTGTGTTTCGCAATAAAAAATGTTTTGCATCTTCAAAGTGGTAGGCATGTTGTGTAAATCAAATGACACAACCCCCCCCCCCCCCCCCCCAAAAAAAATGTTTTTTTAAGTCCAGGTTGTAAGGCAACAAAATAGGAAAAATGTCAAGGCGGGTGAATACTTCGCAAGCCACTGTATATAAAATAATCTGTTTAATGACAACTCTTTGTATAACATAGTACTCTGGTTTCCCGGTTGTATTGGTACAGTATAAATAGAGGCAAGTATGTTTAGTGACAACACTTTTGACCAGGGCCCAAAGGGCTTTTTCAGTCACCCACGTGGGTATATGCTCCTAAAACCCAATGAGGAGATGGGAGAGGTGGGACTTGCAGTGTGCTAAGCGTCACAAATAGAACAGAGTTCTATTTTAGCGCCTTGCTACGCAGACGTGGGTGAGCAGTGTGGGTCCAATGTTTGAATAACATGTATGTGTAAATTTATTTAGCAACGCGAGCGCACGTGACACGAGTGGTGTGGTCAGCATGTTAGTGTGTGACATCAGTCCCTCTTGGTGTAGCTTGCTCATTAACAGAGGGAGCCCACAGTTTGTTTGAATGTCTGGTGACAAATGTGCCTGGGGCCATTTGAATTAGCTACAATGCCTTCATAAAGTATTCATACCCCTTAACTTATTCTACATTTTGTTTTATTACAGCCTTAATTCAAAATGGGTTAAAAAAAATATATAATTCTCGCTCATCTACACTCAATACCCCATAATGAAAAAATTAAAACATGTTTTTAGAAATGTTTGCAAATTTATTGAAAATGAAATACATAAATATCTCTTTTACATAAGTATTCACATCCCTGACTCAATACTTTGTAGAAGCACCGTTGGCAGCGATTACAGCTGTGAGTCTTTCTAAGTCACTAAGAGCTTTCCACAACTGGATTGTGCAACATTTGACCATTGTTCTTTTAAAAATTCTTCAAGCTTTGTGAAATTGGTTGTTGATCATTGCTAGACAACCATTTTCAGGTCTTGCTATAGGTTTTCAAGTAGATTTAAGTCAAAACTGTAACTCGGCCACTCAGAAACATTCACTGTCTTCTTGGTAAGAAGCTCCATTTAAGATTTGTCTTTATGTTTTAGGTTATTATCCTGCTGAAAGGTGAATTAATCTCCCAGTGTCTGGTGGAAAATGGACTGAACCAGGTTTTCCTCTAGCATTTTGCCTGTGCTTAGCTCCATTCCGTTTCTTTTTTATTCTGAAAAACTCCCCAGTCCTTAATGATTACAAGCATACCCAAAACATTGTGCAGCCACCACTATGCTTGAAAATATGTAGAGTGGTACTCAATAATGTGTTTAATCAATTTTAAATTTAGGCTGTAATTCAACAAAATGTGGAAAAAGGGGTGTGAATACTTTCTGAAGGCACTGTATGTGTCTTTGAGACAGTCTGAGGTCCTTTATCTTCTGGTGTCTGGGACACTGCCAGTCTAGAATCGAATCACCTGATATTAGATACTTTGAGACACTTGATGCACAGATTTTCTCAAATTGTTTTTTTGCATTTAAGCGCCTTGCTCTCTTGGTATGTTCAGTACTGTACTATGTATCTTTGATTTCGTCAACATGGTCAATGAGATGTATCGAAACACACAGCAGCAAGGCCTCTAGTTGGGTAGGTTACTTTATTTGTCTTGCGAAGTCTGTTTGCGAAGAGACTCATGCTGGAAAAAGTCAAGATGTTCCACTTCAAAGATTCACGCGAGGGACAAAACAAAATAGTTATTTTGGGTGCCACTGACTCACATATTGAGCCAGTTCAATTTCACTCATTGCTGATGTGCAGATGGCCGCAACGCTAGCTAGAATCCAGGTTTACTCTGTTGAAACCTAATGAGGGAATGGAAAGCGTAAGAGGCACAACACTCCTATTCTTTAAATTATCTTTGTCATGACACACCATCTATGTCATTATGCAGACCCCTTGGTTCCGAGCCAGAGGATGCATTTTCCCTCTTTTTGTGTGAAATACTGTGTGGATGCCTTATCTTTGTAAGTCTACAGAAACGGCCAGATCTGTAATAATCAGATCAGGCGTAACATGTTTCTTCTTATTATCCTGCCTTTTAAAGGATTTAAGCTAGCCTGCTGTAGACAATAAACACGAGGAAAAGATGAGCCGGAGCAGCAGAGACTTCAAAAACGGAGGCATCTGGTAACCAGAACTAAGAATCCCCAATTAAAAAAGAAAGGGGGGAATTACAGAATCCAAACGTTTCCTTTGGAACCGTTATTAACCAAATGGATGCTGTTGGATCTAATTTGGATTGTTCTTGATGTAACTGTATTCATGGTATCAACATAGGATGACATACTGTATGGAGCTTAATGTAGGGTAAATCAAATTAAATCAAATTGTATTTGTCACATGTGCCGAATACAATAGGTATAGACTTTAGTGTGAAATGCTTGCTGATGCGGAGTTAAAAAATGTTTTTTAAAAAATGAACACAAGGAATAAAATTAAATGCACAACAACATATACAGGGAGTACCAGTACCAGATCAATGTGCAGGGGTATGAGGTATTTGCGGTAGATATGTACATGAAGGCAGAGTAACTAGGCATCAGGATAGATAATAATACGAGTAAAATAAAGAACAGAGTAGCAGCAGCATATGATGAGTGTAATAGTGTGTGTGCTTTCCTCTGACAATGCCTGATTTAGAGGTCCTGGATGGCAGGGAGCTCGGACACAGGGATGTACTGGGCTGTCTGCACCCCCCTCTGTAGTGCAAATAGTCTGGGTAGCCATTTGATTAGATGTTCAGGAGTCTTATGGCTTGGCGGTAGAAGCTGTTTAGAAGCCTCTTGGACCTAGACTTGGTGCTCCAATACCGCTTGCCGTGCGATAGCAGAGAGAACAGTCTATGACTAGGGTGGCTGGAGTCTTTGACAATTTTTTGTCCTTAGTGATGTGAAGCTCTTGACCCGCTTCACTACAGCCCCGTTGATGTAATTGTATTTGTGGATGGGGGCGTGCTCTCCTCTCTTTCTCCTATAGTCCATGATCAGCTCCTTGGTCTTACTGACGTTAAGGGAGAGGTTGTTGTCCTAGCACCACTCTGCTGACCTACCTGTAGGCTGTCTCATCGCTGTCGGTGATCAGGCCTACCACAGTCGTGTCATCAGCAAACTTGATGATGGTGTGGAATTCGTGCGTGGCCATGCAGTCGTGGGTGAATAGGGAGTCAGCTTGGTGATGAGCTTGGAGGGGACTGTGGTGTTGAACGCGTCATCTGTGGATCTGTTGGGGCGGTATGCGAATTGGAGTGGGTCCAGGGTATCTGGGATGATGGTGTTGATGTGTGTCATGATCAACCTTTCAAAGCACTTCGTAATTACAGATGTGACTGCTACAGGGCGATAGTCATTTAGGAAGGTTACTTTGGAGTTCTTGGGAACAGGGACAATGGTAGTCAGCTTGAAACATATTGAGATTACATACTTGGACAAGGAGAGATTGAAAATGTGCATGAAGACACTTACCAGCTGGTCTGCGTATGCTTTGAGAACGCGCTCTAGTATTCCTTCTGGCCCAGCAGCCTTGTGAGTGTTTAAAGGTTTTACTCACATCGGCCATGGAGAGAGATCACACAGTCATCTGGAACAACATGGGCTTTCATGCAAGACAGTGTTGTATTCCTTGAAGCTAGCATAAAAGGCATTTAGCACATTTGGGAGTGGGCATCAGTGGGCATTTCACGGCTGGCTTTTCCTTTGTAATCCGTTATCGTCTGCAAGCCCTGCCGCATATGACGAGTATCGGCGGATTCCACCTTCCTTCTATTTTGTCCTTTTGCATCTTTGATGTCTCGTCCAAGGTCGTAAGCGGCCTTTAGCCAAGCGCTGAAACACTTAGGTTTTTGGTTTGGATATGTTCGTATAGTGACTGTGGGGACAACGTTGTCTATGCACTTATTGATGAAGCCTGTGACTGACGTGGTAAACTCCTCCATGCTATCGGATGAATCCCGGAACATATCCCAGTCTGTGCTAGCAAAACACTATTGTAGCCTCGCGTCTGCTTCATCAGACGCGAGCATGTCACTGCTACTTCATGTTAGAACTTTTGTTTGCTAACAGGAACCAAGAGAATAGAGGCATGGTCAGATTTGCGGATGGGAGAAAAGCGAGGGCCTTGTATGTGTTTCTGTGGTGCAGGAGATGTGTTTTCGTAATTAAAAAATAAATGTTTACCTCCCCTAATTGGAGTAAACTAATAGAATACAACACTTAGGTTTCTACTTCAAGCTTATAAATACTATATACATTTTACGGACACAGTGTATTTTAGAATAATTATCTTTTCTTTGTTTTTAATCCCATCCTCCAGCTCCACTCAACCCCTCCCATCTATCATGAACACCATCCAGTTTTGATTTCTATTTGCCATATATTTTCAATTGTGTTGTGATTCCTTTCGATTCTCATAGTTTCTACAGATTGTAAATTAAAGATTTTTTTTCTTCTAAAAGTATTATTATCATATTAATCGATTGACTATGCATTTTCAAATCACCCAGCAGTGCTATTTGCAGAGTTAGCTCCCGGTAAATGTTGCAATTCTTCAGCCATTCCTGAACCGGCGACCAAAGACAAGCTACATATGGAAAGTAGCAAAACAAATGATCTAATGAATCTGTCTTTTCCCAGCAAAATCTGCAGAGCTGGGAAGGTTTTGCCAATAGAACGGAGGGGAGTGCCGGTCGGTTTTCTCTTTGTCTCAATTTCACCAGGATGCCGGCTCGTGTACCAGGTCTACACCTGCAGCGTTATGGTAGCCCATGAAACAAAGGAATGGGGTCCGGTATGAACAAGGGAACAGTTGAGTCGGAGTTGAAGTCGAAATCAAGGTTAGTAACTATTGATCTGATGTCCAGAAGTGCTTGGCTGTCATTTGTGATAATGGTATGACATTTCTGCACAAAAATAGTAAAGATAAACTCGAAAAGGTCAATAAATAGCTACGTTGGGTTGGAACTTGTAAGATGTCGCCCTTCGTTGTCGATGTCAACTTCCTCCTACAGATGTTGGATCTTATTTGGACCCCTTTCGTCGCAGGAGGAAAATAATCCTGTAGCAGGAGGATTTGAATATCTGAAGAAATATTTAGAGACACCGCTATGGGGCTGCTTCTGTGAATTCTTCTGTGGATTATAATAAATTGACATATTATTTTTTTTTTTAGATGAATTGTTTTATTATATGTTGAAGGCAAGCAATAGACAGAATAAAGTATTGGCTTCCTCAGTACCTGTGTGGTCCAGCAGTTACAGTCACTGACCTCGGCACACATATTCCAGAGTTGGCATGGGTTTGAATCCGTTCCACTGCCCTTTGACTCATGGATGATTGTCTATTTTTGACGCATTAATTCTGCATGGTTACATGGTTAATTCCGCGTGGTTACAGGGTTCAATCAGAAACAACTCAAAGGTTAACAGTTTAGCCATTAATTCCGAGTGGCTAAGGTTAGGGCTATGGTTTGGGGAAGGGTTAAAACAAAATAATAAAAAAACAACGCGCCTTTGTCATCATTGTTCATAGTATTCTTAGTGCTTGCTAGAGCATTGTGAACTGCCTTAGCGCAGTGGTCTAAGCAGTCCGCTCTGAACCTCATGAGTTTGTTCCCAGTGCTGGGCGATATAGTGACCAGCCCGAGCCTATATTAGGTCCACAATTTAATTGCATTTATTTTAATGTTTTCAAGAAGTAAAACAAATAGTCTGATCATTTACCCATCAAAGAAAAGTGTCTCAGCACAACTAAATCGTCTTTGGATAGGCTCAAATGCATAAACATCTTGACAGCTTTACGAAATGAAATATTAAAGCCACACAATACAGGCTTTCAATCCACGCCAAAGAGCAGAACTAAATTGACAAATTATTCATAGCCTAACTATAAAACGTGAACGAGCATCCACACTGGAGGACAGTTTATCGTACTACAGTAAGTCTATATCTGTCAATCAACTGATGGCTCAACCCAGCCAGGGAAACACAAACAGTAGCCTGTTATCGGTTTTCACACCCTTCATTATGTGACAATGGATAGGCTAATGGTTAACCTACAGAATGTAGCCTATTGGAAGATAATCAAATAACAAGGGGCCTATTACAACCATCAATGGCACTAGATTATCGCCTGCTGATGTCTCATTAAACCATCAATACACGCTAAATTTACCCGCACAGGTAAACTCAATTGCAACCATTATTGGTCACCTCTAATCGGAACAATTTTGTTCTTTTTGAACAGACTAAGGGTGATTTATCTAGTTGACAAACATTCCATAGCTAACAATAGAAATCAAGTATTACCTTGTTTACCATGGCAAATCTACTGTGGCAATTTACCCAACACTTTGTATGAATGGAAACTGATGTTGGTGTAGCCTACTGACTATTATTATTTTATTATTTTCCTATTTATGTTATCCAAAAGTCTGGTATGTAATTTTTTATGAAGATCGAGGGTAAAATATCCCTGGACTGTCCATATTTGAAATGTGTAAATAAATCTAGTCAATCGGGGGGATTGAGTTGTTTGTGCCGGAAGGGCGTGGGCCGGAATCGAATCCACGCTGACACGGTAGGTCTTTTCCGTCTGTAAGCGCTGAAGGCTGCAGCCCTAACCACTAGACAGTGGCGGATTTAGGTATAGGCGACATGGGCAGCCGCCCAGTGCGGCGTCTTGCCGGGGGCCTGCACAAATTTTTTTGGAATGGTGACATTTGCTATCGCTCATTTGCACGTCACGTCAATGATATCATGTCACCGTGTGGGACTGTGGGTCAATTAACCTTGTCGGAGTGGGCGCCCTGTTTCTATTTTGTGAGCTAGGCAGGCTACTGCCTGGGAAGGTCTCCCACTCAGAAGTACGAGAATGGGAGGGGGGTGGGGGTAGGTTGACCTCAGGTCTCCCCACTGGAAGCCCAAGGTAGGGGGAGCGGGGGAATCTATCAAATAGTGCACCTCTAACTTTGTACAGTACTAATGCAATTAGTCAAATTAATCACACTAGGAAATGCTACCAAATAAACCACAATTCACTCATAATACTGTGAATATATAGTTTCACAGACATAGTTGCATTTTTTTGTGGTTTGTGCAAAATCATAAGAATAATATAAAACCATTCTGCACACCACCAAGGTGAATTGGTTTAGTCTTGAATCTTGGCTGACAGTGTTGGGGGATGGGTAATTTATTGATGCTCGATTGCCAAATCAACACAAATGTGTTTCTATTTGTCCTTGTTACTACTTTTTGATATGATGAGTCTTATTTTTTTATATATTTACAGTTAGTGCAGAATGGTGGGTTTGTTTTTTGTTGGTGGGGGGGGCGCTGAAGGGGGATTCGCCCAGGGAGCCATACAAGCCATGCCGCTAGACCACCCCAGGCCACAATTGAACAAAATGTTGACCTTAGCGTGCACTTGGCACTTGTATGTCGTAGCCTGGTGGAGACCAATATCTATCTATCTTGTGTTATTAAGCTATATAAAACAACGGTTGTTGACATGTATGGCTGCATTTGATAAATGTTTGTACATTTGAATGTTGCAGTAATAGGACCTAGGCCTAGCGTTTGAGCGAGCGAGAGAGAAGATTATTTTGATTGCACGTCCTAATCGCAATGACTTTACTGCCCCGCATGGAGAGAAAGAGAACTGCTATTTTTCAGTGCTCACGAGGCTCATTTGCAATATCATGATGCAGCAAGAAAATTATCCATGACAAAAGTGTGATCAAGTTAAGATCCGACGTCTGTAATACTTTAATGAAATGGAGCTTAATCCAGTTTGTTGAGATTCTCTTTCTTTCATGGCAGTTTCTCTCAATTGGCCTTGTCAATGTATTTCACTCAACAATCTCATGTGGATGACTGAGTCTTCCCATAATATACGCCCTGGATGTTGTGGCATGACCTAATAAGAGGTGCAATCAACTGTAAATGTCCTAAGGGTCTTTAAGGTTTGTCAATGTGAGATGGAGAGATAAAGGTAGAGAGCAATATTCTTAGCCAACATGTTGCTTCTCATTTCAAGAGTAAAGGAGGCACTCAAGAAGGGTCGTTCTCTGAACTTGGCAGATGGGTCTCTTTCCCCTACCAACTTCTCTCCTCGTCTCATGCCACTATTCCGGGTTTTCCCCCTCCATGGTCTATACGGAGAGGCATTCGGTGGCAAGTGGCCATTTTTAAAAAAAACTCAATAAGAAGGGGGAACGGGGGGGGGGTCGTGAAACAACAAGCCCCCTCTCTGTGTCTCCGAGCTGCACCGTGAAGAATCACATGATCAACCATCCACTTGTGTGGGAACCTGGTATGGCTACACATTACGGCAGCTTGCCGGCTTGGTCATTCCAGCAAAGGTGGAGAAAGGAGCAGAGTTGAGTGGCGAGAAGATGAAAAAAAATGCAGGGTTTTAATGTGACCATCGTGTTGTTGGAACCGATTCAAAGTGCGGGAGTTATCCATTGTCTTGAGCCAATAAAAGAACAGGATCAGGGAATCTCTCCCAGAAATTCTTGATAAAAGTCGCATGTGAGTGGTGGAGCATTACTAGTTCAGACTTGAATAGGGATGGTCGACCTTGTTCCATTCGTACAAACTGGAGAGCTGCATGGATAGAGGGAAAACCACCAGTGGTGTAGTGCTATGTTTTTAGGTGAGGGAGGAAATTATTATTTATTTTTTATGACATAATTTCTCAATCAACATTTGAACTGACAGATGTAGCCTATTGAATATCATTGTAGAATAGGCCTATTTATAGAATTCCAAGAAAATGTTATATTTTTAATACCCCCAAATATCAAGTTAGGCATACCTAATTTCAAAATAGGCCATCATCACTGTCAAACGTGAATGATAAGTCTTCATGTTTTACCGGTGAAATGTCCAAACTGCATCAATTGATCTCACTTTGTTTTATGGGAATATGCATTTAGATCTTCTTGAATTACTGTTTTGTGAGCGAATTAGTGTAGATGGTGTTAACAAACTACTAGCCTTACTAGTAGGCCTCTTTTTGTTTCAGTCAAAGCATATACAGTTGAAGTTGGAAGTTTACATACACTTAGGTTGGAGTCATTAAAACTCGGTTTTCAACCACTCCACAAATGTCTTGCTAACAAACTATAGTTTTGGCAAGTCGTTTACGACATCTGCTTTGTGCATGACACAAGTAATTTGTCCAACAATTGTTTACAGACAGATTATTTCACTTATAATTCACTGTATCACAATTCCAGTGGGTCAGAAGTTTACATACACTAAGTTGACTGTGCCTTTAAACATTTTGGAATATTCCAGAAAATGATGTCATGGCTTTAGAAGCTTCTGATAGGCTAATTGACATCAGTTGAGTCAATTGGAGGTGTACCTGTGGATGTATTTCAAGGCCTACCTTCAATCTCAGTGCCTCTTTGCTTGACATCATGGGAAAATCAAAAGAAATCAGCCAAGACCTCAGAATTTTTTTTTAGACCTCCACAAGTCTGGTTCATCCTTGGGGGCAATTTTCAAACGCCTGAAGGTACCACATTCATCTGTAAAAACAATAGTATGCAACTATAAATACCATGGGACCACGCAGCCGTCGTACCGCTGAGGAAGGAGACGCATTCTGTCTCCTAGAGATGAACGTACTTTGTTGCGAAAAGTGCAAATCAATCCCAGAACAGCAAAGGACCTTGTGAAGATGCTGGAGTAAACAGGTACAAAAGTATCTATATCCACAGTGAAACGAGTCCTATATCGACATAACCTGAAAGGCCGCTCAGCAAGGAAGAAGCCACTGCTCCAAAACCGCCATAAAAAAGCCAGACTACAGTTTGCAACTGCACATGGGGACAAAGAACGTACTTTTTGGAGAAATGTCCTCTGGTCTGATGAAACAAAAATATTACTGTTTGGCCATAATGACCATCGGTATGTTGGGAGGAAAAAGGGGGAGGCTTGCAAGCTGAAGAATACCATCCCAACCGTGTAGCATGGGGGTGCTTTCCTGCAGGAGGGACTGGTGCACTTCACAAAATAGATGGTATCATGAGGAAAGGAAAATTATGTCGATTTTTTTAAGGAACATCTCAAGACATCAGTCAGGAAGTTAAAGCTTGGTCGCAAATGGGTCTTCCAAATGGACAATGATCCCAAGCATACTTCCAAAGTTGTGGCAAAATGGCTTAAAAACAACAAGGTATTGGAGTGGCCATCACAAAGCCCTGACCTCAATCCTATAGAAAATTTGTGGGCAGAACTGAAGAAGCATGTGCGAGCAAGGAGGCCTTGACTCAGTTACACCAGCTCTGTCAGGAGGAATGGGCCAAAATTCACCCAATTTATTGCGGGAAGCTTGTGGGAGGCTACCCGAAACGTTTGACACAAGTTAAACAATTTTAAGGCAATGCTACCAAATACTAACTGAGTCTATGTAAACTTCTGACCCACTGGGAATGTGATGAAAGAAATAAAATCTGAAATAAATAATTCTCTGTACTATTATTCTGACATTTCACATTCTTAAAATAAAGTTCTATCTGACCTAAGACAGGGAATTTTTACTAGGATTAAATGTAAAAAAACTGAGTTTAAATGTATTTGTTTAAGGTGTATGTAAACGTCCGACTTCAACTGTATCCTGCCTATTGGCATGCGCTGTTGAGTTTTGGCACAGGATTTTTGTTGAGTATTCAGCTTCAGATAAGAAATGACTGAGGAGGTGTTTTTGGTGTATCATATTCCTTAAAAAAAAGTTTAACCTTTATTTAACTAGGCAAGTCAGTTAAGAACAAATTCTTATTTTCAAGGACGGCCTAGGAACAGTGTGTTAACTGCCTTGTTCAGGGGCAGAACGACAGATTTTTACCTCGTCAGCTCGGGGATTCGATCTTGCAACCCTTCGGTTACTAGTCCAACGCTCTAACTGCTAGGCTACCTGCCGCCCCAGATAGCCTATAGGCCTACTATGCTTCAGTATATTCTATTATACTGGGTTCTGTTAGGCTATGTAAAATACTAATGAATCATTATGTGATCTTGCGAGATATTGATTCAGTTTCGATCTAACATTAGGCCTACTAAATGAGCACCATTGTGAGAACTTATAATAAGTGGTGAGTAGGACTATTAAGCGTTGGTAACAGATCTTGATGAGGGTTATTTTAAGCAAATCGAGCGCCCTTCGAATGGTGGTGCTGAATGGACAGCACCGTAACCAAGTGGTCACATATTGTTCTGGATTCCACTGTGCAAGAGGGGGTCCGTGGAGTTTCATGAACTTCAAGGCAGACACGCAGTGAATTTGGATCCTAGAGTTCGTGAGTGGGATGATAAGGTTCATGCGGTGGATCCGTTTGTCTGCATACGCAAAAGAGGTGGGGGGTTTCTGTAAGCTAAGCACTCAGACAGTAGAATGAGTTCAAGTGCGTCATACATGAGCCCTAAGTTCATAGCAAACTGTTTTGAGGACAGCCGTTTTTGCAACCCCTGGTAGAGTTTTCTGTCTGTGGCTGTTCTTGTTACGTCAAATTTGGCTCAAAGTGGTCAAGACTCCAACCGACGGGCCTCTGCAGTCTGCACACATGTTATTTATTATTCGCTCCACCGCCAGAGAGAGAGAAGACAAGGGAGAAACCACCATTTACCTACCTAGAGGCTGCTATAATTAATTTTCATGGAATTTTTGTGGTAATTAAATATAATTTATTTAGAATTTATCAATTAATTTTCCTGAAATATTTTTTACCAGCTCTGTGTATTCTCAAATTGAAAAAAGTGAGGGGAGCGATGTTCCCCCACGCTATGGCAGCACTACATCCCTGAAAATCATATTGACCGTTTGATTGCATTTGACAAACCTAAGAGGCAGGGATGTGTGTATAGTTGAGAAACATCGAGGTACTCAAGTAAATGTATGTCAGAATTATTTGACTAGTGAAAAAGTCATGTTTCAATCATCTTGGGATGATCAGGTTTTGCTATAACCAGGTGTTTTGAGGTTGATTGTCGATAACTTTAGCTAAATATTCTCACATGTGAAGCATCGTGTCTATAAAATGTGCTTCTGGTTGTTGGAGATATTGCAAATAGGCCGACCCTGTTAGACACCGAGTCTGTCAGTTATTAATCTTGACTTCTCTATAAAGAAATACATTCCACAGACAAGTTAGAGACTGTTTAATTCAGAGCTGGCTTTACATCAGTTGTAAAAATTACACAAAAAACAGACACACACACACACACACACACACACACACACACACACACACACACACACACACACACACACACACACACACACACACACACACACACACACAAACACTTTTGTATGACTTCTATAATTAAAGACTCACAAATTATAGATCCATTTGGTGTTGGTCTAAGGAAAAAATGTTAGAGCTGGGTGCAAAATTAGAACAATTGTACTTTTCTCGTGGAACTGGCGCATGTGATTTTTCTCGAAACAAAAGTTCCTCGGGTCAAAGTGAAAATGACTCTTTGCGAACACAAATCACTCCCCTTGGCTTTCATTATTCACCCTCTAGACATAAACAAAGCAATTTTGCAACATTGTTGTTTGTTGTGTCTGCTGGCAACATTTTGTCTGGACCTCAAGTCCGCCCTCCAGTCCATCGATAATATTCGAAGGAGGAGATGTAATGCTCTGTATATTTTTGGTACAGAATTAAGTAATGCAACTGGGGAGTAGGTGGAGCAGTGGAGAAATCCATGTGCATTCATGTCTGGCCATCTGGACTGGACACACACACACACACACAGAACCACATTTGGGGTTAGGCTAACCCTCATTAGAACTAGTTCTACAGGCCCAGACCCACCTCACACCAGATCACTCCAGTCCAGATGGCTGTGGGAAAGGTTATACCTTTGAAACACAGGAAGGAGGAAAATGAACGTTTGATCTTTTTCATCTTGTAATGCGTGTTTCATCAGAACCTGCTGACTGCTATAAATCCATGTCACACAAAGCATGTCAACTCTAAGAGATACATGTCTATGTGAGTCCCAAATGGCACCCTATTCCGTATTTAGTGCACTACTTTTGACCAGGGCCCATAGGCCTCTGGTGAAAGTGCACTATATAGGGAATATGGTGCCATTTGAGATGCACCCTCTGTGTCTGTGCAGGTGGCATACATTTTATTGGGAGGAGGGCACACCCAAAATGCAATCTGATGACACACATATTCAGTATTCATTTGTGTGTTTGTATGTTATTACAAATACTTTAACTGTACGTGCTTATGTATGATCATGCACAGTATGTATGACTCACCTTTTTTCCAACGGAGCAAACTCAACAAACTAGCCTGTTCTCCTTAAAGGCTCAACCCTGTAAGTAGTAAGAAACACCACTTTCCATTTGTTTTGTCCAAGGGTGGAGTCCTAGATTTCATGTGTAATTTAAACGTCCACAGAGACAATACATTGATGTCAATGAGAAATTCACGGTAAAGTTCGAGTGACCCTCACATGTATCTTAAACAAGGACTTGTCCCTATTCCAGAGTGGGGTGTGGGTAACTCCTGTCCTAGAAGGCCACACTGTGTGCAGGTTTAGTACAGCTCAGCTCAGCACAGTTCAGCTTGTCTAAGCACAGCGTAGTGTGGCTCGGCTCAGCACAGGTCAGATCGTCATAACACAGTTCGGCTCAACCCAACACTGTTCAACTCAGCACAGTTCAGCTTTGCCCGGTTTAGCACGTTTTGTCACAGTTTAGCTTTGCCCGGTTTAGCATGTTTTGTCACAGTTTAGCTTTGCCCGGTTTAGCACGTTTTGTCACAGTTTAGCTTTGCCCGGTTTAGCATGTTTTGTCACAGCTCAGCTTTGCCTGGGTTTAGCACGTTTTGTCACAGTTTAGCTTTGCCCGGTTTAGCATGTTTTGTCACAGCTCAGCTTTGCCCGGTTTAGCACATTTTGTCACAACAGCCATCTGATTTATGCAGTCCTGCGGACAAAGAAAGGGGAGGACGAGAGGAGAAGAGAAGCAGCTAATGTCTGCTAACCCCCAACAGCTGCCTTCCCTGTCCGCTTTCCTGTCGGTTTAGCCCAACTGGACTTCAGGCAAATGGAGGGCTGAGTTGAGGAGCCAACTTCAGAAGATACACATATTCGCTCTCACGTGTTCTTTGTACACATACAAGTCCACGCGTACATACGCACACATGGGCAAATGCTTGCTTCCTGTGACATTTCAGACCTGCTAAGTGACAACCGTGGGGCTTTAAACTTCCCCACCACCCACACATTACCAAAGAATGAGTAAGTGAATTTTTGAGCAGCGCGGTATCACTCTGCTTCTCAGAGATACATGACATGTCGTAACGAAGACTACTGATTATGCAGTTGAAAGGCTGCCATTTGCTTGATAGGTTCACCCATTCACACCACCCAGCCAGACACAGATGCAGACAGACAGACTGGCTTGAATTTAGTTGCACTTGAAGCAGAGAAAGTAAACACGGGATACCACACATCACGCCCAACTTCAGAGAGAGGACAAGGGTGAAAGCGAGAGAGAAAGAGGAAGGGATGTTAGATATGACATTAATGTGTTCCTTTATTTATGCTTTGGCAATATAAGATAAGGTACTTTCATGCCAATAAAGCTAATTGAATTGAATGGAGAGAGAGAGAGAGAGATAGTGAGGGCGAAAGAAAGAGATAGAGAGTGAGGGAGAGAGAGAAAGATATAGAGAAAGAGCGTCGTTGGAGCTTATCTAAATGTTGACTTTGAGTGGCGTTTAGGAGCCAGATTAATGGGGAGAGTCCAAGTGGCCACTTTACCAGCCAATGACCCTTGGCTTGGTTGACCTCAGAGCCTTTCACATGATGTCAGCCCCAACAGACTGCCATTCTCTCGCTTTCTCTCACCACTAGGGTTGCACATTTCCGGGAACTTTTTTTTTTTTTTTTACATTGGAGTCATTCCACGTCCCTTTTGATTTGCTCAGGTGATTTGGTCAAGTATGAAATGCTAAATAGAAAAAATGTATCCTTGATTGCGATACGGGTTTGGAAACATTAGACAGAGAGTCGGGACAGTTACACGTTGGCCCTGCTGTGGTCAATTGTTCAAATGAGAACCCTATGGCTGAATGGCCTTGGGTTCTCGAGAGCTATGGTTAGGTTAGATTTAAATGATGAAGCCAATTTCAGTGACTTGGATGTAAAAGGAATAGCATTGAGACTGGTGCAAAATATATTTTTGAAACATTGTTATCTCCTGGCTGCATTTAACACATTCAGTAGCATGTTTTGCCCAAAGTAAAAAAAAATCTAAATTACAAAAACATAACATCCTTCGTGATGGTTTTAATTTTATTATAGTTTGTTTTGGAAACAACTGTGTTTTGCAACAAAAAATGATATGGTGTTGAATTCATAAGCCTAAAGATTATAATAACTTTCATAACAAATGATGATAGAATGGCATGGATGGAAGTTTACCAAGGAAACTGCGAGCAAAGAAAGTGTATTCAACATTGTAATTCACACACATCCAGTGGAATATGGACATTTCCAACGGAGGAGGCATCCTATGTTTCAGCCCAGTTTAGCCGGTGTGTGTGTGTGAGGCCTGAGGTCTGTCTCTCTGTTCAAATGGCACGGTGCTTTACTGGGGAATGTGTAATTACGCAGCAAAATGCTTTGATCCAGGTTTTTCCACCAGGCCCAAATTGTCCTCATATTGTGCAGTCCTGTGGATCCTTGGGATTCTCAGAGGGATGGAGGCTCCTTTCATGTGCACCCCTCTGGAACTCAAAGTATCCCGCCCCTGAAAACTGAGCTCCCTCTCTTTCTCTTTCTCCACCGCTCTCTCTTTCTCTCCTGCGCACTGGCACGGACGAAGGAATGTGTGTGAGAAAAAGGAGAGGAGAACGTAAGTGTGTCTGAGAAAAAGAGGGACTGAGTTGGTGAATGGGCGAGAGTGTGTGTGTGTGTGTGTGAGAGAGAGAGAGAGAGAGAGAGATGTACATAGACAAAAACAGACAGCGAGGTAAAATACAGTGCGCAGGACATCGCCTAACATGCCTGTATCAACAATGAAGTCAGCCAGCGTGTTTCATCATTATCACTCCACAGAACAGGAAAACACCCCCTGGATTGACATGTCCTTAATAACATAACACCCTTCTTCTGAGAACACTTCTCTTCTCCCCCTTTCTATCTGTTCAAACTTCACACAGTCTCTGGACTGAGTGAACAAATTGTGTGCCCTTTCGGTGTAATCTCCAAATGAGCAACAGATGCTCGGCTTATAAAATCACAAGACTCCCTTTATGATGTGCACTCTAAACTGTCGAGTCTACAGCAAATCTACAGTATGTCATGGATATTCACTTCTATTCTCAGGGACTTTGTACACGTTTACGAAAGTACAGTAAAAAACGTAGATGTAGACTGTATAGATAGGCATCTACACCACATATGCTTCTGGCTTATAAAATCACCGAGGTTCTCTGTGGGCACGATACAGCAAGTCCATGTCATGAACATGAACTTCTAATAAAGAAGTCCATTAACTTCTATTCTCTGAGACTGAGAAATGTTCAATGTTGATGCCTAGAGATATGCATCTGTAGTAGGCTTCTGACGATCAAATACCTTTTACTGCAAATTGGCAAAGATTGTGTTTCCTTTCGAGTGGGCCCTGCCAGGGCTTGAAAACCAATCAAGGGTGTGACATGCTTTATGGGAAAGATGTGCTTTTTGGCTTATTCTATGTGATCTGAGGCCAAAGGGGGAAAGAGTACCAATACTGTAATTGTATTGGTATTGTTGAGTTGGAGCTAGTTCATATAGGATTGGACACTATGTTAAAAAAGTGTTCGATATCTATTTAGCGTTAGTTACTTTGTTGAGGTGGTGTTTAGAAACCTATTAGCATTGGTTGTAGTAATATAACTAGTTACTCTGAAATGCCACAAAATGGACATTTGTCCTCTGTGTTTCCCGTATAAGCCCTAATACAATGCCGCTTGTGCGTTTCTCGAGAGCAGTTGGAGTAGCTAGACACATGCTATGCTCTTTCTCCACCCCTTCATGCTTGCAAGGCTAGCCAGCCCACACTCCACACCCTCCCCAACAACACCTCACCCAGCTCAGTCCAGACATATAGGAAACCTCAGGAGACCGCAGTGTGCAGAGAGGGTTTTAACCCCCCCCACTCCCCCCCACCCACAGACCACACCGCACCGCACCACTGTAGTCACCACTCTGGGGTTGACATGCATCTAATGCTCTGGTAGAACTGGTTCCCATTTAGATTGCCAGGTTGAGTGAGAAGAAAGCCCTCCCTCGATCCCTCCCTGCTAATGGAATCAGAAGGGTTGCCATGGCGTGCCTAGAGTGGGAGCTGTGGTCCTGTATTGAATCAGCGGTGTGGTTTCAAGCCGCAAATCTGGCAACCCTGTGATTGTTATGAGTCTATTACCCTCTCGACAGGGTTTTGTTGCCATGTTTGTGACGGACTCAATCAAATCGAATCTGTATTGCCGCATTTAGGCTGTAACTATTTTTCCATGGTGGAATAAAATCACAGAGTGGTTGTGGGTACTGTGAGATGGAAATACATGGACCCCCCACACAGGTATATGCTTCTAGTTATCATAATAGGACGTGTGTGCATGGGCAACAGTTTGTAAATGAAGTCACTGAGTACACAAACAATAAAATATAATCTTTATTGATCCATTAAACAGAGCCAACAGTAGGGTGTAAGGTTACATGACAAAATCTGGTGCGCACTTTATAAATCATGATATTTTGATCAACTGTGAATTAACTTGAAATTATTTTAGCACAAATGTCTTCCATAATATGTTGTGAATAACGTGTGTAAATGTCAATGTTGTCTGATAAACCGTTGGTGAGCATGTCTGTGATATGTGGGCGCTCCCTCAATCAGTGGGGCTAGAGCGGTTTGATGCTTCTGACAACCACTTTTCGAGCTCCTGAAAATACTGCTTTCACATTCATCCATTTCGGGAGGTTTGATCTTGTCCAATCATAAACAAGTTGAGTACCAACTCAAAGTATACAAGTTGACTGACGTCTGGAAGGAGTGAGAAGGTAAGCAAGCTTTCATCTACACTGTTTAACCATATACATTTGAAGAAACACTAAAACACATATGTTTAGCTAGCTAGCCACCGTTCACTAACAGGAGAGAGTGGGGCTTTCTTCTTGGCTACGGAGGAGATGTTCTCTCAATGCGCTCTCGATTTGGTGAAACTAAAATAAACTTTAATGCATTTAAACCTCAGGATCTTAGGAATAATTTGATATGTAGCAATTGAGACTGCATTTAGAATTGCAGATGCAACCAGAGATTAACCATGGAGGTGACAAGCTGCTTTAGCAAGTCTGCTAGCTAGCTAGCTAGGTAGGTAGTTGAGGGGGAGAGAGAGAAACATTGCTTGGCGCCTGTCTCTCTCTCTCTCTCTCTCTCTCTCTCTCTCGCTCACACACTGCTTTCGTTTGTTTGATATTAATTGGCTTTTATTCTTCCCATGTTTAACAAGTATCTTGCTCGTCTGAGTGACCTCTTCTACTCCTCTGACCAATTTGTCTGTATAATGTTAGTATACACAACACACACACACACACACACACTGACAGTAGTCTAAGTCTATGTGGGGCGGTGTAAAAGGTTAGACAGATGTCCAGTTAATGTGTTAGCCCATGATCATTATGCTCAGAGCATAAACTCTCAACACCGTCTACATTTGAACCATCAAATGTCATCTCTCTCTCTCTCACACTTTATTGGTTGTTGTGGGACATTACAGATGCTCATGTTTTGTTATATTCTCCCAATGTTTAACAGATATCTTGCCTGTCCGGATGGCCTCTTCTACCCCTCTTCTGGCCAATTAGTCTGTATATAAATGTAAGTGCACACAAACGGTTTATTGGTTGTGGGAAACGTACAGATGCTCATTCTGTTTTTGTTTGATATTAATAGGCCTGTATTCTTTGCATGTTCCTAATGAACTTTGGAACATAAGATACGCGCCTACTGTATTGACATCAACCTATAAGGATAGTTTTATTTTTGTTGCTAATAAATGTGCATAAGACCCAACAAATAATCTGTTTGGAAAGCGGTTTGATGTGCACGCATCTATGAACACTTGCAATCTCACCTTTGCTAGAACAGCTATCAGGAAGGTTAGCCGCCGCTGCCTACACTTACACACTTGCACACACACACACACACACACACACACACACACACACACACACACACACACACACACACACACACACACACACACACACACACTGTGGGAGGGGTAAAGGTTTGGTGAGTCTAGTATAAAAGGTCTGGTAGAGATCTGGTAGATGTGAATGGAAATTTCCCCATTGAAAGTCTATGGCCATTGGAATGCGTTGAATTGTATGCTAAAAAGTAGAAATGGTATATATAAATATTTTCTTAGGTAAAGTAGTCTGAAGCAGTTTTTAATGTCATTTGGTGTCTCTAGGTCAAAAAAACAACTTAGATGGGGAATAAAATTATTTGTAAATGACTGTCAATGATTTATTGCGTACAACATGAATGTTGTGCATAAATGTATGGCTAATTTGCATATGTAAAGTATCAGTAAAAAGTTTGGACACCTACTTATTCAAGGGTTTTTCTTTTCTTTTTACTATTTTCTACATTGTAAAATAATAGTGAAGGCATCAAAACTATGAAATAACACATATGGAATCATGGAGTAAACAAAATATTTTTAAACAAATCAAAATATATTTTACATTTGAGATTCTTCAATAACCACCCTTTGCCTTGATGACAGCTTGCACACCTTTAGCAACCAGCAACCAGCTTCATGAGGTAGTCACCTGGAATGCATTTCAATTAACAGGTGCGCCTTGTGGCATTTCTTTCCTTCTTAATGCGTTTGAGCCAATCAGTTGTGTTGTGACAAGTTAGGGGTGGTATACAGAAGATAGCCCTATTTAGTAAAAGACCAAGATCATATTATGGCAAGAACAGCTCAAATAAGCAAAGAGAAATGACGGTCCATCATTACTTTAAGACATTATGTCAGTCAATGCGGACAATTTGAACGTTTCTTCAAGCGCAATCGCAAAAATCATCAAGTGCTATGATGAAACTGGCTCTCATGAGGACCGCCACAGGAAAGGAAGACCCAGAGTTACCTCTGCTGCAGAGGATAAATTCATTAGAGTTGATTGCACCTCAGATTGCAGCCCAAATAAATGCTTCAGGGAATTCAAGTAAGAAACACATCTCAACATCAACTGTTCAGAGGAGACTGCGTGAATCAAGCCTTCATGGTCAAATTGTTGCAAAGAAACCACTACTAAAGGACACCAATAAGAAGAAGTGACTTGCTTGTGCCAAGAAACATGAGCAATGGACATTAGACCGGTAGAAATCTGTCCTTTGGTCTAATGAGTCCAAATTTGAGATTTTTGTTTCTAACCCTCGTGCCTTTGTGAGACGCAGAGTAGGTGAACGGATGATCTCCACATGTGTAGTTTCCACTGTGAAGCATGGAGGAGGAGGTGTGATGATGAGGGGGTGCTTTGCTGGTGACACTGTCAGTGATTTATTAGAATTCAAGGCACACTTAACCAGCATGGCTACCACAGCATTCTGCAGCGATACGCCATCCCATCTGGTTTGGGCTTAGTGGGACTATCATTTGTTTTTCAACAGGACAATGACCGGACCTGTGTCATATTGTTGCCATTTTTGGAAAAGGCTTTGCCATTTACATGTGCGTTATCTCCCGCGACCTTTTGACCCAGAATTTGGACACACAAATTGTAATATCTCAGCAATGGTAAGGCCTATAGACATGAAACAACATGCACTGTACTAATGGGAGTATGTTGTATCATCAGTTCAGCTCTGAAAGCAATGTTGATTTTACCCCCCAACACCTTAACAGTCATTTTTGCTGTCACAGTACATACTGTACAAACGTACAGTAGCTATGGCTGGTTTGACGTCAGTACTTTTACCTTTTAGTTTGTATCATGCCTAATCTCTCTTTTCTAGAAGTCCAGCAGCATTCTGTGTAGGCTCCTAAAAGTAAAAAGTTGAAAAACATGGACATAACTTTTTCTTGGCTCCTATATGCTCTTTCTGTCTTTGTTTCTCTCTTTCCCCCTTTTGAGACAGCAGCAGTCATAACTGCTTTTCATTGACATCATCAATTCTCATCGCCCTGTGCTAAAACTCCCATCTTTAGTAATCCACCCGGGAAGTGTGTGTGTTCTTTATGTTTGTGTGTGTGTCTGTGTCTGTGTGCACATGCATGTCTGTGTGCGTGTGTCGGTGCTTGTGTGCATGTACGGTATAGATGTGTGTTCTGTATACGCTGGCAAGGACCCGAGGCAGAGACATTTCCATTGTTTTTGAAACAGGCCAGTACGGAGCATTTGCTTTCATTAACTATCAAAGGGCCCTCTGCGGCTGCAGTGGGACTCCCCGCCTTTTCTCTTTTTCTTGGAGGACGCTCTGAGCCCTTCTATCTCAACGGTATGCAACATGGCTCCCTGTCCAACATCCAAGTCCTGTGTGTGTGTGTGTGTGTGTGTGTGTGTGTGTGTGTGTGTGTGTGTGTGTGTGTGTGTGTGTGTGTGTGTGTGTGTGTGTGTGTGTGTGTGCAACATGGCTCTCCATCCAACATCCAAGCCCTGTGTGTGTGTGTGTGTGTGTGTGTGTGTGTGTGTGTGTTCTCGTGCATGGCAGTATGTGTGTGGTAGAGTGTGTGCATGTGTGACAGTGTGTGTGGCACTGTGTGTGTGGCAGTGTAGTATGTGGCTCCCCATCGAAGCCGTGTGTGTGTCTATGTACTGATGTCATAGGCTGGGCTAGAACAGGGATTAATAAGAGCTCTGTTTTTCCTTTCCGTCGTTGTCTCTTCTCAAGGCTGAAGCCACATCCAACATCCAAAACATTTCAAAGAACACAGTTTTAGTGGGTGTCATATTTCCTGTTTTGTTTTAACACAGAAACGATGGAATTCAAATTTACTGAGTGAGGCGTGTAAGTTTATGATGGATTTTCATTATGTTTTGGCTAATTGTGATATTCTAAAATATACAATTTATATTGGTATCTATTCATAGAATATACAGTTAAATGCCAAAATAAAGGAAACACCAACATAAAGTGTCGGGCCACCTCGAGCCGCCAGAAAAGCTTCAATGCGCCTTGACATGGATTCTACAAGTGTCTGGAAGTCTATTGGAGGGATGCGACACCATTCTTCCACGAGAAATTCCATCATTTGGAGTTTTGTTGATGGCGATGGAAAACATTGTCTTAGGCGCCACTCCAGAATCTCCCATAAGTGTTCAATTGGGTTGAGATCTGGTGACTGAGATGCACGCACACGTGCATACACACACACACACACACACACACACACACACACACACACACACACACACACACACACACACACACACACACACACACACACACACACTTCTGGTACCCACAAGGATAGTTTAACAAAAACACACACACACAAACATACACCCACCCTTTAAACACCCTAATGCTCCTTTGAGACCCCAATTTCAAAGTCACTGAGTTCTCTTCTTCATACCATGGTAGCCAAAATAATGGGTAACTAGGCATTTTTTCACATTTTAACTAGGGTACTACACCTGTGTGGAAGCACCTGCTTTCAACTTTGTATCCCTCATTAACTCAAGTGTTTCCTTTATTTTGGCAGTTACCTGTATATCACAATGATGATAGTCTTCATGTATTTATGCTGTGTAGGAAGGTGTTGTTACACCATATGACAGAATGTCACACAATGACAACGCTTGAACACTGAGCGGTGGCTCAATGACATACTGTACCATTCTGTCTTAAAACTTCAACCAAAATCCCCGCCAATGAACATGGTCTTGGAAAAGTTGTCCATTTTGAAGGGAGTTCCACACCCCTGAAAACCCTCCAACAAAAACCTCCTGGCTATATTAGAACTTCCAAAACATGATTCACAGCACAGTATTCTACATGGAATACAACGGCATGATCTATGCATTATGTCATGTATATGAAGTCTTTACGTTCTGTCTATAGACTGTTTAGTCTATTGATTAAAGGTTTCGCCGAGTTCTACTTCATCCAACGATCCAACTCCTCGTGTGGCTTAACACGGTTTATTTCTAGCCCGCTTACTGATTAGTTCTCTAATTGGTGATTTTACGACTCCACATCTTGATTAAATTTGCTGTTTGCGACACCGCAGACAAGACAAGAGGGGATATTGGGCAGACATTCTCTGACATCCCCTTTTCCAGCCTATTTCAAACACTAATCGAAGGAGATTGCTCGATGCTTTGTACCAAACACTCCCTCAGGAAGAAAAAAAACGTATTACAAGCTAAAGAGGCTGGGACAGTAGCCAGGAGGGAGAAGGGGGTCTGGCGGGATGCCCGATTAAAACCATAGTCTTTCTCCCATCCTTCAACCCCCACAGACCCCCTAAGACTCCCTCGGACAGCACCGAAAATAATCCTCCCCCCTTCTTGCGCTCTGAATTTATATAGTCCCTTAAAGAGGGACAATAACAAACCGCGGTGACAGCGTGTTGGGACGGAGCCCGGGATCATACTGTTGGAACAGGATCATAATATTGGAACGCGGTTCCCCAAGAGAGGAGAATAGAGGCATTGTCTGTTCGGATCCCGACTGACTATCAATGATGCATAAGGATGGATGGGTGATTACACAGGCACATATGCACGTACTCGCACACACAAAGCCACACACAGACACACATGCACACACACAGACACACATGCACACAAACACAGATCCCCCCCCACCCCCAAAGAAACCTTTGCAGTGGTTTTAGTAAAAGTAGTTGATGCAAACTAGCCACTTAAGAAATGCACTCATTAAAAATAACCTCTGTGATCTCCATCTTGCTAGCAATTTTTTTTGTGTTTTATTCAAGTGGGGAAGCTAGTCACGTCAGCAGAGACGTAGTTTGTCTATGCCAAACTGACATTCTATTACGTACAGGTGCTGTTAAGCTGGAGCATTTGAAAATTGTGGGGGGAAACCCGGATGTCTACAGGGACTACATCTGTAGCCTTTATGCATTTATAAAGGCTGTGAAAATGATCCGAGAGCTGTTATGAATGCTTATCATAACTTGAATAATACACTATGGGGTGATAATTGACAAAGACTAAAAGTCTTTCATCATTATTTTCTAAGGTGTGACCAGCTAATATCATCCATAATGTCTCATTATTATAGTCTAAAGCCCTCGAACTCAACTCTGGACCTCAAAGCCAGTTCCCCTGCATTTGTTCATTGTTCCTCTGTAATCAGGGACAAATTTAGACCTCGACACCAGGTGTGTGCAATTACTTATCAGGTAGAACCAGCAGGCTTCGTACCTCTTAGGGTAAGAGTTGAATACCCCTGGTCTAAAGGAAACTCTCAGCAGCAGTGTTACAATACCTTTTGTGCATGACCTCGTTTCATCTTGCTTTACATTGTTACGCTTTATGAAGGGTACCTTATTGTAAAGTATTACCCATTATTTGTAAAGGGCAAGGATGGGTGGGGGTGGAATGGAGGAAGCATTTTGCATTCCTGTGTAACGAGTCTTCTTGGGAAATGTCACCACCCATCAGGGGACACTAGTGTCGTCCCCGATATATAATGGGAGCATGTCCTGGCCTGCTCATAACGTTCTGTGACCCTTGGAATTCTGGGATTCTGGAGGATTATGCACAGCTGGCTGAGGTAGGAGGGTCTTTCAAACAAGGCATCAGTGCGAAGGTGAAGAGAGAGGACCTACTCCACCTGCCATCAAGCTCTTTCTTCTCTCACGCAAACACACACACACACTCGCACACAAACTGTCTCTCACAGACCCACTAACCCACACACTAACTAACCTTCGGCAAACAAAAAAGTCATCCATATTGATAGACCGCCAGATCCATCTGTCTCTCTCCGTATAGACGGACCCCAGAGAGAGAGAGAGTGTTCCGATTGGCAGATTTCATATGGGTACGTCCCAAATGGCACCCTATTTCCCATATAGTGCTTTACATTTTACCAGGGCCCATAAGGGCTCTAGTCAAAAGTAGTGCACTACATAGGGAAAAGGGTGCCATTTGGGATGCAAACATGGACTCAGCTGCTGCTGGTGTTCCCATCCCCTCCCTCATTCTATCCCTCCAGCCTTCAAACCAATCTGGCCACTGCCGGCCACTGGGAATAACACATTAGACTGTCAATAAAATCCCCATTTCATTCATCGGCAGTTATTGTCTCTGCTATTCCCTTGAGCCAGAGGTGCTGCTGGTGGTGTGAGCATCGATGGTGTAGGGTAATGTTGCCCCTAGATGCTGATCCTGGGTCAGTTTTGCATTTTCCCCACTAGTAAGGTTATGATTGGGGTAGGGGAAGCTAGAGATCCTAGATCTGTACTTAGCGGCATCGATTGTGTTTCATTAACAGTATATAGCCTGAAGGGGATTTGTTAGTAGAGGGATCCAAGACTATGTTTTGGAGACCACTGTCTAAAAACACATCAGTGTTTGTCATTTTATATTCCCTTTGCTGTACCTCAGATACTTTCTATTTGAGATTGTTTGAGTAATGTATTTACGCAGTTGTTGTAGTGATAATTGTACAAAGTGTGTGTGTGTGCATGCGTGGTTGTTTGTTTGTCTCAGTGTGTGTGTGTTTGTGTGTGCTTGTTTTCCTGTATGCCCGTGTGTGTGTGCACATGCGTGGATGTATGTCAGCCTCTTTGTCTCTTCTCTCTCAGGGCATTAGACAGATGTTATCATAGCTTCTGCCCGTTCCCCTTTTCCCTCCCCCCACCAAGACAGTGTCATTTTAGAGCACAGCCCGTAAAACGAGGCAGCTGAAGTTTACGGTCTTCAAATGATGCCCTTGAGGAAACAATCGGAAGGCATAATGTACGCTCAACTTCAAAGACCACCAGCAGTACTAACTATGTAATTACAAAGCACTACTGCTTTTAAAGGAATGACGCTTGATCGCCCACTGATATCTTATGGCAAATGAAGGGAGAGTTAGAGAGTTGAGACAGTGTTTAAAAAATCCTGCTGACCTGGCTCTTTTGTAGTTTTTGTAGTTTTTTGGACATATATTTTGTTGACTTTCTGTGTGTGTGTGTGTGTGTGTGTGTGTGTGTGTGTGTGTGTGCGTGCGTGCATACATTTGTGTGGCAACCAACGATGATGGGGTTGCAGTTCTTGGTGTGTGTGTGTACATTCATAAATGTCTTTATGTGTGTGCATTGGGTATCTGTGTTTACTTGTGTGTTCTTCATCTGCAAGTCATAGAAAGCACTCTGGGGAACAAATGTGGGAGGCACCATGAGGGAAAGATAGAGGAGGGAGGATAGTCAAATCACACACAGTAAAAGGAAAGGAGAGAGACAGCGAGACGGTTCAGAGAGGAGACTTCAGGTTTGCCAGAGTAAAGAAAAGGAAACCTCCCTAATTGAACTCAAGTGTGTTTATGAGCCAGTTGGCGTCTACAATCCAAAGAAAATGTTCTGAACCGTTTCAACCATGGAGAACAAAAAAGGGAAAAGGAATGGAGGAAACATACAGAAATGATTAGAAAATACTTAAACGACGATTGTTTCTGGGCAGTCCCAGTCGCAGATTAGATTGATATAGAGAAAGAATGAGGGAGAAAGAAAAAAAAGAGACAGAGAAGTTGTCTGATGATGGTATACAATGTGGGTTGCTATGGAAACCCCCGGCTCCAGTCTTGAAGGGCGCATTTGAGTCTGAAACGCGAGCCCTTGAGCTCTACACGATGATGTCATCAGAGAGAATGTCAATGGGAGTGGAATACTCCTCTTTTTAACATCCAAGGGGCATGTGAAAAGCACTCAGTCCTCTCCACTCTGGTAATGCATTACCATTTGTCATAATTATGACAATGCAAAGCAAGTTATATTTTCAAATGAAAATCGAATTCCTCAACACATGGAATTAAATTATACAAACATTTAATTCACGGGTGGAAAAGATGAGTCAAATGGTGTTCAAAGGTTAGTCACTGTTTTATGAACATGAACCAGAGGGGATGGTCTTCAGAAAACTCCAGTGTTTGTTACTGCCCCTTTGGTGATGGTGTAACAAAGCGAGTTCTGTATCGGTCTTCCCGACCTGGGACGCAAACCCAGGAAGATCTGCACAAGAACACATCGTCACTCAAAGTCAGTTGTGCTCACTGACAGACCAAGAGGCTAACCTGTCACTCCCTGAGGGAAGTTTGGCTTTAGATCTCAGGTTAGGAAGACTTCACGATAGCTACTAGTGCAGCGGAGGTGATTTAGAATCCCACTCTTGTGATGAGAGAGCCCTGTCTGAGCTGTTGTTCTTTTGGTTAAAATGGTTGGCTGGCAAATGGGAGGGGTCGATTCCCATCAGAACAAAGTAGCGCAAACAGCTCAACTGCTACAGAGGGAGGTTTTACCCTTTTCGTACATAGGATGCCGCTATAGTAACGGGTCGATAGCGACTAATGATAACCTTTCAGACAATAAAAGAAAATGACGCATCAGAAGCGTCTACTTTTTCAGACAGTAGAATTCTGCTCCGGCATAGAATGTTCGGTATTGTTTCCCTGACAACAAGAAATGTTGCTGATTGATGTGTTGTTTTTCTGCAGTTTTTTATGTAGATAGATGTGTTTGATGTGTTTTCTTTCGAATAAATGTATTGTATGTAAGTCATTGTATTTAACAAACTTAAAAGTACCTTTCTTAGGAGCGAGTGGTCTGTGCGCAGGCAGGCTGTGCGCAGGCAGCTCGAGATCATTTGATTGACAGTTCTGGTTGCCTAGTGATGGAGGTTAGTCCCGCTTCATAAGCGTCATTCCTTTACAGACAAGTTAAAAGCCCGTTCAGTGGCGCATCTAAACTATCTCCATTTAAAAAGCCGTATTGTACCTTTTCAGACAAACAAACATGCCGTAGCGCTTCTAAAGCACAGCATTCCATATGTCTAAATGGGGTATTAGTCATAGCATCAATATCTTCTGGGTTTAAGTGCTTCTTTTAACATCTGGCCTGGAGCCTGTATTGTCTCTGATCTCCCCGTGGGCATTGTCACTTGATCCTAATGACAAGATCTGCATTCAGACCACAACTGTCCCCAAAGGCTGGAGGCTGGGGAGCCAACTGTGATGTCATTCTTCCGAAAAGGGAACAAGGCAATTCAGGATTCCTCCGTGTCAAAGGTCACCATTGTCTTGTCATGAATTACCACCCCTGGAGATTTGCATTATTAACTAGCAGAGTTCGTCAAGGTATCCTGTTACTCAATCTGTCGAAAGATGGAGAAGTGTGATTACCACCAAACACATGGGAAAGTGTGAACTGGCAACTGGAGAAAGAACAATGTGGACAATGCCAGCCCAGTACAGTCTCGTGGTCCATATGATAGTGTGACAAGGATCATAGTATGTCTACGCCACAAATGGGATACGTTTCTCAAGAACTGTCAATCAGTGATCTATTCATCACGTTAGCAGCGCAACAATTCAGAGCGGAAGGGAGCATCCATTGGGTTAGCTACATCATCAGTCACTCAATGAATATCTGCAAGAATTCTGCCCATATGTTCAGGTAATCTGCTTTCTTTCTGTAATGAATGAAACCAACTTGCTAAAGTAGGACTTCTGACCCGAAAAACAGAGACTCCAAAATCATCTGAATCTTCATCATTCACATTTCCGTGTCAGCATCTCTTCTCTATTCTCATAGTGCATTCCAAGACAATGGCGAGAAATCCAAAACAAAGATAATCAAGTAATTTCTGCATAGATACATGGATATACCCACACTATCATTTTCAATGTTCTGAGTGTAACCACGTTGGGTTAGTGGCCGGATGTTTTCTACCAGACTATAGAGGAAATCCCATCAAGAGGCTTTGCCATCAGTGTCCCTCTATGCAGGATTGCGTGTGTGCCCATACAGTTCAAGCATCCAAATTTCACAATGAAACTCAAATCCTACAATTACTTGTGCTCTTTGCTTGGTGTAATCATAATCATGTTTATTCCTCCCGGTTTGTCTTCTTGTCTTGTCTCTTGGAAAGTTTTCTATGAGGAAAGTGGAGCTAGCGGAGGAGTGCTATATACTGAGGCGGGTTGATAGTGGATGTATAGTGGACTGCTGTGCAACAATTTATTGGGACTAGTAACAGTGTGCACTTAACAGGAGCATGGATTTGTTGCGGGCAACTAGGAGGGTAACCAGGCCAGCACAGTACAGCTAGGTGTGAATGAGGATGAATTGGAGCTGACTGACAGGACGGCGAGGAAGTTCATACCTGTGGCTTTCAGAAGGTGGCCATTTTGTCTCCTGGGGTGAAAGTGGCAGTTATAACGCAGGCCACAGTTTTGGGCCTTGAGATTATAACATTTTGAGTTTTATTGGCCGGCTGCATCTCTCGTACGGCCTCTTTTTGAATTTCAGTGGTTCCTAATTTTGTTGTCTTTTTTGACATCCTGGAAATTGGCAAGAAAAACATCAGGACACACTTACAGTCAAAGTAAGAGATTGGTTAAGTTTAGTATACCGTATACAAACTGGAGAGACTCCAGCACACGGCATATTTGGATAGTTGAACTTTTGTTCTCGAAAAGCCAATGTTTCGGTTGATAACAAATAGCTAGCTAAGAAATACAGGAGCGTCGGCTACAACAATCACATCAATTCAGTCAGCTGCTATTAGCTATTTATAAGTTTAGGGTTCAAGTTTAGGGGTACGGTTGCAGTTAACGTGAGGGGAAGTCATTAAAACTGGCAATCATGTTTAGGCACCAAATCACAACCAATCTCAACCTATGACCCCTCAATCCTTCCTTTCCCAACAACAACTGAAGAGCAACAATATCATTTTCTTTCAAAACAATCTAAGTAATACCTTGCCAGGAACATTTTATTTTTTCTTAAATTGCTTTTGTTATGCTTAAATATTATAGCGCAGACACGGTCATGGTTGTTAACATGAAACACAATTCCATACACACTATTTCCCCTTCTGCGGCTAAAGTATTGTGTTAGGTGAAATCACAGTTTGGAATTCTGTACAGCTAAAGTCACAATCTTAGGACTCATATAGTCAGTCTTTTAGGAGCTTTTGGCTGGACAGACTCACTCTCACCTCAGCTGAAATGCATGCCAAGGGTCTCCTCGAGATAAGCACGGTTCTTTTTTCTTCCTGAAATGGGATGGAGCTGGAAACTGTCTCATAGACCAGAGAATAAGACTTATGTGCATCCCAAATGGCACCTTATTCCCTATAAAGTGTACTACTAGTAGTAGTGCACTATATAGTGATTAGGGTGCCATTTGGGATGAATCCTGAAGCCATAAAAGCATTTGATGAATGAGCTGAGCATATTGTGGCCTCTCCCTGGCATGCCTTATCGTATTGTTTGGCTTACTGGACCGAGGTCCAGAACATTTAATGGTCATTTTAACTGACCGTATACACACTGGAGAGACTCCAGCACACCGCATATTTGACAAAAAAAATCTCGAAAAGCCAATGTTTCGGTTGATAACCATCATCAAAGCTTGCCATATACAAGGTTAGCATATGTATTTGTAGCTTGCATACCTTTACAGTAAGTACATTGTGCTCACTGATGTAAGGTAAAAGCAGCCTCGTGTGAGATGTATTCCATTGAGTAAACAATACAGGTATAGATGTAGAACAGATATAGATTTTAACCAACTAACTCAAGAAAACTCATACACCCAACATATAACACACATGTTGACCCTCACTCAAAAACACAGATAACACCCAACTTATACACACTTGGTTCTAATAGCAGCTGACTGAATTGGTGTGATTGTTGTCGCTGACGCTCCTGTATTTCTTAGCTAGCTATTTGTTGAAAATGTATACGGCAAGACACGGTTCTTACTTCTACTCCCATGCCAGATTCCTAGCAATGTGACCTTATAAGTTGCTCTCTGTAGCCTAACACATATTTCAATGGCCTAGCCGCTTTTCAATGGTGGTTTCAGCAGTCTGTCCACATGAGAGCAATTTGGGGCTGTGTGACCGAACCACAGGCATATATTTATACATGCGGTTTGGTATGCCACGAAAAAAGAAAAAAAATCTCATGGTACATAAATGAATACTGTGAAAATACTGTCTCGGCTCTAAACATCAGCATAACAATGTGGGAGACTTGCGGGACCTGTGTGTGAAGCATGGTAATTATTAACACATTAATAGCACATTAATGAACTGCATGGACTTGATTCCACACCACAAATTTGAATGTATGTACCGAAAGGGAATGTTTGGTTTCAACAAGCGGTTCGTCTGGCACTGAATGTGCAATAGTGCCAACACCTTGGGACTGGCACGAATGTGTGTATCAGATTTAGGGCATGCATATATAGAGAGTTAATGGATAGGTTGTGTATTTGAATTGGGACTGGTTAATTACTCCATTACACAGAAACAGAGTTGGTGCTTATTCAATGTGCGGTTATCAGGAATCAACTCTTACCTTTGTGGACTGAATGGCATGAAATGTGTTTATAAAATGCCATGTTTTGCCAAGAGAGATCTCACTGTGAAATGAGTACTGTGAAAATTATTTGTAGTTTTCTAATCTCCTCGGGCTGAATGGGGTGAGTGTGTGCAAATCCTAGAAAAGCCTCTGGGACTGTAGCATGAATAATTCTAAAATCTTATTTCACTCATCCTTATAAAGGAGATCTTGTTGATATAATAAGTATCTCTTTAATAACAAGTGAGACCTTTCCCAAGAAGGCAGCAATCAAATACTAATTCAAAATCATACAAATGATGACATGAATGATGCCACCTAGACGAAAACAACAAAACAACAAAACAAAAAAGGTTGTTTTGTCTGTCTAAAGGGTTAACCGAAGGTCAGTGCAGCCCTTCACACCCTCTGGCGTTCCCAGCCATGCTGCTGCACCTGTGGGTTCAATGGGATTCCTGGGACATCGTAAAAAAGGGACAGAGCACACACGGCTCTTGATCCCATGCCCCGCAGGTACAGCAGGCTTGTTAGCCGGCATAGACCTCCAGTGTATTTTATATACTGTAGTCGGGGGTTTTAAGCCTAGTCATTATGTAGACAGGAAGGAAGCATGTTTCTCATTAGGGCGATATGTTACTGGGAGAATACTGTATCGACCTACATGCAAAATGCACACCGTTGTATACTGTAGTGGGGATATACATTCAAACTGCAAAGGTTGATAATGAGTTCTTTAAGGTTTGGTTGTCATTGTTATTAGATATTTCTTTCTTTCCTTCCTTCTTTCCTCACATACTTGACCTAGCCACTGACAAATGTCATATTAACATCCTGATGTAAATGTCAGATATTCAATTGATCCTAGATTGAATATTTTTCTCTGCATAGCACATTGACTCTGCAAACAGGCGGTCTATTTTTGTTGTAATTTTGGTGCACAGTGTGTGTCCAAGTGAGGATAGATAGCGTCCCTATGCGCTGATCCGGGCCTGCTTGGTTATTTATCTTGTGCGGATGCAGGTTCTGTTCAGGGCTTGTGTGTGTGTCTGTCTTTGTGTGTGTGTGTGTGTGTGTGTGTGTGTGTGTGTGTGTGTGTGTGTGTGTGTGTGTGTGTGTGTGTGTGTGTGTGTGTGTGTGTGTGTGTGTGTGTGTGTGTGTGTGTGTGCATGCGTCTGTATATCCATGAGTGTGTACATCCATGAGTGTGCGTCAGATTGAGTGGAACAGCAGATGTAGGGGTCTTTCCTGTTGGCTGGTAGAGAGCCGGTGGGTGATAGTGGGTGCCTGGGGGACGGTGCAGTGAACCGCTATAGCTAAAAAGGACCATTAGCAAATGCATGGTGGGAATCCAGATCCTGCGTCAGTGGTTGGAGCTCCTTTTCCTAAAAACAAACACCAAAACATACAGTAGGAAGACATACACACACAGATGCACATAGCATATGTAAGTAAAAGTATAACATACTGTACTACAGTATACAACGTAACACACACTGAACACAAATTTTCACACACACACACACACACTGAACATGCATTGACACACTGAGCACACAACACAGACACACACACATACACTGAGCATGCATACACAGCCCATTGGCTAGTGTTACGTAGTGTTGAATTTTTCAGTGTAACATCTCTAGTGCTGATTCAGTTAAATTAACTCTGTAAGTATTTAAATTAACACTCAGTGGTGTAAAATAACCCCAGTGTTGGTGTTAATGACCACTGCTGAACCAAAACCATGCCCATCTGTATCATGTTCCCAGCTTGCTCTGCTGCAGGTTGGTTTTTAGAATGTATGTTTTTGCATGTACAGTTGGGTTCGGAATTATTAGATAAGACTGAAGAAGCCAGTGAGACAATCTACTGTCTTAACTTTTTGTCTTTCCTTCTTTAAAAAAAATAAAAAAACTTATCCTGGAGACATGCCAGGAGAAAAAGGAGGGCTGGAGTTCTGAAAATTCCCGACGGCTACCTTTTAGTTTCAATGCATTAACATGATTTTTATTCTAGATCACACTATTCACCTGGCATTGAGAGGATCAGATTTAAAGTGTGGGTCTGAACTTGTGGTGTGGTGTGCTCAGTGGTGGTGTGCTCAAGCAAAATAGTCCCATAACATCAAAGATCCACCACCATATTTTACAGAAGGGATGAGGTATTTTCTGCATATGCATTGTTCTTTCGAAGGCCAAACTCACCATTGCTGTGCATGGACAAAGAGCTCTATTTTCATGTCATCTGACCATAGCACCGCCTGGAGTTTGCTAAACGGCATTGGCACTTGGATTGGAACCGGTGGTATAGTCATGACACGATAATAAAGGTCTTTGGCTACGCACACCAGTGGTGGGTTTGGCCTTTGAAAGAACAATGCATATGCAGACAATACCTCATCACTACTGTAAAATATGGTGGTGGATCTTTGATGCTATGAGGCTATTTTGCTTCCATTGGTCCTGGGGCCCTTGTTAAGGTCAACGGCATCATGAACTTTACCTAGTACCAGGACATTCTTGGTTGCCTCTGCCAGGACGCTGAAACTTGGCTGAACGTATATCTTCCAGCAAGACAATAACCCCAAGCACAAATCAAAATCCACAAATAAATGGTTAATTGACCACAAAATCGACACTTTGCAATGGCTATCTCAGTCTCCAGACTTGAACCCCATTAAAAACCTGTGTTTCGAATAGAAGGGTGCAGTCCAAAAGCACAGACATAGGATATCAAGGATCTGGAAAGATTATGTTTAGAGGAATGGTCTAAGGTCCCTCCTAATGTGTTCTCCAATATCATAAAACATTTGAGAAAAAGACTGTCGTTATCCTCGCAAAGGGAGGGTGCTGGAATAATGAAAGCAGGGGCTTCAATAATTTTGACCCTTATCTTTTTTTATTACTTGTTAAACAAAATCAGGCCACTGTACTAGGGTCAAACTAAGCCCTAAAAATAAGGCTTTATATGTAATATATATTGTATTGTCTTAAATAATGAAATTGTAATGATAATATATTCACTTAGGATCTCACTTGATGAAGGCCACGGCACTGAAAATAAATGAATGTAACAACCATGGCCCTGTCACTAACAAACACAGTCATGGGTGGTAACTCTACAATTCACTCAAAAGGCAAGGTAACCTGGGAAATATGCAAATAAGGCTTTACACTAAGCAGTGTGTTAATTTAACAATGAAATGTGTGGACCCGTATAGACACTGGAACAGTGTTAATTTAACACTGGATAATTTTCTGTGCAGACACACACACACTCAGGATACACATGGAGCACGCACATCCACTAAGCACAACACACAGATATACAAGTTCAGACCCACACTCTAAATCTGATCATCTCAATGCCAGGTGAATAGTGTGATCTACAGTAGATTAGAAATCATGTGAACGCATTGAAACTTAAAGGTAGCCGTCGAGAGTTTCACAACTCCAACCCTTTCCCCCTGGCATGTCTCCTAAGTGTATGATGCCACTCACAGTCACCACACCCTTCCAAACTCTCTGTGCCCTCCATCTCACATTAACTCACTGTACCGAGCATACAGTATTCACTGTGTTCACAAACAACGCACGTCACACATCAGAGAAAGAAAACACATTTTGGTAATTCTATCAGAGATCAGAACGGTAAGGTTTGTTGGAATTCTGACATTAGCAAGAACATTGATAGGAAACATGTGCTTGCAACCCAAATGGTACCCTATTCCCTAAAAGTAGTTGACTATGTAGGGAATATGATGCCATTTTGGATGCACTACATAAAAAGTAAATGGGCCTCTTCCCTATTTACCTAGTAATAGTGTTTGAATATATCAGAACCATGATGAATACATGAAAATGCCAATCTCTGATTGAAGTCAATGTTTTCTTTAGTTTCCAAAAGAAAGATAAGTAGATTTACAGGGAATCCTCTTCTTTGACATTAGTGGTGATTACACACACACACACACACACACACACACACACACACACACACACACACACACACACACACACACACACACACACACACACACACACACACACACACACACACACACACACACACACACACTCTGCTACTGTATTTTGTTCATTAACCTATTTACCTATTGCCAATTGTCTGTACATAGCATGCATCAGTGCAAATGGCAAAAAATAAGATCTATTTTACTATACGTGTTCTGAGAAAAGTTGGGCCTGATGAGGTCACTCCTCTAAGCAGCATGCATTCTTAAACGCTACGCTAAATGATGTCTAATGTCTAGCTGTGTTTTTAAAAGAAGGAATTTTGCTGAATAGTCTACAAAGCTAGAAACAAGCCAGATAAACATCACATACTTTTAAGACACAAAATAATTGAGTTTCCAGTTGGTAAAAATACATGTGGGTGAAAATGCTGGTGGTGGGTGAAATATTTTCAAGCCAATTTGCAGCTAATAAAGCATGTGTAAATTTCCAATTATGATTTAAGCTTAAGGCATTTCTCTTTGTTGTTGCGCCTCCTTCCTGTGGCTGACACGGTATTCAAATAGTTGAACTCGTCAAAGCACAGAAGTTTCCATTTTAGCAGATCACTTTGCCTGTCAAGAAACCTCACGTCTTGTGCTTTGAGCAGAGGGAAAGAGAAACGAAAATGGGCTGATTTTCTGGTTGGCTTGACCAGAAAGGCCCTCGTTTTTTATCCCAGTTAACGTTGAGTGAACAAGTCATGGGCATCTTCCTCTTCCTAATCTTTGTTTGAGTAACTCAGAGTGTGGTTGCATTCCTAACATTGTTGAAAGTGAGACAGAACCAGTAGGGTTCAGGAGCCAATGACATTCATTGACATGGCAGCATTATTCTGCTAGATATGCCTCACTGAATGGAGTTTATGCAAATATAGGAAACAGACACTGAATGAGATAAAACATGCCTGTGAATATTCTTACATCTTGTTATGACATATGTAGTCTTCATAATAGCCGCCCCCCAAAAAGGCTACTGACAGGCTTTCCTGCATAGCACATAAACATTGAGTTGCATATGTTATAATAATATTCAAATGACTTGATATGGGATGTAATTCAATTCCCTTGTGGGTCCTCCATCTGAAATGATACATTTATGGGGGAATAACTTTTTTTCCCCATGACCTGGCAATGTAATGTCTTTTACATTGAATTCTCCTATGCAGAACATTTACTATTGTACTACCACCATGAAGTTTCCAACCAATGTGTCATGGTCCATATCCTCACAGAGCAAAAACATTTGCTGCCCCTTGTTGATGGATGGGTCCACATACTTATTTTGTCTTTGTGAGGTTTTTTTCGAAGTATTTCAGACACGAAGGGGAAAAAAGATCAGGCAAATGTCCAATTTCAGCATATTTCCATTTCTTAATTTTCTCCACAAAGCTCGCCGCATTTCGAGAGCCACCACCCAGTTGTTGATAACACTCCAAGTCAGAAGATTTCTGTGTGGAGTCTCGCAGGGAAAATATGGACAAATAAGTGAACGAGAGGGTCTCTCCCAGTCCCAGTTCTTGTTAACATGGTACCTCAGGGATGTCGAAGGCACCAACCTACTTTAGCTACTGTCGCCACCTCTCAACCCCACTCCCCATTTATGAATGCACTGTTGTGAACTCTACTGTATTCGGCTGCTGTGCACAGTAAAGACGCCCTATTTTTAGCTTGTGTTTGAATGTAATACCCTGATGTGTGATTTTAACCTGTTTGTATATACCTATAAATGTACACTATATATGCAAAAGTATGTGGACACCCCTTCAAATTAGTAGATTCGTCTATTTAAAAATCGTAAAAATCGTCTGTCCTCGGTTGCAACACTCACTACCGAGTTCCAAACTGCCTCTGGAAGAAGCGTCAGCATAAGAACTGTTCGTTGTGAGCTTCATAAAATGGGTTTCTATGGCAAGCAGCCGCACAAAAGCCTAAGATCACTTTTCTCATTCCCAATGTCGGCTAGAGTGTTGTAAAGCTCACCACCATTGGACTCTGGAGCAGTGGAAACGCGTTCTATAGAGTGATGAGTCACGTTTCACCATCTGGCAGTCCGATGGACAAATCTGGGTTTGGCGGATGCCTGGAGAAAGCTACCTGCCCCAATGCATACTGCCAACTGTAAAGTTTGGTGGAGGAGGAATAATTGTCTGGGGCTGTTTTTCATGGTTCGAGCTAGGCCCCTTAGTTCCAGTGAAGGGAAATCTTAAAGCTACAGCAGACAATGACATTCTAGATGATTTTGTACTTCCAACTTTATGGCAGTTTGGGTAAGGCCCTTTCCTGTTTCAGCACAAAGCGAGGTCCATACAGAAATTATTTGTCAAGATCGATGTGGAAGAACTTGACTGGCCTGCACAGAGCCCTGACCTCAAACCCATCGAACACCTTTGGGATGAACTGGAATGACAACTGCAAGCCAGGCCTAATCACCCAACATCAGTGCCCGACCTCACTAATGCTCTTGTGGCTGAACGGAAGTGAGTCCCCGCAGCAATGTTCCAACATCTAGTGGAAAGCCTTCCCAGAAGAGTAGAGGCTGTTATAGCAGCAAAGGGGCAACCAACTCCATATTAATGCCCATAATTTTGGAATGAGGTGTTCGACAAAGTCTTTTGGCCATGTAGTGTAAATTACTATGTATATGAATACAGATGGAAATTCACTGGCTGGCTAATCTGGCACATTTACAACAAAAAAATTATCAATGTGCAATGTCCATGTCAAATAAACCTAATGTAAACCTAATGTAACCTAAAGTGAAGGTAATGTGCTGTTATATGATTTTAATGTGGATGTATGTACCTTACACCACAAATGAAGTTCCTGTGGGAAAATAAAGTTATTCTAAGTTTAAGACAATCCATGTCTGGGCTACTCCGGTCCAATTGGTCCTTTACAGATAAGGAACGAGGGGACCATTCCCTTTCCGTGTCCTCATCGCTGGCAGCCAGTCACAATGGGCGGGATTCAACGGGGTAATTCAGCTACCGACTTGGCCAGCACTCCCAAACCCAAAGAAAGAATGTGACCTCACAATACACCTCTTTCAACATGACCCAGGCCAGGACCGTACTGTAATGTACGTCTCCAGGACTCTCCTTTCATCACCATCAAAACTTGCCTCTGTTCACCACGCATAGGCCAAACTATCCAAAATGTTGTGGAACGTTCAGATAGAAATATATGATTTTTATGTCTGTATTCATGACGTTTCTATCTATCGTCTTTATGTACTTGTTGGGGTGGGGGAAGGGTACCATCCCGTTTACTGTTTGGTTTTATGAACAAAAGACAGTAGGGACTAGGGAGTCTCCTCTCTTCCTTTCTCGCTCCCTCATTTTCCCCTCTTCTTTTCCTCCTGCTCCTGCACTTCGAGGCCAACCTCGTAAACTTGTGTGCATGCAACGTGGGAAAATCGCGGCCGACCATCCAAGTGCACTTGAGTGTACAGGACATGCAGTAACGCAAAGCAGATGACTCCGAAGCCATTAGAATAGATATGAATTCTAGTCAGTGTTATGTTTCGAGCAACCTCACAAGTTGTCTACATCAAGCCCAATGTGTAATCAGGCCTGCTAACCAAAGAAGCCTTTATAAGTGCATTCACATCACGCCTTGCACACAAAGCACATTGCTGGTTATAGAGTCAGCTGTCACTCATCAATATACATATTTGTATGTCATATGTACGTATATCAATGTAGGTTTTTATCGGAGTGCATTTATGCTGTGTAATCCCAGCAGGCTCATTAACATGGCACCCATTATGCTGTCAAACAAACCCGTAGTTAAGTTTAAATCCCAGGCTTACATGCCGCTACCAACTGAATCTGCCTCAAAGGAAAGTTGAATCCTCCTCCTCGTCGACACCCATCCAGGCTTTTCACGATCCATACAACATTTGCCTGCGGGATATATCATCTCAAAATGGAGGACGATGTCACCACGGGCTTGTAATAATGCCTGTCAGCCTCCCTGGGAAAAGCATTTAACACAGTGCATTAAAGGCCTATAAGTATTTTTATAGAATGCTTCTTGTAGCCATAATTGTTCACAATGACCATAAAGACGGGAGACAATCAAAACTGCAATTAAAATATTCGAGCCGCCTTGTTTGTGCTCTCATAACACGGGGCGTGTAAAAAAACAGAGGGAGAATTTGTTGAGGGGCACACAAGAAAAAGCATTGAAACCACAAACGGCTCTGTCCAAGTTGGAGAAAGCCCAGCCAATGGCAGACTTTGTAGGGGGAACAAGCCGTTAGCTCAGCGTCTTAAAATAAGAATGAGGCAGCTCATTAAGCGAGAGGAAAACTATGTCACCCTTTAATGTCAAAACATCGCTGGGCCGATTGGATACATATGAGGGCACTGAGCTGACACACAGCTACGGAACCCATATTGAATGACGGTTGCCATGGCACTATATAAAGTGGGAGAGGTTCAAGGCTGAGATTTCCCCTCGGGCACTCTCTAGGCCACCAACCCTAAATAAGGACCCCTAGCGATGACAGCATGGCCATTTACTGAGTTTCTCACTTCCTGGTGGCAACTGTGTTTTGAACTCCCCTGATTGTTTTGTCTGGAATGCAGATGAATCGGTTAAAAGAGGATGACGGAGACATTGCAAAGGAATTGATGTTGCGGCGAAACAACAAAGTATTCTGTAATTCAATGGAGACAATGAAAACACGAATTAAACCATTTTGGAGGCCATCACACACTGTTAAAGGAAGGCTATACACCTGATAAGGGGTTGTGGGACAGAGATATCTGGATGTGTATGTGAAATAAACTGCATAACGCATAACAAAGCAGCCTATACCTGGGTTCAAATAGTATTCAATATATTTCAAATTGTTTGAGTGAACAAATGGGAGGGGTTTACAATTTTGGGACTTATTCCATTGTTTCCATTTTGGCAAGCTCAATCAGGCACAGCTGAAGCATTTGAAATAGAACAAATACTATTTGGACCCAGGTCTGAAGCAGTCCTCCATGTCTTTCTATTTGCCTAGTTTCTGTTAGAAGCCTATGCATAATTTTATTAGATATCACTATGGAATGGAAAGTGCCGCAATGGAGACAGAGAGGAAAAAAGGGGGCCAGAAACAGAGAGACGTGACAGATGAGTGGACCTTCAAGTGGTTGGATCATGATAGGCTACACTAACAATTCCTGTGTTAGTGAGTGAAGTGGCATTTAAATGAACCTGTTTTGGAGACTGGTTTTTGTTCGGAATTTCGGATGACTGACGTGCCCAAAGTAAACTGCCTGTTACTCAGGCCCAGAAGCTAGGATATGCATATACTTGGTAGCATTGGATAGAAAATACTCTGATGTTTCTAAAACTGTTACAATAATGTATGTGAGTATAACAGAACTGATATGGCAAGAGAAAACCCAAGGAAAATCCATCCGGACATTTGTTTTTTGAGGTCACAGGCCATTTCAGTGCTAGCCTATGGGAAATAGAAATAGATAGGACCCAGATTGCAGTTCCTATGGCTTCCACTAGATGTCAACAGTCTTTAGAAAGGGTTTCAGGCTTGTTTTTTTTAAATTAGCAAGTAGTTGGAAGAACTACAAGGTGTCTCTCATTAGAAAAGTAGTCTTGTTGGCGCGTGAATGAGGTGCGCGCTCTTCGTTATTTATCTTCCCTACTGAACATACTATTTTCCGTCTTAAATATGATCGTTTATTTAGATATTAGAGTACCTGAGGATTAATTAGAAACATCGTTTGACTTGTTTGGACCAACTGTACTGGTAACCTTTTGGATTCATTTGTATGCATGTTGAACGAGTGGATTACTAAGATCATTGGCGCCAACTAAACTGACTTTTTTTGGATACAAAGAAGGACTTTATCAAACAAAAAGACCATTCATTGTGTAATTGGGACCCTTGGGATTGCAAACAGAGGAAGAGCTTCAACGGTAAGTGATTTATTTAATCGCTATTTGTGATTTTGTGACGCCTGTGCTGGTTGAAAAAGTATTTTGATGTAGGGCACTGTCCTCAGATAATCACATGGTGTGCTTTCGCCGTAAAGCCTTTTTGAAATCTGACAATGCGGTTGGATTAACAATAAATTAAGCTTTTAAATGATGTATGACACTTGTATTTTCATGAATGTTTAATATTACAATTTTTGTATTAAGATTTCGCGCTCTGCAATGTCACCGGATGATGTCGTAGGTATCCCGCTAGCAGTTCATGCGCCAAAAGAGGTTAAATGAACAGCACTGCATTGTCTTTATAATTTTTTTGTACCCCCTTTTCCTGCCCAATTTCGATCTTGTCTCATCGCTGCAACTCTCCAACGGGCTCGGGAGGCGAAGGTCGAGTCATGCGTCCTCCGAAACATGACCTGCCAAACCTCGCTTCTTAACACCTGCCCGCTTAAACCGGAAGCCAGCTGCACCAATGTGTCGGAGGAAACATCATTCAACTGACTCCCGAGGTCAGCCTGCAGGCGCCCAGCACTGCGTGTTCTATATGATGAGGAAATACTTTAGCAATGGCAGTATACATTTTTTGTGTGAAATACATTAATTGAAACTGATTCAAATGTTGTAGTTTCACCAGTTTCTATTCCACTATCTCAGCAGGTAGCTCTGTTGTGTAATGATAAGGAATATTTTGTTTTAATGTTCCATCAAAGTGTTGATCTAACTTTTTCATAAACATGATGCAAAATGACTACAATGTATGTACATAATATTAATTTAGCATTTATTCTAAAAATGATGTGCGTAACCAGGAGACAAGCCAAAGTAAATTCAACTATTATTTTCAACATCTACATTTCCAAGGTCACAGGTTTCATGGATTCAAGTGCAACAGCTGGCCATACAACCACTGATATAAGAAATCCCTCCCTGATACAGCAGAGTTGAAACACGTTGGTTGAACGAATACTTGGTGTTGTTGTTCGCGGTGGCCATAGCTTCTGACTGCAGGGATATTAGTAGCATATTAGCATCCACACCGTGCCTTATTCAAAAGGGATTTCAATTCCATTTCACTCGGTCAATGATGATGGCCATGCAATCATAATGGGGATTAAAAGAGAGCCCTGACATCAGTCGACAACAATGCCACACCATTGGCATTTAGTCCATTCTGCAAGTTTCTTATGGTCCCCTTTAATGCTGTTTGGGCCTTAGGGGCCCCCATTGTAATTACAGCCAATTAATTGTAACGCTGGACTGAATAGCCCGTGCTCATTGGTGGAACAATGGCTGACAAATAGAGCAAGAAGCACGCCAGGCTGCCAGCAGCCTCTCGCCAGATTATCAACAGCTGCTGCTGCCATGGTACGGCCATCCCTTTCAATGCCCAATCCCTTCTCATGAGGACCTGGGGTGGGGTTGAGGGTAGGACCCGGTGGCATGAGAGTGCCATCAATCTCCATTGTGTCCCCTCCCCTTTCTAAAGAAAACAGTCACTAAAGTCTCATTTGTCGCCACTTTTCCATGGTGGGTGGGGTTGTGGGTGTGCGTGATGGAGCCGCAGTGTTTTCTATGTGGGGATTATTAAGGGTTAATTGAGTGTGGTAAATGATTGGGTGCTGAATGGGGATTAGTAGGAGGAGGTGGCGGAGGTGGCAGATGTGGTGTGAAATGAAGAGCCACTCGGCTTCTAAAGAATACAAATCAGGGCCCATGCTCTATTCCGGACTCTATCCAAGACTCAATTATCCCATTCACGCTGGGAGCAAAGGAGTTGCTGGAGGGGCTGGAGTGCACAGATGGTTTCCATGCTAAAGAACTCTGGGGAAAGCAGAACTATTTTCCGGGCACCTTTTCTTCAGGTTCAGTTTACCGTGGAGCAATGGGCTTTTTATTGGGTATTCATGATGCGCTGGGCATTGTGAACTTGTTTTTAAGATCGAAGGATTCTGAAAGGGACAATGGAAGAATGGAAAGAATTCATTCCATGAATCGGAATGAGAGGGTGAGGATGCGGCTTAGCTCTGGCTGTTTTCCCGAATTGGGACTACTATTCCGGGAACCTCTAATAAATGGGGGAAAAGACGTAGAAGGGTGTGTCCACCTGGGGGGCCGACTGCCTAGCACGCCGTCTGTCGCTCGCCATCTCAAGCCCAATGGAACAATAATCTAATTCATTCTCCTTCAAAAAAAAACTCCAGACCTCTCCTTAGCCCCTCAAAACAACACATCTCAAAACAGGCTTGAAAAGGCCTGGAGAACAGTGGAGACAAATGTAAAGGGGAGCTCAGTCAGGTCATGAATATAGGGGTCTGTATTAGGGCTGCCATGTGTTCACTTCACCCTTGGCTGTTGTTGTTGTGAAGGTACACGATTCTCAGGCGAATGGCCCTCTTTCTATTTAGTCAAACCAAATGAATGCCATTTGTCAGGGAGAAAGAAAAACATCCCAAGAGTCATATGGTTAATTTATCCTTTTAATGTATATGAACAATGCTTAATTTACAATATACTTCTAATTGACTTTCAAAACAGGATGGAACTATGGGTGACACTTTAGTATATGGATCACATACTAGGCACTCATTTTATTTATAAGTGTGTATTGATATCTAATTAGGCCCGTATTAGGTATTATTTGCCATGACTTCTAATGTTAGAATAAGAAAACACTGAGTAAATACCTAATAAATGTCTAACGATACCCAATAAAGGCCAATTTGTTACTTATATTGCAAATGAGTGCCTATGATGTGATCCCTATACAGAAGTGTTAGATAATAGTGTATGGGCTGTTGTTCCACTTCAACCATACCTTCTAATCCAAGTGCAACCGAATAATATTGTTTACCTCAGTCTGCAATCTCATTAAACACGTTTCAACTTTGCAATCTATCACCGCTTGTGAACTCCACATTGTCTGACACTCAACAACTAGTCTATAACTCCTCGACTGAAATTCCTCAAGGATTTCTGTCAAATGTAACAGGCTCACATACACTCAAGACGAATCGCCGGGGATATTTCTCAATCTCCATCCTAGCTATCTCAAATATTCGCAAAATATCCTTCCTGACATGTTTGTGTGTGGATGTAGAAGAGGACATTAATATTGGGCCTAATCACCATTCAAGGTCCTTTGCCCCCGACCCAGTGGTTGAAAAGCAGCTAATATCAGCCAGGAAGGAACAATGGACAAAGCCGAGCACTTGAATCACAATGAAGGAGAAGGACCTGCCCTGCCAACACAAGCTGCGAGGACCACCCGACCAACGGATGCCTCACAATACGCCCAACAATAAATCACAGTGATTGAAACAAGGGCCCCAGACTATAACCTCTTATCGCCCTCTAAATACAGTACAAAAAACGATTCATTCATGTATATTTACCACAGGGAAATTTGATTCAAAACTCAATAAGCATAATGGCCATCAAATGGCACACAAACAACTTTTTTTTGTTGATTCGTGTTGAACTGGAGAACCCATACTATAATGGTCATTTCCTGGGTTTAAATAAATCATGAATAGGCTTTCAAAGGGCTATAGCAATGGCGGCTGTGAGAGAAGTGCTATTTCGGCTAAAGATTGGAATCAGGTCGGGGTCCCAGACAATACAAAGTGCTGCTGGCTATTTTTGGTGCTTTATTGTCAGGGAAATGGGGTTCCTTTCTTTCATTGTATCCAGTATCCACTCTTTCTTCCTTTCTACCCCTAATCAAAAACAAAACATCCCAGGTCTGTACTATGGGGCAATCAGGGAAAGCTTATGTAATGCTATTCATTGCATTAGGAGGCTAAGGGGTTGAGACTAGTACATTCTTGTGGTCATTTTTGTAAGCTTGCGGCAAAGCCGTTGCACTGCAATCACCCTGTCCAGGTCAGCTCGTTGAAATGTGTCGATGGCTTCTTTGCTTTTACTGTTCATTGTTTTGGAAATGTGTTCAAAAATGGGCATTGTTCATGTGGTCTACACACAAGAATATCTTACATTTTCCTGATGTAACTTTTGTCTTGTGTATTATAACAAGCATTCACTCTCTTCAAAGAGTGACTGTATCTGACATTGACTGGCATCGACTGAAATACTGTAGGTCTCTTGATCACAATTTAGAGGACGAAAAATATGTTGTATTCTGTTCACCAAAAAATACCCTTAGGATGTTTTCTCTACAGAAAGACTAACAAAAAATGGCATATTTTCATCTTTCAGTTCCCATGTCTGTCCCATACTGGACTATGACCTTTATGTTTACTCAGTCCTGAACAGACTGGATCGGTGGATCGGGGGGGTGTCAGTGTGTGTGTTTTGGAGTGTCAGTGTATGGTTAGAGTCAGGTGAGTGTATTTCGAGCATGTGCAAGAGAGTCAGTGCAGAAAATAAGAATAAATATGAATAAAACAAGGGGGTCAAAGCAAATAGTCTGGGTAACCATTTGATTAACTCTTCAGCAGTGCTTTGGCTTAGGGGTAGAACCTGTTAAGGAGCCTTTTAGCTCTCCGGGACCGCTTGCTGTGCGGTAGCAGAGAGAATAGTCTATGGCTTGGGTGGCTGGAGTCTATGACAATTTTTAGGGCCTTCCTCTGACACCGCCTGGTATAGAGCTTGAAGAATATTGAAATTAATAATGGGCAAATGTTGCACAATCCAGGTATGGAATGCTCTTAGAGACTTACCCAGAAAGACTCACAGCTGTAATCGCTGCCAAAGGTGCTTCTACAAAGTATTGACTCAAGGGTATGAATACTTATGTAAATGAGATATTTCTGTATTTAATTTTCAATATATCTGCAAACATTTCTTGATATATGTTTTCACTTTTTCATTATGGGGTATTGTGTGTAGCTGGGTGAGAGAAAAACATATATTTCATCCATTTTAAATTCAGGCTGTAACAACAATATGTGGAATAAGTCAAGGGGCATGAATACTTTCTGAAGGCACTATAGACAAGGATGGGGGCTTGGGGTTTTGATGGGAAAGGTCGACTTTGCAATGAAGGACCATGGTAAGCAGGGTTGGCCTTCATTCCATTTCAACTCAATTAACTCTGAAATTGAGGTCAAATGCAGTTCATGAGTTCACTCAGTTCAGGAAACAACAATATCCTTGAATTGCATTAACTACGTTTTCAAATGTCCAATTACTATATTCGCTGAGCTGAGCCAGACTGGGATGGAATCAGAGTTTTGCAGGCAGATCACCAGTGACATGTTAGTATTCGACGTCCATCCATGGCGTGGAAACTGGCCACTAGGTGCAACAGTGAGCGCTGTTACCTTAAGTTTCGGTTTTGCTAGGACATTGTGGATGTGGATAAGCATCTGCCTCTGATTTCATGGTTGAATACAGCGATAGAAAGTATTTTTTGATATTTTTTGTTTTAAGCTTATCCCAAACCTTACCCCGTACCTTAACCATTCGGAGTTAATGCCTAACCTTAAGATTTCGGAGTTAATGCCTAAACTTACGTTTGGGAAAGTTTGAGAAACATGGATGAACGTCTAATTCTGATGTGAGACTAAGACATTGATAGATTTGCGGATTCAGGATCATTTTTTGGAATATGGCTCCCTCTAGTGGTGCTTTTTCATATAGACTTACCGCCACGCCATAGTTTCGCCAGTGTTTTATGTTAACGTCAGCTCTCAAGACTTATGGCGAGGGAATCAACAACCTCTGAATCATTCAAGTCTGTTGATTTGTGAGAAGGTGTTAAAGTTCACAGTTAGCCATTGTTATGTAAATGACAGCTGAAAAGAACACAGAGCATTGCCTTGGCCCCAAGTCAAAGCAGGTCTACCGGATGCATGGGTAAAACACTGGGGTAAATCCTGTATGGAAATGCAACATTAGATGCTGGATGTAGAAACCAATGGAGGAAACTCTGGGTGGTCGTGTTCGCGAGGCACCATCTTTTACTTGAGCAACATTTAGGTGACTGTAAACAAGGGCAACAAAGCCCAAATCCAGGGATAATCAAACATAACAGAAATTACAACCACTGTTGTAATGTGTGGCGGAAAGAATCAAACATTGTTTTTGTCCCCACCAGTGACTAAGCTTTTCCACTTGTGCTCTAACTAGGTATCTCCCTTTCTTAAAATGTTCTCATGAATGGATTTCACATGGATTCCTGGGTAGTCCCATCCATGCAAATGGAATGCCCGCCATCTAGTGGTGTTTTGCAGTATGACACGACTGGAGTCCTGTCTATCTCTGTAACATGCTGACCAGACCGGACATGTCGCGTGCGCGAGCATTGCAAAATAAATGTACACATACATGTTATTCAATCATTCCACACTGGTCGCGCACGTCAACGAACTCGGTTGACAGTTTTATCTGTGGATTAATTGTCGGAGTAGAGGACCTTGTGCATTTCAGGTAAAATAACAACCCAATGTTTATATCCCAGGACAAATTAGTTAGCAACAGCAAGCTAGCTAGCTAAATTGCCATCAATGTTTAATGCTTTTCGACTTAGACCAAATTAATATAATTGGTTTAGAGTTTGTTTTGATATTTCAACCTGCGTGTCCTGATCGCGTCTGGTGTGGGGGGACAAAATCAACATTGTCTGGTCTGCATGTAATCTTGCTACTGTGTTTTTCACTCAAGGTAAGCACTTTATCACATTTCTATGTCTGAAGGAACTTGATAAATTCAAGTAAGGTCATTCTGAGCAATTTACAGAGCCCGGGAGGCGACACAAATGATTATTTATGTTTTAAATCGTGCCCATGTAATATAAAACGTGCCCATTAATTACTGAAACATGCTCACAAATTGATATAACATGTCCACCAAATGTAAAAAAATAAATAAAAAATGCTCACAAATTTCTACAAAATGAGCACAAATTGATATAAAACATATCCACAAATTATGAAACAAACTCACGAATTGTAAAACGCCCACATACTGTTATATACATCCACTTTACTTTTAGTTTTGGATGTTATGAGGAAATTCCCTGGAGGTGGGTGCCCTGTGTGCCGGTTCGGTAATCTGGCCCTGTTCATCAAGTTAAACCATAGGTATTGTTGTTACACATCCTCACACTGTCTTGGAGAATAAAACTGAGACTGTAGCCAGCTTCCATTTCACCTCATTTTATTGTCCAAAGAATGTTCTCATAGTCCAGAAGTATTGGATGAAAATCCACAATGTTGGTGCCATACAGGAGCACTGACCAATCTGCCTCCAAAAGAGGACTGCTGGTTTTGAGGATGGTGTGGAGGTCAGTGGGTGATGATCTGAGCACCCCCTGAGATAGTGAGTACGGTTTCAGTAGACCACTATTGGGCTGGTAGATCAGATAGGCACTTCGAGGCAAGGTCATTTAGTGTTTTGAATGTGGTACATATTGCCTTATAGTGCATTCAGGACTTGGACAAGGAGTCAGTGCAGCTTAAATATGCATTTACATGGGGGTTTGGATGATAGTGTAACATTTCTTAGAATGAGACAACATATTGGAGTTTGGGGACCTGAGGGGATAATAGTCAAGTTGGGAAGTGCAAATATTTAGACACAAATATATAGTCAAGTTGGCGATTATTTAGATATTCCTGTTGAAAAAGAGAAAAGACAGAAAGATTCTTACAGTATATTAAATTCATCCCACTGGGCCAAAACTGATTGAATCAACGTTGTTTCTATGTCATTTCAACAACAACAAAAAATATATGTGATGACGGTGAATCAACGTGGAAAAACAGGATGAATTTTCAAAAAGTCATCAACATCAAGTCATTTCTCACCCAACTTTTAACCTTACTATTTTGGTTGATTTCCCAAATTTAAATCAAAACTAGACATTGAACTGACGTCTGTGCCTAGTGGAATTGGATTTCTGTAATCATATCAGCTCATTTGTCATACTTCTAATCATCCAGAGAGAATGTACCTTTCTTTGAGGTTAACCTTTGAGATGACCTCCCTCAAGGATTCTCGCTCTTTCCTCGGAGAGAATTTGTCCCACAATTTAGCAAAGTCGCCATTTGTGGCCACGTTTCTCAAGATATTGTGACCATGATGCCTGCGGACAAAGATATTTATATCATCTTAAACGTGTGACATATCAAATAATTTCTGCTGTCTGTGATTAAGAACAGTACTCAATTGATGGCAAAAATATCCCATCAAAATAAGACATACATTAGGTGGAATTTGCAAAAGGGTTGGTTTGAGTAATACACCGCAATACCTGATCTACAAATCATCTCAACTATCTAACAACTGGGCATTAACCATTTGTTATTATGAAAATCTTAGCGAATCTGCACAGCGCTTGGCTCAGGCCGACCATTGTGATCAAGTAGGGTTGTCTTCATTAGGCACCAAACAGAAGGAAGGAAACTGAATCAGGTACTGACTATTTGGACTCATTTACATTGTTTTTTAATCGCAAACAGTACAAGTTTTGTTCCCTAACAAACACAACCAAAATGGCAACTACGTTGATAATCAGTCTGGGGTCACCCAGGGGTCACCCAGGTCATCCAAGTGTTGTCTTCAGTTGTGTGGTTGTTTTGACTGGTTGTTGTGTCTGAAGATTGACAGTGTTCAATTTGTAATGTGTATTAGGATCTGTCTGATGTTTGAAAGGGGTTGACATAAAGACTTTCAGTCTCTAAATGAAAAGCAAAAGGAAATATTATATCCACAAATAGGTGCTACGTGACATAAAAAGTCAAAGCCCAGGCATTTGTGTGGGTTTAAAAGGTAAAAAGCTTTTGGCAAAAGCTGTTGGCTTTGGCTTCAGCTAATCCTTTGGCTTTTTAACTTTCAAACGCACATGAGTGCCCGGACTTGGATTTTCCTATGCCACTTAGCACATATTTGTGTTTATAATTTTTCCTTTTGGTTTTCAATTACTATTCCCCTCCAAGAGTACCTATCATTGTTTTGGAATACCTGAAGTGCTTCCGCTACTTCATTTTCTTCAAGGCATTCTGTCTTTAGATGGGTTTAGTTGAGGCTGTAATTCAATCCATGACACCCTTTAGCGTAAATGCTCTAGACAGCCGACATGTGGCTTTTAAAGGCAATTTCAATTTGTATTTGTGGTAAACGCTGCAGATGTCGACTCAAGTGTAAATTACCTTTAAAAGCTGCATTGTCGGCGGTCTAGTGCTATAACGAGCCATGGATTGAATCCCGGCCTTAGTTTAGGCCGGCCATTATGCTTAAGCAAGCAACTATACAGGATGAACTTCCCACCTGATTTTCTGTGCAGGGTCCACAGCCAGTTTACTGACGACAATCAAGAAATGGTCAGTGAGGTCTTTCCTCCCCGACAGGAGACGAGCCATCCCCATGACCTCAGCCAGTCTCTCCAGGTGCTGAGCAGTGCAGCTCCTCACCGCAGCGTTATGGTGGCTGAAGAAGGACAAACAGAGCACATCAGTTACAGGTCATAGAGATACATGAGTTAGAAGACGAATGATAATGGGTTGTATTGATGAAGTCTCATCGATGGATCAAAATGTTCAGTATAATAAATATACCATTTATTAACCGTTTGTAAAGAGTTTACTTACTATTTATTAATCATTATTCCTACATTTGTAAATGTCAATAAGCAATCTCTAAATAGTTATTTACACATTTATAAATGCTATTTTAAATATTGAATAATGATTTAAAAGATGATCAAACACCTTATTAATTATAGCATGTTCACAATTTGTATTTATAAGGCATTCGTTAATGGTTGATTAATGGTTTGACTCACCATTTATATACATATTTATACATGTATTTATAAATGTCATGAATGGTGTATTTATTCATTGTTAATGAGTGCATTTATGAATGGGAGTACATGCACTAATACCTCAGTACCTCACTAATGCCCCCTAATCTAAAGTGTTCACTATAAATACTTTATAAATGTTTATAAATGGTTTGTTACTCCCAAAAAGCTAGCCACATCAGTAGAAAGTACCTCTCCACCAATGGCTAAAAATAATCTTAATCATGCCATGTTAAAAGAAGAAATACACAACACAAGGAAGTATAAGACATAACAAAGAATGTGATTCCATAAAAATGTGACGTCTAGCATTGAGGTGAGTTGCTGCCGGAAGTGTTGTGGAATAACCTAGCATGCGGATGAAAAGGCAGTTCATTAAAAACTAGCAGTATTTCAATCTTCTCAATTTCGAGGCTTGGATAATGGGACAATTAGGAGTACAGCGAGATCTGAAAACCCTGGATTGAGATATGTTTTCAAGCCATATCCCTCTTCCGTCACCACGGTGAAAACATATTGCCATAGGACCGTTTCGACTTCATGGCAGACTGAACTTGAAGTCCAGCTTTGGCTAACTAAGCCCAGTAACATAATTAAACTCAACATATGCTATTCTGTTATTTTGAAAGACATTTTCTTAATATCATAACGTTTAAGACCTGCCTAAATGGACAAATGATCATATTTGTGATGGTGTATATTAATATTAAATTGATTGACTTTGTAGTGTGGTAGTATTTGATATATAAGTATTTATATATTAGAATGTTTATCTGACTATAAAGATAAGTAAAATATGCAAGCAAGCATTAGGTAATGAGTTGACATTGACTAGCAAGAATTGGTCTGAGAGTGGAAAGGCAGATATTTAACATTATGAAATCATATACAAGGCATAAAACTTAAGTTACAAGGCATTAACAAACATTACAATGCAATACTTTATGCATGATCAGAGAGGGAGAGAGAAGTTATAGCCTGAAAGGCCATGCCCCAAGAGTTCCTGGGGTGGAGAGAGTGTATCTCACTAGCGCAGGCCAGGAACAAAGAAAAAGAGAGAGACAATTAATCTAAGACTCTTTTAAAAGCCTCTGAGTTGTTAGAGTAAAAAAATGTGAGTTGTTGACCAATAGGGTACTGTAAAAGTGAACTTCCAATCAGATTTCAGACCTACGGATGTAAAGACAACTGAAACTCTGCTACCCAGAGTGGTGACGAGGGGGTTGGTGAGATAATGCAGCATTCCTAAGACAACACAGAGGAAATTCTTGCATACAGTGTAAAGAGTCACTTAGGGGCTGGGCTGCCCTATACAATCCTCCTTTGAACACATCTGATTCTGGATCAGACAGAAGTGTTAAAAACAATCTGGATGGCCAGCACTGTAGTCACTGTAGACAAATCATTCACTAAACCCTAAACATCAACTACATCTCGTAATGAATAATGTGGAAATTGAGCAAGTTGAGGTGACTAAACTGCTTGGAATAACCCTGGATTGTAAACTGTCATGGTCAAAACATATTGATACAACAGCAGCTAAGATGGGGAGAAGTCTGTCCATAATAAAGCGCTGATCTGCATTCTTAACAACACTATCAACAAGGCAGGTCCTACAGGCCCTGGTTTTGTCGCACCTGGACTATTGTTCAGTCATGTGGTCAGGTGCCACAAAGAGGGACTTGGGAAAATTGCAGTTGGCTCAGAACAGGGCAGCACGGCTAGCCCTTAAAAGTACACAAAGAACTAACATTAATGACATGCATGTCAATCTCTCATAGCTCAAAGTGGAAAAGAGAGATTGACTTCGTCATTACTTGTTTTTGTAAGAGGTATTGACAAGCTGAAGGTAACGAGCTCTGTTTAAAATACTAGCACACAACTCAGACACCCATGCATACCCCACAAGACATGCCACCAGAGGTCTCTTCACAGTCCCCAAGTCCAGAACAGACTATGGGAGGCGCACAGTACTACATAGAGCCATGACTACATGGAACTCTATTCCACATCAGGTAACTAATGCAAGCAGTAGAATCTGATTTAAAAAGCAGATTCACCTTATGGAACAGCGGGGACTGTGAAGTAACACAAACATACAAACACATGATACAATACGCACTATACACACACACGTACACATGGATTTTGCGTTGTTGATATGTGGTAGTGGAGTATGGGCCAGAGGGCTCACACTTAGTGTGTTGGGAATTCTGTAATGAATGTATTGTAATGTTTTTAAAATTGTATAACTGCCTTAATTTTGCCGGACCCCAGGAAGAGTAGCAGCTAAAGGGGATCCATAATGAATACAAATACAAAAAATCTTCAGACCAGCAGTTAATGGACCTAGCAGCATCACTTCTGGGTTGTCCGTTTGGCAGGTAGCATTGTCTTCTGCTTTAGACATGCAAATGTACTTAGGTAACACCTTCGCTGCAGGCAAGTTAGAAAGGAATGCTCCATTCTTTTGTGTAAGAGCAAAACACAGAACTGAAGGTACATCAAGATATCACAAATGAATTCACATTTCAATTAACCTAAAATAGTCAGTTTATCTGATTGGATTGGTCAATAGCAACTTCAGATGTGGTTTTATCAAATCAGTCAGATTAATATAATATATATCAAAGATCACTGCATCATAAAAACGGCATATTTAAGCAATAAGGCCCGAGGGGGTGTGGTTTATAGCCAATATACCACGTATAAGGTCTGTTCTTATGCACGACGCAACGCAGAGGGCTCGAACCACCCAGTTTATATTTGAAATTATTAACCGGGGGGTTTGAGCCCTGAATGCTGATTGGCTGATATATCACCTACCATTTGGTTTTGAAGTATTGAAACCAAACCGTATGATTTTAATTAAAAGTATTTTCGTAAACAACAGGAGAAAGTGACTGTAAGAAGCACTCATCATTTCAAATGACAGGTTGCTTTGGAGCCTATTTGTGCTCTGTTCTAACAAACCTCGCTGTGTATCATGTCAAATTTTAACCTTTATTTAACTAGGCAAGTCAGTTAAGAACAAATTCTTATTTTCAAGGACGGCCTAGGAACAGTTGGTTAACTGCCTTGTTCAGGGGCAGAACAACCAATTTTTACCTTGTCAGCTTGGGGATTCGATCTAGCAACCTTTCAGTTAGTGGCCCAACACTAACCACTAGGCTACCTGCTGCCCAAGAAATGACCTTTTTCATGCTCTTTTTCATATGCTTTAAGTTCTGCTTGCAATTGCTCTATTTTGCGCTCTGATGTCCTCTGAGAAGTTCATCGCTAGTTTGCTATGTTGCTATTAGTTTTTCCCCGAGTAAAAACACAGCAAACTTTAGAATATTTTTTTGTTCTTATGCATGCCAATACACTGAGTATACAAAACATTAAGAACACCTATTCTTTCAATGACAGACTGACCAGGTGAATCCAATTATTAATGTCACTTGTTAAATCTACTTCAAGCAGTGTAAATTAATGGGAGGGGACAGGTTAACCTGTCTGGGATAGGGGGCAGTATTTTCACGGCCGGATAAAAAACGTGCCCGATTTAAACTGGTTACTACTCTTGCCCAGAAATGAGAATATGCATATTATTAGTAGGTTTGGATAGAAAACACTCAAAAGTTTCTAAAACTGTTTGAATGGTGTCTGTGAGTATAACATAACTCATATGGCAGGCAAAAACCTGAGAAGATTCCAAGCAGGAAGTGGCCTTTCTGCGAATTTGTAGTCCTTCTGTTGCTTGTCTATCGAAACTACAGTATCTGAGCTGTTACGTGGCACTTTCTAAGGCTTCCATTGGCTCTCTAAAGCGTTCAGAAAGCGGATTGACGCATCTCCTGTCTCTGGGCAGATAACAGCAGCACAGTTTGTCAGTGGACTGCCTGGTGACAGAGAGATTGGAGATGCGCGTTCACGAGACCTCACCATTTTTTCTCTTCCTTTTTCGAATGAATACAGCATTGTCCGGTTGGAATATTATCGCTATTTTACGAGAAAAATAGCATAAATATTGATTTTAAACAGCGTTTGACATGCTTCTAAGTACGGTAATGGAACATTTTGAAATGTTTTGGCTGGAAATGCGCTCGCGCATTACCCTTTGGATAGTGACCTGAACGCACGAACAAAACGGGGATATTTGGACATAACTATGGATTATTTGGAACAAAAACAACATTTGTTGTGGAAGTAGCAGTCCTGGGAGTGCATTCTGATGAAGAACAGCAAAGGTAATACAATTTTTCTAATAGTAATTCTGAGTTTAGTGAGCCCCGAAGTTGGCGGGTGTCTGAATAGCAAGCCTGTGATGGCTGAGCTATGTACTCAGAATATTGCAAAATGTGCTTTCGCCGAAAAGCTATTTTAAAATCTGACATAGCGATTGCATGAAGGAGTTCTGTATCTATAATTCTTAAAATAATTATTATGTATTTTGTCAATGTTTATGATGAGTAATTTAGTAAATTCACCGGAAGTTTTCGGTGGGAATGCTAGTTCTGAACATCACATGCTAATGTAAAAAGCAGTTTTTTGATATAAATATGAACTTGATTGAACAAAACATGCATGTATTGTATAACATAATGTCCTAGGAGTGTCATCTGATGAAGATCATCAAAGGTTAGTGCTGCATTTAGCTGTGTTTTGGGTTTTTGTGACATATATGCTTGCTTTGAAAATGGCTGTGTGATTATTTTTGGCTGTGTACTCTCCTAACATAATCTAATGTTTTGCTTTCGCTGTAAAGCCTTTTTGAAATTGGACAATGTGGTTGGATGAACGAGAGTCTTATCTTTCAAATGGTGTAAAATAGTCGTATGGTTGAAAAATTGAAATGATTGCATTTTCTAGGTATTTATACTTCGCGCCACGTTCTTCCATTGGATATTTGGCGAGCCGTTCCGCTAGCAGAACGTCTAGATGCAAGATTAAATAAGGATTTTTTTTGTTGAGACATGGATTGTGTATGTGTGCCATGCAGAAGGTGAATGGGCAAGACAAAATATTTAAGTGCATTTGGACGTGGGGCTAGGGTCATTCTGTTATATCTGGTGTACTTCTCCTTTCTTATTTGGTGTCCTGTGTGATCTTAGATATGCTCCCTCTAATTCTCCCATCTCTCTCTATCTCCTCTCCCAGAGGACCTGAGCCCTAGGACCATGCCTCAAGACTACCTGGCCTGACGGCTCTTGGCTGTCCCCGTCCCTAGTCCACCTGGTCGTGCTGCTGACCCTGTTTCTGTTGTTCTGCCTGCGGCCATAGAACACTGACGTGTTCACCGGACCCCCCCCCCACCGCCTTATGTTTGGTGTACTCAGTGTATATTGCCAGTACTGAATAATTTAATCCATATTCGAATCAAATGTGAGAACATTCTTGCCTTTCTTGATCAAATCATTAATACGAGTCGATTGCCATAACTCAAAAATATAGATCGCTTGCATATTCGCCATCACGTAGGCCACGTGTTCATTATCTGTTCATCTAATAGAATAAACTCCAATTTAGTCCTAAGTATGTGTAAGATATATCATCCCATGGCAAGATGTGTCGAATTGCAGGAAATTAACTTTAAAACGTACATGTTTCTCTCCGCCGTCAAGAGGGGGGCCACAATTAAATCTCACTTAGGGCCTCCAAGAGGCTAGAGCCGGCCCTGCTCTGGAGAATCACTTTCATATAAAGTGTTAACAAATGTTCTTGTGTAGAGATGACACACATCCACTGCTAATTAGGGCCGGGATGATACCAGTATCCAAAACACAAAGCAGATGTGTTTTGTGGCCATGGCAGGGTCCTGTGGCCATGGCAGCACAGGACCCTGCAGAGCGCAGGTTCTTCACCTGAATCATAATAACACGCACCGGCCCAGCTATTAATGTTGAGCAGTACAACCTATGAACATCAGAAACATGACACAATAATTTGTCTTGACTTGTTCTCCACATGTAGCAGATTTGTGCAGATGAATGAACATGGCAGTGAATTTATACAGCTACCTCATTTATAATGGCAAGGCAGATATCATGGAGTTTAGGCATCGGGATATCCATGTGGTTCTGAGCCATCGCACAAGAGAGAGGTCAAACCCTCAATCTTCTTCTCCCTGCAATTCAGTGAAAAAACATAAGCAATTTCCACAACATTTTCCAAAAACATTATGATGATGTTCATCAATTAGGACTCCGGTCTCTTAATTTCTGAAGTGTCTACGCTCCGTAGCTCAAATCTACATTTCCAAGGACACTAAACTCTGCTTCCTTTAGCCTAGCTCCCATGGTCTTGTCTACAGTGAATGCTCACCAGTCATCAGAGGCAGAGCGGAGTAGCTTGAAGGTCTTAGTCAGGGCCTGCTCTGGGTTGGACAGGGGCTGCAATCTGGCCTGGTCCTGACTCTTCTTTATTTGGCCCTTTGGCTCACTGGCTGCCTTCTTGTCTATGGGTTGACAGCGGACATCTATCTCTTTGTGAACTGTATATATTTATTTATGTATTTATTCATTTCCATATCTGTTTGTTGCTTTTAACAATAGAACATCTTAGTTCATTATGATATCATATAACTCTAAATTTAGCACACATTTTTTTGGTGCTCACCATGATCAGAAGCAGGGTCCAGTTCAAATCAAATCAAATTGTATTTGTCACACACGCCGAATACAACGGGTGTAGACCTCACCATGAAATGCTTACTTACAAGCCCTTAACCAACAAAGCAGTTTAAAGAAAAATATGTGTTGAGTAAAAAATAGACAAGTAAAAAATAAATAAATAAAAGTAACAAATAATTAAAGAGCAGCAATTCAAATAGTCTGGGTAGCCATTTGATTAGCTGTTCAGGAGTCTTACGGCTTGGGGGTAGAAGCTGTTGAGCCTTGAGCAAAGGTTATCTCACTGTGAAACAGGCAAAGCAAGTGTGGAAAAATGTATTAGCCCTGGGCTAAGCTGGAGAAAAAAGTGATATGAAAAGCCATTTGTGTCCCTTCCTACTGTCTTCCTATAAATCTACCTAGCGTCATCTCCCCGTCTAATTCCCATTAGTGTGAGAACATGAGAGGGACTGACCTGAGCCGGTGGCAGGCAGCCTTCGGCAGGCTAAGGAACCTTATTGGCCGAGGCAGTTTGCTCCTGGGCTTGGTAGGAGTGGTAGCAGGCCTGGGTGTGGTGTCACGCGACTTGACTGGGGTCCTGATATCCAAGTAGTCACGGAGCTCTGCAGGGGTGTTCATATCCACTGAGCTCAGGCTTTCCAGAGAGCTGGTGTCTATTTCCCCCATGGACATAACCGAGCCCAAACTTCTCCTGCCCATGTCCTTCACCTCATGTACCACCTTTGGCGTAGACCAGAAAAGAATGCTCCCATCATAGAAATACATATATACATATAGACCTATATACATAAACTAATACATAGAGAGATCCTGTATTCTAGGATCTATTCTAGTATCCTAGAATACAGACATGGAACCACTGTCTGTTTTGGCAATTTATCAGTCAAAGTATAATCCCGAACTGCAAATTTGCACATTTACAATAAATTCAAAGTCCATCCTACCTTCCAGGCCTCCTCCTTCAAGTGAGCCTCGATGGCCCTCACCTCCTCCAACAGGTCAATGGGTCCATTGCTGTCAGCACAGCCCTGGTCTGACTGGACTTTCAGGACCATGACTCCCTGCCTGCCCTTCTTCTTGCCCATCTTGGAGGGAGCTCCAGTGGGAGGGATGGGAACAGGACGCACGCTACTGAATGACTTCTTTACCTGGGTGGACTCCAGAGAGTGAGATCCGGGTCGAACTTGGGCTCCGTCCACCCCCACCACATTCTTCAGTGAGGCAAGAGCTATGTGTTCAAGCCTTCGTGGCAAAGGCCTCAGTGGAGCTTTCGGGTGCGGAATGCACTGAATAGAGGGGACGAAGTGGTGCGCAAAGGTGCTGCCAACCACGATGAGAGCAGTCCGGACATAATTCTCGTGGACAGCACTTATCTTTCTTTGCTTTACTTCCATGGCCTCTCTCTCAGCTCTCTGCATCTGCTGAAGTCTGGTGTCACTGATGAAGTCACGATGGCCCTCTGGGATTGAGTAGTTCTCCTGATGGCCCTGGATCACAATGGTACAGTATGAAATGAATAGCAGAAATGAAGTAGTCAAACTAGTTTCTACTGTGTATCATATAAAGCTTTTAAGCTAAAGATGTAATGGATGTAGGCCTATTGTATATCTATGAAACCATAAAATAAACACAGTGATATTTTTGAAAAATTTTTGAAAAACTGATGAGCCTTACAAAACTTGAAATCTTGTCCTGGTCACCCTGTCGGTTTAAAGCCATGTTTTGCTTCCTCAAGTTTTTGATGACGCTCTTCATCTGAGAGTTCTCCTTCTGGAGTTTGTCAAACTCACTTGTTTCTCTTCCTCGATAAGCCATTGATGATAAATATTAGCACTCTCTAAATAAGAACTTAACCTATCTCTGTGAGAGATCTATCATGAAATTAGTGGAAATTGAATTTTGCCAGTCAGATGGAACCAGCAATGACATCATGTCAAAGGTTACGTTACATTGTGATGTCATAATGGGTTCTGTTGACAGTGCTGATTAGCACATGGTGAACATTCATGAAAACTTTTTGATTCCCATATAAAATCATAAATATGAGATGAATTTGTAAATAGTATATTTATATACACACACTGAAATTCCAATTCCTATTCTCTTAAATGTTTTTCAATTAAAAAATGTGTAATTTGAATCTGGTTTAGTTTCTGAATGGACTGGATTTGAAATGGAATTAACCCCAACCCTGATGACCAATGATAAAATACTACATGCTGTATCCCCAAAAAATCACTAGAGGACGATATTGCCTAGCATGTCTGACCATGAGAATGGGCCTTTGGTCTTACCTTAAGATATAGAATAGCATGAATACAAGAATGAGGGATTCTGTGTACATCATATTAAAATGAAAGTGAATGTGATCTCTAAAGCAAACAGGATATTGTTTGAAGAGATTCTATTGTGAGTGACGTCCATGAATGCCACTCAAGGAAGCAGAGTTGAGCTGAAAAATCGAAAGTGAAACTATCTGAGAAACACTGTCAAAACATTGGAGGCAAAAAAGGTAGGTTAATCACGAGAGAAAGGTAGAAACACTGTAATAATATTTTAGCAACTTATCCACAGCCAGTGAGTTGCACAATATTGGGATCTATAAGGCATAGATTTGAGATTTTCTATAGTTGTAACTATACTGTACTGCATTTATTGTTGTTACTATCTATATGTATGTTTTGCTTTCTCACTGTCCTGTCAAATTACCTCAGTACAGGTGCTATGGTGATCAGGGTTGATATTAATTCTGTTAGTTCAGGAAAATGAAAAGTCTACATAATACAGGAAATTATGGGAGATTGGAATTCAATTAATCCCTGAACTGATCCCAGCCCTGGGGGTGACTATACAACATACTCTTTATGGACAGAGAAGTTGGAGTTTAGTTCAGGCAAAAGGAAGTGTTCAGTGGCACCTTGTATACATTATGATCTCCTACTTTGTTGTCAAATTAGCACACTTAGGGCTTGATTCAAGCAGTAGCGGAGAATATCTGCGTTGTAGTTCACGTTTAAAGACAATTTCTGATTGAGCAACATATGCAGCAATTACCGTGAATGCAGTATCCGCAACTGCGGGAGCATTGCCTTTGTCAATAGCCCTATAAAGCGGCTCTTCAGCTGTACGGTTGGAATTAGAATTTCTGGTGGAATAAATCATGGAAACATACTTGAGTAAATAATAATTTGAGTGGGGAGATTTTAGAAAAGAAAACCTCTATGTCTGTGTCTTCAATATGTTTTGATGTGTGTGTACAACACATATAGCCTAACCCGGTACAGTCTGGAGAGGATAGGCCACCCCTCTCTCTGAACTGAGCTCCTCTCCAGGTTCCTTCATGGGAGTTTTTGTCACTGTGCTCTCACTTCTGCTTTGCTTGCACTTTGGGGTCTAGGCTGGGTTACTGTAAAGCACTTTGTGGTAACTACTGATTTATAAAGGTCTTTATAAATACATTTGATTGATTGATCTCATCTGTTTACAAATTGGTGTCAACTGTGTGTCTGTTAGCAGAGCCATGCCAGCGAAGTTGGTGCAGTTCAGCGGTTGGGAGGCTGTGGTTGAGAAGCAGATTGTCCTGAAACCTGGTCAAGCACCACGGGGCAAACAAGGCTACACCATGTACCACGGCACCCACCGTGACAGCGCTCGAGCCATCATCACAGGGGGTTTCCGGCCCTCTGCGAGTGGCACGTTGGGCCCGGGGGTCTATTGCAGCCGGGACATAGCCAAGGCGCAGGGCTACCCTGGTGGGTGCCCCCCTGGGGAACACGTGGTACTGCAGCTGAAGGTCCGGGTGGGCCGCGTGAAGAAGATAGATGGACAAAATTTTGCAATGCGGCACTCGTGGCAACAGAGCGGTTATGATACTGCCTGGCTGCCCTCCACCGTCGTTGGGCATGAGGAGGACTGCGTTAAAGACCCCAAGCGGGTGGCGGTGAAAGGCATTGCACACTGTGGCGACCCAGCCACGAAGAAAGCCCTCGAGAAGCTCATCAGTCAGCAGAGACAGGGGGCGGAGTCAAGTGGACAGGGAAACGAGCAGGGGGTTGTGGGCAGGTGTAAGGGGTGCAAGATGCAGACACCGATTGGCCACTCTCTGGAGGTGTGTTGGGGGTGTGACGCCACTGTGTGTCCTTTTATGGGCAAACATGTCTGTAAAAGGAGCAGTTGAAAGCAACAGATTTGAAATACTGGATACTATATGATTATGACATTATTGGTTAATTCGACAATAACAATGTTTGTGTGGAAATAAATTAAGCTTTGTTGATTCACTCATTGTCCCAATCTCCGTCCGTTCGTACGTCAGTACGTACAGTGCACACGTTAGTTAGTCACACGCGATCTCTCAGACATCACTGGGCCGATTTTGACTATACCTGGGTGAATGATGCATCTTGCCATTGACGACATGTTTACTGTTGCCTTGTTATTCTTTCCTTTTAGTCTTTAAAGTTAGATTCTGAATCATGCGACTTTCATTGATAAACAAGCTTTTTTTAATTAAACTGTTTTAATGCTGGGCGGCGGATTACACACAATGAGCGTCTAAGACTACATTGTAGCAAAGGTGGCTGCTGCAACAAACAAATGCATGCCCAGTATTAGTATACCGAAATCTAGACAATGCATTAGCACAATTTAAAAAGGAGGTGAGGAGAGGACGTGAGCAGTCAATGATATCCATTTGAGAAAAAGGCCTAGGGAGAATCTCAATTGAATTTGCTAAATTCCTCTCCTCCGTCTTCTCCTCACCACTTTCTGAGAAAGGTCAAAGGTCATCGAGGAGAGGAGGCGAGGAGAGGTAACATGGAAACATGCACTTGTAGGAAATGAGACTCTCCTGCTCCACTAGCAGGCAAATTATGTTTACAGAGGAGGAATTCCGCAATACATATGTAAAGAGGTCGAACTAAATGTAGTTAGTTGTGCTAGACATTTTATGGTTAAGGTTAAAAGTAGCAAACAACAGCTCATTCAAATTGGGTGTGGCAGATTTCTAAACTCTTCTGCGATAAGATATACCTGAGTATCATCCACCGGAGGAAGCAATCAAGGAGAGGAGCAAACTCCTCCGTTCACCTACAGTGTGTTAACGAATTGATACTCTACCTCATATGGCGACCACTTAACGATTTACGGTCACGGATGAGAGGTGGAAGGAGATGTGCACACTGCCCCCGGATTGAGGTGGAAACTGAGCTGCACTTCCTAACCTCCTGCCAAATGTAATACCATATTAGACAAACATATTTCCCACAGATTACACAGAGAATTTGAAAACAAACCCGATTTTGATAAACTCCCATATCTACTGGTTGAAATACCACAGTGTGCCATCACAGCAGCAAGATTTGTGACCTGTTGCCACAAGAAAAGGGCAACCAGTGAAGAACAAACACTATTGTAAATTCAACCCATATTTATGTTCATTTATGTTCCCTTTTGTACTTTAACCATTTGCACATCGTTACAACACTGTATAAATACAGTTGAAGTTGGACGTTTACATACACTTAGGTTTTCAACCACTCCACACATTTCTTGTTAACAAACTATAGTTTTGGCAAGTTGGTTAGGACATCTACTTTGTGCATGACACAAGTAATTTTTCCAACAGTTGTTTACAGACAGATTATTTCACTTATAATTCACTGTATCACAATTCCAGTGGGTCAGAAGTTTACATACACTAAGCTGACTGTGCCTTTAAACAGCTGGGAAAATTCCAGAAAATTATGTTATGGCTTTAGAAGCTTCTGATAGGCTAATTGACATCATTTGAGTCAATTGGAGGTGTACCAGAAAAAAAACTGCACACCTCCACAAGTCTGGTTCATCCTTGGGAGCAATTTCCAAACGCCTGAAGGTACCACGTTCATCTGTACAAACAATAGTGTGCAAGTATAAACACCATGGGACCACGCAGCCGTCATACCGCTCAGGAAGGAGACGTGTTCTGTCTCCTAGAGATTAAAGTACTTTGGTGCGAGAAGTGCAAATCAATCCCAGAACATCAGCTGGTGAAGATGCTGGAGGAAACAGGTACAAAAGTATCTATATCCACAGTAAAATGAGTCTTATATCGACATAACCTGAAAGGCCGCTCAGCAAGGAAGAAGCCACTGCTCCAAAACAGCCATTAAAAAGCCTGACTACGGTTTGCAACTGCACACGGAGACAAATATATTACTTTTTGGAGAAATGTCTTCTGGTCTGATGAAACAAAAATAGAACAGTTTGGCCATAATGACCATCATTATGTTTGGAGGAGAAAGGAGGAGGCTTGCAAGCCAAAGAACACCATCCCAAACGTGAAGCATAGGGGTGGCAGCATCATGTTGTGTTGGTGCTTTACTGCAGGAGGGACTGGTGCACTTCACAAAATAGATGGCATCATGGGGAAAGGAAAATTATGTGGATATATTGAAGAAACATCTCAAGACATCAGTCAGGAAGTTAAATCTTGGTCGCAAATTTTATTTTTATTTTATTTCACCTTTATTTAACCAGGTAGGCTAGTTGAGAACAAGTTCTCATTTACAACTGTGACCTGGCCAAGATAAAGCATAGCAGTGCGACACAAACAACAACACAGAGTTACACATGGAATAAACAAGCGTACAGTCAATAACGCAAATGGGTCTTCCAAATGGACAATGACCCCAAGCATACTATCAAAGTTGTGGCAAAATGGCTTAAGGACAACAAAGTCAAGGTATCGGAGTGGCCATCACAAAGCCCTGACCTCAATCCCATATAGGAAATGTGTAGGCAGAACTGAAAAAGCGTGTGCAAGCAAGGAGGCCTACAAACCTGACTCAGTTACACCAGCTCTGTCAGGAGGAATGGGCCAAAATTCACCCAATTTATTGTGGGAAGCTTGTGGAAGGCTACCTGGAACATTTGACCCAAGTTAAACATTTTAAAGGCAACTCTACCAAATACTAATTGAGTGTATGGAAACTTCTGACCCACTGGGAATGTGATGAAGGAAATAAAAGCTGAAATAAATCATTCTCTCTTCTATTATTCTGACATTTCACATTCTTAAAATAAAGTGGTTATCCTAACTGACCTAAGACAGGGAAGTTTTACTTGGATTAACTTCTTCAGGTAGGGGGCAGTATTTGGAAATTTGGATGAATGAGGTGCCCAAAGTAAACTGCCTGTTTCTATCCAAATCTATGCATATAATGTGTAGATTTGGATAGAAAACACTCTAAAGTTTCCAGAACTGTTAAAATAATGTCTGTGAGTATAACAGAACTCATATGGCAGGCAAAAACCCGATGAAAATCCAACCAGGAAGTGGGAGATTTTGAGGTTTGTAGTTTTTAAGTGATTGCCTTTCTAATATGCTGTGCCTGTGGGGTCAAATTGCACTTCCTAATGCTTCCAGCAGATGTCAACAGTCTTTAGAAATTGTTTCAGGCTTGTAATTTGACAGGGAATCGAATAAGAGCTCTCAAAACAACAGGCTTCCTGAAAGACATTAGTGCACTTTTGCGCGGTCACATGAAGCGCACTATTCTTTCATTTTCTTCTGTATTCAATACGCTATTGTGCAGTTGGAATATTATTGAAGATTTATGACAAAAATATCCTAAATATTGATTATGGACATCGTTTGACATGTTTCTACGAACTGTAATGGAACTTTTTTGACTTTTCGTCTAGCCTTTGCTAGAAGTAAACATGCAAACAAAACGGAGGTATTTGGACATAAATATGGACTTTATCGAACAAAACAAACATTTCTTGTGGAACTCGGAGTCTTTCGAGTTCATTCCACCGAAGATCAGCAAAGGTAAGTGAAGATTTATAACGCTGTTTCTGACTTTTGTTGACTCCACAACTTGGCGGGTAACTGTATAGCTTGCTTTGATGGCTGAGCGCTGTACTCAGAATATTGAACAATGTGCTTTCGCCATAAAGCTGTTTTAAAATCTGACAAAGCGGTTGCATTAAGGAGAAGTTTCATTAATCCTATGTAAAACACTTGTATCTTTAATCAAAGTTTATGATGTGTATTTCTGTAAATTGATGTGCTCATTCACCGAAGGTTTTGGAGGCAAAACATTTCTGAACATTACGCGCCAATGTAAAATGGGGTTTTTGGATATAAATATGAACTTTATCGAACAAAACATACATGTATTGTGTAACATTGAGTCCTGGGAGTGTCATCTGAAGAAGATCGTCAAAGGTTAGTGATTAATTTTAGCTGTATTTCTGTTTTTTGTGACGCCTCTCCTTGCTTGGAAAACGGCTGTGTGGTTTTTCTTGTCTAGGCGCTGTCCTAACATAATCTAATGGTATGCTTTCGCCGTAAAGCCTTTTTGGAATTGCACACTGTGGTTGGATTAACGAGAAGTTTATCTTTAAAATGGTGTATAATACTTGTATGTTTGAGAAATTTGAATTATGAGATTTTTGTTGTTTTGAATTTGGTACCCTGCTATTTCACTGGCTGTTCACTGAACGTCTTTCCACAACAGGTAAAATGTCAGGAATTGTGAAAAACTGAGTTTAAATGTATTTGTCTAAGGTGTATGTAAACTTCCGACTTCAACTGTGTATATTCATCAGTAGGGATTAAGAAGTGAGTATACACAATACCCGCTGAAAAAAAAGGTGGTATATGGTTTATTCCGGGGTAAACCCTCCACTATACCACTGGCCCTGTATTTTACAAAAGTGAGTTTGTGTTTATACAGGACCTCCCGACCCCACCTACCGCCAACCAATCATGTCAATACAAAGCCCTCCACATTGTTACAAAATTTGAGAGGCGCACGGCAAAGCGGTACGGACCTCAATTTGGACTCTGCATGCCTCTGGAGGCTCCGAAATTGTGTACCACCATCTATACAGCGCCTCCGACCACATTTTTGGATCAAGCATAAATTGTCTCTAATACCATCATACTGTAGGCTAGTGGTTCCCAACTTCGGTCGTCGAGTACCCCCCCAACAATACCGTTTCATCTTATGCGCAGACAAACACACCTGATTCAACTTGTCAACTAATCATCAGGCCCTCAATTCGTTGAATCAAGTATGTTTGTACCCCCAACAAAAGTGTGCTGTTGGGGGTACTCAAGGACTGGAGTTGGGAACTACTGCGGTAGGCCTATGGCTGCATTGGCGTTGCATGCCAATATCAGCTGCAAAATGGGTTCACATGGCTGATATCCTCTTTTTTTTTTACAATCAAATAAAACTAATTGGAGAGCTTATGACTGAACAAAAAGGTCATGTTAATTTGAGAATATAACACAGAAACACAGACAAATGAGAGACAGATTCCCTTCCCCAGATTCCCTTATTGCAGGATTGTGATCTGTGATTAATCAACATCAACACTAGTTCATCTTGAAAATTGTTAATTAAAACAAGTTTAAACGCTTAATTTCAAAGAATCAACATTTTCATAGTGTACAAGTAAGCTAACTCAAATGTAAAGGTTAGACTTTTTAGTAACAAGTAGGCTATTATTACTAAAACATAACTTCAGGTAAACAAAAAATGTAAATACCAGAGTGAGCAGACATCTGTTCCAGCCCAGCAGCAATAGCACACTTGATTATTAACTAATTAGGTTTGATACATTGAATCAGGTGTGTTAGTGCTGGGCTGGAACATATGCCTGCACACCCAGCAGGGTTGGCCTGCTCCAGTTGTAATGGGTTTATACATTGTGTGACTTTTAAACTTTTTGTTCACAAAATTTGCTAACATATGTTTACACTTTTGGCTGTGTGCCCACAGTTAAGTTGTGAGCCTCCACAGTTAAGTTGAAGTATTAAATGTTTTATAGCCATTGTGGAACAAATCGTTTTCATCTTGGGAACTATTCAAGGACTATTCAAGGTTTACAAGGATGTACCCTTATTCTCGTGGGACATTAATTGGGATCTCTTCATCTGCAGACAGGGTTTGACTGCTCTCTATATCTGAGGACAGAAAACATCTCAAAGAAACAGGCTGCATTATACTCAAGTTAGGACATCAAATCAAATCAAATTTATTTGTCACATACACATGGTTAGCAGGTGTTAATGCAAGTGTAGCGAAATGCTTGTGCTTCTAGTTCCGACCATGCAGTAATATCTAACAAGTAATATAACCTAACAGTTTCACAACAACTACCTTATACACACAAGTGTAAAGGAATGAATACGAATATGTACATAAAAATATATGAATGAGTAATGGCCGAACGGTATAGGCAAGATGCAGTAGATGGTATAGAGTACAGTATATACATATGAGATGAGTAATGTAGGGTAAGTAAACATTATATATATAAAGTGGCTAGTGATAAATTGATTACATCAATTTTTCCATTATTAAAGTGGCTGATGTTGAGACAGTGTGTTGGCAGCAGCCACTCAATGTTAGTGATGGCTGTTTAACAGTCTGATGGCCTTGAGATAGAAGTTGTTTTTCAGTCTCTCGGTCCCCGCTTTGATGCACCTGTACTGACCTCGCCTTCGGGGTGAACAGGCAGTGGCTCGGGTGGTTGTTGTCCTTGATGATCTTTTTGGCCTTCCTGTGACATCGGGTGGTGTAGGTGTCCTGGAGGGCAGGTAGTTTGCACCCGGTGATGCGTTGTGCAGACCTCACTACCCTCTGGAGAGCCTTAAGGTTGTGAGCGGAGCAGTTGCCGTACCAGGCGGTGATACAGCCCGACAGGATGCTCTCGATTGTGCATCTGTAAATGTTTGGGAGTGTTTTTGGTGACAAGCTGAATTTCTTCAGCCTCCTGAGGTTGAAGAGGCGCTGCTGTGCCTTCTTCACCACGCTGTCTATGTGGGTGGACCATTTCAGTTTGTCCGTGATGTGTACGCCGAGGAACTTAAAACTCTCCACCCTCTCCACTACTGTCCCGTCAATATAGATGGGGGCTGCTCCCTCTGCTGTTTCCTGAAGTCCACGATCATCTCCTTTGTTTTGTTGACATTGAGTGTGAGGTTATTTTCCTGACACCACACTCCGAGGGCCCTCACCTCCTCCCTGTACGCCGTCTCGTCGTTGTTGGTAATCAAGCCTACCACTATAGGGTCGTCTGCAAACTTGATGATTGAGTTGGAGGCGTGCATGGCCACGCAGTCGTTGGTGAACAGGGAGTACAGGAGAGGGCTGAGAACGCACCCTTGTGGGGACCCAGTGTTGAGGATCAGCGGGGTGAAGATGTTGTTACCTACACTCACCACCTGGGGGCGGCCCGTCAGGATTCCAGGACCCAGTTGCGCAGGGCGGGGTCGAGACGCAGGGTCTCGAGCTTATTGACGAGTTTGGAGGGTACTATGGTGTTAAATGCTGAGCTGTAATCGATGAACAGTATTCTTACATAGGTATTCCTCTTGTCCAGATGGGTTAGGGCGGTGTGCAGTGTGATGGCGATTGTGTCATATTGGGGCGGTAAGCAAATTTGAGTGGGTCTAGGGTGTCAGGTAGGGTGGAGGTGATATGGTCCTTGACTAGTCTCTCAAAGCACTTCATGATGACGGAAGTAAGTGCTAAAGGGCGGTAGTCATTTAGCTCAGTTACCTTAGCTTTCTTGGGAACAGGAACAATGGTGGCCCTCTTGAAGCATGTGGGGACAGCAGACTGGGATAAGGATTGATTGAATATGTCTGTAAACACACCAGCCAGCTGGTCTGCGCATGCTCTGAGGACGCGGCCGTGGATGCCGTCTGAGCCTGCAGCCTTGCGAGGGTTAACACGTTTAAATGTTTTACTCAGTGGCACTGTATTGTCCTCAAAGCGAGCAAAAAAGTTGTTTAGTCTGTCTGGGAGCAAGGCATCATGATCCGCGACGGGGCTGGTTTTTCTTTTGTAGTCCGTGATTGACTGTAGTCCCTGCCACATACCTCTTGTGTCTGAGCCGTTGAATTGCGACTCCACTTTGTTTCTGTACTGACGCTTAGCTTGTTTGATTGCCTTGTGGATGGAATAGCTACACTGTTTGTATTCGGTCATGTTTCCGGTCACCTTGCCCTGGGTTGGCGCCCCCCCCTTGGGTTGTGCCATGGCGGACATCTTTGTGGGCTATACTCGGCCTTGTCTTTGGACGGTAAGTTGGTGGTTGTAGATATCCCTCTAGTGGTGTGGGGGCTGTGCTTTGGCAAAGTGGGTGGGGTTATATCCTGCCTGTTTGGCCCTGTCCGGGGGTATCATCGGATGGGGCCACAGTGTCTTTTGATCCCTCCTGTCTCAGCCTCCAGTATTTATGCTGCAGTAGTTTATGTGTCGGGGGGCTAGGGTCAGTCTGTTACATCTGGAGTATTCTCTTGTCTTATCCGGTGTCCTGTGTGAATGTAAATATGCTCTCTCTAATTCTCTCTTTCTTTCTTTCTTTCTTTCTCTCGGAGGACCTGAGCCCTAGGACTACCTGGCATGATGACTCCTTGCTGTCCCCAGTCCACCTGGCCATGCTGCTGCTCCAGTTTCAACTGTTCTGCCTGCGGCTACGGAACCCTGACCTGTTCACCGGACGTGCTTGTTGCACCCTCGACAATTACTATGATTATTATTATTTGACCATGCTGGTCATTTACGAACATTTTAACATCTTGACCATGTTCTGTTATAATATCCACCCGGCACAGCCAGAAGAGGACTGGCCACCCCTCATAGCCTGGTTCCTCTCTAGGTTTCTTCCTAGGTTTTTGGCCTTTCTCAGGAGTTTTTCCTAGGGAGTTTTTCCCAGCCACCGTGCTTCTTTCACATGCATTGCTTGCTGTTTGGGGTTTTAGGCTGGGTTTCTGTACAGCACTTTGAGATTTCAGCTGATGTACGAAGGGCTATATAAATAAATTTGATTTGATTTGATTTGATTAAAAGCAGTGGTTAGCGTGTTCAATTTGTACCCCTGAATATTATGTTGCTATAGTTCTCTGTCCTCTGTTTTTCTAGCTTGGGACTGTGTTAGGGTTAAACTGGATATTTGTTTGCATAACCTATATAATATACCGGGGAAGCTATGCTACATTATTAAGTATATAAACTACGGATAAGTCAACTGCTGAAGACAAGAACTACAACCGGCGACAGGAAGTGCGTCACGAGGCTGGGACCAGCCTGCACGCCGACGATAGGAGGAGCAAGTTTAAACCACGCTCCTCCTCCCTCTGACAGGCCAGCATTGAGCGGGAACTATCTCTGTCATAGTATATAAGAGAGAACAATAGGATGTGACGTTCTCTTCTCTGTCTGCCCTGTGTGGTGTCACAGCGAGACCGTATATATATACGAACAACTTATTTACCATACACGTGTTTGCAATAATTAAAGAACAAAGAAAATTTGAGTTACTCTTTGCCAAATAATTTGTTCTAATACCAGATTTGAATTTACGTGACCTTACAACTGGAACTGGAGAATAGTTTCATAATGACCTCCCACAAAGTTACCTGCCCTATCCAGAGTAGCCTACTTCACCTTCTCTGACAGCTGGAAGTGTTAGCTAACCCTTTCACCCTCTTCCATGGCTGTTAGCTAGCTACCTACAAATACATTTGGAGTTACAATGAGAAATACATGTAGATAGCTAACTAGCTAATATTGTAATGAACACGAGGGGAGACAGAGAGCTGGTTTCAAGCGCAGGGCACAGCAGGTGTTTATTGCAAAGGACCACAGGAGGAGGCAGGTAGCTGGGTCAGGGGCAGGCAGAAGGTCATACACAGGGGGTCCAAAAGGGCAACAGTACAGGCAGGGAGAAGGCTAGTAACATAGTCCGGGAGATCAGGCAATGGGTAGATAACAGGAAATTCGATAGGCTAAAATACAGGCAGGGAATAGGCAAAAGGCATTGTTAATGAGGCAGGCAAAAACTATCATACATAGGAGGAGTAAATCACGGGAAAAACAGATCTCTGAATGACGTGTGTCACAAAACAAACAATACCTCACAGTGAACTAAATAGTGTGTGATAATGACATACAGGTGTGTGAACAGGTGATTAGAATTCAGATGATTGGGATCTGGAGAGTGAGCTGCGTTCAGGGGATCAATGTGTTTGAAAGTGTGAGCTGGAAAGTGGTCTGGAAAGTGAGCTGCGTTCATGAGCTGCGATCTACATGTTTGAGGGTGTGAGTTGGAAGCAGACGTTACAAATATGAAGTTACTAAGCTGGTGATATTTAATTAACGTAGCTAGCTAGCTATACAGTATGTAAAGTTAGCTAAATAGCAAACATAAACATTAACAGCTCATTTGTGTAGCAAGCTAGCTATAATACATAGTTTTGATCACTTTCAACATATATTTACTTACTTGAATAGGTTCTCCCACTGCCTCTGTTTTCTGGGTCCTTAGAGAAATTAAATAATGGGCAATCTCCTGAAGTTTCCAGTGGTAGCAAAACGCAGCCAGCCATGTGGACGATTTGAGGACTTTCAACAGACTGAGTTTGGTCTTTGATCTTCTACATGGAGCTTGGTGCGGTTGCGAGGTGATTTATGACGCAACTGTTAGCCCTCTATAGGGAGGAGGTCAGAGACCTGGCGATGTGACCGTCGGCTACAGGAAAAGGAGGGCCGAGCACGCCCCCATTCTTATCGACGGGGCTGTAGTGGAGCAGCTTGAGAGCTTCAAGTTCCATGGTGTCCACATCACCAACAAACTATCATGGTACAAACACACCAAGACAGTCATGAAGAGGGCACGACAATGCCTATTCCCTTTCAGGAGACTGAAAAGATTTGGCATGGGTCCTCAGAACCTCAAAATGTTATACAGCTGCACCATCGAGAGCATCCTGACTGGTTGCATCACCGCCTGGTATGGAACTGCTCGGGCCTCCGACCGCAAGGCGCTACTGAGGGTAGTGCGTACGACCCAGTACATCACAGGGACACTCGAAGTCAATAAATCATTGTTTATTGTCAACACGCTGGAGAGGTTCCAATCAACTCAATGCACCATAGTACACATGTCAATCAGGAGCTCCCTTGTGGAGTCTCAGCAGTTGTCTTATATACGGCTACACACAGAGAAGTTATATATGCATGATTTAGCAGAACAACACCTCATAAGGCTTCTTCTCTCTAAGCTGAGACCTTGAAACTGACAGTGGTGTAAAGTACTTAAGTAAAAATACTTTAAAGTACTACTTAAGTAGTTTGTACTTTACTTTACTGTTTATATTTTTGACGACTTTTACTTTTAATTCAATACATTCCTTAAGAAATTATTGTACTTTTTACTCCATACATTTCCTTGACACCCAAAAGTACTCGTTACATTTTGAATGCTTAGCAGAACAGGAAAATAGACAAATTCATGCACTTATCAACTGAACATCCCTGGTCATCCCTACTGACTCTGATCTGGCGGACTCACAAAACACACATGCTTCATTTGTAAATGATATCTGAATGTTGGAGTGTGCCCGTGGCTTTCTGTAAAAAAAGAAAAGAAAATGGTGCCATCTGCTTTGCTTAATATAAGGAATTTGAAATGATTTATACGTTTACTTTTGATACTTAAGTATATTTTAAACTAAATACTTTTATACTTTTACTCAAGTAGAATTTTACTGGGTGACTTTTACTTTTACTTGAGTCCTTTTCTATTATTAAGATATCTTTACTTTTACTCAAGTATGATAGTTGAGTACTTTTTCCACCACTGGAAACTGAGATATCTTCAGTTTGTGCTCAAAACAAGGTCTGGGCGTACTGCCAAATTGCAGCTACTGATAGTGAGGATTTGTACAGTCAGCCACTTGCATGAACACAGAAATTGTTTTATAGAACAGCACATGAATGGAACACAGAAATGAGTTATAAGAAAAGCACAAACATAAAAATTCCCATTACAGTTCATTTAGTAAATATTATTTTTCTTAACTATTATTTTTCTTAAAACTGCATTGTTGGTTAAGGGCTTTTAAGTAAGCATTTCACGGTAAGGTCTACACCTGTTGTATTCGGCGCATGTGACTGTCATGAGTCCCGCCGAAGTCGGTCCCTCTCCTTGTTCGGGCGGCATTTGGCGGTTGACGTCACCGGTCTTCTAGCCATCGCCGCTCCACCTTTCATTTTACATTTGTTTTGTCTTGTTTTCCCGCACACCTGGTTTACATCCCCTCATTACTCTACGTGTATATTATCCTCTATTCCCCCCATGTCTGTGTGTGGTATTGTTTGTTCGTTACGTGTGTGACGCTACAGGCTGGTTTTGCGCCGGGTATTGTTGTAACCCGTGGTTTTGTTATTTTGTACCTATTTGTGTGATTTGTGCGCTATCGCTTTTTTCCTTGGGCCGGAGTGTTGTGACGCAGTTGCGTCCGGCTGTTTTCCTCTACCTGAATAAAGTGTGCCTGTTCACTCATCTCTGCTCTCCTGCACCGGACTTCCTTCGACCAGTTGCGCACACTCTGAAAGTGACAAATAAAATTTGATTTGATTCCACCGCAGATGTGGAAGGCCGAAATAGGCAGATTCGATGGATTGAGACGATATCTCTAGCTTAAATTGACGCATTTTGAAGGGGATTTTTGTATTATGTTACTTAGATTGTTGCATGGGTTGACCAGGGAAAGAAGTTGACCGGGGAATTTTGTGGAATGGTAATGCAGGTCCATTGACTGGGTTAAATCCTATTGAACAGGTAGAGACCAAATGGTGGATGTTACTGGAAAACATTCTAGTGCGAAGGAGATTAGGTGTGGGGTCCCGAAGGGGAGCATCCTTGGCCCACTTCTCGTCCTACTATACCTTAACGATATGAAATCAGAAAACGCTCATCATTTGCTTCTGAATGTGGATGACTCTGCTCTACTGGTGTCCAATAAGAACAAAGCCTCAGTAGAAGAGATCTTTAGTGCAGAGTTATCCAATATCACTAAATGGCTTTCAGATAACAAACCTTTTCTGCATCTTGAAAAACAGTTATTTACTTCCAGAGTAAAGCTTGTAAGGTCCCCTGGTTTTAGTGTCAAAGTGGTCAATTTAGTGGTTACAGCAAAAACCTCAGTCAGGTGTGAACTGTATAGGTACCTGACTGGTGAGACTATGGCCTTAAAGGTTTTAACAAAGAAACATAAATATTCATGACACGTAAACAGAGGTCACATAATATCAGGCAATACCAAGCATTTTATTAACTGTCTGTTTCAGATACAAGTTTGAGGTGTTTTATAAAAAAAATTATTAATGCTTTTGTCACAAGTAGAAGTAAAGGACAAGTCAACAACATTATTTGGTTGTGAATGAACAGAATATTAACTTTTTAAATGAGATTTTCATTGGACAGTTACAAATTTCATTCAATTCTCCTAATTTTGCCATGGGGCAGAGAGAACATTTTGCCATTTTAAACCTCATTTCATGCAGTTCTACTTATTTTGCCATGGGACGGAGAGACAATTTTGCAGTTTTAAAGCTAATTTCCTGCAATTCTATGCATTTTGCAATTAGTTGGAGGGAAAATCAAATCATGTGTAGACCTTACCGTTAAATGCTTACTTACAAGCCCTTAACCAACAGTGCAGTTACATTTTTTTTGCAGTTTTAAAGCTAATTTCATGCAATTCTACATTTTGCTAAGACTAATGCCATGTTCATATAATGTCTGAGTGAGACTGACAAAAAAAATCAATGGGGGCTCCCTGGAGGTCAGGGCCCCTGGGTAATTCGGACATGATTAATACAAGGTTTAGATAGCTGGCTAGACAAACTACCTAGCAATCTAAAGAATGTTAGCTGACATGGGCTAATTCAGTAACTATCAGTGACTGACATAAGAAGTGGAAAACTGCCGATGCACTAAGAAATTTAGCTTATGCCGCTTATTGGCTTGGCCGGCACTGCAGGGCTCTCTACCTTGCAAACAGAAGTGACAGTCCGCTTGACAATGTCTTAAGCTAGCTAGCATTGCTGCGCACCACTGCTTGCCCCATTCACAAAAAGTGTTGTGTTAGTGTATACCAGTCATTATAAATTTAAAGTAAAGAGCTGATTTTCTAGTCCAGCCAATGGGAAAATGTTACGTTTTGGCAAAAGTATGAGCTCACACAATATCAAGAAATAGCAAGTCTTTTTGAAACCGTCTGTTTCAGGTACAAGTTTGAGGTGTGGTTTTAAAAAAAAAAATCTCTTCAATTTATGCTTTGGTCTCAGGTACAAGTCAACAACATTATTTTGATATGTGTGAACAGAATATGAGCTTTTAAAAATGTAATTTTAATTGAACAGTTACAGTGTACAATTAAACTTAAACTTTGTTTTATGTCTATGAAAGTGGCACCACATCTGTGTGAGAGAAAACCATAGAGAAGGAATAAAGTTCAAATCTGTGGCAGAAGCTGTCCACCAGTTGTTAAAGGACCAGTGCAGTCAAAAACCTGCTTTCCCTGTGTTTTAAACATATTTCCACATTATGAGGTTGGAATAATAATGTGAAATTGTGAAAATGATGATAATGCCCTTTTAGTGTAAGAGCTGTTTAAAAAGACAGCTTGAAATTTCAGCATGTTTTGGTGGGGTGGAGTTTTGGCCTGCCTGGTGACATCACCAGTTGGTAAATTAGTTAATAGACCAATAAGAAATTGAGTTCTCTGCCAATAACAGCTAGTTTTTAGTTTTCCCCTCCCCACTCAGACCACTCCCAGACAGTCCCAGCAAAATTCTTGCTTGAGAAATTGCTCTTTGCTAAGAAGCTATTTTTGTTTATTTTTGACAATTTTAATTGAAAGCAAATACAGTAAGGTACTTACTTATTACCCAGACATGATTTGATATTGAGATAAAAACAGCTGCATTTGAACTTTAAAAGTTTGCTCAAACTCTCTATAGAATTTCTATGATGTTTTCCCAATAATACCATTACCTACTAACTGTGTGATAATGCAGATGAATACACCTGTTGACCTAGAAATTGGTTTGCCCTAGAAAGTCAGATGGCAGAACATCCAACATCTTGATAAACTGGCAATGTTGATCAATCATATGAACTTTGATTCTCAGATGACTCTATTTTCTAATCTAGACCAATATCAAGGAAGTGGGGAATGTATGGGGTGGCAGATCGAATCCCCGAGCTGACAAGGTAAAAATCTGTCGTTCTACCCCTGAACAAGCCAGTTAACCCACTGTTCCTAGGCCGCCATTGAAAATAAGAATTTGTTCTTAACTGACTTGCCTAGTTAAATAAAGACAAAATAAAAATAAAATTGTCTGGCTGGCATTCATAAGAGCACACAGGTAGTCCCTCCCATTTTCAGTCCATTTTCAAAATTATAAATAGGAACATTCTTTGAGGATGTGTCCAAAACATTGGTGCTTACTCCAACTGAAACTACAAAATGTAACTGCAGACATGGCTTCTGATGATCTTCACGTGCTGCTATGCTGTGCCACAAGGTAAGACTGAAATCCTGGAGATGACCCAAAATACTATTATGAATTGTTGAATAACTATGTGTTTCAGTAGTACTTACTTACTATACTACTAGGGTTGCAAAATTCCCTGTAATTTTCCAAAGTTCCGGAAATTTTCAGACACAAAATTGTGAAAGTTACCAGGAATATTTCCTCCCTTTGCAACTCTAATAACGAATATTATTCTAATTGTAACAGACATGTCAGAGAAGGAAATAATTTTCCCAGTGGAGTCAAACACCGCCTATGTCAAGATAAGAACAAAATCTTTTTTTGCTGTGACTGTCTGCGTTTGATTTTTCACCGACTACCAGATGAAGGAGCAGACCATTTTCTCGTTGGCCACGCCTTCTCATGCTGATGGTTTTGTCATATTCAGGGGAGATGGGGGAAATTACAGGGTGTTCATTGGGGACCAAGGTATCTATTTCTGGGAATTGCCAGACAAAATGAACGAGTGGAACTCTGTGGGACGTGGGATGCCAGTACAGGACTGACTCAGCTGTGCGTGAATGGGAAGCCAAGTTTGAGGAAAACTCTCCAAGCCGGTGGCTCCATCTCTGGTACTCCGAGTATTATTTTAGGTCAGGACCAAGAACATAATTACAAATCATTTGTAGACTGCAATTTGACCACAAGAATCACAAACAGATCATTTCAAACCATGCTTACATTTGTATACAATTATGTGTCTATAATGCGTGGGAATAGTTTGGAACAGATTTCCAAAATTAAAATCACTTGGAGCTGGTGTTTTTACAGTCTTTTATGTCCAACAATAAAATTAAAACAAGAAAAGATCCCCCGTTGGGGAACCCTGCTGTAGTGGTTTGTATCAATGATGTATTAAAACACTAGATTGCTAATGATATGTATTGGCCATTGATAGACTTTGAAGCCACTGTCCACCATATTGGTACTTCTCGGAAAGAGCAGTCCTCCATAGGTATAAATGGAATGCTACATTATTTCAATTGAATGTTTAAAGGGCAAAATTACATATATTTAAGTATTTATTTGCTGTAGAGTGAACAGTAACATTCATACTCTCTAAGAATTGTACTTCAAGGAAAACAAATGTGTTGTTTTGTTTGTTCATATAATACAATTTAAAAGTATGCATTAAGGTGTCTGTAATATAATATGCTTGACAAAAAAAGAATACTTCCTTTTTTACACTGGTGGAGGGGTACAGAAATGGTGACGCAGTGACTTCAAAACAGCGCCACCCATCAGTCATCTAGTGTTTATATGCACAATTGGTTTCTGTGTGCTACAGCAGATGGAAGTTATGGCTCCCTGTGCGGAGGCCACATCAAGCAGTGTTTGGAATAAGAACCTAAAATGATATAGCTGTGCCTGTCCACTTATAATTGTTGGTATCACATAATGACAAATTACTTTCTAATATAAATAAATATCTCAATAATAAATACAATGAAAATGTATAACCACATCTTTATTAATAGTTTGTGTTTCCATGATAGCCTCATTTTTGACACCACAGTAAAGCAGACAGGGATTCTGGGCTCTGCACTCTAATCGCACAGAAAACTTCAGCAACGGAGGTCTGTGAAACTCAAAGTGGAAGAATATGCCATTCTAGAACTTGGTTGTACATCTTTTAGGAAATCCTCTGAAGTTTTTACCTATTTGTTGTTCTGGAATTACTTTTTCTGTATCACCTTTCCTCCAGAAAGGGCAGGTATAGAAGAGAGGGAGTCATAGGATTTAACATGACCATTGTGGTCTGCACACTCCCCACTTGGATAGAGACAACCATAGGAGACAACCTTTTCATCTAGGAGGGCCTGCGGATGAGATGTGTGACCAAGAGCACAGGCTAGATACAGTGTAAGGTCTACGACTCCATGCTGGCCTTACCTCAGGACCTGCAGGCCTCCAGAGCCCTGATCATCATCTCCATCATGTCGGGGGTTCTGGGGGTGATGCTGCTCATCAGGGTCAAGTGCACCAACCACATCAAGAGTCAAAAGTCCAAGGCCATAGTGATTCTAACTGGAACTCTCTTCCTCATCCCTTTCTCCTGGATAGCCAGAAACATCATCTGAAACTTCCACAACTCATTTGATTGCCCAGAGGAGTGAGCTGAGGGCTTTACATCAGGTGGGGGGCCTCATCCTTGCTCCTGACCAGGGGGACCTTGCTGTACAGAACTGTCTACCCCTCCAATATCTCCTAAAGCCCCACTGAAGCAGGAGCTGGATGGAGTTTGTGGTCAACACCCAGGGAGTGGCAGGGTGGATGATCTCCTTAGTGAACTTTGCTTTGTCCTACCGGGCAATTATTCAGTTTCCCCATTACAGTAGGGTAGTAGCTTTGGCCAACACCTCCATCTCCAGCATCATTGGAACTCTGTGGGTGTTGGGGTCCATTGTCAGGGCCAAGTGCACTGAATACCTCAAGTGGAATTTGTCCAAAGACAGGGTGACGGTCTTTGGCGGAACATTTCTCATCCTGGCCTGTACCGTTCATCTGATCTTTGTCTTCTTGGTTGCCCTTGATGTAAACTCAAAATCATGAATGATTTTGGTGTTTTTTCTGAATGCAATAGGTGGGCCCCTGCCCTGCTCCTGATAGTAGGGACCATACTCCTGGTTAGAGCAGAACAAGCCAGACTCTCTTACTCACTCAACCTCTAACAGCTCTGTCATTTCTTGTTTATTTGGGGAGTTTCCTCCATATTCCTTGCACCCATCTTATTCCTTCATACACTTGTAAAAACCAAAAGAGTAGGGGCTAGAAAAAGATCCTTGGCTTTCCTGTGGGTGTGATGTGAGACATGGTCTGGGAAGAGAAGTTCCTGAGGAGACTGCAATGAAGAGATATATTCAGACATGGGTGAAAAAAATCTAATATTTCAGCTGTGCTTGATGAGCTTGCCCTTTATAATGAAACCAATTGAAAAGTCTGTCATTATTTACCGGAACATATATTTTAAACTTGATGCAAACAATACATACATGTTTATCTCAAGAAACCATTTATTCTCTAAATGTTGTCTTATTTACTTGTCAACTGATTTATTGATAAATGAATAGATCAAGGGCAAATAAATACAGTTTAAACAAAATCACATGCAAAGGTCCTGTGGTATGTTTTAGGGTGGATGGAGAAATGGAAAACCTAATCAGTTGCACAGCTGAATGCGTCCATCACAACCCATCTGAATCAGAGAGGAGCGGGGGGCTGCCTTGATCAACGTCAACGGCGCAGTTGTTGTTGGGGGTTATTGCCTTGCTCAAGGGCACAAAGACAAAAATTCAAATCAACGTTTCAGATACTTGCCCAACGCTCTTAACCGCTAGGATACCGGCCGCATTCAGTTAGGTCTGCCAATTCTCCTGTTGATAAACTCATTGGTCAGATGTGCCTTAACAGGAATGAATCATTTATGGTTTTGTGACCACATGATGGCGATGGTGTATAGCCGGAGAGAATAGTCATGACTGTATTATTACAGTCTCTCTCACTCACTTTCAATCTCGGCTCAGTGGTCAGAGAAAGAATCGCACAAATGCATACGTGCAGATACACACACACCCCACACACGCTGTAATGACGAGACGATACAGCCGCAGACTCAAACTGCACTTACAAAATCAGCCTTTTTATTCAAAACTAAACTTCAGAGCTGCAAGGTCACTGCAAGGCTAATAGGTAGGTGTCAGTTTTGGTTTTTAAGACAACGGTGATATTACGTCTGCAACAACAGACAGATCTCTGATCGCAGGTTAGGATGCTCCTGTAACGAACACAGGGCCGTGTTCATAAGGGCAAATAAGGAAACGTTTTAAAATGCTTTGCAACGGAGAACGAGCACGTCAGTTTCAGTCCATTTTCTTCTGTTTGGTGCATAATGAACAGGACCCAGTTACCAAACAATGGATGCCAGGACACAGAACAGCACCGCAATCAACATACGCCTGCAATGTGAAAAATCACGACAGCCCGTTTGCACAAACGTGAAAACTTCTATCGTATTCGAGTCAGTGCAGCTTAAGCTATTAATAGCCTTTTCACTCTACTTAGCCAAACCATACTGTACTGTATTGTACTGTTCTGGCGTGGTTACGCATCATCCTCATTTACTAGGACCGTGCTGCAAAGGATCATGTGAAAAGAAAGTATCCAAATCAGCACAGTACGGTTTGAGTCGGCCTGATCGTGTGCATCAGGCAATAGACGGACAGTGTGTCACAACCTCCTGTCGAGGGACATCATACACAGTCTTCTGTACCTTTTTTAACAGTGAGAGATCCATCCAGATGGACACCATGACAACCCGTCTGACAGATAAGCACATATGGGTACCCTTCTTACATCACCCCCAAAATTCACAAGAATATAATTTCTTTTGCATTCGGCTCACCCCGTACGTATTTTTTTTTCTCCAAAGCTAATTTTTACACTGGCATTCTACACATAATAAAGGTAAAAAAATCAAAGCAACAAGCAAAAACAGAAACTTGGGAAATAATGATGAGTCCTTGCAGTGCAATGACATCACATTCAGGGTCTGTGTGTGTGTGTGTTGTGTGTATGTGTTGTGTGTGTGTCAACTTTGGATATTAAGTGTAAAGAAAGCGGACTAGTCCGAGTTGGTTTCTTTCGTCGCTCTCCTCTTCATCCCACCATCCTTCTTATTTCCTTCCTTCCTTCCTTCCTTCCTTCCCTCCCTCCATCCATCCCTCTTTCCGAATCTGTCCACAGCAGCAGCAGGTGATGGCAGTGGCGCCTCAGGACCAACCGCTTCTCTCATATTAGCTCAGATTCGACGGCTTGTTCAATTCTACCTTTACTCCCTTTTCTCCTGCACCTATAGGACAGAATAGAGAAGGAGGGAGAGCGGGGGAGTTACATTTTATTCAACCAGTTAAGAACAAATTCTTATTTTATTCATTTTTATTCAACCAGTTAAGAACAAATTCTTATTTCCAATGACTTCCTATAAATTATTATTTCGTATGATGATCACTATGGTCCTGTAGTCATAAAGCGTCTTAGTCTCACAGTGCTGATTTAAGATCAAGTGCTGATCTAGGATCATTTTATCTTATTTATTAGGATCCGAAAGGCAAAACTGATCCTGGATCAGCACTCCTACTTTGAGACATTTTATGAATACGTGCCCAGGGCTCCATCTTACTTGTTAGGTATTTCTCCTTGGCCCGAGCTCGTTCATCGGCATCAAAATACCACACTGTTATGGCATACCTGGACAGCGAGTGAGACAACGAAAAAGAGAGGTCAACTAACATACAATTATTCACATAATAGGTATACATACTAACACTACCCAACCATTTGTCATGGTCCAACTATTCTAACAGTATTGAGCATTTTCAAATATATTAAAGCTGGATAGTGTTGGTGGTGTTGCTTAATGTGGTAACACTTTACAATAATGTCTGTTCATAGATCAAGGCATGCATTAACCTAATGTAAACTATGTCACAATTCACGCTTCAACCAAGTTCTTAAAATGGCCTGACGGATGCTTTACTTATATGACATTACAATACGAAAGACAAAACAGGAGGTGTGGGGTTGTGATGGAAGACAAGCAGACAACCCTGGGTCGAAGGTCAGGAGTATGACATTTTCTCTGCGGTCAAAAGGTCAGAGGTCAAGCTAAGAGATCACCCTACCTGGTGTGGTATGCTGGCTGCACCTCATGGGGGTTCCGCCGGTCCGACCAGAAGAAGAGCAGGCGGTCGAACTTGGGTTCGATGTCGGCGAACTGTGCCTTGGCCTCTGGGAAAATCCTCAGGATTCCTCCGTGTTCCTGCGAGACAAAACAAGTCATGTGTGACATCAATAAATTATCCAAACGTATCCAATAATTAATTAATTAATTATTTCAGAAATTATTAAAATTGTATTCCCCCATTTTGATTTGTCAAAGAACATATCCCCTCATAAAACAGCAAAAGGTGCGAATAGAAAGAAAAATCGAATGGAATAAAAACCTTTAAAAACACCTTTAAAAAATACCTACCGTTCTGGGCATTGAAACATAACTTTTTTGAAAATGCCATTCTGCAGCAAGGTACATTGTCATATTAACAATCTTCCGCAGGGAAACCAAGCACCAAGTTTCATTAGCAATTGCAAATATCATCGAACAATAACCTTTGTAATTAAATATATTTAAATCTATATTTAAATATATATATTTGCAGGCCGGTCAAAGGGCATTCCCCAAACTGTTGCCACAAAGCACAGAATCATCTGCTGTAGCATACAGATACTGTAGCGTTCTCCTGGCATAAGCCAAACCCAGATTCGTCTGTTAGACTGCCAGCGTGATTCATCACTCCAGAGAGCGCGTTTCCACTGCTCCAGAGTCCAATGGCGGCGAGCTTTACACCACTCCAGCTGACGCTTGGCATTGCGCATGGTGATCTTAAGCTTGTGTGCAGCTGCTCGACCATGGAAACCCATTTCAATAAGCTCCCGACAAACAGGTCTTGTGCTGACATTTCTTCCAGAGGCAGTTTGGAACTCTGTAATGAGTGTTGCAACTGAGGGCAGGCGTTTTTTATGCGCTACACTCTTCAGCACTCGGCTGTCCCATCCTGTGAGCTTGTGTGGCCTACCACTTCGCGGCTGAGCCTATGTTGCTCCTAGACGTTTCAATTTCACAATAACAGCACTTACAGTTGATCGGGGCAGCTCTAGCAGGGCAGAAATTTTACAAACTGACTTGTTGGAAAGGTGACATCCTATGACGGTGCCACGTTGAAAGTCACTGATGGAGATTGCATGGCTGTGTGCTCGATTTTATACACCTGTCAGCAACGGATGTAGCTGAAATCCACTAATTTGAAGGGGTGTCCACATACTTCTGTCCATGTAGTGTATGACGTGATCCTGACTGTGCAGAAAAAAAAGTGATATGAGGTTCGGGAGCGAAACAGGGTTGCATTTTGGTTCAAACCATTTGTACCAGATTCACCTTCAGTTGTGGCTAAATTAACCGCTTGTTAGGCAAATAGCGGGGAGTAATGAGGAAGTAAACTCAGCAAAAAAAAAAATGTCCTCACTGTCAACTGCGTTAATTTTTAGCAAACTTAACATGTGTAAATATTTGTATGAACATAAGATTCAACAAGTGAGACATAAACTGAACAAGTTCCACAGACAAGGTGACTAACAGAAATTGAATAATGTGTCCCTGAACAAAGGGGGGGTCAAAATCCAAATTTACAGTCAGTACCTGGTGTGGCCACCAGCTGCATTAAGTACTGCAGTGCATCTCCTCCTCATGGACTGCACCAGATTTGCCAGTTCTTGGTGTGAGATGTTACCCCCCTCTTCCACCAAGGCACCTGCAAGCTCCCGGACATTTCTGGGGGGAATGGCCCTAGCCCTGAATGCTCATTGGCTGACAGCTGTGGTATATCAGACCGTATACCACAGGTATGACAAAACATTTATTTTTACTGCTCTAATTACATTGGTAACCAGTTTATAATAGCAATAAGGCACCTCGGGGGTTTGTGATATATGGGGCGTCAGGTAGCCTAGTGGTTAGAGCGTTGGCCCATTAACCGAAAGGTTGCTGGATGGAATCCCTAAGCTGACAAGGTAAAAATCAGTCGTTCTGCCACCGAACAAGACAGTTAACCCACTGTTCCCCGGTAGCCCGTCATTGTAAATAAGATTTTGTTCTTAACTGACTTGCCTATTTAAATAAAAATATGGCTATGGGGTGAGTCCAGGCACTCCGTGTTGCGTTGTGCTTAAGAACAGCACTTATCTGGCCATATATCACACATCTCAACACATACAAATAAATGCATGCATACACACACCCCTTGAAACACGCAGGATAGAAATGTCAAGGGTGGGAAAATGTTAAAAGGAGAATGGCTTTTTCCTGTGGGTTAACCTGGTGCTAAACATAGCTATGAGGAATCTGCACGGCGTGATTTACATAACTTATGAATGCAGGTTTGCTTGGGGGCCGGTGTGTGACAGGTATGTGTGAGGGGTGTGTGTGTGTGTTTGCGTGTGACTGCGTGGGGTCTGATGTGTGTGTGTGTGTGTGTGTGTGTGTGTGTGTGCAGTGTGTGAAGAAGACATGAGAGCGGGGTCTGTTGACCTTCAAACATGCACGTTTCCCCAAGCTTCTCTGGGGGATCAAGTTAACCGTTCGCCTCCTAAGGGGGGCTGGGGAATGATGAGGAACTAGTGAGTATGAGAGAGTAGTAACTTGGTCTTAACCCTACATCATAAGTAGAAAATAACTAAAAGGGAAGGTATTGCTATTTGGAGTGATTTTAGTGGCAACAGAAATTTTATCTGATCTCAATCATTTTCAAATGATTCAAAATGATTCAATTCAGATTCTATTTCTGTCAGCTCTAATATCACTCCATAGTGCCATGTGGATACACTTAAAAAGGGCAAATGATACCTCGTGCTTACATGATTGAAAATCAGTTAAACATTACCTTAATCACTTTTAGTTTACTTTATGTGCTAATAGATTGGCTAACCAAATATTCTCTCTATTCAGAGATTGGCCATTTCATTGTGTAGTATTTGTAAATAAGTGCCCTGTACTCTCTTGGTACCACAACTTGTGTCCTCTTGGCTGTTTCCTTCATAGTAAATCACAGCTATGCCTCCAATTTTGTTACCCACTATGAGCTTATAAAGTTAACAGAAAAAAATGTGGAAATACTGTTTAACTTATTTTTTATATGTATGAGGTAACAATCGGTCTACAACATGGTTTCTACTAGAAACAACACCGAAACGAGCTCTTTGACCGAGCTCTTTGAGGGTGTTTTCACAGTCCTCTTTAAAGTGAACTCGGTTCACTTTGTATTCACACTGCCCCTGCCTTTAAAATGAGGACTCAACTATTTTGCCAGTTCACTTCACCTATTCTGTGATCCGAGTCCTCTTTGCATTCAAATTGATATGTTTAGAAAGGAAGCAAGACATTTTTCTAACATTCACTTAATGCATTTTTACAAAGTGCAAGACAAGCCATTCCATCCGTTATCGGACAGCTAGACATACCTACTTATATTTTGGAAGCTAATAGATTGTCTAATCTTTTAACTAAATGCAATCATTTTTTATCAGAATATCCTATTAACATGTGCCTTCAGAAAGTATTCACACCCCTTGACATTTTCCACATTTTGTTGTGTTACAAAGTGGGATTAAAACTGATTTAATTGTAGTTTTGTGTCAACCACCTACACAAAATATTACAGCTGTGAGTCTTTCTGGGTAAGTCTCTAAGACCTTTCCACACCTGGATTGTGCAACATTTTGGATTCAGGACAAAAAGTTTGTTGCAAACAGGATGCATTTTTAATAAATATTTGTATTCTGTACAGCTTGTCTTCTTTTCACTCTGTCAATTAGGTTAGTATTGTGGAGTAACTACAATGTTGTTGATCCATCCTAAGTTTTCTTCTATCACAGACATTACACTTTAACTGTTTTAAGTCACCATTGGCCTCATTGATACACCATCCAAAGTGTAATTAATAACTTCACCATGCTCAAAGGGATATTTTTACCCATCTACCTATAGGTGCCCTTCGTCGCAAGGCATTGGAAAACCTTGATCTTTGTGGTTGAATCTGTGTTTGAAATTCGACTGAAGGGACGTTACAGATAATTGTATGTGTGGGGTATAGAGATTAGGTATTCATTCAAAAATCATGTTAAACACTGGGTTTGAAAACTTATTGACTCACATTTCAGCTTTTCATTTGCGAAGATTTTGACAAAACAATTCCACTTTGACATAATGGGGTATTGTGTGTTGGCCAGCAACAAAATACTTTCTGAAGGCAATGTAAATATTATTAGGGTCACGGCTGTCGTAGGAATGAGCGGACCAAAGTGCAGCGTGTGTGTCGTTCCACATTTTATTTATACTGTGAAACTATGCAATACATAAATAAACTGAATGACAAAAAACATACACTACTCAAAATGAATCACCCACAAAACCCAGGTGGAAAAACCCCTACTCAAGTATGATCTCCAATTAGAGACATCGAGGACCAGCTGCCTCTAATTGGAGATCATCTCAAACAAAACCCCAACATAGAAATACAAAACTATAACCTAAACATAGAAATACAAAACATAGAAAAAAATCCCCCTGTCACGCCCTGACCTACTCTACCATAGAAAATAACATCTTTCTATGGTCAGGACGTGACAATTAGTAACAAAATAAATAGCAGAAGCATAACTGCAGATTAAATAATGCTGTAATTGAAAATGTACACCCAATGTAGGCTACTGCCCCTTTAAGAGCTAGAATTGATTTTGTACCCTGTTGTAATTCTCACCAAATATGTTGTTGAATAAACAGCTTATGAAGCTCCCTTAGCCTATAGATCACATATTGCAAACAACTAACCTTAACTAAAATGTCCACACCTATTTTTGAATTTCTGTGCATCCTTGACAATAGCTAATCAATATAAAAAAAACAGCACTTTTTTTTTGCGGATCTGCACACCATCTCTCTTTTGTTTTGTGGCACCAATGTGAGGGGTTATGTCAGGGGAAACCGTGTTGCAGTAGCCTAGTGTGGTGCGGGAATAATGACAAGCGAACCTCAGGAGCTTAAATTGCCCTAAAAAGGGAACCGGAATTCAAGCAACCTCTCGAGATCACGTGGTGGGCTATGGAAAGCTGTTTTAACATGTATTCATTGAAATTCTATTTTTTTATATCAATAACTCCCAATAGGATTCAATGGAAAAACCGGTGTTTGTTAATTCGATTCCCCTGCAAACTTTCTTTCCTCCCTGAAAATACTATCCACTGCTGCTCCTCAATAGTGCCAGAAGAGCTGTGCTTAGGCCTACATAATGTCTATATTACTGTAGCAACAGGGTCACGGCGTCCTGCGCATCTTTGCTGCAACGCTCCTAACTTGGTGAAATACACGTGCGGCCATGTTGCTGTGTCTTCCTGTTGGGAGCAGGGAAGATATGTAGCAGCATGCAAATGTAATCCTGCCCCCATGAAGGTCGTTATCATAGAATTATAGATATACAAAAATGATTTATCAATATCAAAAATTATTTTAAAATTATATATATATATATATATATATATATATATATATATATATATATATATATATATATTTAAAGCATATCAATAATAAAAATATAGATCTTTTTTTATTTATAAAAATCCATTTTTATATTAATAAATCGTTTTTGGGGATATAAAACATTCAATTATTGATATAAGAAATGAAATTATTGATATAAAGGAAGACAATTATTGATATAAAAATGTAATGTATTTATGTTAAAACATCTTTCCATATGGGGTCTCTTTTGAGGCGTCTGAGTTCCTTTGCAGTGTTCACACTGCACACAATAAATTAAGCGAAAATTGTCTGGAAGGGACCAAGTGTGGAAACACCCTGAGTATCTACATGGTGTAAATGGCACCAAACACACATACTTTCTAATTCATCCTGCAGTCCCAATTTGTCTTATAAAGTATATTTATCCATAACTGAAGCCACATCTGGACTTACCCAGGCCTCCTTTTAGAAACTTGGTCTGTTAATCAATCTGTTAATAAACCCATATTGTAGATCAGTGTTTCTTAATCCTGGTTGTGGGGACCCAAAGGGCTGGACATTTTTGCTTTGCCGTAGCACTACACACGTCATTCCACTAATCATCTCATCCTCAAACCTTTGATTAGTGGATTTGTGTAGGTCCACTATAAAATTTGTTGTTTTGTCACACAACGCCACAGATGTGTCAAGCTTTGAGTGAGTGTGAAATTGGCATGCTGACTGCAAGAATGTCCACCAGAGCTGTTGCCAGAGAATCGAATGTTCATTTCTCTACCATAACCCACCTCCAATGTCGTTTTAGATCATTTGGAAGCGCATCCAACTGACCTCAGAACCGCAGACCACGTGTAACCACGCCAGCCCAGGACCTCCACATCCAGCTTCATCACCTGCGGGATCGTCTGTGACCAGCCACCCGGAGAGCAGATGAAACTCTGGGTTTGCACAACCAAAGAATTTCTGTCAGAAACCATCTCAATGAAGCTTATCTTCGTGCTTGTTGTCCTCACCAAGGTCTTGAACTGGGCAGATGGTAGACAGCGTGTATGGCGTCCTGTGGGTGAACGGTTTGCTGATGTCAACGTTGTGAACAGAGTGCCCCATGGTGGCGGTGGGGTTACGGTATGGGCAGGCATAAGATACGGACAACAAACACAATTGCATTTTATTGATTGCAATTTGAATGCACAGAGATACCGTGACAAGATCCTGAGTCCCATTGTTGTGCCATTCATCCACCACCATCACCTCATGTTTCAGCATGATAAAGCACGGCCCCATGTCACAAGGATCTGTACACAATTCCTGGAAGCTGATAATGTCACAGTTTTCCATGGCCTGCATACTCACCAGCCATGTCACCCATTGAGCAGGTTTGGGATGCTCTGGATCGACGTGTACGACAGTGTGTTCCAGTTCCCGCCAATATCCAGCAACTTCGCACAGCCATTGAAGAGGAGGGGGCAACATTCCACAGGCCACAATCAACGGCATGATCAGCTCTATGCGAAGCAGATATGACATGCTGCATGAGGCAAATGGAGGTCACACCAGATACTGACTGGTTTTCTGATCTACGCCTCTACCTTTTTTTTCAGGTATCTGTGACCAACAGATGCATATCTGTATTCCCTATCATGTGAAATCCATAGATTAGGGCCTAATGAATTTATTTCATATTGACTGATTTCCTTATATGGACAGTAACACAGTAAAATCTTTGAAACTGTTGCATGTTGCGTAAATATTTTTCTTCAGCGTATTAGCAGCTATTAAGACCCACTGGAAGTATCTACCGGGTATCTACCTCTTAGTAGAGTTCATATTGTAGATCATTATAAAACAGGTTGTTTGGACCCTGGATGCTGATTGGTTGATATGTGGGACAACAGGAAATAATGTATGTGTGTGGCCATCGGTGCGAGAGCTCATTTAAGGGTTTTTGGCAGCCCCTAACATGGAGAACAGAAAGTGCTGGAGTGACATTTTAGCTGGCAACAATGTGAGGGATGTCCGATTCTCCGCCAAAGAAGAGGCAAACACTGGCTGTCACTAACCATTGCCAGGACCATGGACAGTTCTTCCATTCGTGTGCCATCAATGGAAACGTCACTATTAACATCACCAACTAGCTTGGTTAGCTTGGACTTGCCAACCATAATAGTTGTTGCCTATGTATGCCTATTGGATATTTATTAAATCATTATTTATCCAAAATTAAATCTAGAATTGGCTTCCTATTTCGCAACAAAGCATCCTTCACTCATGCTGTCAAACATACCCTAGTAAAACTGACTATCCTACCGATCCTTGACTTCGGCGATGTCATTTACAAAATAGCCTCCAACACTCTACTCAGCAAATTTGATGCAGTCTATCACAGTGCCATCCGTTTTGTCACCAAAGCCCCATATACTACCCACCACTGCGACCTGTATGCTCTCGTTGGCTGGTCCTCGCTTCATATCCGTCGCCAAACCCACTGGCTCCAGGTCATCTATAAGTCGTTGCTAGGTAAAGCCCCGCCTTATCTCAGCTCACTGGTCACCATAGCAGCACCCACCCGCAGCACACGCTCCAGCAGGTATATTTCACTGGTCACCCCCAAAGCCAATTCCTCCTTCGGCCGCCTTTCCTTCCAGTTCTCTGCTGCCAATGACCGGAACGAACTGCAAAAATCACTCACAGATCCCTGCACCTGTACATAGCCAATCTGTAAATAGCCCGTCCAACTACCTCATCACCATATTGCTATTTATTTGATTTATTTTGCTCCTTTGCACCCCAGTACCACTACTTGCAAGCTCATCTTCTGCACAACTATCAACCCAGTGTTTAATTTGTCATACTGTAATAAATTTCGCCACTATGGCCAATTTATTGCCTCACCCCCCTTATCCTACCTCATTTGCACACACTGTATATAGACTTCATCTATTGTATTCTTGACTGTATGTTTGTTTATTCCATGTGTAACTCTGTGTTGTTATTTGTGTCGCACTGCTTTGCTTTATCTTGGCCAGGTCGCAGTTGTAATGAGAACTTGTTCTCAACTAGCCTACCTGGTTAAATAAAGGTGAAATAAAAATAAAAAAACAAAAATTGAGGTTCTTGTCTCTCATCATTATTGAATCTCTGCTAGCTAGCTACATGCTAATGATTTGTTTAGCATAGCAACGTCGAATGAATATAATTATTTGAATTAACGACTGGGTCAAAACATGAGAAAAGAACTAACGACCAGCCCGCTTGGGTAGCAATTTCAGAATGCAAAAACAAATTTACTTGTTAAAATAATATTTTTAAGATAAAATATTTGTGTAAATATGTTGGCAAACGTTTATAAAAGCAATAACGCCCTCATACCCGGGAATTATTGTGTGACAACTCCCTCCATGGGCTGTATCCCGGCCCTTGGCTTCGCCTAGGTTCTCAGAACAACCCTTGTTGGGAGCTGTCAGACAATAATTCCCGAGTTCTCAGGCATTATTGCTTAAATATTTCCCAACCCCTGGTCCTCGAGTACCCCCAACAGCACACATTATTGTTGTAGCCCAAGACAAACGCACCTGATTCAACTAATTGAGGGCTTGATGATTAGTTGACAAGTTGAATCAGGTGTGCTTGTCCGGGGGTACTGGATGACTGGAAGTGCGAAACACTGATGATGCATCAACTTCTCCAGCATTCCTCAAACTATTCCATGGAGACCTCCAACCATTCCATATATGTGATATTCCAGAGCTAGCACACCTGATTCAACTAATCCTCAAACCCTTGATTAGGTGAATCAGGTGTGCTGGTTCAGGGCTACAACAAAATGTTTGGGATGTCCGATGGTGAGACATTTGTAAGTTTAGGGTCGTGCTCAGTAGGGCACACCATAGGGAAATTACACAACAGTAAATTAAAATCTGTGTCTTTATTGGAAAAGTTTAGGTAGTTCCTCTTGTTTCACTCTGTTTTCTCCTTACTGAACATGACCCAGGTAAGATCTCTAAGTGGTCCTAATTTAATAATTAGCTGCTAATCTTAGACCAGGCCTGTAGGGCAGTGAGACTGACAGCTTCTCTTCTGTCGAGTCTTACAAGGGCCTAGGCTGCAGCCCTAGTATATGGCCCCACTAGTGGATTCCAAACTGATAACTCCTTTATCTCCCTATTCACGTTAATTCTTTCAGATCTGAGAGGAGGGTCAGCAATGGCAAAGATAAGGGGGAGAGAGCAGGGAGGGAGCTATCGTATTAGAATTAAGGCCCACAACGTCAGAGTGGGAGAGTGAGAGGACCTGCCTGCCTGTCATTCCCATTCCAGCATAGTTTCCACCTGCAATCACAATGTTCTAGTGGTAGCCCTGGGGTTTGTTCTAGAAGTTACTGCCATCCCCTTTGGTGCATGAATGCCTGTGTGTGTGGGATTGTGTGTATTATTTGTGCAATTGAGATGAAAATGTAATAGCAGTAAGTGCCCACATTAGCTGTAAATGATGCAGACTGTGTCCATTACATGTTTTCCATCCCAACAGGACTCCATAGTCAGCCATGTCAGAAATGGCTTTTGTCATCACTTGTCACACCGTAGCATGTATGGTTGTCATATTAGAACAGCTTCAGATTCACAAGGTGTTGGTATCCCTCTGATTTGTCTATCAGAGACTGTCCTAATATGGACACCATGCATATGGTATGGAGTCAGTTACCTGACGACTCAAACTGAGTTCTTCCGCTGCTCTATTGTTTGCTACATACTTCAGTCAGACTGCCATCGTTGAAGTCGTCTGTGGTGACATCAAAATGAGGGACGCTTTACAAAACAAAAGTCATCAGACTGGATCCTCTCTAACCAATCAGAGTTTCAAAGCCAATGATACATTTTCAAAACAACGCTTTACCAACATGTGTTCTGACTCTGTCCCAACCCATTGGTTTCTGGAGCAAGGAGTTTGGGTAGTCAGGCAATGGAGTCAGTGTACAGTATGTATGGGATTAATCCATAGTGTGTCAGTACCTGTTTAGGCACCCCCCTTTCCCCTTTATCGATCAACGCTTCTCTCCTCCGCATAAACTCATTTAGTGGGCTGGTTGGTAAACTTTGGGATTACATCCAGAAACTGAACTCTAAAGGGTGACTGGCATGGAATTAACAGAGTCAATATTGAAAGCCACAGTGTTGTTCCCAGCAGAGAAATCTGATTGCAATGACGTCATTATGGCATCCTTGATGAATAGGCCTTGAGTAGATAGGTCTACTGTTTTGTTTTTAAGGAACCAGATTTGTTTTTACTGGTTAGAATTTGACCAAAATATGTAGTCTTTCCCATGCCATCTAGATCTTGTCATGAAAAATCCTTCTTTACCAGGCGAAGTCTCCTCAAACAGAGAACCAGTTTACAACCAGAAAAAAAAGTCATGTGCCAAATTTTGGGTTAGTATAAACTAAATATTGGACATAAAGTTTTGCTTTCAGTTCATTGTTTTGACGTACCTTAGCCTCCCAGTCTTTATTGAGATAGTAAATACACGTTACACATCTCCCATCGCCGTTAGGGTTATCCACGTGACGTACATACCCAGTCCCGTCGCCTGGGTAACAGGCCACCATAGCCTGAAAAAGAATATGAGAAGGACATGTCAGGAGGAAATATTTTGGGTGGCCATTTTGACAGTGTCGTAAAAGTTGTCACAGAAGGTAAAAATGCTTCCCGACAGTAGACATACTTTCAACACCTATTTCTGAGATGTCCATGCAAGTTAGCAATAAATTACACCGGTTCAGGATATCATTGCAGATGCAATTCAGTTGCTTGGCTGTTGCTTTCCAAATGAACTTTTAAATGTGACAATCATTACAATGCATTTCACAACAAATGATTAACGCATAGCCAATTGTTTAAAGTGACCCTTTTTAACACGCTATTCTATGTCATTTCAGAATACTTGCCTCCGTGACTAGGCTACACTCTGGTAAAGTATATAATAGAACAGCATATTTCCTATTATGAAATTGTCATGTCATTTAAGAAGTCTTGTTGCTTCATAATGGACAATACTGCAATTGAAATGCATGTGTATAAAAAGTGTATATACTCAATTATTCCTGTTCAAAGCACACTAACAAAAAAGAGATTGACAAACATAAAAGGCGAGCTTGTTATTCATAATTGCTGATATGTGAAAGACGAGGCAGAGGCGCGACTGACACACTTGCTGGGCTGATTTGAACGGAAAGAGGCTAATTGGAGTAGCCAAGTTGTTTTTGCTGTGTCATCAGTCAGGCCTTTACTTCAAGTGCTAGAAAACAATAGGTCAGAACTGTTGGCTTACGAGGCATTTTCCCCCTTTATTATGTCGGTCTCTGGGTCACAGGCACAAGTTGTTACGTAACAAACCGTGGGTGGATTTGTACATTTTTTTATGAACAGATACATCTTTATTTTTTTTATAAATGGATACATCCTTTTGGTGCACGGGTATTGGCACGGACCGGGCCAAAGTGGAGGGGAGGGACACACACATGCATTTTGCTTGGTCATTGGAGATGTATGGTACTTCCAAGGACATAGGCTACAATTGAGTAGTCGCGAAGTAGTATATTTTTGTCAGACTTTATTTGGATAGTCCCATATAGATGATCAAAAGAGATGGCACTGTGCTCTGATATTGATTCATTAATTGTTAGGAAAGAGCTTGCAAAAAAGGCATTTCACTGTCTTTGTGCATGTGACAATACAACTTGAAAGTACAGATGGTCAAACTTTCAACAAAACAAGGCAAAAGTGAACATGTCGTCCCCCACGAACGATGCAGCGCCTCCCTTGGATCAGTCAGTGTCATTTTATAAATGACAGATCTCTATGGCAAGATGCATCATTCACCCAAGTTGAATCAAAATCGGGCCGGTGGTGTCTGAGACATTGCATGGGTTAGCTCTCATATCCCTGAGCGTGTGTGCCAAATTGAATCACTCGGAGTCAAACCGATCAAGACATATGTGCCCATTATAGTGCCACCATGTGGGTCAATAAGAATGTTCTCGCATATGTTGTGTCTTGACAGTGTTGTTACTATACGAATATCCTTGACTGATTTATATGCATTAATTTGCAAGACCAAGCCCACGTGAATGTTTATTGGTCAATAGCGGCCATGTTGTTTTGGGTACTAGTCTGGAAAATATTGCGTTAAGAGACTTCTGTCTATAGATGCCACATATAGATGCCACATATCATATTTGTGCAGATAGGTCATTCTGTGCCATAGGCGTCGCGTTCAAGTGTTTTTTTTTCTCACAAAATTCTAAAGGGCTGAATGTGTAATTTTGTAAATGCCAGATCTCTATGGCAAAACACATCATTCGCCTAAGTTTTCGTCAAAATCAGTCCAGTGGTGTCTGAGAAATCGCGTGTGACGAACGAACGTACGGGGACTCATTTAATCATGGGGGGACAACTATTGATAAGCAACTACTTGCTAAGGTTAAGATTAGGGTTAGTGGATAGTTAGTTGAAATGTTATTGAACATCTACAAATCATGTACAAACCATTTATTTGGGACTATCCAAAGAAAGGTGTTAGCATATATTTCATATCTAATCACAGAAACAGAAAACACTGACGCGACAAATCATTCAGTTCCAAAGTAGGCAAACTGACAACACTCTGAATTGGAACTGCTTTCCAAACAAGATCCCTGTCAAGTTCCTATAGCAATAATCATAACTATGCTACACTGATAACAGAATTCCGATAGGTTCTTAGACTGTCAACAATGGCCAGAGTGTAACCCACCACCCCACAGGACTGTATGATACTATGACATGAGACTGCTTACACTGCTGTTTCCCCCAGATTACCGGGCTCTCTCTGTATGCGCTTATTTGTGAACTGGAAGGCCTTCTGATCTCTTTTCCATCTGTGGAGGGGGACGGAGAGGTGGGGTGAGACGAGATGAGTGGGGCCGGAGGCTGTTAACCACCAGGATGTTCTGCACGTCTCCCGTTCACGCCTCTCCGCCAGGGTCATTTCCAGATGGTGGAAACCCCCTCGTCTTTTTTATTTAAGAGAGGCCCGCACGCAAAAGAAAGGAAATCAAAGAGAGGAAAGGGGGGGTCTGAGGTCACGAAATAGGTCACCGGCGCGCTGGGTCAGACTTTGAGTCTAACTGGGACAGGCGATGGTGATCAACGTTGCGTGTGCGTGTGGTTGTCTGTCTGTGTGGAGACCATGCCGTAAAAGCGAAGGCCAGACTTTGTGATAACCAAGGTCTTGATTTATTTTGTTTTGCACAACAGAACAATCCATCCCCGAAAGTTTTGGAATGTCGAGGTCGGAACGTTGGGAACGAGGGAGGCAGAAAATTGGAAAAAAAGGTCCACTGCTATTGTTTGAATTTTTCTGCTTAGCTCATCAGGATAGGGCGGCAGGTAGCCTAGCGTTTTAAGAGCATTGGGCCAGTAACAGAGGTCGCTGGTTCCAATCCCCGAGCCGACTAGGTGAAAAATCTGATGTGCCCTTGAGCAAGGCACTTAACCCTAAATACTCCTGTAAGAAACTGTGGATAAGAGCTTCGGCTAAATGACTTGACATTTTTTTTTTATATAAATGACACTGCTTCGATCTCCCCCGCGCTCGCCCTCGGATTCCGTAGAGTGATCTCCATGCTGCAGCCGGCAGTCAGTGACAGGCTATGCATGACACATGACAGCCCCCACAATCCACTCGCCATTATTTCAACTGTTATCCAACCATTAGCGCTTTTCCTGCTGGCAGGTGCAAGCTGAGCTCGAAATGGAGGGAACCACCAACACACGCAAACAAAAACAAAAGACGAGTCGGGACAAAGCCAACACAGCTCCAAGGGCTGACGCAAGTCGAGGGAGTGAACGGGCACATGCGGAAGATAACGTCAGATGCCATTTGAAGACATTGAGTGTGGGGCTGTAGTGCGTCAGAGGTTTCGCTCAGTGCGAGAGGGGGAGTGGGGTGGTGAGCCGTGGGGGTTTACATTATGTGGACATTGCGTCATTTGGCTTCTGGTGGTCATGTCTCGCATGCCATGCTATGCCTCCTATCAGCTCTGTGCAAGAGCGATTTCTCTAGTGCCCCCATTGAAAGAGGGCAGGTGAATGGAGAGAAAGGGTGAGGGGGTTGGCAGCAATACCACCTTCATACAGGCAGTGCCTGTACAAAACCTAGGGTTGTAAAATTGGGGAAGCTTTCAATAAATTCCATGGTTTTCTAGAAATCCTGGTTGGAGGATTACATATTTCCTGCTTTTTTGCTCCTGAATCCAGGAATCCACCAACAGGGATTTTGGAAAGACCAGGGAATTGATTAAAAGTTTTGCAACCCTACGCATACCATATTATGACAACAGCGGTCTACAAAACGCAAGACACATCTCATACTGTAAGCACTTAATTTCCATCACAAGACTGTTATAGGGGGTTGAGGGTAATTTGGTAACTGTGACCTGAAATTGCTGCTCTTGTTACTTTATTTTCCAGATGTTTAATGAATGTTTTATGTTAATAAAGTTGATGGTGATCAGTTACATTTTATACCGTACTGCTGCAAGCAGATGTGAGAAAGCCAATGTATGCGTTATGCCATAGACATGTATTGGAGCGAGGTACTCGCTTACTGTAGGCACAATGCATAAATGGGTCACAGCTCTGAACTGTATAAGGCCACACAAATGGAATAGGCTATATTGCACTTATAGGCATTGCGCATAATGCGCTTCAACACTCCAGTCTTTGCACACAGTTGGAATGTGTGTCCGTATCTGACTGAGTGTATCTGAGTGTAAATGTCTGAGTATTCCTGTGTTTGTGTGTCTGAAGGTGAGGGTGTCTGTGCATGTTTCAGTCTTTCTGTGTAATTGCATGGTTCAACGTTTGAAAGTAAGTGTGCGTCTGTGTGTGTGTGTGAATGAGTGATGTCTCCCGCTCTCTCATCCTACTCGATCTCTGACACCGCGCCACCTCCAGAGTAGACATGGGTAGTATCCAGATTTTCATACCGTCCTTCTCTCATCCCGAGATTTACGATATTACCGGCATAGCACACAAGGGGGAGCTAAAAACACGAGAAAAGCTAATTGACCGTCTATTATAAAATGCGAACAAAATTAGCACAAACTAATAGCAAAATCGCATAGACACTGTTAGCTAACTGCTAACGAGTGAAACACGAACAAACTAATTGCAAAGACAGGGAAATCGAGCTCATAAAATTATACAAGTTAGTAGCTACCAAATGTCATTTTCAGTGAGTATGGACATTTACAAGCAAAAGTGAACTAGGGGAATTGTGCAAATGAACAAAGATGTGACGCATGCTTTTCTGAAGGAAGAGCAGCATGTGTAAACCAAGCAGATGGAAAAAGAAGAGGAAAAAATGCTAATAGGAAGCACAGGGAAAAAATTGTAACTGTGCAGATCCAGAGTTTTTGACATCTGGCAGAAAGCCATTAGTAGTGAATTGCATACAAGTGTAACTTCATCACCTCATGTGTTCGCCACACAACTGAGACACGCCGATAGATATAGAACGCTATGGACATACCGGCTCCTGCTGTGCTATTTAAAAACAAACACGCGACTGGCTAAACTGTTCTGGGGAACTACGGTAAGCTTCATAATGTGACAGGTGAAATTAAGAACGCAATCTGCTTTATCTCCTAACGTATAACACAAGTTGACTGCAGGTATTAACTTAAAACCTTTTCACAAGTGAGTTCCAAATATCTCTAATGGTCGCCCCAGCGTGACTTGTTTTATGCAAGTGATGTCAGAATGCACTCGCTGTTCTAAAATGTGATTATTACGCAACAGGACAGTTAACACGCGCTGCCTGCTAATTATCTATAGGCTATGTTTAAACTTGTCAATTTCAAATTATTTTCTAGCAAGTTGTATTTTCTAACAACAGTTTGAATTGAGGTGTGTTCCGCCTCCTCGTTAATTCACATAGAAGTATCCCATTTCAGCGTTGCGGACAATTTATGTTTGAGGTTTTACTGAGCCGGATAAACTTCACTCATGTTTGCGCAGATCAAATATGCATATATTGCGCAGTCTTGCAAGAATTGGAAAGTTCTCTTGCTGGCGCTCGCTTTGCCTTCCTTGTTGTTTTCCTTACAAATAATAACGTTGGACATGTGTGCGTTCCTATCAAAGTAAGTTTCTTATTTTTTTGTATATCGTGTTGTTTCTACTGTAGGCACATACATAGATACATACATAGATACATAGATACTGTATGTATGGAGCATAATGTATTTACAGTTTTATTCACATGTTTTCAAGTACTAGTGACAAATAATGCATTCCGATTATTGCATTTATTGTAATGGACACCTATGATGTGTGAAAAATACTTTTTTGAAGGTTGTACTATAAACCGAACAAACTCATCTTGTCTCCTTATCTTTGGTTGATGCGAGAAAAAAACAAGCATGGCGGTGCGCACAAACTACCCATCGTCAGATTACGTTCTAGAAAGTGTTTTACTCAATTATTTCAAATCAGTCGTGAGCTCACCCGTAATGTGATTAATTATAAATAGTCATTGCTGTTAGCTAATTCATATTGTAGTTTCTATCAGCCGAGAGTTATAAAAATATGACCGCTTGTGTTACTTCAATCTTTCCTCACTTAGCGCTAGAACAAATGTAGCCTACATTTTTCTGGTTCGGATGATTGTGTTATGCTGTACCTACTTCTGTAAATGTCTGATCATTCCATCCAAAAATAAACTGGTCACATTCTGGACATAACTTTGTAAGGACTGTGTTTGTGAAAAATGTTTGTGGAAAAAAGTGTGGCCAGCTCAAATGCTCATTGTTGTGTCAATCGAAAATGGATGTTCGAAATAAGCGTTCTAATCAAGAGGTATGATCGTACGCAACAGGGACCACTGTAGAATGATCACATCCGTTTGTTGGTAGGTGTGAAATGGTTAAAAGTTAGCTACAAATATTTGTGAAAAACTTAATAGAAATAGTTTTGACGGTATTGAAAAAACATCCTGTGGCTTTTTTCAATACCCCGGTATACCACAGGAGGTTGGTGGCACCTTAATTGGGGAGGACAGGCTCGTGGTAATGGCTGGAGCCGAATTAGTGGAATGGTATCAAATACATCAAAAACATTCTTTCCATATGTTTGATGCCATTTCATTCACTCCGTTCCAGACATTATTGTGAGCCGTCCTCACCTTCAGCAGCCTCCACTGCGGGATGTGGTATACTGCCCAAGCCTACTTCAGGGTGAAGAGGAACTGATCTAAACTCAGCGGTGGCTGTGTCGGCAGCTGGAGCCCATCCAGACAGGCTTTATTTTAATGTTCGTGCTACGTGCGGTGCGTGATGCTGCCTGTCTGTTTTCTAGCTGGCTGCTGCTCCTCTAGCGGGGAGTGGGGACTAGCCCTGGCACTAGAAGAGCATCCAGGCCAGGCTCAACCGGTGTTGGAGTAAACACATTTGTTATGGTCAAGAGAGGGAGGTTAGCGAGCCAATTGAGGATTGAGACGGGTCATGCACAACCCCCGCAGTGTGCAGTTTACGCTACATGAGTTACTGTCTGACACAGACCTGAACTGCCTTCAAAGTGACCTTTTAAAGTGAGACTGACTTTCAAGAAGGATGTGCACTGTTTTATGCCTTAAGCTGGATTTATATGAAGCAGCTGTTTTTTAAAAAGCAACTGTTTTCACTCTTTCAATGCAACTTCACTTAGATCACGAAGCAACTCATCCACGTTTGAAATTGCCTGCAATATTCAAAGTCAATAAATATGCTCTTCTTTACAGCAGTGTTCTACAATTTAGGTCCTGGGGACCTACCCAGGGTGTGGACATTTCTGTTCTATCCCAGTGCTGAACACACCACATTCAACTTATCAGGGGCTTGAATGTGCAAAAGCTGTGGGTCCCCTAAGATCAGAATTGAAGAGCATTGCACTACTGTAAGAATTTGTTACAACAAGTTGTGCCATCATATCAAAGCTTTCTGTGCAGCTGGAGACGAAAGTCGGTAGCCCCACTCCAACCATTGGTAAAGCAACGTCATGTCATTTCATTTCAGAAGCACATGAGAACCCATTTGGACCAGGATTCATTTTGTTTTCACATATGAGCTGCAGCACGGATAAGGAGTTCAAGCACTCAAGGATCCGATACGTTGCTATGACGTGAACATTTTCTTAAATAACCTCTGAAACAGAGTAACAAAACTATTATTTCCTGTCAGTTTCACCGACTGTCCCGAGGGGGACTTTCCACAGTGAGTCTACAGTGCCACTGTGAGTTCTGGGCGAATGGAGTAGCCTCGGTCTTCTGAATTAAAACAATTTGGCAAAATGGGCTGTCCTTAGCCTGTGCATCTCCACCGTAGAATGTAAATGGAGGCATTAGGCATTTCATTGTGCCAGAGCTCCAGCACCGACCCACCACCAGGGAGTATGTAGAGGCTGACAGACCCAGACACCAGGGTTGTGTTCATTAGGGCATGCAACAGAACTTTATTTGCGCCGAAAAATGAAAATGCGTGTTTCTTATTGGCCAAGTCCACGTAGTCCATCCCGGTATTGGTCAGCTTTCCACAGTTTATGGACTAATGAACACAACCCTGGATAAACCATCTATGTGTCTCACTAGAGAGCTCAGCCTGTTTTGTTTACATTCCCTAAATTGCTGTTTTAGCGCCCATTAGCATTTAGCCTGTGAGGGTCAACCCATTGCATCGCTGCCCGTCCAAACAAGCCCCTAAATTAATCAATAGCTCTTCCTAGACAGGATAAAAATGGTGGGGAAACTGACAGGACAGGTTCAAACAATCCTAAGGCAGCCAGTAACTCACCAAAGGTTTTAGGAATTTTTGAGGCCTGAGACAACCAGTATGCACAACCAGGAGGAATTATGCCATAGGCTTCCCATTACCATGTGTGGACCACTGCATTTTGTAGGTCTCCATAAGTAAGATTCTTTAGGGATCGCAGGTGGATCCCAAATGTATGCAATGGGCCATGTTAAGGGGTAAGGGGTAGTGTACAATTCTTTGCCTAGTAACTTGAGCATTTCCTCATTGTCTAGTAGGTGCTAACATGCTATTGTGCTAATGGTCAGAAACCAGTATGGCCCTGCTGCCCGTATCAGAGTCTGCAGAAAGTGCTGCTTTAGCGCCTCTCAAACATCCTGTTGTAGTGCACGGCCACAAGGAGATGACACGGCTGAGCAAACTCACAGATGAAACTGGACCAGCTGCATTGGACTGTTGCCAATTTCCTTGAATTTGTACAAAAGTCTATCAATTGCAGTTGACATGTCCTTTGAATTGTCAAACAGGAAAGTATACAGGAAAATCTCCTAAGCAATTTTAACACCCACAGTGCTCAAATAAACACTTCCAACATGTACATATAATTACCCGGAAAAGCGTTAAATTAACTTTGAAAAGTGTTGATAAATGAACACATTTTAAAATGTCAAAGTCCATCAATCAAGAGAACTTTAGCGTGTTAGGCTCCCAACACTTTGGGTGATAAATGTATTTTTCAAAATAGTGACAAGCGACAAAACATTGATGTATAATTTATTTCTGCCAAATAACTCAAAGCCTTGCAATCACAGAAAGGGGAGATTTTCTTGTTCTTTAAGACCTTGACAGAGTGCGTTTGTGCAAAATCCCAGGACCGCTGGAAAACAATCAATTAGGAAACAATAATGATAGTTTCTTTTCAATTTGTTAGCGGATATGGCAGGGGAGTCTGAATACCCGGCGCACAATATCATGGTCAGTCTGTTTATTTTCCTACTGTTCAGGCCTAACACCCGGAAAATGTAAAAATGAAACCTTCAAGCCTGGACACTTCTCTGCTTCTCACAAACTAACGACTGAGGCAAACGTGAAATTATTATAGAAAATAAACAAGCCGCTATTTAAGCTTGCAGGGCGGATTACTTCCTATCAAATTTCACTTGAAAGCCCTATCTGTACTCTAGGGAGATGATTGTTTTCCTTTAACCCCATACCATAGTGTTGTTTCCAGTGTAGTATTACTGTAATTTCATATTACTTTGAGATCTTGACACCAGATACCAATTTTAGTAACCACAAAAGCCAGGCTTTTCTTGTAGTGAAATGTTGTTTTTGCATTCCCCACAGAACCAATCATTATAGACAGAAGATACATCAAGACACAGAGCATGTTCGGGTTCCAAAAGCAACATTCTCCGAGTAATTTAGAAGTTGTTTGTTTGTTTAGACACCGAGAAGTAAAGTTCATAGAATCTGGGGATTGCGTTACAAGCAAGCAGAGCTGCACTGTTTTCCATGGCAGACAAAGTTGAGCTTCGTGCATATGTCTGTCTGTGTATAGAGACTGATAAGGGAAGCAATCCAATCTACAGTCCAAACAGTCACTGATCTATCGGGGGTCGTCCTTCTTCACAGCTGTGACGGAACAAACTCAGTCACCTTGCTAGAGAACTATAGCAGCTCGAAGGGTTCAGAGACACACCCCCAAACAAAATGGCAGTTACATCAGTGTCTTTTTTCTCTATTGGTCTAACTTAGAGGCTATAGGTAACATCTGCCGGGAGGGGCTCTTGAGCCAAAGGGGTACCCTAAATGGACTGAAATAGCCCATTGTCCAGAAATGACCTAATTGGACAGAGACATTTTTTCACAACCATGAGCAAAAGCATACATTGTTTCCCTAATATTTTTCATGGATTTGTGTGAAAACAGGAAATGCATGTATTAACGTATAATATGCATATGAAACATGCAGCCAACATCCAAGCCACAATTTGACTTAAACAATGAGAACTAAACTTCCAAAGTGTGTCTTTAAGGCAATTGTCCTCTAAACACAACCTTTTTGAGTAAGGGCCCAAAGCTGGCGGTAAAGGGGTGTTCCTCGCATGCAGGAAATGTGAAGGTCGTCCTGGCGATGGATGACTCAAATACGTCCTATCAGTAGCATAGGGTGCAGCCTGCCAGGAAGTCCCTGTTTAAAGAAATGGTCTCAAGTTTTTATATCAGAGAGTTCAGAACAATAGAGAGAGAAGATACACAGCAGTTTGGCTGAGCCTCTACCTTTTTTAAACCCCTATTGAGCAGATTCCAAACAGGAGATAAGTGCACATAACAGCTCATTTTTGGGTACATCTTGAAACCTCAAAACATTGAGTGTGTGTGTGTGTGTTAAGAGGGGGTGGGCCCCATGTGTTGAGCTTGAGTGGTGGGCCTGTGGACTTTGCAATGAACCCCTGGCAAGAACCTATAGGGGCCACAACAGATGCATACCTTAGTGAACTAGTCCTCTCGACGGGGGCAGACTGTGGAATGAAGTAATGATAAACCATGAGAGTTTGGCAGTAGAGTGCCATTAACAGCTGGTGAGAGAGACACAAGGGGCCAAGGTCCACTACACATCCAAAGTCAAGGGGACATGAGCAGGGCAGCAATTACGCTTGCATTGCTCTCCATACAGCTCAATCAAAGGTATTCGAATTGCTTTGTATTGAATTATTTTGCATCACCGGTCAACCGGTTAACAGTACACACCAACACTGTACATAGAATGGTTAAGACTTCAAAGTTTGTCAAGCGATAAGGCTTAATGAGTGAATACTAGCAGCATGGTTCAGCTGGCGTGTGTGGATTGACTGGATGAATAACACAGTACTGTATTGTAACCCTAGTACAGTTCTGTCTGGTGGAGGGGTGAAGACTGATCTCACGACTAGATGTGTACCAACGGTTGCGTGCCATGTCATTGACTGTGCAGTTGGGCATCAGATGGCTATACAGTGGATTGCGAAAGTATTCACCCCGTTGGCATTTTTGCTATTTTGTTGCCTTACAACCTGGAATTAAAATTGATTTTTGGGGGGTTTGTATCATTTGATTTACACGACATGCCTACCACTATGAAGATGCAAAATATTTTTTATTTAGGCTGATCGAGACCCCCAGACGTTCCATGAACACCCTCCAGACTCTTGAAGTGAACTGGGGACCTCGATCAGACAGTATATCCTCAGGCACCCCGTAGTGCCGGAAGACGTGTGTAAACAGAGCCTCCGCAGTTTTTAGGGCCGTAGGGAGACCGGGCAGAGGGAGGAGACGACAGGACTTAGAGAAACGATCCACAACGACCAGGAAGATCCGTTAGAAAATCCACCGACAGGTGTGACCCAAGGCCGTTGTGGAACGGGTAAGGGATGTAGCTTACCTCTGGGCAGGTGTCTACGAGCCTTACACTGGGCGCACACCGAGCAGGAGGAAACATAAACCCTCACGTCCCGAGCCAAGGTGGGCAACCAGTACTTCCCAGTCAGACAGCGCACCGTCCAACCGATCCCCGGATGACCAGAGGGTGACGTGTAGGCCCAATAGATCAACTGGTCACGGATAGCAGACGGAACGTACTGACGCCCGATGGGACACTGGAGTGGAGTGGACTCTGTACGCAATGTCTGCTCAATGTCCGCGTCCAGCTCCCACACGACCGGCGCTACCAGGCATGAGGCCGGGAGAATGGGAGTCTGATCCATGGGCCGCTCCTCTGTGTCATACAGCCGGGACAGTGTGTCTGCCTTCACATTCTGGGAACCTGGTCTGTAGGACAGGGTAAACACAAAACAGGTAAAGAACATGGCCAACCTTGCCTGACGAGGATTCAGTCGCCTAGCTGCCTGGATGTACTCCAGGTTGCGGTGGTCAGTTCAGATGAGGAAAGGGTGTTTAGCCCCCTCAAGCCAATGTCTCCACGCCTTCAAAGCCTTAACCACAGACAACAACTCCCGGTCCCCCACATCATAGTTCCGCTCCGCCGGGCTGAGCTTCTTCGAGAAGAAAGCACAGGGGCGGAGCTTCGGTGGCGTGCCCGAGCACTGAGAGAGCATGGCTCCGATCCCAGCCTCGGACGCGTCCACCTCCACTATGAATGCCAAAGAGGGATCTGGATGGGCCAGCACGGAAGCCGAGGGTAAACAGAGCTCTTAGGTGCCCAAAAGCCCTGTCCGCCTCAACCGACAACTGCAGACGTACAGGACCCCCCCTTCAGCAGTGAGGTAATGGGAGCAGCCACCTGGCCAAAACCCCGGATAAATCTCCGGTAGTAATTGGCAAACCCTAAAAATCGCTGCACCTCCTTTACCGTGGTGGGAGTTGGTCAATTACGCACGGCTGCAATGCGGTCACTCTCCATCTCCACCCCTGATGTGGAAATGCGATACCCTAGGAAGGAGACGTACAGGTCATGCTCCAACAGTCGTCCAAGTACCTTGCGCACCAAGGACACATGCTCGGTGCGTGTAGCGGAGTATATCAGAATGTCATCGATATACACCACTACACCCTGCCCGTGCAGGTCACTGAATCTCATCTACGAAGGATTGGAAGACAGGATTGGAGCATTCATCAACCCGTACGGCATGACGAGGTACTCACAATGCCCTGAGGTGGTACTAAACGCCGTCTTCCACTCATCTCCCTCCTGGATACGCACCAGGTTGTACACACTCCTGAGATCCAGTTTAGTGAAGAAGCGCGCCCCGTGCATTGACTCAATCACCGTGGCGATAAGAGGTAGCGGGTAACTGTACCTCACCGTGATTTGATTGAGACCTCTATAGTCAATGCACGGGCGCAGACCTCCATCCTTCTTCACAAAAAAGAAACTCGAGGAGGCGGGGATTCGGAGACATATGTCTCCATAGCCACCGTCTCCGCTTGCAACGGGATACACGTGACTCCTGGGAAGTGCAGCGTCTACCAGGAGATTTATCGCACAATCCCCCCCGTCGATGGGGTGGTAATTGAGTCGCCTTCTTTTTATAGAAGGCGAGAGCCAAATCGGCATATTCTGGGGGAATGCGCACGGTGGAGACCTGGTCTGGACTTTCCACCATGGTAGCACCAACGGAAACCCCTACACACCTCCCCGAGCACTCTCGCGACCACCCCATGAGAGCCCTCTGTTGTCAGGAAATGGTGGGGTTATGACGAGCCAGCCAGGGAAGGCCTAGTACCACGGGAAACACAGGAGAGTCAATGAGAAAGAGACTGATTGATTCTCTCCTCGTGACCCCCCTGCGTCTCCATGGCCAGGGAGATGGTGGCTTCCCTGATTAGCCCGGACCCTAATGGTCGACTATCCAGAGCGTGAACTGGGAAAGGTCTAACCACAGGAATAATGGGGATCCCTAAACTAAGAGCTAACGCTCTGTCGATAAAATTCCCAGCTGCGCCTGAATCGACGAGCGCCAAATGCGGGGAAAACTCAGGGAAACAAACAGATACAAACGGGTGGACAACAGAGGACTCTGGATGAGAGTGGTGCAGACTCACCTGGGGTGACACCAGAGTGCCCTGCCTGCTGCCTCGACTCCCAGAGGGACCAACCCGGTACCGACCGGCAGTGTGCCCTCTGCGGCCACAGATGGTGCACGTGAAAGCCCCTCCTCCAGCTTCCCTACGTGCAGCCCCTCCCAACTCCATGGGCACCGGAGCGGGAGTGCTGGGAGATGGAACCGACAGAACCCCCTCAGGACGTCCACGGGTGACCAGCAGGTTATCCAACTGGATGGACAGATCCACCAGTTGGTCAAAGGTGATGGTGGCATCCCTGCAGGCCAACTCCCGTTGGACGTCCTCGCGCAGGCTGCATCAATAATGGTCGATGAGGGCCCTGTCGTTCCATCCTGCTCCGGCAGCCAAGGTCCGGAACTCCAGCACGAACTCCTGTGCGCTCCTCGTCCCCTGCCTCAAATGGAAGAGTCGTTCCCCCGCCACTCTTCCTTCGGGCGGATGGTCAAAGATGGCCCGGAAGCGGCGGGTGAACTCCTCGAAGTGGTCCAACGCCGCATCTTCCTCTCCCCACACAGCGTTTGCCCACTCCAGAGCTCTGTCCGAGAGGCATGAGACGAGGGCGGACACTCTCTCCCTTCCTGAGGGAGCTGGGTGAACGGTGGGCAGGTATAGGTCCAGTTGTAACAGGAACCCCTGGCACTGTGCGGCCGTCCCATCATACTCCCTGGGAAGGGAGAGACGCATCCCACTGGAGCTGGATTTGGACGGGTAGAGGTAAACCCAGTTGTGCTGGTCGAGGCACTGGAGAGACTTCCTGTCTCTCCCAGCGGTCCATGGTCTAGACAATGCGATCCATCATGGCACCGAGATGATGTAGCATTGCCGCGTGTTCCTGGACGCGCTCCTCGACTCCTCTGACCGGGCTACCTGGTCATAGGAGACTGAAACAGGTTTTCCTCAAGAATTTCCTTGTATTTAGTGCCATCCATCATTCCGACCAGTTTCCCAGTCCCTGCTGATGAAAAACATCCCCACATCCTGATGCTGCCACCACCATGCTTCACTGTGGGGATGATGTTCTCGGGGTGATGAAAGGTGTTGGGTTTGCACCAGACATAGTGTTTTCCTTGATGGCCAAAAAGCTCAATTTTAGTCTCTTCTGACCAGAGTACCTTCTTCCATATGTTTGGGGAGTCTCCCACATGCCTTTTGGCAAACATCAAATGTATTTGCTTATTTTTTTCCTTTGAGCAATGGCTTTTTTCTGTCTACTCTTCCGTAAAGCCCAGCTCTGTGGAGTGTACAGCTTAAAGTGGTCCTATGGACAGATACTCCAATCTCCGCTGTGGAGTTTTACAGCTCCTTCAGGGTTAACTTTGGTCTCTTTGTTGCCTCTCTGATTAATGCCCTCTTTGCCTGGTCCGTGAGTTTTGGTGGGCGGCCCTCTTAGTAGGTTTGTTGTGGTGCCATATTTAAAAAAAATATATATATATAATAATGGATTTAATGGTGCTCTATGGGATGTTCAACGTTTCTGATATTTTTTTATAATCCAACCCTGATCTGTACTTCTCAACAACTTTGTCCCTGACCTGTTTGGATACCTCCTTGGTCTTCATAGTGCTGCTTGCTTGGTGGGGCCCTTGCTTATTGGTGTTGCAGACTCTGGGACCTTTCAGAACAGGTGTGTGTGTATATCTCTCAGATCATGTGACACTTAAATAAAGACCACGTGTTCAATCTTAACTAATTATGTGACTTCTGGAGGTAATTGGTTAGCTTATATGTTAAATACCAATTAAGCAATAAAGTCGGGCAGGAACTCAGTCATAAAGTACGGGACGTATCGGAACCGACGATCAGTCCAACACCGTCAGTGGTCGACCATCGCCCACAGGTGTCTGCCGCATCCTCGCCGTTAGTTGGACATGAGCGATTGGCCGTCATTCCCAGATTCATGTATAACCTTGTTCAGGGCGGACAAAGGGTAACAAAAATAGTCAGTGGCCAGCCATCGCTGAATCCTTTCTATCTGTTTTAGGCTTAACACTTTTGACTGCCCATGAATTACATTTTTATTACTCTGCCATTTTTGAAGTCATGCCCGTCCCCCCTCCGTTCTTGACCTTTCCTAAATAAGTCTATATAACACACTGTCGGTGTTAGAATCTTATTATCACAAACAGAACTGGAGTGAATGGTTATTCCCCATTGGCCCTCCTTTTCCCGACAGTTGAAAGTGCAGTGCCCAGCTGATAATCACCCCAATAATTGCCTCAGAGCTAAACCTGAACTATACCGGAACTAATTCAACACATATAAAAACAGATTAAATAAATTAAGTAACGTATGAAGGGGGAAAAAGGGGGTGAATGGGTTGATGAGCAAGGGAAAGTGAACAATGCATAATTATGTAATCGCCAATTGTGAATGAAGAACAGGATGGGCCATTCTATTGTACTGATCTGTTGTAATTATAATCTACAAAATGTTATGTACCCTATATCAGGGTTGGCAAGTGGAGAAATGTCACCATGGACAATTTCTTCACTCCACTGTCATTGGCAGGCACCGTGAACAAAGTGAGGTGGGAGATCGCTCCCTCTGTGCAAAATAAGGCACTTGCACAGCCATTGTACTCCACAATATGGCTGAAGAATGACAAGACAACGGGGACACAACAAAGAGAGAACCGAAGACTATTACGCATTACAACCAAACAAAGGTACGGTGCATTCGGAAAGTATTCAGACCCCTTGACTTTTTCCACATTTTGTTACGTTACAGACATTCTAAAATTGATTAAATTGTTTGTTCAATCTACACACAATACCCCATAATGACAAAGCAAAAACATGTTTTTATAAACTTTAATACTGTACCAGTCAAACGTTTGGACACACCTACTCGTTCATGGGGTTTTCTTAATGTAGAAAATAGTAAAAATAAAAACTTTGTTGAAGCACCTTTGGCAGCAATTACAGCATCGAGTCTTCTTGGGTATGACGTTACAAGCTTGGCACACTTGTATTTGGGGAGTTTCTCACATTCTCTTCTCCAGCTCTGTCAGGTTGGATGGGGAGCGTCACTGGACAGCTATTATTAGGTCTCTCCAGAGATGTTCGATCGGGTTCAAGTCCGGGCCTCTCAAGGACATTCAGAAACTTGAACCAAAGCCACTCCTGAATTGTCTTGGCTGTGTGCTTTGGGCTGTTGTCCTGTTGGAAGGGGAATCTTCGCACCAATCTGATGTTCTGAGCGCTCTGGAGCAGGTTTTCAACAAGGATCTCTCTATTTTGCTCAGTTCATCTTTCCCACGATCCTGACGAATCTCCCAGTCCCTGCCGCTGAAAAACATCCCCACAGCATGATGCTGCCACCATGCTTCACCGTAGGAATGGTGCCAGGTTTCCTCCAGACGTGACACTTGGCATTTGGGCCAAATAGTTGGTATTCTTTGGGGGGGGGGGGGTAGGTAGATTGTAGCTTCCATCAATTGTACGTGTCTGCATCATTTCCAATCCCCCATATGTATATATTTGCAAAAAATATATATTTTATTTTTTTTCATTTAAAAAAAATATATATTTCCTTTATTACCCTACCACCCCTCCCACAATTGGAGCAAACTAGTGAACAACAACACTTAGGCCTGTTTTTCCATCTTATACTGTACATACTATATACATTTTATGGACAGTCTATTTTACAATAGTTCTATTTTTTGTTTTTACTCCTGTCCTTCCTCTACCCGCAACCTCTTCCATCTATTTCTAATGCCCATTCTATTTGCCATATCTCTCAAACTCTGCTCTTTTAAAAAAAGTTCTCAACCTATATTCGTTTTACAGGCACAGTATGTTTCACATTAGTTATCTTGTTGTTATTAGTCCCAACCTTCAGCTCCATTCAAAACCTCCCATCTCTTAATAACCTCTCTAGGGTAGGGGGCAGTATTTTCACATCCGGATAAAAAACGTACCCGATTCAATCTGGTTATTACTCCTGCCCAGAAACTAGAATAGGCATATAATTGTTTGATTTGGATAGAAAACACCCTAAAGTTTCTAAAACTGTTTGAATGGTGTCTGTGAGTATAACAGAACTCATATGGCAGGCCAAAACCTGAGAAGATTCTGTACAGGAAGTGCCCTCTCTGACCATTTCTTGGCCTTCTATAGCCTCTTTATCGAAAACAGAGGATCTCTGCTGTAACGTGACATTTTCTAATGCTCCCATGGGCTCTCAGAAGGCCCCAGAACGTTGAATGATGACTCTGCAGTCCCTGGCTGAAAAACAGTAGCGCATTTGGATAGTGGTCGATCTGAGAACAATGAAACGGGGGTGCGCGTACACGTGAAGAGTCCATTTTCTTCTTTGAGTCTTTGAACGAAAACGACGTCTACCGGTCGGAATTTTATCGCTATTTTACAAGAAAAATCGCATAAAAATTGATTTTAAACAGCGTTTGACATGCTTCATGTCACGACATGCGTCCGCGCGTCACCGTTCGGATAGTGTCTTGAACGCAAGAACAAAACAGAGGATATTTGAACATAACTATGGATTATTTTGAACCAAAACAACATTTGTGGATGAAGTAGAAGTCCTGGGAGTGCATTCTGACGAAGAACAGCAAAGGTAATCCAATTTTTCTTATAGTAATTCTGAGTTTAGTGAACGCCAAACTTGGTGGGTGTCAAATTAGCTAGCCCGTGATGGCGAGCTATCTACTCAGAATATTGCAAAATGTGCTTTTGCCGAAAAGCTATTTTAAAATCTGACACCGCGATTGCATAAAGGAGTTCTGTATCTATAATTCTTAAAATAATTTATGTTTTTTGTGAACGTTTATCGTGAGTAATTTAGTAAATTCACCGGAAGTTTTCGGTATGTTTGCTAGTTCTGAACGTCACATGCTAATGTAAAAAGCTGGTTTTTGATATAAATATGAACTTGATTGAACAAAACATGCATGTATTGTATAACATAATGTCCTAGGAGTGTCATCTGATGAAGATCATCAAAGGTTAGTGCTGCATTTAGCTGTGGTTTTGGTTTTTGTGACATTATATGCTGGCTTGAAAAATGGGTGTCTGATTTATTTCTGGCTGGGTACTCTCCTGACATAATCTAATGTTTTGCTTTCGTTGTAAAGCCTTTTTGAAATCGGACAATGTGGTTAGATTAATGAGAGTCTTGTCTTTAAAATGGTGTAAAATAGTCATATGTTTGAGAAATTGAAGTAATAGCATTTAAGGTTTTTGAATATCGCGCCACTCGATTCCACTGGCTGTTCACTAGGTGGGACGATTTCGTCCCACATACCCGAGAGAGGTTAACACCATCCATATTGGATTTCTATTTACCATATTTTTCAACTGTGCTGTGATGTTTCACAAAAGTTCTGAACCTTTCTATTCTCATTGTTTCTACAGATTGTAAATTGAAAATCATTTTTTGCTAAAAGTATTATTATATTATTGATCGACTGACTGACTTTTCAGATCGCACAGTAGTGCTATCTGCAGGGTTAGCTCCAGGTAAATATTGCAAATCTTCAGCCATTCCTGGATCTATGACCAAAAACAAGCTACATATGGACAGTTCCAAAACAAATGATCTAATGATTCTGCCTCTTCACAGAAAAATCTGCAGAGCTGGGAAAGTTGTATCCCCCATATAAATAACATTCTATTGATTGCAAGAATTTTGTATGATAATTTAAATTGAAAAATATATACGTTTTGAATCCGGCCTCATTTTGCATATCAGTTCAGAAACCATTTGCCATGGAATCGGTACGTCAAATCTCTTCCCAACTATTTTGCAATCTATATGGCACGGCTACCAATTTTTTGGTCCTTAAATTAAACTGGTATACTTTTTTGATTTATCACTATTTTCTTTAACCAATTATGGTCTTTTACTTACGCTTTCCCCTTCCACTTTCCTCTTCCATTTTTGCAGTAATGCTGCAATTAGTTGGTTGTAATTTTGGGTAGAGCAGAAATGTACATATATTTTTGTTAGCTGCATGTATGAATAAAAAACATGAGCTGGCGAACACCCAGAAAAAAAGCATGTATGACATAACTCTACCAGTTGTATTTATGATATAATTTATGAAGATTGCCTTTTAAAAATATATTTTTTTTTCTATCAATTAGTATATTTGAGTTTAACCACTATTTGTTGTATTATTTGTTCTGTCTTTTCTGGTGGATTAAATTTAAATTGCAACCAACTTTATATGGTGTTTTAAAAATAGCGATATTTGGGAGATTATTTCCTTTTCAAATATCTGAAAGTGAGAGGTTGTAATCAGAATAAAGGGAAAAAGGCCTTTCTTGAACAGACATTGTTACTAATTTGGATTTAAGTATAACTTTTGTATGACTGAAGACTTCAGTGAGAGATCTAATGCTTTAATATTTATTAATTTCTGTCCACCGAATTCATAGTAATTATATAAATAGGCCCGTTTTAATTATTTTCTGGCTTGCCGTTCCAAATAAAATGGAATCTTTTTTTTCTCTCCATATAATTAAAAAAACTGTTCATTAGGTGTAGACAAGACCATAAACAAATAGGTAAACTGGGACATGACTAAAGAGTTAATCAGGGTGGTTTTTCCACAAATAGAAAGGAATTTGCCTTTCCATGGTAGCAAGATCTTATCTATTTTTGCTAACTTTCTATAAAAATGTATTGGAGTGATGGAGGCCATTGTGTTCTTGGGGACCTTCAATGCTGCAGACATTTTTTGGTACCCCGTCCCCAGATCTGTGCCTCGACACAATGCTGTCTCTGAGCTTTACGGACAATTCCTTCGACCTCATTTCTTGGTTTTTGCTTATATAGACAGGTGTGTGCCTTTCCAAATCATGTCCAATCAATTGTATTTACCACAGGTGGACTCCAATCAAGTTGTAGAAACGTCTCAAGGACGATCAACGGAAAAAGGATGCACCTGAACTGAATTTTGAGTCTCGTAGCAAAGGGTCTGAATAGTTATGTAAATAAGGTATCTTTTTAGATTTTTAATAATTTACAAAAATGTCTAGAATTTTAAAATATATTTTAGAATAAGGCTGTAACGTAACAAAACGTGGAAAAAGTCAAGGGGTCTGAATACTTTCCAAATGCACTATGTCAGTGTGTCAAGCAAGTGAAAGTTACGAAAATTTGTGCCATTGCGTGAAGACACACACAATGTAAGCACGAGCTGACAATAATTAACTATTTTTTGGACTGCTGTCATAGACACATTCATTATAATGCCATTATTGCTTCTGTTATGATTTTTCACTATTTATCACTTGGTGCTTATAATGATGTTTAGGCTACTGATGTTTCATCTGACCACACTTCTTGCCGACTGTGTGTCTTGTCTTGGTGGTTGAGGTATTTATTTTATTTTGTCATTATAAAAAGCTGTTACCGTGTTCGAACACATATCCTTTCTGTTTCACTGTTGTAACAATGGCAATCCACAAATAAAATGGATTTAACACTTGAATTTGGGTGTTTTCTGTTTTTACATACAGCATACAGTTTATTTGGGTGTTTTCTGTTATAAACTAATGAATGTGTTATTTGAAATAAAATAATCGTATTCTAATGTTACCCAAGGCTTTCATAAACACAACTAAATAATATGTTTTGCGATAGCATATATGAAATATATAAATTCCACTGTTAGAATGTTGCAGTCAGAATGACTCCTCATTAGCTTGAAGGGGGTCCCTCGAGGCCCAGCGGTTCTACTGTTTAAGAGTGAGAGGTTGTTAGGGTGTGTGGCACAGTAGCTGTGCTGTAGTCCACCAAGCACACATGGCCAATAACTGCATGGGATCAAATCTTGCACCAGCCACCACTTTCCTCATAAATAAACTGAAAAACCTCTGTTAGGACGACAGAGCTCCATTATCCCTACAAAAAAAGGAAGGTGGTGGTGGAGGGAAAGAGAATCTGGACCCCTCAGTAATAGGGAATACCCCGTTCTCTCAGTTTTTTAACATTTACATTTTAGTCATTTAGCAGACACTCTTATCCAGAGCGACTTACAGTATTGAATACATACAAAAAAATGCATGAAATGAAATGTAACTTTTTTTGTCCTGTAACTAAAATATCCTAGCATATGGAAAGTAGCATATCGTAGTAATAGTGACATTTATTAATTTAACAATTTAATAAGCACCAAGTAATTTTATTGTGATTCTGTTTTGTTTCAAGTAGTGGTGTAAAGTACTTAAGTAGTACTTTAAAGTAATTTTACTTAAGTATTTTTTGGGGGGGGATCTGTACTTTACTATTTACACTAGAAAATATATATATTTTACATCTTAGCAGACGCTCTTATCCAGAGCAACTTACAGTAGTGAATGCATACATTTCTTTTTTTTTTCTTCTCCGTACTGGTCCCCCGTGGGAATCGAACCCACAACCCTGGCGTTGCAAACACCATGGTATACCAACTGAGCCACACGAGACACGAGATATTAATGCAACATGTGAAATGTTGGTCCCATGTTTCATGAGCTGAAATAAAAAATTCCAGAGATGTTCCACACAAAGTGTATTTCTCTCCAATTTTGTGCACAAATTTGTTTACATCCCTGTCAGTGAGCATATCTCCTTTGCCAAGATAATCCATCCACCTGACAGGTGTGGCATATCAAGAAGCTGATTAAACAAGCATGATCATTACATAGGTGCACCTTGTGCTGGGGACAATTGGCATGCTGACTGCAGGAATGTCCACCAGAGCTGTTGTCAGAGAATTTAATGTTTATTTCTCTACCATAAACTGGCTCCAATGTCGCTTTAAAGAATTTGGCAGTACGTCCAACCGGCCTCACAGCTGCAGACCACGGTTCTAGTCATATCAGGGCTACTTTCCGAATTCGCTACAATACTTTAATATTCTCATTTATACAGTGCATGCGAAATGTATTCAGACCCCTTGACTTTTTTCACATTTTGTTACGTTACAGCCTTATTCTAAAATGTATGAAATTCATGTTTTTCTTCATCAATACCCCATAATGACCAAGCGAAAACAGGTTTTTAGAAATGTTTCCTAAAACAGATACTTTATTTCCATAAGTATTCAGACCCTTTGCTATGAGACTCGAAATTGAGCTATGGTGCATCCTGTTTCCATTGATCATCCTTGAGATGTTTCTACAACTTGATTGGAGTCCACCTGTGGTACATTCAATTGATTGGACATGATTTGGAAAGGCACACACCTGTCTATATAAGGTCCCACAGTTGACCAGTTCATGTCAGAGCAAAAATGTCTGCAGCATTGAAGGTCCCCAAGAACACAGTGGCCTCCATCATTCTTAAATGGAAGAAGTTTGGAACCATCAAGAGTCTTCCTAGAGCTGGCCGCCCAGCCAAACTGAGCAATCGGGTTAGTAGGGCCTTGGTCAGGGAGGTGACCAAGATCCTGATGGTCATTCTGAGAGAACTTAGGAGTTCCTCTGTGGAGATGGGAGAACCTTCCGGAAAGACAACCATCTCTGCAGCACTCCACCAATCAGGCCTTTAAGGAGTTTGCCAAAAGGCAGGATCGAGGGAAAGATGAACAGAGCAAAGTACAGAGAGATCCTTGATGAAAACCTGTTCCAGAGTCCTCAGGACCTCAGACTGTGGCAATGGTTCACCTTCCAACACAGACACTGGACAGAGCATCCCAGAGTAACCGCTCCAGAGTGCTCAGGACCTTAGACTGGGGTGAAGGTTCACCTTCCAACAGGACAATGACCCTAAGCACACAGGTTCACAAGTCTCTGAATGTCCTTGAGTGGCACAGCCAGAGCCTGGACTTGAATCCAATCGAATATTTATGGGGAGACCTGAAAGTAGCTGTGTAGCGATGCTCCCCATCCAACCTGACAAGAGCTTGAGAGTATCTGCAGAGAAGAATGAGAGAAACTCCCCAAATACAGGTGTGCCATGCTTGTAGCGTCATACCCAAGAAGACTTGAGGCTGTAATCGCTGCCAAAGGTGCTTCAACAAAGTACTGAGTAAAGGGTCTGAATACTGGGCTCCCGAGTGGCGCAGCGTTCTAAGGCACTGCATCTCAGGGCTAGAGGTGTCACTACAGACATCCTGGTTGGAATCCAGGCACCGTGATCCAGCCGTGATTGGGAGTCCCATAGTGCGGTGCACAATTGGCCCAGCGTCGTCCGGGTTTAACCAGAGTAGGTCGTAATTGTAAATAAGAATTTGTTCTTAACTGACTTAGCTAAGGTTAAATAAAAAAATGTATGTAAACTGTGATATTTCCTTTTTTTTAATACATTTGCTACATTTTATAAAAACATTTTTGCTTTGTCATTATAGGGTACTGTGTGTAGATTGAGGAGAGAAAAACAATTTAATACATTTTTGAATTTAGAGTCTAACATAACAAAATGTGGGGAAAAATCAAGGGGTCTGAATTTTTTCCAAATGCACTGTATAGGCCTACTCTTATTAATTATTATATTAAGAATAGGCATATGTTTTATACGATTATATGTATTATATATTCCTATAATAGTATAATTAATATGATACCATATTTATACCATGTATTACACATTTTTAAATATTTGATTCCTGTTTTCAATATTATGATTATTATGTTGCTGCAAAAATAAATGTTTAAGACTCATATATTTTAAATAGGCCTAAATGGAGAAGATAAACTATTTCAATAAGTTAACATCTAATAATAATGTGCAACTCACTTTCAGTGTTTACTTACTTTCGTCCTTCCATTTATTCTGTAGTTTCCCAGTTTACCATTACAGTGTCGGACCAGGTCGTCCATGCGACTCATGAGAAAGGCTATCTTCTCACAACCAGGCTCTCTTCCTTCAGTCCAAGTTATTTTGTCTCCTCGTATATCTTTAGTGGAGTCGCTTCTTTGACTAACCAACTGTCCGTCAGTAAATTTACCAGTCTTGTGGAGGGCTCTCACATCTTCCAAAATACTCAGTCCAGTCTCTTCTCCAAGGAAATTGTCAACAACACAGATGCCATGCTTATTCATACATGGAACGATATAGTTCATAGCCAGTTTTTGCGGGGGGGACATCGTTTGTCCGTTGGTCTTATAGCTGAGCTTAATTCCTTCCCCAGTCTGCTTGCTGTCAGACACACTACCCGAGCGAGTTGCCGAAGTGATCAAATCTTTCATTCTTTCGCCATCTGCAGGCGGATTTGAACGTCCAGTGTTTGTGGTGCTCTGAGAAGCTGTGTCATTCTGTTGCTCGGTGCTTTTCTTTTTTAACTGCTTGCCTTGCCCTCCTTTCGCAGTCCGTGCGGGCTGTTGTGTTGATTCGGGCTGCGTCTGACACTGAGCTTTTCCGGCCTCTTTACAAAACTGCTTGTGCTTCTTCCAGTCCGATTTCTGGTGTTCTTTACTACAGTAGAACGAGTTCCGACATCGTCCACATTTAAGCAGGTTTTCCATCTTTCCACAAAGCTCACAATACTGCTGGTCCCTGTCCAAATCGGTCACGACGGCGCTTTCCTTTGCGCTCTCCGTCTCCATGCTTAAGGTAGAGCGAGCACCCCTTTAAACCTAGCTCTTTTCACGCGCTGCTACCGTGTAAGTTTTGGAAGACTCCTAAAACAATACAAACGAAATTGGAGCGCGGCGGCATCCCAGCTAAATTATTTAATCACGTGGTGAATTGCCCTCCTTTTGGGTTTCGTAATAGATAAAATACTGTTTGAGCACGACATAACCAATTGTCTGACTCTCGTTTGCAGTGTGTCGTTCTGGTCGAGTCGCATGGCGCCGACGCACCGTACCCCACCCCCTCCCCCCCTCAACTTCACTCCACACGTAGTCCAAAGTAACCCAACCCCTGACGTCAGCATAACGAGGCCAGAGCCAACCGCTGAGGGCCAAGGCCCATTCAAAGGTAGAAACAAAGCGTGCCGTTTTTTCCAATTCGCTGTTGTTTTTATAATTCAGATCATTATTAAAGCTATAACCACTCATTATTTTATATTTTCAGTTAAAGGGGTTGTTTACATAAGTATGTAATGTTTACTGCTTATAAATGTGTTACAAAATTATGCATGTGTTATGAAGTCCTTAGGTACATTCCATGATTTCATGTTCCCAATCTTCTTTTCATAATTAAATAGAAAGTGTTTTGATCAGCAATGAAGCTTTTTTAATTTGCAATATGAAATTAGCCTATTTTGGGGACTCATCCAAATATGCTGTCATTCATCAAATTGACTTTTATACTAGGATGAAGAGTGACTATAGCCTAACATTAAAACAACTATATATTCAGAGTTGATTTTAAACATATGATGCAACATTATAAATATAATATCATAATAATCAGAAAATCAGAAATATATCTCCTACATCATAAACCAGAAATACCTGGACCGTAATGATAATAAACAGCAACACCTTATCAAAACTGCTGACAGCAGTTCACTACCCATTGATGTTTGACTCATTCACTGAAAATAGATACTGACGAAAGGTCGTGTTCCTTTACCTAGAAATTCCACTACACCAGCAGCATATAATAAATGAGGATTAATATTAAACCGAGTTGAACACCTGCTTGGTAAATACTGGCACTCTTACAGGAACTGTTGGAACTGAGTCTGGCTGCACGTACACAGTTGGCTTCAGTCTTTTTAGAGAGGAGGACCTCATATAACACTCGACCTTCACCTCTCATGAAGAGAAAGACATGAATGTGTTTCATTGTAAAATCAAGGAAGACCAACCTGCAACCTTACTGTCGCCAGGGTGATAATTAACCGTGAATTGGAAGTGTATCATTGCTAAAGTCAAAATTATAATGCTCAACTTTGGAATTAAAGGGTGTTGGGGCATTTAAAAAGTTGAGCATGCACTTGAAATAAAATATAGTTAAAATATCAACAACAGCTAAAATATTTGGATAGGGATAATACACATTTTGCTGTATAATCAGAGGGATAAAAATGTAATATAAAACAACACAAATCACCAAGTAGAAACGTTTGGTAACACTTTCTATGAGGCACACATACCTTAAAATTGCATAATGCCTTATGATATATTTATTGTAAATTATAACACTAGAAAGTGTTACCAAGTTTCTTCTAGGTACTAGACTAGGGCCAACTCAGCCACCACATGAAGTGTGCCAAGGCACTGATTATGACATGCCACCCTTGGATAAGACAAAAAAATTACTCAAAGATTATTATTTCCCATTGCTATCTTAGAGAGAGGTAGAGAATTGGTCTGGGGCAGACATATTGTCTGCCATGTTTTTGAAGGGAACATTAGGGGCTTTTCCAACTGCTTTTTACTGTAGTTATCTTGAAGTTAATTTTAGATTACAGTCCCGGGGTAATTGCTTTTTCATCTAAGCTGACTTGACCACTTGCCCTTTCCCAACAATTCAAGCTTTCTTAAAAAATAATATAGTTTTCATCAACTTTTCTAAATTGATCGACAGCCCAACATTGTGGCAGTTATCTCACAGCAACATTTTTTAGATGTTGTTAAGTACCACACGGTGTTAGCTACCTCTGTGTAGTGTGGAACAATATAGACACTTTTTAGTGTTACATTTAACACTATTAGTGTTAGCTTTCAGGGAGCTTCAGTAACTGTAAAGAATAGACAATTAACACTAATACAGTTGACTACTTTTGAACACTGTAGAGTTTTAACTTGAATTATACATTGTAAAACCTAAAGGTTAAGATGTTATGTTCTCCCACAGGGAAAGTCTTTATAGTGGTTGTTGTTTGCACAGTAACCATTAACATCTCTCAGTGGCTACATCTGGGGCGTAATTATCCTTGATATGAAAAGTGCTTTGATAAGGTCTGTCTGAGTAACAGTTGGCTTGCTGGAACTTTTCCTGCTAATGCTATCTTAGATAAGCTAAGAAGGGAGGCTATTTTCACAACAACTTTTAGTAACTTTCTATGAGGCACATGCATTTATAATGCTTTATGATAGGTCTACCCTTGTAGTGATTTATAACACTTGCTGTAAACTGTCATAACAACTCATAAGTAGTTATGACATCCTTATAATACACTCTCTCACCTCTGAATTCTGAAATACCCCGTTGTACAGTACCAGTCAAAAGTTTGGACAGACCTACTCATTCAAGGGTTTTTCTTTATTTTTACTATTTTCTACATTGTAGAATAATAGTGAAGACATAAACTATGAAATCATGTAGTAACCATAAAAAGTGTTAAACAAATCAAAATATATTTTATATTTGAGATTCTTCAAATAGCCACCCTTTGCCTTGATGACAGCTTTGCACACTCTTGGCATTCTCTAATCAGCTTCATGAGGTAGTCACCTGGAATGCATTTCAATTAACAGTTGTGCCTTGTTAATGTTAATTTGTGGAATGTCTTTGCTTTTTAATGCGTTTGAGCCAATCCGTTGTTTTGTGACAAGATAGGGGTGGTATACAGAAGATAGCTCTACGGTATTTGGTAAAAGACCAAGTCCATATTATGGCAAGAACAGCTCAAATAAGCAAAGAGAAACATCAGTCCATCATTACTTTAAGACATCGAGGTCAGTCAATCCGGAAAATGTCAAGAACTTTGAAAGGTTCTTCAAGTGCAGTTGTAAAAACCATCATGCGCTATGATGAAACTGGCTCTCATGAGGACCACCACAGGAAAGGAAGACCCAGAGTTACCTCTGAGAGGATAAATTCAGAGGATAAATGCAGAGGATAAATTCTTTAGAATAACTGCACCTCTGATTGCAGCCCAAATAAATGCTTCACAGAGTTCAAGTAACAGACACATCTCAACATCAACTGTTCAGAGGAGACTGTGTGAATCAGGACTTCATAGTCGAATTGCTGCAAAGAAACCACTACTAAAGGACACCAATAAGAAGAAGAGACTTGCTTGAGACAAGAAGCACCAGCAATGAACATTATACTGGTGGAAATCTGTCCTTTGGTCTGAGGAAGCCAAATTTGAGATTTTTGGTTCCACGGATAATGTGTGGTTCCCACCGTGAAGCATGGAGGAGGAGGTGTGAAGGTGTGGGGGTGCTTTGCTGTTGACACTGTCTGTGATTTATTTTGAATTCAAGGCACACTTAACCAGCATGGCTACCACAGCATTCTGCAGCGATACGCCATCCCATCTGGTTTGGGCTTAGTGGGACTATCATTTGTTTTTCAACAAGACAATGACCCAAAATGATTCCATATGTGTTATTTCATACTTTTGATGCCTTCACTGTTATTCTACAATGTTAGAAAATAGTAAAAATAAAGAAAAACCCTTGAATGAGTAGGTGTGTCCAAACTTTTGACTGGTACTGTATGTTTGGATAGTAGGTAGGCCTATTAAATTCACTTCATGGCCAGCCTGACTGTCATCTCCTCAGTTGCTTATTTGGCCCACTTTACTGTCACATATACAATGACTCAACAACATTGGCTCTGGGGCACAGGGTATGTTTGGCAATAACTCACCTTCTCCTTTCCGCTCAATCTGACGGCGGCAGCGACTTTTCTCGCCCCAACACTGAATGCTTTGTTAGGGCCTGCCATGGCGGTACTGACGTTGGCACCTGCAGGTAGACCTGAACCTACATGTGGTGTTGGAAGCGTCACAGTATTGCATTGCCAGTTTTGGCTTGCAGTTGTGTGTACCTCTCCGATGCACGTATATGCAAAACAGCTGTCTGAAAGTGACCTTTTGCAGTGTTATGAATGAAAAGTGCACAACACCAGCTCATTACGGAGGCAGAGTCAAAATCATAATCAATGATTGGATAGAATGAACCCAGCAATTAATGGATAAATGGTCCAAGCTATCCTTAAATCTTTGCAATTTATCCATTATTCTCACATGGGGGCTTTGAATAAGCCATACCTTTACAGTAGAAGGGCGTAAGCATTTAAAGAGAACGTGGAGAGAGGACTCAAACAACAGCACATTCACGACCCACATAAACTCCCACATCTCTCAGTCTAGGATGTATTGTCTCGCTAAGAAAGGCCCAGTCGACCCAAAGTGATAAGAGCACTGGGGTTTTTTTTATCAGATGCATACCAGATATAAATTCCTGCCCCTATCTACACGGCTGCTCTATTACCACCTCCATTAGAGGGTATCACAATATACCAATCCCTTTAGAAGGTGCCGCAAAAGCTGGAGGTCATTAATATACTATTTAACCGTCTCTGTTTTGTCCTCATTTTTGTGTCGCTTATGCGGTTCACCGCTCCCATGGAAAACAAGGGACCCGGTGTCTTGTTGAGGCTTTGTCGATTTGGGTAGGCGTTTTAATATTCTTGGCCGCCTACCACGCCAGCTCATTTTCGAGGTTGCGTCTGAAATGGCACCCTGTATTCTTCCCTATCTAATGCACTTTTGACCAGAGCCCTATGGCCCAGAGCCCTAAGCACTACATAGGAAATAGGGTGCCATTTGGGATGGATCCCAACTGTTTATTGTGGAGGAAGTCAGGTGTGCTGTCTTTTCTCTCTCTCTCGCTCTCGCTCTCGCTCTCTCTCTTTTTATCTTCCCTTTCTCCTCGTCACCTTAAATAAACCAAACGGTCACACGAATCACACAACCATGGGCACTGCCAGGCACCTCTCTGTCACAAGGTAAACATAACAACTTGTCATAAGCTAGACATAACTACCCTGTCGTAAATCATAAGGTAGACATAAGATTGTCATAAGGTAGACAAATGTCAGCAATGTTTCAGGCCATAGGACAGCTATACCGTACCCCATTGTTATGAGGTAATAAACAAGTTTTCCCAAACATATTTATAACATATTTTCACATGCACCCATGCATGCATAGGGCAACTGTCACTGTAAAACAGATTTGCATTGAAACCGATTTGCATTGAAAAATTTGAGTAAAAAAAAGAGTATACTATACTGCCAATGTTTGAGTAAGCATAACAAGTTAAATAAACAACGTAAATGTAACATTTATTTATTTATTTAACTAGGCAAGTCAGTTAAGAACAAATTCTTATTTACGATGACGGCCTAGGAACAGTGGGTTAGCTGCCTTGTTCAGGGGCAGAACGACAGATTTTTACCTTGTCAGCTCGAGGATTCGATCTAGCAACATTTTGGTTACTGACCCAGCGCTCTAACCACTAGGCTACCTGCCGCCCCAAATTACACAATGGTGTACACAGTGGTGTTGACTTTACCTGAATAATTAAGTGAAGTGTACTGAAATGTTGTCGACTTTACTTAAATATACTATGTTATTGTAACATAACACTTTTGAGTGAAGTTGGCTAACACACAAATGAGTTAAGCTCTGTCACGCATGCTCCCGCTCCTCCTCTCTGGTGCTCGATGGCGCCAGGCTTCCCATCATTACGCACACCTGTCACCATCATTACACGCATCAGCGCTTCATGGGACTCACCTGGACTCTATTACCTTATTGATTGCCTCCCCTATATCTGTCACTTCCTCAGTTTCTTCACTGTGTCTGCATTAATGTCGTCTTGTTCCCATTGTCCAGACGTTGTCCCTGTTTTGTTTCATGTCTGTTATTTATTAAATATTCCCTCCATGCATTTGCGTCTCGTCTCCCAGCGTCTGTCCTCACAAGCTCACTTGAACATGAAAACTTGCTACTCAAATGGCTTAAGGAAACCGATTGCACTAATCCTATTAAGTTGCAACAATTCAACACACTTTAAACCAATTAAGTTGTGGCAACTCAATATACAGTAATTTCATAAAAAACTACATAAACACATGTATGATGGAAAGATGGCCCAAAAACATGGTCTTTATGAAATAAAACTGTTAATTAGGACACATTATTCCATTTTTACGTCTTAAACACGCTTCTAAACATGAATAATATAAATGTATTGTTTCAGTAAAGAAATGAAAATGTCCAATTAACAGTGTTTCCTGAACTAGCATAGAGTGCAAAGGTTCACATTTAAAGAGAGCACAGAGTTTACTGTAGCAACTCCATCAATTCAGTCAATACAAAAAGTAAATTCTCCAATATCAATTCAAATTTCCTCATTGCCTCCTATAAGATAAAACAAAAAAAATTTGGAGGGGATTGGACTTTCAGTTTACTTCCTGGAATTGACCCCAACCCTGAACTCCACTGATACATTTCCCATACAGTATACTCTGTATACTCTTTCTATTGTGGTTATGAAATAACATTATTATAAGGTTATAAGAAGGTTTTCACAAGAAGGTTTTACACACACACACACACACACACACACACACACACACACACACACACACACACACACACACACACACACACACACACACACACACACACACACACTCTCTCTCTCTCTTTCGCTCTCTCTCTCGGTCTCTCTCTTGCTATCTCCCTCTCCCTTCCTCTCTCACACCACAATCTCCCTTCTATCTGTATCGTGGAGGTATGCTCTTGCAACAGATAGAGACAAGCCAAGTGATAGCAGCAGCGTTGAAAGGAGCCATCCAACATTCGACGAAGCTACGTGTCAGACTGTGGCCAAAGAATGGAGAGATATCACATTCTTTGATGTTAATTGCCGTAGTAAAAATAGATCCAAGTGCTAAACCCTCCTTCCTGTGGCTATTGGGCCTGTAGCTATTGTTTACTGATGGGCCGCTCAAGACCTCATATGACCTCATTTGTGTTCATGATTGTCATTAAGAGTCTCATCTAGTTGGTGAAATGCTGGCTAAACTGTGTTGATTTTGTGGCTCAGCTACTTTTCTGGTCTTTTATATGTGCTTGATGATTTACAGTTAATGTATAGGCTACAACCTTTTCCTTGTTTTTTCCCTCAGTGTCACAGTGTATCAAATGTACTGGATGGAGATTCTTTTGAGGTGATATTGTATTGTCTATAATTCTGTGGTTGGGTGCTAATCATCATAACTAAAGTTCACAATATAAGAGAGGTCTTCCCTGTGGCTCAGTTGGTAGAGCATGGTGTGTGCAACGCTAGGGTTGTGTGTTCGATTCCCATGGGGTGGGCAGTACAAAAAAAAATGTACGAAATGAAATGTATGCACTCACTACTGTAAGTTGCTCTGGATAAGTGTCTGCTAAATGACTAAAATATAAAGAGAGGAAACAAAGTGCAAAATAAGAGAAAAACAGATCTACTGGTGAAAACATACAAATGTAAAGATATCGCATAGTATTTATTTTTCCTGCACTATTTAATGAAATATCCAGTGTCACACAAACATCACAGCATATCTTGATGTCAAACGTCAAGTCAATGATGTTATTATCATCATAACAAAGATGTCTGTCATCTCATCACTTCAAAAGAGCTGTCACGAAAACCACACAAACATGCTTCCAGTAGAGGTCGCTGTAATACAGGCAATTGGTGCTCAGCAAATTCAGTCTTACATACAGTACAGTACAGATAGAAAATAAAATGTCACTACAAAACTGTTTGAAAAAGAACCACATCAATCAACTGAAGTCACTATTTCTGCAGTGTTGTCGAGATTAATGAAATTAAACAAGCATCATCTATGCTTACTGTAACTCAGACCAGTGTTCAGTTGTTAGACACAGATAGTGGGTTTTTCTACATTGCGCTTCCAGACATACGTTTGATGTTTGTCCCAGTTCGATGGGCAGGTTTGCCTTAGCACTACAACTAGACCATAGTTGTGTTGGGTAGGCATGAAACGGAGGGAAACGCACCTAAATAGAGTGAAATGGGGAGGTACTATCTGTACTTGTCCAATAAGAACTGCTTGTTTTAAAACATTTCAAAACATTTTCTGTTGCATGTCCTAATGAACACGACCCAAACTTGGGCTCATCATTGCTCCAATTTAGATTTTGAGTAGTTACGCTCCCGCCTGGTGGATGAATGCATTGCAACAGGTCAACAAAGCGTCTGTCTGGTCGACGATCTGCGCTTCACTGTGCCTCTGGTAGTCGGTGGGGAGGGGCTCGTCCTCTCATGATTTACACAAACTAACCTCTCCCATCTGCCAGTGGGCCCTAGTTGCATCACTTTGGCGCATGTGAAATTTTTAAACAGAAATCACCCCCGTTGCAAAGTGAAATATATGTGAGAGCTGAGGGCCAAGGGACAGCAGTTGCCCGGAACCATAGTCAAAATAAAAACATGTTTTTTCTTTTTTTTGGTTGTTTATTTGATCTATCCCTCCTGTTTTTGATGAGTCAGTGTTGAGCATTGCCTCTGTCAGGGACCTCACGCTTGGCCTCCCCACGACACGATTTGGAGAACTCTCCGCCACCTCTGTGTTGCTTAATTGGTGTGACCTTTTCCCTCTCTCTTCTCTCCTTTTTCTCTGTTCTCTCTCTCTCTCTGTTCTCTGTCTCTCTCTCTTTTCTGGCTACAGCGGGTTTGGCCATTATCCGCAGGCATAAAGTATCTCTCCGCGTGTGTGTTTGCGTGTGAATGGAAGGTTCATGACCTTGGTTAAAACATTCTGTACACTTGATTCATCTAGTGGTCAAAGTTTCCAGTCGGCTGGATTTCACAAGCTATAATCAATACATGTAGGCTACAGTATGGGGAAAATGGTGAAAATATGGTGAAAATGCATGCTTATGGTGAAAATGCATGCACAGTATTGCAAAAATGGAGCAAGTTACATGGTTATGGTTATCCTTAAGTTTATCGCTATGGTTAAGGTTATGCTTATTATTACAGTTTATTTTAAGTGTGCTTATTGGTTTATTATTCTCACAGATGTAATTGGTTGTGGTTTATTTTAAAATATACCTAAACAGCGAGCACATGCAAAAAAAACATATGTCTGAGACCCAACAAATCAAGCTTTATTTATAGATCACATTTCAGACATGGAATGCAACGCAATGTGTTTCACAGAAGAAAAAAAAAGAAAATAAAAGCTGAAATATTTACTACACAACAAACATCAGATTAAAAAAAAATTATGACAAAACTAAAAAACTAAAAAAGCACCCTAAGGAAAAGTAAAGCTAAAAATATGTGTTTTAAGATCTCTTTTAAATATGTCCACAGTTTCGGCCCCACTCAGGTTCTCTGGCAGGGTATTCCAGAGGCCTGGAGCATAATAACTAAAGAATGCCTCTCTATGACTTTGGGATGGTTAAAAGGCCAATGCCAGAGGACCTGAGGGACCTACTGGACACATAAAAGCATTTCTGACATGTATTGGGGTGCACAATTGTGGATTGATTTAAAAACCAATAAAATAATCTTTAAATGAATTCTGAAACTCACAGGCAGCCAGTGCAGAGACCTTAAAACCGGTGTACTGTGTGCTCTCCGTCTGGTCATGGTCAGTACCCGTGCTGGAGCATTCTGTATGTTTTGCCAATGGCTTTCTTGGGTAGACCAGACAGGAGAGTATTACAGTAGTCAAGCTCTCCTGTCTGGTCTACCCAAGAAAGCCATTGGTCAACTGCAAAACATACAGAATGATGCAGCACGGGTACTGACCAAGACCAGACGGAGAGCAAACATTACATCAGGTTTTTAGGTCTCTGCATTGGCTGCCTGTGAGTTTACGGTAGTCAAGCCATCACTGCCAAGACTTTATTGTAATTTCCTTCTTTTTATTTATTTAGTTTGTTTTCTAGCTACTACCAGTCTGCATGTCACAGTGTTTTGGGGTGGCAGCACAGCGACCTGATTCTTAAGTAATGAATCTTTAAGCACTAGGCTGATTCAAGTCCCAAATGGTTAAATTTGCCTTGCTCGTGTGAGGGTTATTTGTTGCAAGTTTTACTTTTCACACCATTACTCAAGTAGCACATGCTTCCAGAGATTTCCCATGTTTTTTTGTGAATTCATAACGCTTCCTGTCTCTTTCACAGACTGCTTTATATTTGTAGTTTTTTCCAAATGTTATTTTCTCCCGTGGCTTCTTGCCCCAGTTGTGAGTGACGCTGTAAAATAGGCCTACTGTGTACTATGAGGGGTGTGCTTGTGTGTGTTTGTGCGTGTACTTATAAATGAAGGCAGTGGCATAAACATTACTATCCCAAGTCTGAATTCTACACTTTTAATTTTGGAATATGTAGCTATGCATGCCTAGCATGGTCAACATTATTGACTGCTGAACTAAACCAGATTGGCCTCTGGGCTCACTCAGTCGGGTTTAAGGGGCTAATGCATACCTGTCTGCCTTTTGCTTTCAGGAGCCGCACCAGGGCTTATGACATCATCACACAGTGCCGTCTGGGACCATTCTCCCTGTTCTGGAACGTGAGTCACTGAGGTGCTCCAGGGTGAAGCTTCCTCTAGGTACAGATCTAGGATCAGCTTCTCCTCCCCAAATACTAACCTTAACCATTATTGGGTGAAATGCAACACTGACCCAAGATCAATGTCTAGGGACAAATGGCATGAGTCGTTGAGGTATCACTGCTGCTGCTGCTACTACAAGCATTTCTCCCTCCATGTCTAGGGAGAGCATAGAAATATTTAGAGAAATAGCAGGACGTCGTAAATGCTTGGCAGGGTATCTTCTCAGCAGGAAAGTGGGCCAGCTTATTTGTCACATTTGAAGGAAAAATCCACACTTGAGTGACTCGATTCTGCAACTTCTTTTGACAGTAAAAGGGACAGTGTAAATGTCAAGATAGATTCAAAGTTAGAGTATGGCATGTTGGTTGAACACTTTGGGATTGATCTTTCAATCACTGGCGTGTCAAAAGTTTTTGTGAGAGGGCTTTCAGATCACCGAAATGTGTCGTTTTTTCTTTAAAGCCAACCCCTTCAGGAACACTTAAACTATTACAGACTACAAATGGAAACCCAGACGTGAGCTGCCCAGCGACGCGAGCCTACCAGACGAGCTAAATGCCTTTTATGCTCGCTTCGAGGCAAGCAACACTGAAGCATGCACGAGAGCACCAGCTGTTCTGGATGACTGTTTGATAAGGCTCTCGGTAGCCGATGTGACTAAGACCTTTAAACAGGTCAACATTCACAAAGCCGCGGGGCCAGAAAGATTACCAGGACGTGTACTCAAAGCATGTGCGAACCAACTGGCAAGTGTCTTCACTGACATTTTTAAGCTCTCCCTGACTGAGTCTGTAATACCTACATGTTTCAAGCAGACCAGCATAGTCCCTGTGCCCAAGGAAGCGAAGGTAACCTGCCTAAATGATTACGGCCCCGTAGCACTCATGTCGGTAGCCATGAGGTGTTTTGAAAGGCTGGTCATGGCTCACATCAACAGCATCCTCCCGGATACCCTAGACCCACTCCAATTTGCATACCGCCCCAACAGATCCACAGATGATGTCATCTCAATCACACTCCACACTTCCCTTTCCCACCTGGACAAAAGGAACACCTATGTGAGAATGCTGTTCATTGACTACAGCTCAGCGTTCAACACCATAGTGCCCACGACTCATCACTAAGCTAAGGACTCTGGGACTAAACACCTCCCTCTGCAACTGGTTGCCTGGACATCCTGACGGGCCGCCCCCAGGTGGTAAAGGTAGGCAACAAAACGTCTGCCACACTGATCCTCAACACTGGGGCCCCTCAGGGGTGTGTACTTAGTTCTCTCCTGTACTCCCTGTTCACCCACGACTGCGTGGCCAAACACAACTCCAACACCTTCATTAAGTTTGCTGATGACACAACAGTGGTAGGCCTGATCACCGACAACGATGAGACAGCCTATAGGGAGGAGGTCAGAGAACTGGCAGTGTGGTGCCAGGACAACAACCTCTCGCTCAATGTGAGCAAGACAAAGGAGCTGATTGTGGACTACAGAAAAAGGCGAGCCGAACAGGCCCTCATTAACATCAACAGGGCAGTAGTGGAGTGGGTCGAGAGTTTCAAGTTCCTTGGTGTCCACATCCCCAACAATTTATCATGGTCCAAACACACCAAGACAGTCGTGAAGAGGGACTGAAAAGATTTGGCATGGGTCCCCAGATCCTCAAAAAGTACCACAGCTGTATCATCGAGAGCATCCTGACTGGTTGCATCACCGCCTGGTATGGCAACTGCTCGGCATTTGACCTGTAAGGCGCTACAGAGGGTAGTGCGTACGGCCCAGTAAATCACTGGGGCCAAGCTTCCTGCAATCCAGGACCTATATAATAGGCGTGTCAGAGGAAAGCCCATAAAATTGTCAGAGACTCTGGTCTCCCAAGTCATAGACTGTTTTCTCGGCTTTCGCATGGAAAGCGGTACCGGAGCGCCAAGTCTAGGACGAAAAGGCTCCTTAACATCTTCTACCCCATGCCATAAGACTGCTGAACAATTAATCAAATGGCCACAAACTATTACATTGACCCCCCCCCCCTCCATTCCATTTGTTTTGTACACTGCTGCCACTCGCTGTTTATTATCTATGCATAGTCACTTCACACCTACCTACATCTACAAATTACCTCAACTAACCTGTACCCCCGCACACTGACTCGGTACCGGTACCCCCTGTATGTAACAGTGTAGGTTCCGTCCCTCTCTCTCTTCGCCCCAACCTGGGCTCGAACCAGGGACCCTTGCACACATCAACAACTGACACCTACAAAGCATCGTTACCCATCGCGCCACAAAAGCCAGGGCCCTTGCAACGCAAGGGGAAACCCTACTTCAAGTCTCAGAGCGAGTGACGTCACTGATTGAAATGCTATTAGCGCGCACCACCGCTAACTAACTAGCCATTTCACATCGGTTACATGTTCATAGCCTCGTTACTGTTTGTTATTGTGTTACTTTTAATTTTAAATGTTTTACTTTAGTTTATTTCGTAAAAATGTTCTTAACTTTTCTTGAACTGCACTGTTAGTTAAGGGCTTGTAAGTAAGCATTTCACGGTATGGTCTACACTTGTTGTATTCGGCGCATGTGACAAATAAAGTTTGATTTGATTTTAGAAATGGCAAAGCTCTCAGTATAGAGATGTAGGTCTTTAGATGTTGTACACATGAACATGTGTCATTCTGAACTTCACAACCTTATAATCCATTAAGTTGGACTCGAGCGATACTTTTCCGTATGCGAGCATGCGCTTGCTTTCCGTTCCCATTGTGCTGATAGAAAACACACGCATGCTCACACATAGAAAAGTATCGCTCGAGTCTAAACAAAATGTAATATATTTATGTGTATTTTGTTTTTGGAAATGTCAAACCAGAAATGCCTTTCACCTTTAAGGGCATAGGTCATCTAGGATACCAAGAATCCCATCTAACTTTAATCAGGAGTCTGTTCCGAAGGGCCCCATTACAGAATGCTCAGCTAGAAATGTACAGTATTGTGTACAACAGATATTATTGTCTGTCGGTTAGAATTGTGACTGCTCTTTTCATTTGATTTATGGTTCACTTGTAAAAAGCTGTATTAAAAGAAGGAAAACAAAGACAGCACTTCTCAACGCAAGACCCTCCCTCCATTTCCTTTGAAATCCAAAGAACTAGAATCACATTTTTCAATTACACTATATTTTCATGGGTAACACATTACTGCACAGGAAAAAGCAGTTATGGTAGTTGTGACCTAAAACACTTACACACATCACTTACAGCAGGTTTTATTTTAAAAAAGTACATAGTAAAATGGTACATGAACACCTTCTTTTCAGTTTGACAGTTAATGACAGCTATCTCCAGGAAGTCTGTGACTGTGTCCCAAATGGTAATCCATTTCCTAAATAGTACCCTACTTCTGACTACAGCCCTATGGGCCCTGGTCAAAAGAAGTGTACTACATAGGGAATAGGGTTCCATTTGAGAGGTGGATTCTGGAGCTGACCTTTACAGTAGTTGGCTTGGCCTTTGTGACAAGGCGCCTTCCTTTCCACTTGACATTTCTGGGGCTGCCGTGTGTGCATATGGGGGCGGTGTGTGTGGAACGGGGGTATCTGTGTGTGTTTGTGTGTGTATGTGTGTTGGGGTGTGTGTGTGTGTGTATCGGGGTGTGTCTCTGTGTGTGTGCGAGCACACGTTTGTGTGTAGGTGTGTGTGTGTGTGTGTGTGTGTGTGTATAGCATGGCTGGCGTTGGAGGAGCTGAGACTTGTGACTGTTCACGGAGGTGACAGTAGCTTATTGCGTGGAAGGAGATCAGTGTTGAAATTCCACCGCTGCCAGGGGGATGTCAGTGACAGGGGCTCTTTGGCAGCCACCCACTGGGCAAAAACTGGTTGAATCAGTGTTGTTTCCACGTCATTATATCTTTTTTATGTTATGACGTATCAATGTGGAAAAATGATTGGGTTTCTAAAACGTCAACAACATAAGGGAATTTAGAGTTTTTTTCACACACTCTTTAACCTAAATCCAATGTCATGGTAAATTTTTTTGTTGAATTCACGTTAGTTGACAACTCAACCAAATTTAATTCACAAATAGACATTGAACTGACGTCTGTGCCCAGTGGGCAGGCAGTGGTGTGTGTTTGGTGTGTGTGTGTGTGTTCGGTGTGTGTGTGAGTGTGTGCTTGTGATGATATTTGTCAGTGTGTATTCTTATCAGCCAGTCTGAGTATACAGAGGCTTGTTGAATGACGTGTGTGTGTCTGCGTGTGTGTGTATGTGCGCATGTGCGACCGTACACGCTTGCATATGTGTGTGTGGATGGGAATGTGTGGGTGGGTATTGTCTGTTCATGCATCAATAATCAAATTAACCCAGTGAAATTAACAGCCATTCCAGGCTGGAGGTTAAATGCATTTAAGATTCAAACCTTCTTGTTCTCACGCAAGGTCCCAATAGACCAATGACATGACAGAAAGTGTGTGTGTGTGTGTTTGTGTGTGTTTGTGTGTGTACATGCTTGACAACGCCTGTCCCCCTACAAGCCTTTAGCATTGCAAAGTCATTTAAATGTCATACAGAATGTGACAATTTCAATTTTCCTCAACCTTTTTGAGGCATAAAGTTTTGCAATCTAGCATCTATAAAAATTATATTCATTGAATATCGGAATATACTCTATGTCAAGTACTGTAAGTTCATTATCAAGTCATACAGGGAGGAAAGGCCTCCAAATTGGTTGTATTACTATTGTCATATTGCAGAATGATACCATGCCAAGTTATCTCGTTATGCTGTCTGACCAATATGATGGAATCATAGATGTACAAAATTCTCATTGTACTGTCTTGTAGGCAGAGGAAGGGATGGTTTCAAATGAGCAATCTTGCATCCCTCAGTCAAAATCTAAAGCCATTCCACCAAGAGCAGCGAAGCCTAATGGGTATGCTGTGAGAGCTTACTGACATGCTCGCTATGGTTGTCACTAGAATACACTCCTACATGCTGACCAGACCGTACGTGCGTGTGCGTCCGTGTTCGCCATGGCGCGCATGTTGATTCTGTCCCCCCACACTGGACGCGATCAGGATACTTAGGTTAAAATCTCAAAACAAACTCTGAACCAACTATATTAATTTGGGGACAGGTCAAAAAACATTAACCTGTCTGGGATAGGGGGCAGTATTTTCACGGCCGGATAAAAAACGTACCCGATTTAAACTGGTTACTACTCTTGCCCAGAAACGAGAATATGCATATTATTAGTATATTTGGATAGAAAACACTCCTAAAGTTTCTAAAACTGTTTGAATGGTGTTTGTGAGTATAACAGAACTCATATGGCAGGCAAAAACCTGAGAAGATTCCAAGCAGGAAGTGGCCTGTCTGACAATTTGTAGTCCTTCTGTTGGATCTCTATCGAAATTACAGTATCTGTGCTGTTACGTGACACTTTCTAAGGCTTCCATTGGCTCTCTAAAGCCTTCAGAAACCGGATTGACGCCTCTCCTGTCTCTGGGCAGATAACAGCAGCTCAGTTTGTCAGTGGACTGCCTGGTGACAGAGAGACTGGAGATGCGCGTTCACGAGACCTCGCCTTTTTTTTCCTTTCCCTCTTTGAATGAATACAACGTTGTCCGGTTGGAATATTATCGCTATTTTACGAGAAAAATAGCATAAACATTTATTTTAAACAGCGTTTGACATGCTTCTAAGTACGGTAATGGAACATTTAGAATTATTTTGTCACGAAATGCGCTCGCGCGTTACCCTTTGGATAGTGACCTGAACGCACGAACAAAACGGAGGTATTTGGATATAACTATGGATTATTTGGAACCAAAACAACATTTGTTGTGGAAGTAGAAGTCCTGGGAGTGCATTCTGACGAAGAACAGCAAAGGTAATCCAATTTTTCTAATAGTAATTCTGAGTTTAGTGAGCCCCGAAGTTGGCGGGTGTCTGAATAGCTAGCCTGTGATGCCTGAGCTATGTACTCAGAATATTGCAAAATGTGCTTTCGCCAAAAAGCTATTTTAAAATCTGACATAGCGATTGCATAAAGGAGTTCTGTTTAAAATCAATTTTTATGCGATTTCTCGTAAAATAGCGATAATATTCCAACTGGGCGACGTTGTATTTATTCAAAGAGAGAAAGAAAAACATGGAGAATTCACATGAACGTGCATCTCCAGTGTCACTGTTCTCAGCCTGACCACTCACAAAATCTCCTGCTGTTTTTCGCCCAGAGACTGGAGAGATGTCATTCCACTTTCTGGCGCCTTCTGAGAGCCAATGGAAGCCTTAGAAAATGTCACGTTACAGCAGAGATGCTGTATATTCGATAGAGATGCCGCAGAAGGAGAACAAATTGTCAGACAGGGCACTTCCTGTATGGAATCTTCTCAGGTTTTGGCCTGTCATATGAGTTCTGTTACACTCACAGACACCATTCAAACAGTTTTAGAAACTTTAGAGTGTTTTCTACCCAAATCTACTAATTATATGCATATTCTCATTTCTGGGCAAGAGTAGTAACCAGTTTAAATCGGGTATGTTTTTTATCCGGCTGTGCAAATACCGCCCCCTAGCCCCAACAGGTTAATCCACAAATGAAATGGTAAACGTTTGTTTCTAGTAATCTCTCCTCCTTCAGGCTTCTTCTTCTTCTTTGGTCTTCATATGGCGGTTGGCAATCAACTTTAAGGTGCATTACCACTACCAACTGGCATGGAGTGTGGACCTCAGTTCGTCTTTCAATCACCCATGTAGGTATATGCTCCTAAAAACCAATGAGTAGATGGGAGAGGCGGGACTTGCAGCACGTCTAGCATCACAAATAGAACCAAGTTCTATTTTAGCACCTGGCCATGCAGACGTTCGTTAACGCGCACGAGCAGTGTGGGTGCAATGATTGAATAACATGTATGTGTACATTTATTTTGCAACGCTTGCTCACGCGATGCGAGCGGTGTTGTCAGCATGTTAGAAAACAGGGTTTCATAAGGGTTCTTCAGCTGTCACCATAGGAGAACCCTTTTTGGTTCCAGGTAGAACCCTTTTGGATTCCAGGTAGAACCCTCTGTAGAAAGTGTTCTGCATAGAACCCAAAAGGGTTCTACCTGGAACAAAAAAGGGTTCTTGAAAAGGTTCTCCTACAGTATGGGGACAGCCGAAGAACCCTTTTAGGTTCAATACAGCACTTTTTTTTCTAAGAGAGTATACCAAAGCACCTGTTGACCATTGGTTTGTAGATCCAGCCCAACCCCAAATTAATGGAAAAGATAAGCACCGCAAATGTGGAAATTACATGGTGATTACCTTTATTCATTCAATTTGGATTGTGCCATAGAGCTGGATCTACAAAACAGATCTCCTGGGACATGAACTCATCTTGACATTAGACTTCTTTTGACAAAGTTTGATTTTGGAGGGTGTTGTCCCTTTAAGTCAGTGTCCTTCAGCCCTATTCATGGAGGGCTGCAGTATGTTTGGGCTTTAGTCTCAACCCAGTACCAACACACCTGACTTGTCTCGTCAACTAATGACCAAGACCATGATTAGTGGATTAGCTGAATCATTAAACTAGGTGATTTAATATTGAGCTGGAATAAAAGAATGCACACACTGTCAATGTACAGATTTCTAAGATCAGAACTGTGAAGTGGAGAACACTGCTTCAGTAAGTCATTGTTTCATTTATGCTTGTTGAGTGATGGAGGCGTGTATGCAGCTGCGTCGTTGTTCTCTCTGCTGTAAAATCTTTGTTCACTTCAGGCTCCACTTTGAGATGTCGATGTTCAGAGGCGGGCAAGCCTGAAGCGTAGCCTCGGGGGAGACAGGACCTCCAGTCATCCTCAAATAGCTTTCTCTGATGGAAGTTCCAGCTGCAACAACAGACAACTATGTAGTAACGTTGTCATTGCATGCTTCCATTATTCCATTAGATCACTCTGGTAAAAACCCAGAGTGGTAAGATTTTTTGGTGCAGTGGTAAAAATAGAAACGGTTCTTTTACTGGTATTTTACTTTGTGACTCTCTCTCTGTAGGACATTTTCTTTTCCTTTTTGGGTGTTTTTTTAGATGACTGCTGAAGGACTTCACCTTTTATTGGACTGTACTTGTCCTGTAATGTACAGTATGGTGCTCAATGGAATTCTGTACTTCAATGACATTTTGCTTGGTGCATTTACATTAGAAATTCAAGACTTAAAGGGACAATCTGCAATTGCTACATCCATTTAGACGTTTAAATGAATGATATATATATATATAACTCACCAGCTGGATTCGGTCTTATGTAGCAAAATTTGAAATTTAGTTTATTACATTAGATAAAAGTAGCGACTCAGAGATACAAAATGGTATATCATACACAAATTTTGAGGAATATTGGGAAAGTAATTCTGCTTTGAAAGTCGATCAACTTGTGAACTCACTTTTGACAAAATCGCCTTTGGATGCTTTGCTATGTATTGTAGAGCTCTTCTTTGTCTACACCCATTCAGCATCATTCACACCCTCACCCAAAGCTTTAGCCCCCCCCATCTCATTTCACTCTCGAAGCGCACACTTGACACGCTGGCCGATGATTTGTTTACCACTTGATAGCATGAAAACAGCCTAACCAGCTCTGCTGGCAACAATGTCATTACACTTTTTTTGCAGACGTTTACTGACACCAGCCATATTCAAAGGGTGTTGTATACATGTCACGTAACGAGCCAGCCAGCCAGCCAACGTTAGCTAGTTTAACAATGAACAGTGCCAACAATGCCACAGTGCTGGGAGCTAACCAACCATGTTCAATGTTAGTTAGCTAACATTAGGCTCTAACTAGAACAGCACATGGCTCTGGGAAACAAATAATAATGTCAACTAGGGAACCAGCCAGCTAATGTTAGCTAGTTAGCTAACATTACACTTTAGCTTAAGACATATAGCTAGCTAGGTAAACAATGTACCTAGCTAGGTAAACAAAGTGTAAGTTCACACAAGTCACATAACGTTAGCTAACAAGCCAGCCAACTAACATTAGCTAGTTAAACAACAATGCCACAGTACTGGGAGCTAACCAACCATGTTTAATGTTAGCTAACTAGATTAGCAAACGGCTCTGGGAAACAAATGATAACATCAGCTAGGGAGCCAGCCAGCTAACGTTAGCTAGCTAGCTAACAGTACACTTTAACTTGAAATGAAACCACTTTCTGACAAAATTTGAAAACGTGTAATATCAGAAAATGTAGCTAGCTAACGCTAGACTATCTTACCTGTATACATCATCGTGCATTGACGCGTCTCCCCGTCAGGAATGCCATGCCGCGGTTGCCCTTAGTTTGAAGATGTAATCCGAGACAGGTGTTTCCTCCATCTCTTTAGCTATCATACCCTAATTCCACTGAGTTCAAAACTTAATCCTCCAGAAAGTGGAGAGCAACACTTATGCAGCTCCACTACACAATACATTTTTAAAAAGCCGCGTTCGACAGGATTACCAACACAGACTGAAGAGCTTCTATGGCAGACCAATCCGAACTCCTCTCTCGGCATGTCCAGCCCACTCATTATCTCAGCCAATCATGGCTAGTGGGAAGGTTGCTGACTTTTTCTGTGGCTTAACCAACAAGGCTCATAATTTAACAATTGTATTCGTATGGCATACAAGTTTGATGGCATACAAGTTTGTTACTAAGGCACATGAAAGTTCACATGTTCAAGAAGGCATTTCTGCCCAAAAACGCATTTTGATAAAACAAATATTTTTTATGTTCAAACGGCTCTCCTGTGAAGTCAAGACTTGCGACATACGCCTAGTTTCCTGAATCGGGTCACATATACCCCTTCATTATTGAAGAATATACTGTAACTTATAGATACCTCATGAGCTTAGTTCAACTGTAGTGCCCCACCAGAACTGAAAATATAAGCTTGTTTTAATCCAACAACGTGAATGTAAACAAATACTATATAGCCTCAAAACATGGTTAAAACTATACATTTGATATTATGAATGGTCAGTCCTTGTATCTATAGCTCTGTCCATGAGTTTGAGAGGCGTTACATTTCTCCAGCTCCACCCCTAAGCTGTTTACCAAATCAGTGGCAGGGTGTCGCTTTGTTATTTTTCAAACCGACATGGAGTGACTTCCCTTTTAAAGGGACAATCTGGGATACATCCATTTTTTGGAATCCCAGATTGCCTCTTTAAAAACACGTTCTACATTTCTTACACTCTACACATGTTTCCCTGTCTGTAGGAGCCATTTTGGCCTGTTTATGATATATATGTTGTCTGTCAAGGGTTATTTTTACTTGTTTTGTACACTAGAGGGCACTATATGTTGGTCATTGGTCACTGGTCTTGTATGCATAGGTAGCACAGGTGACAAGGAAGGGTTAGCACAGGTGAGAGGAGAGCACATAGAGTTCTTACCGTATCACATATATACAGTGGCAAAAAGTATGTGAACCCTTTGAAATTACCTGGATTTCTGAATAAATTGGTCATACAATTTGATCTGATGTTCATCTAACTCACAACAATAGGCAAACACAATGTGCTTAAACTAATAACACACAAATTATTGTATTTTTCTTGTCTATATTGAATACATCATTTAAACATTCACAGCGTATGTTGGGAAAAGTATGTGAACCCTTGGATTTAATAACTGGTTGACCATCCTTTGGCAGCAATAACCTCAACCAAACATTTTCTGTAGTTACGGATCAGACCTACACAACGGTCAGGAGGAATTTTGGACCATTCCTCCATGATGCTCCCTCCACCATTGTCTTTTATGCAATCAGGTGAAATAAACACTTGTGCTGTGGTAAATGGAGCATAAAGTATTAGCCGTATTCCTCTTATCCGTGTAACATCAATTATTTCCGCATACCCAATCAGCTGACTATTTGGAATGCGGACACAACCACAGAAATGAAATCAATGAAAGGGAAGCATAGAACCCCCACAGGCACAAGAACACAACTAAAAAAAGGACGTTGACTCTAGAGACATTCGACTTCACAAAGGATAGAGAAATATCATTGAAGGATGTTGAGAAACATTAGATTCACTCATAGTGTATTAAATATTTAATCCAAAAGCCCCCAATTCGACATTTACGCACTCACTTCACATGCTCAATTCATCTCCACTGAGCCTACAGTATGAGTCAGTGAGTTAGTAGCTCAGAAGGGCATTTCCTGACCGGCGGATAGATCTTGACATGACAGCAGGACAAGTGTGTGTCCAATTACTCACATTATAGTCTCCTGAAGCAAGCAAGCAAAACTCCACAGGGACTGCAAGTAGATATTGAATAATAATTTTTTGTTGTGACTTATTTAGTTATTTTAAAAAGGGACAGTTCAGTGAATTTACATATTTAGAAATGTGTTTCCTTACCTTAAAAGCAGTTTATGGACATGGAGTGACCGCAATCGATACTTTGATTTTGTTAAAGTAGCCAAACAAATATGTAAAATTGATGAACCATCCTTTTAAGACAGAGTAGGGGAACTTGGCACATTGTCACTGTTAAAATAATGCGTGACTTAATTGGCATGGCCCAGTTTCATTTAGAAGTTTGAGTAATTTTCTTACAAAAATGACGCCCTCTCAAGGAAATGTAGGCTACAGCAGCAAACGGATCATAACCATCAGACCAGTATTTGTAAAAAATGTAACTAATGTGATGAAGTGTAAATTGTGAAATCAGTTTGTTACTTATGGTGCACATTACTATGAGAACTGCTACTTGATAAACCTAACCTGCATGGTTAACCCTCTGAAACATAGGGCTTTAAATGTCATGCCCAATCAGTCATGTCAAAGTAACTTCAAACAAAGTTATTGAACTACAAAATCCTTTTAGGAGATGTTTTGGGCAAGAAATGTAATGCATGCCAACCAGGGGACACTGCAAAGGAAGAGCTTGGACAGTCCTGACTTCCTATCAATCTTAATACTGCAAACAACCTCCCGGCTGAGGGAGGAAGAGGAGCTAGAAGACAACGCTTGCACAGCAGGATACGTTAAGAACATGGGGGCCTAGGGGCTAGTTCTCTGGGGAGAAGGGTTGTGTGTGTGTGTGTGTGTGTGTGTGTGTGTGTGTGTGTGTGTGTGTGTGTGTGTGTGTGTGTGTGTGTGTGTGTGTGTGTGTGTGTGTGTGTGTGTGTGTGTGTGTGTGTGTGTGTGTGTGTGTGTGTGTGTGTGTGTGTGTGTGTGTGTGTAAGGGGTGAATGGCACAAGCATGCCATACTTGGTTAGGTCCAGTGGAGACTGAAAGGCCAGAGCACATCGGGCTGCGCTGGAGCAAATCAACGCTGGGATAGATCAAAACAACCCTAGGAGGGATGAGGAGGGAACACTGGGGATCACAGGATCAGCATGGTGAGTTTACAGTGTGGAAGAGATATCAGATGACAGGTTCCCTCTTAGGCACTGGACTGAGCTCTACTCGCACAGCACTGTACTCTAGGTCAACTTATCTGAGTTGGAGCCCTGTGTTCCTGCAGTGTACTGTAGTTATCTTTAGCCCTGTTTATACCTGCCGTCAGTGGCAATTTTAGCTTGTAAATCTTGGTGGGGCAAATTCCCCAATTTCTTTTCAGATGCATGCCAGTAAAGCTACTACACAACACAACACTAAACAATACATTCATTGCACTATAAAGGTGACAAAATGTGCCCACAAACTGTTAGGGCCTACATAAAGCTGTCCCAACAGCAGAGATTTCTTTTCAGCACCATGGAGTGAATCCTTTTCTACATTGTAGAATAATAGTGAACACACCAACACTATGAAATAACACAAAGTAGCCACCCTTTGCCTTGATGACAGCTTTCCACACTCTTGGCATTCTCTCAACCAGCTTCACCTGTAATGCTTTTTCAACAGTCTTGAAGGAGTTCCCACGTATGCTGAGCACTTGTTGGCTGCTTTTCCTTAACTCTGCAGTCCAACTCATCCCAAACCATCTCAATTGGGTTGAGGTCGGGTGATTGTGGAGGCCAGGTCATCTGATGCAGGACTCTGCCACTCTCCTTCTTGGTCAAATAACCTTTACACAGCCTGGAGGTGTGTTGGGTCATTGTCCTGTTGAAAAACAAATGATAGTCCCACTAAAAGCAAACCAGATGAGATGGCGTATAGCTGCAAAATGCTGTGGTAGCCATGATGTTAAGTGTGCCTTGAATTCTAAAATCACAGACAGTGTCACCAGCAAAGCACCCCTACACCATCACACCTACTCCTTCATGCTTCATGGTGGGAACCACACATGTGGAGATCATCCGTTCACCTACTCTATCTCACATAGGCACGGCAGTTGGAACCAAAAATCTCAAATTTGGACTCATTAGACCAAAGGACAGATTTCCACCGGTCTGTTGTCCATTGCTCATGCCAGTCTCTTCTTCTTATTGGTGTCCGTTAGTAGTGGTTTCTTTGCAGAAATTCAAACATGAAGGTCTGATTCACACAGTCTCCTCTGAACAGTTGATGTTGAGATCTGTCTGTTACTTAAACTCTGTGAAGCATTTATTTGGGCTGCAATTTCTGAGGCTGGTAATTCTAATGAAAATATCCTCTGCAGCAGAGGTAACTCTGGTTCTTCCTTTCCAGTGGCAGTCCTCATGAGAGCCAGTTTCATCATAGCACTTGATGTTTTTTGTGACTGCACTTGAAGAAACTTTCAATGTTCTTGAAATGTTCCGCGTTGACTGACCTTCATGTGTTACAGTAATGATGGACTGTCGTTTCGCTTTGCTTATTTGAGCTGTTCTTGCCATAATATGGACTTGGTCTTTTACCAAATCGGGTTATCTTCTGTATACAAACCCTACCTTGTCACAACACAACTGATTGTCTCAAATGCATTAAGAAGCAAAGAAATTCTACAAATTAACTTTTAACAAGGCACACCTGCTAATTGAAATGTACTCTCACTACCTCATGAAGCTGCCTGAGAAAATGCCAAGAGCTGTCATCAAGGCAAAGGGTGGATACTGAAGAATCTCAAATATAAAATATAATTTGATTTGTTTAACACTTTTTTGGTTACAACATGTTTCTATATGTGTTATTTCATAGTTTTGATGTCTTCACTATTATGCTAAAATGTAGAAAATAGTCAAAATAAAGAAAAACCCTTGAATGAGTAAGTGTGTCCAAACTTTTGACTGGTACTGTAGCTGATATGACTGACTTGCTTAAAGAAATGAGGTTTCTACGGACAATTGAGATGTACAAACTAACATCAAATCAAATTGTATTAGTCACATGTGCCGAATACAACAGGTGTAGACCTTACAGTGAAATGCTTACACCAAGGAACTTGAAGCTCTCAACCTGCTCCACTACAGCCCCGTTGATGAGAATGGGGGCGTGCTCGGTCCTCCTTTTCCTGTAGTCCACGATCATCTCCTTTGTCTTGATTACGTTGAGTGAGAGGTTGTTGTCCTGGCACCACACTGCCAGGTCTCTGACCTCCTCCCTTTAGGCTGTCTCATCGTTGTCGGTGATCAGGCCTACCACTGTTGTGTCATCAGCAAACTTAATGATGGTGTTGGAGTTGTGCCTGGCCGTGCAGTCGTGGGTGAACAGGGAATACAGGAGGGGATTAAGTACACACCCCCGAGGGGCCCCAGTGTTGAGGATCAGCGTGGCAGATGTGTTGTTGCCTACCCTTACCACCTGGGGCGGCCCGTCAGGATGTCCAGGATCCAGTTGCAGAGGGAGGTGTTTAGTCCCAGAGTCCTTAGCTTAGTGATGAGCTTTGTGGGCACTATGGTGTTGAACGCTGAGCTGTAGTCAATGAACAGCATTCTCACATAGGTGTTCCTTTTGTCCAGGTGGGAAAGGGAAGTGTGGAGTGCGATTGAGATTGCATCATCTGTGGATCTGTTGGGGCGGTATGCGAATTGGAATGGGTATAGGGTGTCCGGCAGGATGCTGTTGATGTGAGCCATGACCAGCCTTTCAAAGCACTTCATGGCTACCGACGTGAGTGCCACGGGGCGGTAATCATTTAGGTAGGTTACCTTCGCTTCCTTGGGCACAGGGACTATGCTGGTCTGCTTGAAAAATGTAGGTATTATAGACTCGGTTAGGGAGAGGTTGAAAATGTCAGTGAAGTTGGTCCGCGCATGCTTTGAGTACACGTCCTGGTAATTCGTCTGGCCCTGCAGCTTTGTGAATGTTGACCTGTTTAAATGTTTTGTTCACATCAGCTACCGAGAGTGTTATCACACAGTCATCCAGAACAGCTGGTGCTCTCGTGCATTCTTCAGTGGTGCTTGCCTCGAAGCGAGCATAAAAGGCATTTATCTCATCTGGTAGACTCGCGTCACAGGGCAGCTCGCTTCTGGGTTTCCCTTTGTAGTCCGTAATAGTTTTCAAGCTCTGCCACATCCGACGAGCATCAGACCCAGTGTAGTAAGATTCAATCTTAATCCTGTATTGGCGCTTTGCTTGTTTGATTGTTCGTCTGAGGGCATAGCGGGATTTCTTATAAGCGTACGGAGTAGTCTCTCGCTCCTTGAAAGCAGCAGCTCTAGCCTTTAGCTCGATGCGGATGTTGCCTGTAATCCCTGGCTTCTGGTTGGGATATGTACGCACAATCACTGTGGGGACGACGTCATCGATGCACTTATTGATGAAGCCCATGACTGAGGTGGTGTATTCCTCAATGCCATTGTATATTGACGGCACGTTTGCATCGTTCCAACAACTCTCAGCTAAATTCTATTTTCCGAATAGTAATTTCTTTACATATCTACAAGTGCTCAGGTTTGTCCATGACATGACCTCTCAATTCCCCACTCTTCCTGTGGGCCCTCCCACTGATGCATTTTTCACACCATCCCCAACAGTAAAAGGTATTATTTCTTATAGCTATGATCAAATGTACTCTCTTCACAATCCTTCATTCCCAGCTATTAAACTCAGGCTTTCTAAGATCTATCCTGATGTCGACCCTGTTTGCGACAGGTGTCGGCAAGCCCTGCTTCATTAATACATATGTTTTGGTCCTGCTCTTCTCTACATAACTACTGGTCTGCCATCTTTGATACCATTTGTAAAGTATTACAAGTGCCTTTTGCTCCTACTGCTATAACATCATTATTTGGGGTAATACCTGATATACCTTGCCGACAAAGCCAATACCTCTTTGGCCGCCTTTCCTTCCAGTTCTCTGCTGCCAATGACTGGAACGAATTGCAAAAGTCATTCAAGCTGGAGATTTATATCTCCCTCACTAGCTTCAGCTGTCAGAGCAGCTTACCGATCACTGCACCTGTACACAGCCCATCTGTAAATAGCCCACCCAACTACCTCATCTCCAAATTGTTATTTATTTTTGCTCTTTTGCACCCCAGCATCTCTACTTGCACATCATCATCTGCACATCTATCACTCCAGTGTTAATGCTAACATGTAATTAATTCGCCACTATGGTCTATTTATTGCCTTACCTCCCTAATCTTACTACATTTGCACACACTGTATATAGATTTTTCTATTGTGTTATTGACTGTACTTTTGTCTATCCTATGTGTAACTCTGTGTTGTTGTTTTTGTCACACTGCTTTGCTTTATCTTGGCCAGGCCACAGTTGTAAATGAGAACTTGTTCTAAACTGGCATACCTGGTTAAATAAAGGTGAAATAAATAAATAAAATAAAATACTATAACATTACCAAAATATATATCTGACGTTGCAGCCTTTGTGAGTATGTTGGCAAGACTTCTGTGGAAGTCGCCTACCCCTCCCTCTCATTTTGTGTGGATTAAAGATGTCTTACACTTTAGTAAATTGGAGAAGGTAAAATATACCCTACGGGGTTCTTCTGACAAATTCTACCGAATGTGGCAACCTTTCTTTACCGACGTAGAGACACTACAATTTCCCTCTACTCTACAGTAAACTGCCTACCTACGCTTTGTATTTAATTGATCTAACACCTGTGAGTGTTTAATATTAGTCTGTCTTACTATTATAATTTTTCTATTAGTTTTGAAGACTAGTTTTATTTTATTTTATTTTATTTGTGTGCCTTGTTGTTCCTAATGTATGTTTCGTTAGGAAAGTATTACTTAAGTATTTAATAATTTCATATGGGTTAACACATTCCTACCTCATTTAAAAAGCATGTTCCCATGGTATATCCAATGTATAAAAACACATGTGCAAACATTGTTTATTGTAACTGTGAAAGAAAATGCTAATAAAAAGAGTTGTAAAAAAATTAGCATTCAGAACATGGGCCGTTCTTACATTATTCGCCCTGTAAACCAAGTCATAACCGTATTATAAGCAGAATGTGAAAGCTCTTACAATATTCAATGATTACATTTCTCTAAAACAGGCTATAAGCTACATGTGCACCACCAAGTCAGGACAGTAGGCTAAGTTAGGAGGGGGAAAGGGACCAAATTATTAGGGTGAGGCACATGGGCTACAAACAGCTTAGTTCACAACATACACTTAGTATTACTTTCTTAGCTACAGTATACATATCTCCCTGGCATATTACATCATTTATGCAGCAGCATTCAGGTCAGCTTGGCAATGGATGACAGTAACCAGACCCTCTCTCACCCATAGGCGGGAGGAGGGAGCTACTGGGGGGTTAACGGCTCACACCCTGTCGTAAATTAAAGGAGAGGAGAGAGAACATCCCTCTTCAAAATCCACACAGGAATGTTCCTTTGTCTACACAGTCTTCCTGCCCGATCTAACAGTTTCTAAAGTGAATACTGGAACAATATTTCTAACATAAGAACGTGGGAATGGTCAGAGATGATCTATAGAAAACTAATGTCATATTGGTTTTTATTTTGTTTTGTGATGTCATGTAAAAGTGTTATAAAGGAAATACTGTAACTCGAAAAGTATATAAAGTATTTTTGTTTTGATAGGAATGTGATTTTAGGAGTCATAAGAGAGAATTTGTCTCCTATAAATCTTGCACAGTAAGTAGCCACACCCAGAGTGAGGTCAGAGTGTTTCAGCCTGACGGAACCATCCTTCTCGACCAGAGTGCATAAAAGGATTGGTAAAGAAATTAACATTAGACTAGAAAATCGTGTATTTGAAATGGTTGGAAGTTTGAACCTCAACACGACAATGTATCAACGATAAGTGTTTCTTTTTCTCTTTCTCTCCCTGTGTAGTACTGAATCATAAGTAACGCTGGAGTTTTTGCAGATGCAGGAGATTACGACTGTTCAGAATGATGATATGATAAGAGGTTATGATTAATATGTCAACTGTTTAATGGATGTGTTAGGTAAAGACCTTTAGAGTTTAATTCGGGAGATGGTAACTTTTAAACAACCGCTCTTGATAAATAACAGATAAATAACAGTCATCAGATTAATGAAAGTAAAGTCACGAAATTGTGCTGTGCTCACTTGAACAGGAAGGCGGCCTGATCCTTCGTGGACAAATTTTGTCATCAAACTTTGTCATCAAAGTCTGGCATTCTCTGGATTTATGGTGCTTTCAAGACAACTGGGAACTCTGAAAAAAACAAAGTTGAATCATGATGTCAGTGATCTTCAGGTCGGAGCTCTAGAAAGAGGCCAGAGTTCCCGACTTAGAATTCCGAGTTGAATGACCGGTCAAATTTTTTTTTTTACAGTCTTAGCTCGTTTTCTGAGATTTCCCAGTTCTGAGTTTCCAGTTGTTTTGAACGCGGCAGAAGTCATGCTGGATCGATAGCATTGCCAATGTATTCAACCTTTTCTGGCCCATGGTTAACCTCTGATTTTTCCAAACCACTCATTGTTGAATTTCTAACTTGTTGTGTAATGTTTATGTCCAATTGCCGATGAGCACCAACACATTTTATTTATAATTTCTCATGTTAGAAACGAGCTTCTGATCATGAACAACCATTGATGTCAAAGTGACTTAAAACCAGGTTATTGAGCTACAAAATCAATTTTAAATATGTTTTGGGGAAGAAATGTACAGTTGAAGTCGGAAGTTTAAATACACCTTAGCCAAATACATTTATACTCAGTTTTTCACAATTCCTGACATTTAATCCTAGTACAAATTCCCTGTCTTAGGTCAGTTAGGATCACCACTTCATTTTAAGAATGTGAAATGTCAGAATAATAGTAGAGAGAATGATTTGTTTCAGCTTTTATTTCTTTCATCACATTCCCAGTGGGTCAGAAGTTTACATACACTCAATTAGTATTTGGTAGCATTGCCTTTAAATTGTTTAACTTGGGCCAAACGTTTCGGGTAGCCTTCCACAAGCTTCCCACAATAAGTTGGGTGAATTTTGGCCCATTCCTCCTGACAGAGCTGGTGTAACTGAGTCAGGTTTGTAGGCCTCCTTGCTCGCACACACTTTTTCAGTTCTGCCCACACATTTTCTATAGGATTGAGGTCAGGGATTTGTGATGGCCACTCCAATACCTTGACTTTGTTGTCCTTAAGCTATTTTGCCACAACTTTGGAAGTATGCTTGGGGTCATTGTCCACTTGGAAGACCCATTTGAGAAAAAGCTTTAACTTCCTGACTGATGTCTTGAGATGTTGCTTCAATATATGCAGACAACAATACTTGCACAGCAGGATAAATTAAGAACATGGGGGCCTAGGGGCTAGTTCTCTGGGGAGAAGGGATATGTGTGTGCGTGTATGTGCACACGTGAATGTTTGTGTGGATGGGGTGAATTGCACAAGCATGCCATACTTGGTTAGGTCCAGTGGAGACTGAAAGGCCAGAACACATTGGGCTGCTCTGGAGCAAATTAACACTGGAATGGGGCAAAACAATGCTGGGATGGATGAGGATGGAACACTGGGGATCACAAGATCAGCATGGTCAGTTTATAGTGTGGTAAATATATCAGTTGACAGATTCACTCTTAGGCATTGGACTGAGCTGTACTCGCACAGCACTGTACTCTAGGTCAACTTATCTGAGCTGGAGCCCTGGGTTCCTGAGGTATACTGTAGTTATCTTTGAGTCATACAAGTAGTTGAAAACAACATTTAGGGCCTAAAAGTGTACAGTACCTTCAGAAAGTATTCACACCCTTGATTACTTTTCCCACATTCTGTTGTGGTACAGCCTGAATTTAAAATCGATTACATTCTTATTTTTTGGTTACTGGCCTACACACAATACCCCATAATGTCAATGTGGAATTATGTTTTTACCTTTTTCCAAATGAATAATGAAAAGCTGAAATGTCTTGAGTCAATAAGTATTCAAACCCTTTCTTATGGCAAGCCTAAATAAGTTCAGAAGTAAATATTTGCTTAACAAGTCACATAATACATTGCATGGACTCACTATGTGTGCAATAATAGTGTTTAACATGATTTTTGAATGACTACGTCAACTCTGTACCCCACACAGATAATTGTAAGGTCCCTCAGTCGAGCAGTGAATTTCAAACACAGGTTCAACCACAAAGACCAGGGAGGTTTTCCACTGCCTTGCAAAGAAGGGCACCTATTAGTATATGGTAAAAAATTAAAAATATTCAACCCCTTTGAGGATGGTGAAGTTATTAATTACACTTTGGATAGTGTATCAATACACCCAGTCACTAAAAAGATAAAAACGACCTTCCTAATTCAGTTGCTGGAGAGGAAGAAAACCATTCAGGGGTTTCGCCATGAGGCCCACGACGACTTTAAAACAGTTATGGAGTTTAATGGCGGTGATAGGAGAAAACTGAGGATGGATCAACAACATTGTAGTTATTAGACGATACTAACCTAATTGACATAGTGAAAAGAAGCAAGCCTGTACAGAATAAAAAAATTCAAAAACATGCATCCTGTTTGCAACAAGGCACTAAAGTAATATTGCAAAACATTTGACAAAGCTATTCACTTTTTGTCCTGAATACAAAGTGTTGTATTGGAATTGCCCTAAACATAACACATTACGGAGTACCACTCTCCATATTTTCCAGCATAGTTGTGGCTGCATCATGTTATGGGTATGCGTTAACTGGGAAGCTTTCCAGGATAAAAAATAAACATAGAGCTAAGCACAGGCAAAATCCTAGCGCAAAACCTGGTTCAGTCTGCTTTCCACCAGACACTGGGAGATAAATTCACATTTCAACAGGACAATAACCTAAAACAAGGCTTCATCTACACTGGAGTTGCTTACCAAGAAGACAGTGAATGTTCCTGAGGGGCCTAGTTACAGTTTTGACTTACAGTGCATTTGGAAAGTATTCAGAATCCTTGATGTTTTCCACATTTTGTTACGTTACGGCCGTATACTAAAATTTATGAAATTGTTTTTTCCCCTCATCAATCTACACACAATATTGACAAAGCGAAAACAGCTTTTTAGACATTTTGGCAAATTTATAAAACAAAAGAAACTGAAAAATTACATTTACATACAGTACCAGTCAAACGTTTGGACACACCTACTCATTCCAGGGTTTTTCTTTATTTGTACTATTTTCTACATTGTAGAATAATAGTGAAGACATCAAAACTATGAGATAATCATGTAGTAACCACAAAAGCGTTAAACAAATTAAAATGTATTTAATAATGTAGATTCTTCAAAGTATCCACCCTTTGCCTTTATGACAACTTTGCACACTCTTGGCATTCTCTCAACCAGCTTCATGAGGTAGTCACCTGGAATGCTTATCAATTAACAGGTGTGCCTTGTTAAAATTACATTTGTGGAATTTCTTTCAATATTATGGCAAGAACAGCTCAAATAAGGAAAGAGAAATGACAGCCCATCATTACTTTAAGACATGAAGGTCAGTCAGTCTGGAACATTTCAAGAACTTTGAAAGTTTCTTCAAGTGCAGTTGCAAAAACTATCAAGCGCTATGATGAAACTGGCTCATGAGGACCGCCACAGGAAAGGAAGACCCAGAGTTACCTCTGCTGCAGAGGATAAGTTCATTAGAGTTACCAGCCTCAGAAATTGCAGCCAAAAATAAATGCTTCACAGAGTTTAACCTCTTACATCTAGGGGGCAGTAATTTCACGGCTGGATAAAAAACGTACCCGATTTAATCTGATTATTAGTCCTGCCCAGAAACTGGAATATGCATATAATTATTAGCTTTGGAGAGAAAACACTCCAAAGTTTCTGAAACTGTTTGAATGGTGTCTGTGAGTATAACAGAACTCCTATGGCAGGCAAAAACCTGAGATGCTTCTGTTCAGGAAGTACCCTGTCTGAACATTTCTTGCCCTTCTTTATTATCTCTGTCGTTTACAAAGGATCTCTGCTCTTACGTGACACTTCGCACGTCAACAATGGCCTCTCATAGCCCGGGAAAAACAGGAATGACGTAATTCAAAGCCCTGGCTGAAGCACACGAGAGCAAAAGCTGAGTGGTCAGTCAATGGACTAAGCCTTAGGCGCGTGACACGCCCCGCCCCCGGCTTTCGGTTTTTTCCTCAGTTTACAGACAGGCAGATTCCCGGTCGGAATATTATCGCTTCTCTACGAGATAAATTGCATAAATATTGGTTTTAAACAGCGGTTGACATGCTTCGAAGTACGGTAATGGAATATTTAGAAATTTTTTGTCATATTTTGCGTCATGCTCGTGGCCGAGATTTAGCGTTGGGATAGTGTCTAGAACGCACGAACAAAACGTCGCTGTTTGGATATAACGATGGATTATTTGGGACCAAACCTACATTTGTTATTGAAGTAGAAGTCCTGGCAGTGTATTCTGATGAAGAACAAGCAAGGTAAGAACATTTTTCTTATAGGAAATGTGATTTTGGTGAAGGCTAAACTTGCAGGGTGTCTAAATAGCTAGCCCTGTAACGCCGGGCTATGTACTTAGATTATTGCAAAATGTGCTTCATCCGAAAAGCTATTTTAAAATCGGACATATCGAGTGCATAGAGGAGTTCTGTATCTATAATTCTTAAAATAATTGTTATGCTTTTTGTGAACGTTTATCGTGAGTAATTTAGTAAAATCACCGGAAGTGTTCGGTGGGAATGCTAGTTCTGAACGTCACATGCTAATGTAAAAAGCTGGTTTTTGATATAAATATGAACTTGATTGAATAGACATGCATGTATTGTATAACACAATGTCCTAGGTGTGTCATCTGATGAAGATCATCAAAGGTTAGTGCTGCATTTAGATATGGTTTGGGTTTATGTGACATGATATGCTAGCTTGAAAAATGGCTGTGTGATTATTCCTGGCTGGGTACTCTGCTGACATAATCTAATGTTTTGCTTTCGCTGTAAAGCCTTTTTGAAATCGGACAGTTTGGTTAGATAAAGGAGAGTCTTGTCTTTAAATAGCTGTAAAATAGTCATATGTTTGAAAAGTGTAAGTTTTCGGATTTAGAGGAGTTTGAATTTCGCGCCCCGCCCATCATTGGATATTGGAGCAGACGTTCCGCTAGCGGAACGTGTAGATGTAAGAGGTTTTAAGTAACAGACAGATCTCAACATCAACTGTTCAGAGGAGACTGTGTGAATCAGGCCTTCATGGTCAAATGGCTGCAAAGAAACCACTACTAAAGGACACCAATAAGAAGAAGAGACTTGCTTGGGCCAAGAAACACGAGAAATGGACATTAGACCGGTGGACATATGTCCTTTGGTCTAATGAGTCCAAATTTGAGATTTTTGGTTCTAACCACCGTGCTTTTGTGAGACACAGAATAGGTGAACGGATGATCTCCACATGTGTGGTTCCCACCGTGAAGCATGGAGGAGGAGGTGTGATGGTGTGGGGCTGCTTGCTGGTGACACTGTCAGTGATTTATTTACATTTACATTTATGTCATTTAGCAGACGCTCTTATCCTTACAAATTGGTGCATTCACCTTATGATATCCAGTGGAACAACCACTTTACAATAGTACATCTATATATTTCTTTTTTTTGGGGGGGGGGGGGTTGGGGGGTGGGTTAGAAGGATTACTTTATCCTATCCCAGGTATTCCTTAAAGAGGTGGGGTTTCAGGTGTCTCCGGAAGGTAGTGATTGACTCCGCTGTCCTGGTGTCATGAGGGAGCTTGTTCCACCATTGGGGTGCCAGAGCAGCGAACAGTTTTGACTGGGCTGAGCGGGAACTGTGCTTCCGCAGAGGTAGGGGGGCCATCAGGCCAGAGGTGGATGAACGCAGTGCCCTTGTTTGGGTGTAGGGACTGATCAGAGCCTGAAGGTACGGAGGTGCCGTTCCCCTCACAGCTCCGTAGGCAAGCACCATGGTCTTGTAGCAGATGCGAGCTTCAACTGGAAGCCAGTGGAGTGTGCGGAGGAGCGGGGTGACGTGAGAGAACTTGTGAAGGTTGAACACCAGACGGGCTGCGGCGTTCTGGATGAGTTGTAGAGGTTTAATGGCACAGGCAGGGAGCCCAGCCAACAGCGAGTTGCAGTAATCCAGACGGGAGATGACAAGTGCCTGGATTAGGACCTGCGCCGCTTCCTGTGTAAGGCAGGGTCGTACTCTGCGAATGTTGTAGAGCATGAACCTACAGGATCGGGTCACCACCTTGATGTTAGCGGAGAACGACAGGGTGTTGTCCAGGGTCACGCCAAGGCTCTTAGCACTCTGGGAGGAGGACACAATGGAGTTGTCAACCGTGATGGCGAGATCATGGAACGGGCAGTCCTTCCCCGGGAGGAAGAGCAGCTCCGTCTTGCCGAGGGTCCGCTTGAGGTGGTGATCCGTCATCCACACTGATATGTCTGCCAGACATGCAGAGACTCGATTCGCCACCTGGTTATCAGAAGGGGGAAAGGAGAAGATTAATTGTGTGTTGTCTGCGTAGCAATGATAGGAGAGACCAAGTAAGGATATGACAGAGCCAAGTGACTTGGTGTATAGCGAGAATAGGAGAGGGCCTAGAACTGAGCCCTGGGGACACCAGTGGTGAGAGCACGTGGTGCGGAGACGGATTCTCGCCACGCCACCTGGTAGGAGCGACCTGTCAGGTAGGACGCAATCCAAGAGTGAGCCGCGCCGGAGATTCCCAACTCGGAGAGGGTGGAGAGGAGGATCTGATGGTTCACAGTATCAAAGGCAGCAGATAGGTCTAGAAGGATGAGAGCAGAGGAGAGAGAGTTAGCTTTAGCAGTGTGGAGAGCCTCCGTGACACAGAGAAGAGCAGTCTCAGTTGAATGACCAGTCTTGAAACCTGACTGATTTGGATCAAGAAGGTCATTCTGAGAGAGATAGCAAGAGAGCTGGCCAAGGACGGCACGCTCAAGAGTTTTGGAGAGAAAAGAAAGAAGGGATACTGGTCTGTAGTTGTAGACATCAGAGGGATCGAGTGTAGTTTTTTTGAGAAGGGGTGCAACTCTCGCTCTCTTGAAGACGGAAGGGAAGTAGCCAGCGGTCAAGGATGAGTTGATGAGCGAGGTGAGGTAGGGGAGAAGGTCTCCTGAAATGGTCTGGAGAAGAGAGGAGGGGATAGGGTCAAGCGGGCAGGTTGTTGGGCGGCCGGCCGTCACAAGTCGCAAGATTTCATCTGGAGAGAGAGGGGAAAAAGAGGTCAAAGCATAGGGTAGGGCAACGTGAGCAGGACCAGCAGTGTCGTTTGACTTAACAAACGAGGATCGAATGTCGTCAACCTTCTTTTCAAAATGGTTGACAAAGTCATCCGCAGAGAGGGAGGAGGGGGGAGGGGAGGAGGATTCAGGAGGGAGGAGAAGGTGGCAAAGAGCTTTCTAGGGTTACAGGCAGATGCTTGGAATTTAGAGTGGTAGAAAGTGGCTTTAGCAGCAGAAACAGAGGAAGAAAATGTAGAGAGGAGGGAGTGAAAAGATGCCAGGTCTGCAGGGAGGCTAGTTTTCCTCCCTTTCCGCTCGGCTGCCCGGAGCCCTGTTCTGTGAGCTCGCAATGAGTCGTCAAGCCATGGAGCAGGAGGAGAGGACCGAGCCGGCCGGGAGGATAGGGGACACAGAGAGTAAAAAAAAAACAATTATTTTAAGAATTATAGATACATTACTCCTCTATGCACTCGATATGTCCGATTTTAAAATAGCTTTTCGGATGAAGCACATTTTGCAATATTCTAAGTACATAGCCCAGCCATCACGGGCTAGCTATTTAGACACCCACCCAGTTTAGCCTTCACCAAAATCACATTTCCTATAAGAAAAATGGTCTTACCTTTCCTGTTCTTCGTCAGAATGCACTCCCAGGACTTCTACTTCAATAACAAATGTAGGTTTGGTCCCAAATAATCCATCGTTTTATCCAAACAGCGGCGTTTTGTTCGTGCGTTCTAGACACTATCAGAATGGTAAATCACGGTCGTGCGCATGGCGCAGAACGTGACAAAAAATTCTAAATATTCCATTACCGTACTTCGAAGCATGTCAACCGCTGTTTAAAACCAATTTTTATGCAATTTATCTCGTAGAAAAGCGATAATATTCCGACCGGGAATCTGCAATTAGCTAAACAGCCGAAGGAAAATACTGCACGGGGTCGAATCGCGCACGTGCCTAATTCCATTGTCCTCTGATGGGACACTTGGAAAAGGGGATTCTGTGTTTCAGCCTGAGGCTGCCTCGTCATCGTTCAGGTTTTTCCCGGGTTCTGAGAGCCTATTGGAGCCCTAGGAATTGTCACGTTACAGCTAAGATCCTGACTCTTCAATAAACAGAAGCAAGAACAACAACACCTTGTCAGACAGGGTACTTCCTGCATGAAACCTTCTCAGGTTTTTGCCTGCCATAGGAGTTCTGTTATACTCACAGACACCATTCAAACAGTTTTAGAAACTTTAGGGTGTTTTCTATCCAAACCTGAACAATAATATGCATATTCTAGCTTCTGAGTTGGTGTAGGAGGCAGTTAAAAATGGGCACATATTTTTTCCAAAATTCTCAATACTGCCCCCTAGCCCGTAGAGGTTAACGAGAGTCTTGTCTTTAAATAGCTGTAAAATAGTCATATGTTTGAGAAATTGAAGTAATAGCATTTCAAAGGTTTTGAAAATCGTGCCACAGGATTACACTGGCTGTTACGTAGGTGGGACGATTTGGTGCCACCTAGCCCATAGAGGTTAACGAGAGTCTTGTCTTTAAAATGGTGTAAAATAGTCATATGTTTGAGAAATTGAAGTAATAGCATTTCTAAGGTATTTGAATAACGCGCCACGGGATTCAACTGGCTGTTGAGTAGGTGGGACGCAAGCGTTAAAGTCACCCAGAACTGAGAGGGGTGAGCCATCCTCAGGAAAGGAACTTAGAATTCAAAGCACACTTAACCAGCATGGCTACCACAGCATTCTGCAGCAATATGACATCCACATCTGGTTTGCGATTAGTGGGACTATCATTTGTTTTTCAACAGGACAATGACCCAACACACCTCCAGGCTGTGTCAGGGCTATTTGACCAAGAAGGAGAGTGATGGAGTGCTGCATCAGATGACCTGGCCTCCACAATCACCTGACCTCAACCCAATTGAGATGGTTTGGGTTGAGTTGGGCGGCAGAGTGAAGGAAAAGCAGGCAATAAGTGCTCAGCATATTAGGGGAACTCCTTCAAGATTGTTGGAAATGCATTCCAGGTGAAGAGATGTTTGATCAAGTTCAAGTCCGGGCTCTGCTGGGCCACGCAAGGACATTCAGAGACTTGCCCCAAAGCCACTCCTGTGTTGCCTTGGCTGTGTGCTTAGGGTCGTTGTCCTGTTGGAAGGGGAACCTTTGCTCCAGTCTGATGTCCTGAGTACTCTGGAGCAGGTTTTTGTCAAGGATCTCTCTGTACTTTGCTCTGTTCATATTTCCCTAAATCCTGACTAGTCTCCAAGTCCCTACTGCTGGAAAACATCCCAACAGCATGATGCTGCCACCACCATGTTTCACCGTAGGGATAGTGCCTGGTTTCCTCCAGATGTGACTCTTGGCATTCAGGCCAAAGAGTTCATTCTTGGTTTCATCAGACCAGAGAATTTTGTTGCTCATGGTCTGAGAGTCCAAGCTAGCTGTCATGTGCCTTTCACTGAGGAGTGACTTCCATCGGGCCACTCTACTATATAGGCCTGATTGGTGGAATGTTTTATAGATGGATGTTCTTCTGGAAGGTTCTCCCATCTCCCAATCTCCCAATTGCTTAGTTTAGCCAGGAGGCTAGCTCTAGGAAAAGTCTTGGTGGTTCCTAACTTCTTCCATTTAAGAATGATGGAGGCCACTAGTACCCTTCCACAGATCTGTGTCTTTTCATAATCCTGTCTTGGAGCTCTATGGACAATTCCTTCGACCTCATGGCTTGGTTTTTGCTCTGACATGCACTTTCAACTGGGGGACCTTATATAGACAGGTGAGTGCCTTTCCAAATAGTGTCCAAACAATTTAATTAACCATATGTGGACTCCAATCAAGTTGTAGAAACATCTCAAGGATGATCAATGGAAACAAGATGCACCTGAGCTCAGTTTCGAGTCTCATAGCAAAGGGTCTGAATACTTATGTAAATAAGGTATTTCTGTTGCACAATAAAGGTGTGGAAAACTCTTAGAGACTTACCAGAAAGACTCACAGCTGTAATCACTGCCAAAGGTGAATCTAACATGTACTGACTCAGGAGGTTGAATACTTATCTAATCAAGATATATTAGTGATTTATTTTTAATTATTTAAAAACTTTTGTAGTAGGTCCAGGTATTCCCGCTCTGTGTCAGTCTGTTTTATTCTGTTTGGTGCTTAATGAACTGCGTGGCACATTGTTTTTATTTCATGACATTTATTCTGTCCAAAACAGACGTTGCATCCCTAATGACACACTGTTCCCTACATATTGCGCTACTTTTTACATTTATATTTTAGTCATTTAGCAGATGCTCTTTTCCAGAGCGACTTACAGGACCAGAAGCCATATGGATCTGGTCAAATGTGGTGCACTATATAAGGAATAGGGTGCCATTTAGGATGCAGAGCCAGAGGCACAGAGCGCGTGGTGGCGAGTAGCCGACTCCCACGATGCAGTCGGGTACCGGTGATGAACTGTTGATAAGACATTCCAGAAGGTGCCAAAGGGGATGCTGTGATACGTAATTAGATCACAATGCCGATTGGACCAGAAGTGGATGTAGCAGAGAGGAAGTCAGATAAGAAAAGCAAAACATTTTTGATTAACAAATCAACTCCGAAAAGGACTGACAAAAAACATGCAAACAGAAACATCCTAAAGAATTAAGAACACTTTGTTATGCAAGATCTAGTCTCTGACCAAAATCTACTCACTTTATACTGGGGGCAGACATGAATCACTGAAAACCTATTTGGTTGTCATCGCACAGCAGGAATGAACAAACACAGAGTGTGTGGTGGCGGTGGCAAGCAGTGAGGGCAATTCCCACAATGCAATGGGGCACCCAGTGATGGGGAGTTGATGAGACACAGGGAGCTTCCATAGTGATGCTGGGTAATTAGATCTCAACTCCAGTGAGCCGAAAGTGGCTCAGACACAAAGGGGAGGCACATAGGGAAAGTGTAGCATGTGTGTGTACCTGTGAGAGTAGACAGATAGTGCACTGATCCTCTCTTCAAGGTCCACGACAGTGTCCTGGCTTTGCAAGTAAAGGGAAACTCCACCACTTTTCAACCTCATTTCCATCATCTCCAGCACAATACCAATGTCAACATATGAAGAATTTAATTCCAAAACATTATACATCCATTTTCAGTTCATGTGTTTTCTCACTATCTAATCATGGTATGGGGTTGTTAAATGACAGACATGTATTTGTTTGAAATCTATCACTTGGTGGTTTAATTTCAGAGAGACAAATAATGTTTTTTGCAAACACTAGTATATATCCACCTCACTCTCAGAGAAATAAATTGTACTGATAGGTTTTACACAGTCAAATGTAACAAATATCTACATTTTTTTTAAAGAACTGTAGAAATTATACATTTTTTACATCAATATTTAATAAAGTAATATTAGATCTGTAGGTAAAACATTTACATTTGACATTTTAGTAATTTAGCAGATGGTCTTATCCAGAGCGACTTACAGTTAGTGCATTGATCTTAAGATAGCTAGGTGAAACAACCACATATCACCATCAAATGTACAGTATATAAAAATTCCATTAAAAAAACACATACAAAACTTTTTAACACACATCTAAAATAAATGAATCAAAAAATCTGAGAAAAAGTTTTATTTTACACACACATGAAGGTACCTGTCACGTCCTGACCATGGTATCTAATTGGAGATCATACTTAAGTAGGGGTTTTTCTTCCTGGGTTTTGTGGGTGATTAGTTTTGAGTAGTGATTGTTTCTCCTCTGCGTCACGGTTTGTTGTTGTGTCATTTCAGTTATTTGATGTACTGCATAGTTTCACAGAGTAAATAAAATGTGGAACTACACACATGCTGCACCTTGGTCCTCTCCTTTTGACAGCCGCGACAGTACCCATAAGCGATGTCTTTTTGTGAAAAAACAACTGTGGAAAATTGGTGGATATAGCATTTTTGAAATAAACTCTTCATATATGAAACGGCGCATTTCTAAGTTTTGTCGGAAAAAAATATTAAGTAAAATAGTTCTACCCAATGACAACAACAAAAGTTAAAACATTGTGGTTGTGGTATGTATAATTGAAACTTGGGTATCATTATGGTAAGTGGGGAAATAATTATAGCCAGTTATAATTGTAATGGCTTAGCATATGATACAAAAAGAAGTTACATTTTTACCTTGCTAAAAGAGAAATAATATAATATCTATTGTTTACAGGAAACAAATTCTATAAATATAGATGAGGTTGAGTGGAAAAAGGACTGGGAGGGAGAAATATAGGGGTGATTATACTAATTAATACAAATTTTGAACTGATTGTAAATGAAATCACACAACAACTATCACCCTCAAGCACTTAAGGAGATCACGAAGATCATGGATACATTAGAACTAGATGATATATGGAGGCTGAAAAACCCTGGCCTAGTGGGAGATACATGGAGGAGGCTAAATCAAGCTAGCAATCTAAATTACTTCCTAGTCTCATTCTTGCTGGCATCAAAAGTTTAAAAAAAGTATGAATAGGAGACCGAATGTGATCGGAACACCCTCTAATTGGCCTCCATATAACTCTTACAGAATTTACACGTGGCTATTGTAGATTTAAAATGTAAATGTAAAATGTAAATGTAATTTAATCAAAGCCTATTGGATGAAAATTTGTCTGGCTTTTTTGCACAACATAGGTACAGCAGATCCCTTTTTAGGTACAGATCCCAGATCCCTTTTTAGGTACAGCAGATCCACACTTTTAAATGTACTTTTAGAGGCCATTCAATACAATACTCCGCATTAAAACAAAAACAGTTTAGGTTAAAAGAGATTAGACTAATAAAGGAAATATAGGAGGTAACACCGCAGGTAGATGGTAATGGAAACTGTACTATAGAGGCACAAAATAGGTTAGAGGAAAACAAAATAAATGGAGATACTTATTCAAGAATGATCAAGTGTAATGTATTACAAAAATTGTGAAATGCTACCAAAAATAATTTACAGAAACACGTTACAAATGATGGAGTCGTCCATGATTCACTAAATTATATTTTGAAAGAGGAAGCAAAATATTTTAAGGAAATGTTTTATTTTCAGTCTCCTCCATTTCCACTGAATGATGTTAACTGTAAGGATTTATTTCCTAATAGTAATAATAATAATGTAAAATTAACACATTTACAAAAAGACCTGTGTGAAGGCCAAATTACAGAAGACAAACTTTGAGGCAATAATATCTTTTTAGTCTGGAAAAACTCCAGGGCTTGATGCTATACTAGTAGAGGTATGTCATACATTTTTTTATGTACTCAAAGATGCATTATTAGCATGTTTTAATCACTCCTATACAAAATGGTAGACTTTCAGGTACTCAACAAGAAGGTCTGATTTCATTACTACTACTAAAACAGGACCCAATGTTGTGATGCGAAAATCCTGGTGAAATGAATAGCACATCGAACAAAAAAGGTTTTACCAGATATTGTTCATCCTGATCAGACAGTTTTTTTTACATGGACGATATATTGGACATAATATACAACAATTACTTGAAACAATTGAACATTATGAAACATCAAAGATACCAGACCTGGCCTTCATAGCAGATTTTAAAAAGGCGTTTAATAAAGTACGACTAGAAATTATATCTAAATGCCTGGATTACTTTAATTTAGGTGAATCTCTTATACAATGGGTTAAAGTTATGTACAGCAACCCCAGATGCAAAATAGTAAACTTCTCAGCAAGTATTGAGCTTTTAAGAGGAGTAAAACAAGGCTGTCTGTTGTCTCCATATCTATGTATTAAGGCCATTGAAATGCTAGCTATTAAAATTAGATCAAACAAAAACATCAAGGGGTTACAAATCCAGGGGATAAAAACAAAAGTGTCAATGTATGCCGATGACTCTAGTTTTTTCTTAAGTCCGCAATCTGGATCCCTGCACACTGTCATTGAAGATCTTGATCACTTTTCTAGCCTCTCTGGACTAAAACCTAATTATGACAAGTGTACCATAAAAAGTGTGTTTACACTACCATGTAGTTTACCAATAAAATGGGTGGATGGTGAAATAGACATACTTGGCATTCACATCTCCAAAAATATTAATGAACTAACCACAATCAATTTCAATAGAAAGTGAGCAAAAATAGATAAGATTCTGAAACCATTTACTTGTCTAGTTATGTAAAAATCACATTGATTAACTCTTTGGTCCTATCACAGTTTACTTACAGTTGAAGTCGGAGGTTTACATACACCTTAGCCAAATACATTTAAACTCAGTTTTTCACAATTCCTGACATTTAATCCTAGTACAAATTCCCTGTCTTAGGTCAGTTAGGATCACCGCTTCATTTTAAGAATGTGAAATGTCAGAATAATAGTAGAGAGAATGATTTGTTTCAGCTTTTATTTCTTTCATCACATTCCCAGTGGGTCAGAAGTTTACATACACTCAATTAGTATTTGGTAGCATTGCCTTTAAATTGTTTAACTTGGGCCAAACGTTTCGGGTAGGCTTCCACAAGCTTCCCACGATAAGTTGGGTGGATGTTGGCACATTCCTCCTGACAGAGCTGGTGTAACGGAGTCAGGTTTGTAGACCTCGTTGCTCGCACATGCTTTTCAGTTCTGCCCACAAATTTTCTATAGGATTGAGGTCAGGGCTTTGTGATGGCCACTCGAATACCTTGACTTTGTTGTCCTTAAGCCATTTTGCCAACACTTTGGAAGTATGCTTGGGGTCATTGTCCATTTGGAAGACCCATTTGTGACCAAGCTTTAACTTCCTGACTGATGTCTTGAGATGTTGCTTCAATATATTATAATTTTCCCTCCCTCTACTTTGTGAAGTGCGCCAGTCCCTCCTGCAGCAAAGCACCCCCACAACATGATGCTGCCACCCCCGTGCTTCACGGTTGGGATGGTGTTCTTCGGCTTGCAAGCCTCCCCTTTTTTCCTCCAAACATAACTATGGTCATTATGGCCAAACAGTTCCATTTTTGTTTCATCAGACCAGAGGTCATTTCTCCAAAAAGTACGATCTTTGTCCCCATGTGCAGTTGCAAACCGTAGTCTGGCATTTTATGGAGGTTTTGGAGCACTGGCTTCTTCCTTGCTGAGCGGCCTTTCAGGTTATGTTGATATAGGACTCATTTAACTGTGGTTATAAATACTTTTGTACCTGTTTCCTCCAGCATCTTCACAAGGTCCTTTGCTGTTGTTCTGGGATTGATGTGCACTTTTCACACCAAAGTACGTTCATCTCTAGGAGACAGAACGTGTCTCCTTCCTGAGCAATATGATGGCTGCATGGTCCCATGGTGTTTATACTTGCATACTATTGTTTGTACAGATGAACATGGTACCTTCAGGCATTTGAAAATTGCTCCCAAGGATGAACCAGACTTGCGGAGGTCTACATTTTTTTCTGAGGTCTTGGCTGATTTCTTTTGATTTTCCCATGATGTCAAACAAAGAGGCATTGAGTTTGAAGGTTGGCCTTGAAATACATCCACAGGTACACCTCCAATTGAATAAAATTATGTCAATTGGCCTATCAGAAGCTTCTAAAGCCATGACATCATTTTCTGGAATTTTCCAAGCTGTTTAAGGCACAGTTAACTTAGTGTATGTAAACTTCTGACCTACTGGAATTGTGATTCAGTGAATTATAAGTGAAATAATCTGTCTGTAAACAATTGTTGGAAAAATTACTAGTGTCATGCACAAAGTAGATGTCCTAACCGACTTGCCAAAACTATAGTTTGTTAACAAGAAATTTGTGGAGTGGTTGAAAAAAGTTGTAATGACCTAAGTGTAAACTTACGACTTCAACTGTACTTACTAATGACATTGCCTTCTTCAGACAACTCGTTTTATTTGGAATGCTAAGCCAGACAAAATTCAATTTGCCTATATTTATAATGAGTATGAGTTTGGGGGGCTAAAATTCTTACATTTTCAAGCTTTAAACCTCTCACTAGAAGCTTCACTCATACATAAGTCATACTTAAACCCAAAATGGTTCTCCAGTAGATTATTAAGAAAAGCTCATCCTTTGTTATAAAATGCCCTTTTTGCCTTTATACAGATAACAACTTCACATTTCCGACTAATTGAAATTAAATTTGGTTTTAAACTGGTTACTACTCTTGCCCAGAAATGAGAATATGCATATTATTAGTAGATTTGGATAGAAACCACTCTACAGTTTCTAAAACTGTTTGAATGGTGTCTGTGAGGATAACAGAGCTCATATGGCAGGCAAAAACCTGAGAAGATTCCAAGCAGGAAGTGGCCTGTCTGACAATTTGTAGTCCTTCTGTTGCATCTCTATCGAAAATACAGTATCTGTGCTGTTACGTGACACTTTCTAAGGCTTCCATTGGCTCTCTAAAGCCTTCAGAAACCGGATTGACGCGTCTCCTGTCTCTGGGCAGATAACAGCAGCTCAGTTTGTCAGTGGACTGCCTGGTGACAGAGAGACTGGAGATGTGCATTCACGAGACCTCGGCATTTTTTTATTTCCCTTTTTGAATGAATACAACATTGTCCGGTTGGAAAATTATCGCTATTTTATGAGAAAAATAGCATAAAAATTGATTTTAAACAGCGTTTGACATGCTTCTAAGTACGGTAATGGAACATTCAGAATTTTTTTGTCACGAAATGCGCTCGCGTGTTCCCCTTTGGATAGTGACCTGAACGCATGAACAAAACAGAGGTATTTGGATATAACTATGGATTATTTGGAACCAAAACAACGTTTGTTATTGAAGTAGAAGTCCTGGGAGTGCATTCTGACGAAGAACACCAAAGGTAATCAAACTTTTCTAATAGTAAATCGGAGTTTGGTGAGTACCACACTTAGTTGGTGTCAAAATAGCTAGCCTGTGATGGCTGGGCTATCTACTTAGAATATTGCAAAATGTGCTTTCACCGAAAAGCTATTTTAAAATCGGACATAGCGAGTGCATAAAGGAGTTCTGTATCTTTAATTCTTAAAATAATTGTTATGTTTTTTGTGAACGTTTATCGTGAGTAATTTAGTAAATTCACCGGAAGTGTTTGGTGGGAATGCTAGTCACATGCTAGTCACCTGCTAATGTAAAAAGCTGGTTTTTGATATAAATATGAACTTGATTGAACAGACATGCATGTATTGTATAACATAATGTCCTAAGATTGTCATCTGATGAAGATCATCAAAGGTTAGTGCTGCATTTAGCTGTGGTTTGGGTTTATGTGACATTATATGCTAGCTTGAAAAATGGGTGTCTGATTATTTCTGGCGGGGTACTCTGCTGACATAATCTAATGTTTTGCTTTCGTTGTAAAGCCTTTTTGAAATCGGACAGTGTGGTTAGATTAACGAGAGTCTTGTCTTTAAAATGCTGTAAAATAGTCATATGTTTGAGAAATTGAAGTAATAGCATTTCTAAGGTATTTGAAAATCGCGCCACGGGATTCCACTGGCTGTTGAGTAGGTGGGACGCACCTAGCCCATAGAGGTTAAAGATTTGTGTGCTCTTCTGCAGATCTAGACCTCCATCTTTCACCCGCAGATGGATGGGCTCGGTGAGCGGTTCAATAAAATGCTCAAACAAATGCTGCGGAAGGTCATCGAGCAGGACGGGAAGAACTGGGACCATCTACTCTCCCACCTAATGTTCTCGGTCCGAGAAGTGCCCCAGTCATCCACCAGGTTTTCCCCTTTTGAACTCCTCTGTGGGAGGAGGGCACACGGCCTACTTGACCTCGCCAAGGAAGTGTGGGAAGTCCAGCCGCCCCCTTACTCAGTGTGGTAGAACACGTGGAGACGATGAGGGAGCGGATGACAGCCATATGGCCAGTGGTAAGGGAACATATGGAGAAGAAGGGTCCAATGTGCCCAATCCCAGGTCTACAATCGGGGAACCCAGCCCTGAGAATTCCAGGTGGGAGACAATGTGTTGGTCTTAATCCCCACAGCAGAAAGTAAGTTCCTGGCAACATGGCACGGGCCATACAAGGTGATAGAGAAGCTGGGACCTGTCAAGTATCACGTACGGCTGCTGGGGAGGCGGAAACCCCAACAGATTTACCACGTGAACCTATTTAAGAGGTGTTATGACAGGACAGCCTTGGCCGTGTTATGGTCGGGACCCAGGATGCCAACGGTACCAGTGGTGGTCCCGAGCAATTAGGACCTCGACCCAGCCCAGAAGCAAACGCTCCGGGGGCTTGTCGATCGGAACGCAGCGGTGTTCTCCGAGAAGCCGGGCCACATGGCCTTCATTGAACACCACATATCGGATATCGGCCATATCGGATCCCCGAGGCCCAAAAGAAGCCCTTCAAGCAGGAAGTGAAGGTTATGCTGAGGATGGGGGTCATCGAAGAGTTCCACGGCGCATGATGCAGCCCCATCGTGTTGGTGCCCAAACCGAACGGTAGCCTGCGCTTCTGTAATGATGCCGTTTTTGACACCGGATGCCTTATATCAGTACCTAGTGCTCCCATTCGGTCTCCACGGAGCCCCATCCACATTCCAGCACCTGATGGACCAAGTCCTCCGACCCCACCAACAGTACACAGCAGCCTATTTGTATGACATCATCATCCGCAGCCAAGGTTGGGAAGAGCACCTGACGCACATCCAGGGGGTGCTGGACGCGTTCAGGCAAGCCGGGTTGACAGCAAACCCCAAGAAATGCAAGCTAGGATTCAAGAAGGTAGAGTACCTGGGGTGTTTGATCGGACGGGGGAACATCAAACTCCAGGAGAGGAAGGTATATGCGGTATGTGACTGGCCCATTCCACGCACCAAGACACAGGTCAAGTCCTTCCTGGGACTGGCAGGATACTACAGCCGGTTTGTCCCCAACTTTATGGCTATAGCCTCCCCCTTACCTATCTAACCAGGGCCCGCCTCCCGAAAACAGTGAAATGGACAGGACGAGACTGAAGCGGCATTCAAGTGCCTGAAGAAAGCGCTGTGCTCCCATCCGATTCTCGTAACACCCGATTTCCAGTTACCGACGTTGGTCCAGACGGACGCATGCGACATGGGACTAGGGGCCGTCCTGTCCCAGGTACACGATTGGGAGGAGCACACCATCATGTACATAAGCTGAAAGCTGATACCCAGAGAAAAAAGTACTCTATTGTAGAGAAAGAGTGCCTAGTGGGCGCTAGACATTCAAGTATTACCTGTTGGGTACCCACTTCACCCTGATACCCTATCGAGATCGGAGACATATTTCGCACTGATGACAGCCCCCTCCCCGACAGAGCTAAGAGGAGGGGGTGTACAGCAGGTTAGCCGGAGACTCCATATATGCAGCGATGGCTCCCTCTGCTGGACGTACCAGGTCTCGATGGGCTCTTTGGCCAGGACTAATTGGGGCTGATTGTGGTTGGTGAGTAATCAAGTGGCTGATAGCTCACCAGCTGGACCAGTCCCATAAAGCTGCCAGAATGGGCAGCACACGGGGGTAGGGACTGGGTGAAGAGAGGTTACTCCCGTATAGTCGTGCTCAGTACCAGAGATAACGGAGGGAGCTCGGTATTGTTCTCCACAGGATACAGCAAGACCCCAGAGCCCAAAAGACAGTATCCCGGAGGAGGTCTCCTGGAGGAGACCTATTCTTTTCACTTTGTTTGTTATTTAAATGAACACCCTTGAAACCAAGCTAATACAATTCTGTCTGTGTCTGATCTGTGTAAACGTCTTGACCAAACCCCCTGGTCTGCCACACCACATATCATATGTAAACACTGGTTTGGTGCTGGAGATGATGAATATGAGGTTGAAAAGTGGCAGAATTGCCCTTTAAGTGATACATTAAATGTATTAATTGCCCAGAGGTAGCACACATGTCTATGTCTCTTAGGCCCACTGCCTCTTTAGGCCAAAATCTGTTTATTAGTCTGAGGACAAAGTAACTTCACTGTAATACAACAAAATGTAAAACCTGAGGAACACATCGCTTTTCTGTTCATGCAATAAAAATGAATGGAATAGAATTTTAATTTATTCCCACACACAGAGTAGGGGACCACACGACAGTCCCCAAAGGCCTTCTTCACTCAAGGGCACTCCATTCTAGATTTTGCTACAGTCTTTCACCAGAAGCTCAATCCAATTGAAATGATTAAGATATCAGGCTGAGCACCAGCCCGTTTTCAAGTGCCCACCACAAACTACTCGATATCCGACAATTCAGAAAACGCATCTGCATCCTAAATGACTCCCTATTCTCTATTTACTGCCCTACTTTTGACCAGGACACATAGGACTCTGGCAAAAGTAGAGCACTACAGGGAATAGGGTGTCATTTGGGACGCAGACCACTTGTGTGTTGATGAATCAAAAAACACCAGATGGTCATGTATTATCAAGCCATGTAAAGTGATCAAAACAACACAGCCAAAGTGCTTGGGGCTGGTCTAGTGGTAGTGCTGCTGATTTTGAACCAAGCATGTCCCCCTTGGTGTTGTGAGTTTGAATCCCCAATTGGCAACATTCAATTCTGTCATTCCTCCTCTATTTGTCTCATATTTACCATGCCAACGGTTGCAATTTTTTTTAAAATAAACACGGCCATATGGATGAAAGGAGACCTTTAACAGAGATTTTGCAAATTAATTCAAATTGACTTCAATTTGAAATTTGAATTTGCAAGTGAATTCTAACAAAGATTTCAAAAGACCTGATATGAAATAATTATGAATCATGTTTTGAATTTCACTTTAGCTCTTGAATTGAGTTTAGAGAAGGGAATTGACCCAAACCTTGGCCAATTACGGAAAATGTTATTTAATCTTGTCTTGACCTGGGTTTGGTATAAAGCACCATTTTTTCAAACTGTGCCTAAAATGGTTACATGATCTTGCAGCACAGCTACGGTGCATGCCATCTCTTGGGCACCGTAGTTTCAGCTTGTTATTATGATCTCACACCTCTAACTTACACTTCGTGGTTCACCTCTAGTCACACCAGATTGTGTTTCTCACACACACACACACACACACACACACACACACACACACACACACACACACACACAGGTACTAACACCCCGACCGAGGGCTGCCATGGTAACCTACAGATAATTCACTTCTTACAAAGGTGTTAGCAAAACCCTAGATGAGGTGATAGGAAGCCAATTATCTATAATGGGGTATTTCATTTACGTTGTCTGAATGTTGAAATTAGACTACCAGAGAATATCTCATGGCTATGTCTGGGTGGATTATAATAGGGCAGATATTTGGGCCACCCACTGCCTTTTCAAATCACTTTCTTGATTTACTCCATTGCCTCAAAGCAGTGACAGGGACTACGGTGTCGGAATCACAAATGAAAATGGTTTATTTTTGCTAACTTTTGATTACAGTTTTTGGATTGCTTGAGCACATTTGTCCAAACAGAATTCACTTTTTCAAAACAATTAACACGTAGCCCCAAACTGAAACACTTTGGCCAAAATAACACATTTCATTTGAAAAATCCATTAAGACTCTCAAAATATTAAATACATGACACAAAAATGAATCTACTGAAAAGTTATTTCAATCAATCGTTACAAATGCTAACTGCAACTATTAATATACCCTAGCATGGTTATACCTCTTTGATATGTCTGTGCCATTTGTTGATACTATAATTATAGTATGCACCATATAAGGCAAGTAAACATATTATCAGCATGGGCTGTAATCTGTTTTACTAAAATTATTTGACCAAAGATGACCAATGAAGAAATAATGTCACTCAAGAGCATGAATATCCAGAAACAAAAGTCTATTAACAGTACACAACCCTGTTCTCTCTCTTAGGCAAACATTATGACATAAAGTTTGCTGTCTATAATTGTAACGGTTGTCCAAAGGAGTAGACCAAGGTGCAGCGTGGTAAGTGTTCATCTTTATATTTATTTTTACTCAGAACACTTAAACAAAATAATAAACATTGGTAAACGACCATCACGTCTTGCAGGCTTACCGAGCAGTACAAAAATAAGATCCCACAACTCAAGGAGGGGAAAAGGGCTGCCTAAGTATGGTTCCCTATCAGAGACAACGATAGGCAGCTGCCTCTGATTGGAAACCATACCTGGCCAAAACAGAGAAATATAAAACATAGAATGCCCACACCCTGACCTAACAAAATATAGAAATAAACCGTCTATCTCAGGTCAGGGCGTGACAATAATTCAACCCGATAATCCGAAAGTGATTGCGTTATTGGAATTCCACTAAAGACGTTGACCCTAGTTCAATTCAGTCTATAGAAATAATTTCATCCTAATATTCAATATAAGATCATTTATTGCACGGATAAAAAAATGTCAAGATTTATCTGAGACATTATATAATCTCATTTAGTCTATATCTATACTAGTCAGTCAGATATCTCCCTACTTTTTCAGCTCAAGGGAAATTCTTAATCTGTGTTTTGTGTTTGAGATTAAACAATTGCTTATGATGATATACTGTAGTATAGAAGTTTAACCTCTTAAAAGGCAGGATGTGAATGCACTGCCATTTTGCTTTACGTGATCATATGTTAAAATTAGATAATAGTGCATTCTTAGGGTTTTTTCAATTGCATTGCTCTTTAATGAACTCAAACTGAATTGAATTGGTATGCAGCAGACGCAGATGGTTAAGACTATCACACGTTAGTGGTAGTTTAACGCCGTGAAATGTATTAAATATATAAATATAATTTCTTCCACATTTTCAGTAATTACGGGACTACTGTGCATCTCTTCAAAAACATATATGCACACTCACTTACTTAGAACATGTCAGTGAAGACTTCACGGCTTTCGATAAGATACATGATCAAAATCTATGGCTCCCAAGAATAGGTGCATATTCCATGGCTATAAAACATGCACATGCACACACAGTTTGCATGCCTTTCAGAGCTACCAAGAAGATGGACACATGATACCCTTAACACAAAGCATGGCAAACTAGTGACATGTCAACTGCAGCTCAATCTCTCCATAGGGATCAATAAACAATTGATCTCTATCCAGTCTAATCAAACCACGAATGATAGCACACGATGCTAGCATGCCATACCATACCAGGATAGCATGCCCAAGTACATGTAACATATACCCTCCAATCTCTAACAACCCCCATGTCATTTGGGGTACAGCATCAGGAATGTCAGTATGTCAGTGTGACGTTCTAACTGGTGGCCCAACGACACAAGGCATGTCAGCCATGGTAGCTGTTTCATTGACTGTGGTCATTTGATTTCCTGCAGTGTCACCATCCTCGCCCGCTTCAGATTATGAGGCCAATGTTTCTGCGTGAGCGAGCGACACACAGACGGTGCGCCAGAATGAGATGTGCAACAAAAATAAACGCTATGCATAAATATGGAATAAAACACTGAATATATACTGAACAAAAATATAAACGCAACATGTAAAGTGTTGGTACTATGTTTCATGGGCTAAAATAAAAGATCCCAGAAATCTTCCATATGCACAAAAGCTTATTTTTCTCAAATGTTGTGCACAAATTTGTTTACATCCCTGTTAGTGAGCATTTCTTCTTTACCAAGATAATCCATTCACCTGACAGGTGTGGCATATCAAGAAGCTGAATGAACAGCATGGACATTACACAGGTGCACCTTGTGCTGGGGACAATAAAAAGGCCACTCTAAAGTGTGTAGTTTTGTCACACAACACAATGCCACATTTGTCTACTGTTTTGAGGGAGCGTTCATTTGGCATTCTACTGCAGGAATGTCCACCAGAGCTGTTGCCAGTTAATTGAATGGTTATTTCTCTGTCTTAAACCTCCTCCAATGTTTGGCAGTACGTCCAATCGGCCTCACAAACGCAGACCACATGTAACCGCGGCAGCCCAGGACCTCCACATCCAGCTTCTTCACCGGCGGGAATGTCTGAGACCAGCCACCCCGACAACTGCTGAAACTGTGGGTTTGCACAACCAAAGAATTTCTGCACAAATTGTCAGAAACCGTCACAGGGAAGCTCGTCGTCCTCACCAGGGTCTTCACCTGACTACAGTTCGGCGTCGTAACCGACTTCAGTGAGCAAATGCTTACCTTAGATGGCCACTGGTACGCTGGAGAAGTGTGCTCTTCACAGCTGAATCCTGCTTTCAACTGTACCAGGCAGATGGCAGACAGCGTGTTTTGGTGTTGTGTGGGCGAACAGTTTGCTGATGTCAATGTTGTGAACAGAGTGCACCATGGTGGGGCTGGCATAAGGTAGGGACAACAAACACAATTGCATTTTATCGATGGCAATTTGAATACACAGAGATACTGTGATGAGATCATGAGGTCCATTGTTGTGCCATTCATCCGCCACCATCACCTCATGTTTTAGCATGGGGCAGTGCATGATAATGCACGGCCCCTTGTCACAAGGATCTCTACACAATTGCTGACCTGCACACTCATCAGACATGTCACCTATTGAGCCAGTTTGGGATGCTCTGGATCGACGTGCATGTTCCAGTTCCCACCAAAATATCCAGCAACGTCGCACAGCCATTGAAGAGGAGTGGGGCAACATTCCACAGACCACAATCAACAGCCTAATCAACTTTATGTGAATGAGATGTGTCACGCTGCATGAGTCAAATGGTGGTCACACCACATACTGTTATTTTTTATCCTTTTGATCTACATTTTCTTTAAGGTATCTGTGACCAACAGGTGCATATCTGTATTCCCAGTCATGTGAAATCCATATATTATTTTTGTTCAGTGTAGAATGGTGGTGGGAGCAGGGCTATTGAATGAGGGCTATTGACTGACAGGGCTATTGACTGACAGCACCTCTCAACTACCTTGTCTCACTGTCCTTAACACGACCCAGATGCAGACACAGGAGGCAGACAGTTCGAATCTCAAATGTTTATTACAAAACAGGGGGCAGGCAAATGGTAGGTCCAGGGCAGGAAGGGGTCGGTAATCCAAGACAGCATCAATCAGGGACTGAATGGCAGTCAGGCTCAGGGGCAGGCAGAAACAGGAGACAAAGGACTGTGAAGCAGAGGATGCGGGGAAACAGAAGATACACAGCAGAGGGGCTAAGAAACTTAAAGATGGGGAAAGGGACAATAAAATGGGGGGAAAGTTTACGGGACTCCAGCCGGAGGGGCAGATCCTGAGTGGACAGCCATACCCTCTGCCTGAGACGATAGCGGGAGCAGGGGTCCGGTGGTGGTCCGTCTGTCACTGATACCTGGAGGTGGTCTTGAGAAGAGCGGACCGGGCTAGGTATGTCGAAAGTGGTGGACGAACATCTGGGCCGAGGTTATGTGGCCTCTTCCTCTTGCTCAGGGAAGAGCAAGGTCTGATATCCCATGGAATGCTCGAAAGGTGAGAGACTAGTGGCCGAGCAGGGAAGGGTGTTGCGGGAGTATTCCACCCACATGAGTTGGCTCCAGGTGGTGGGGTTGGCGGAGAGGAGGCAACAAAGAGCCGTCTCCAGGTCCTGATTGGCTCACTCCGACTGGCCATTAGACTGGGGATAAAAACCGGAGGACAGGCTGTCCGACGACCCAATGAGGGTGCAGAATACCTTCCAGAACCGGGATGAGAATTGAGGACCGAGATCGGAGACCATGTCCACCTGAAGTCCATGGATCAGGAAGATGTGCTGCACCATGAGCTGGGCCATCTCTTTGGCTGAGGGTAACTTGGGAAGGGGAATGAAATGGGCAGCTTTGGAAAACTTATCCACCACTGAAAGGATATTGGAATTGCCATCTGATGGAGGGAGACCAGTGACAAAGTCCAGAGATATATAGGACCAGGGGCGGTGAGGAACAGGGAATGATTGAAGGAGGCCAGCCGGAGCTTGCCACAGGGTCTTATTCTGAACACACACAGTGCAGGCGGCAACGAATGCAGAGACGTCAGGAACCATGGTGGGCCACCCAAAACGTGGTCGTACAAAGGCCAGGGTCCGATGGGAGCCAGGATGTCAGGGTCCCCCCGGTTTGAGGTGCTTGGTGGTGCAGAGATATTCCAGGTTCTTGTGATCAATCCACACTATGAATGGATGTTCCTACCCCCTCTAACCAGTGCCTCCACTCCTCAAACACCATCTTCACTGCAAGTAATTCTCGATTTCCCACATCATAATTCCTCTCAGCGGTGTAAAGACGATGGGAAAGGAAAGGGCAGGGATGCAGCTTTTGGTCCTGGGCAGAAAGCTGTGAAAGGACAGATCCCACTCTGACGTCTGAGGCATTGATCTCCACCACGAACTGACGGGATGGATCCGGATGGATTAAAATGGGAGCTGTAGTGAACCGATGCTTGAGGTCCGTGAACGCCCGGGCAGCAGCTGGTGACCATGTGAACGGGACCTTGGGAGAGGTGAGTGCTGAAAGGGGGATGCCAGGGTGCTGTAACCCTGGATGAAACAGCAGTAGAAATGTGCAAACCCCAGGAAGTGTGCATCTGTACACTGGATGTGGGTTGAGGCCAATCCACCACCGCTCTCACCTTTCCAGGATCCATCTGCATATTTCCTGCAGCGATGATTTATCCGAGGAAGGAGATGGTGGAGCGATGGAATTTGCATTTCTCAGTTTGAACAAAAATCTGGTTCTCCAGGAGACGCCGGAAGACCTGTTGGACATGTTCTTGAGTTGACCGGGAAAAGATGAGGATGAGGATATCGAGGTAGACGAACATGAACCGGTTCAACATGTCACGGAGAAGATCATTAACCAGGGCCTAGAACACTGCAGGAGCGTTGTTCAGTCCGAATGGCATCACTAGGTATTCATAGTGCCCGCTAGCCATGCTAAAGACTGTCTTCCACTTGTCTCCTTTCCGTATCCGCACCAGATTATAGGCATTCCCGAAGGTCCAACTTTGAGAAGATAGTAGCCCACTGGAGAGGCTCGAAAGCCAAGGCGATGAGTGGTAGCGGGTAACGTTTTTTAACCGTGATGTCATTAATGGACAGGTAGAAATTAAATGACCAGTAGTACCACAATACAGACAGCTCTTGTTGTTCAGTCTGCGTAACCGTTCAGCAGGAGACAACCTAGCTCTGCTAAGTTGCATAGGCTCTGGAGGAGGCGAGTCAGCAGACCACTGTGATTCCCGGGGGTACTCAGGTAACCTCAGACTCTCTTGGTAATGTAGACGTCGAGGACTTCCGGGATTCCTCGGAGGCGAGGTGGGATCCTTGGACAAGCGAGTGTGACTGGGAACATACCTCCTCTCCCTCCTATGTTCTTGTAGCCGCCCATCGATCCGTATGGTCAAGGTGATGAGAGAGTCGAGATCCATGGGCAGCTCCCAATCTCGTATTTAATCTCCTCCGATAATCCATGCAGGAATGTGTCGAACAGGGATTCCGGGTTTCAGGCACTCTCGGCGGCCAACGTAAGGAAATCGACTGCATAGTCTGCCACACTACGGAAGTCTTGACGTAGCTGGTGTAGCATCCCGGCGAGAGCCCTCCTGGACATCAGCGTTATAAGGTACGCTATCTTCGAGCGGTCTGAGGGAAAAGAAGAGGGCTGCAGCTCGAAGATGAGGGAGCACTGGGAGAGAAACGCCCAACAGTTTTCTGAATCTCCAGCGTAGCGCTCCGGAGGTGGTAAGCGGGGTTCTCGGGAAGCCGGGGTGGGCTGGAGAGACACGCTGCTGACAGCGGGGTTACTGAGAGGCTGGGAGGTTACTGTTGTGGCTGGCTGCCTAATAGACAATCTGCGGAATTGCTCCAGCAATGTATTGAAATTGCAGTCATGGGCATTCCACCAAGGTCTGGAATCCTTGGCGCAATGCAGGGTCAGTTTGTACAAACACAACTCACGATAAGACCTAGATGCAGACACAGGAGACAGTGAGTTCGAATCTCAGATGTTTATTACAAAACAGGGAGGTAGGCAAACAGCAGGTCCAGGGGTCGGTAATCCAAGACAGCATCAATCAGGGACTGAACGGCAGTCAGGTTCAGCGTCAGGGCTGGCTGTGTCACGACTTCCACCGAAGGTGGCTCCTCTCCCTGTTCGGGCGGTGCTCGGTGGTTGTCGTCGCCGGCCTACTAGCTGCCATCGATCCCATTTTCCTTTTTGTTTGTGTCTGTCTGTTTTTTCACACCTGTGTTCAGTTTAGTTGATTTCGGTGGGTTAATATACACCCCGCTGCATGCTAGGCTTTGTGTGGAATTATTTGTGTGTATTGCTGTTAGGGGTGCGTGCCTGCACCACGGGGTTTTGATTTATTTTTCGGTATATGTTACCGTGTGCTTTCGAGACTTTGTTTTTGGAGTCGAGGTTTCTCCTCCGTGTGTGCGGTTTATTCCTTGTGGGTGGCGACTACGTTTGTGAGCATTTTTCCCACTTGTTAGTATTTGTGAGTTCGGGACCATCTTATTAAACGTTGTGTACCACTGGAACTGCTTTGCTCTCCTGCTCCTGATTCCTACACCCCCCCCCCCCCTCCTACGAGGAGGCATTGTTACAGGCAGAGGTTGGTAATCCAAAAAAGTGTCAATCAGGGACAGAATGGCAGGCAGGCTCAGGGTCAGGTCAGGCAGAATGATCAGAACCAGGAGGACTAGAAAACAGAAACTAGAGATACTGGAAAACACGCTGGTAAGACTTGACAAGACAAGATGAACTGGCAACAGACCAACAGGAAACGCAGGTATAAGTACACAGGGTATAATGGGGTGAAATGAGGGACACCAGGTGGGTGGTGGAGACAAGCACAAGACAGGTGAAACAGATCAGGGTGTGACAGTCCTGTCAGTGCAGTAACCGACTAATGACTATGTTCCATATCAATCTGTGTGCGCTCACATGCATGCTTGTGTGTCCAGTTACTGTAAGTCATTAGGCATGTTTCCATTGACCCAGGTTTATTCGACAGAAGCATTGTCTCAAAAAATATATTTTTGTCTCACCTAGGGCGGCAGAATGGCCAGAACAGGCCCTGTTTATTGAACTTTCTTTATTGAGACAAATTATGATGAAACTGTGTTTTTCGAATAAATGGTGATTGACAAATCATTTTTAAGGTATGCGGGGCACTTGATGTCATCACATAACTATAAAGCTTCACCCCATATTTAATTCTTAATGCCTACTGCTTGCAAAATCAATTTCTTCAGCTACTATTTCGATACTGTGGATTGTCCTGACTTTCAAGAATGCCTGAATTGCTTCACCTTGCTTTTCTGCTTGGCTGGCAAATTTCACCATCCAATTATTTCAGATCTACAGGAGTGCAAGTTTCACCATGGCACGGGCCGTGACGATAAGTTGGCACGTAAGAATTATTAGTCAATTAGTCAATTATTGCATTCTATCCATGCTGGCTTACGCGGGCTACCTGAGACATGAAAGCGATAGGTGGGATGGCATACATGCTGTCGGCAGTTTATTAATGTGCAATTTGCCTAAATGGTTAAATGGAAACACTTTTTTTTGATGTGACGTCATTACATCCAGATGTTTTCATCGACACAAGATAGTTAAATGGCAATGCACCCTAGCAAGCAATTGTCCCATTTATTTTCTATGCAAAATATCTAAATGTTGACAAAAAAATCTATGGACAAGGTCATGGAAACATAGCTAATGTCAGTTTAATAAGGGCTTAAGGCAAGGAGAAGAGAAGAAGTCATTTGGAGGGGTTCTTTTGCAAGCCTGCGGATATATCCAAGCAAACAGCTGGAATTAATCTAGTACTCCCTTCATCTGGGCTGTGTTCAATGGGCACAAAATGGAAGAAAACGGAGAGGTATTATAAAACAGGGAGGTATAACCTGAACTCATCCTATAAGAAACAGTCATTATCGTTGCATGTTTTAAAAAGTGTTGCTATGGTGTGCCCTAATGAATACAACCTACAGCAGTTGTGTGCTTCTTTACCATATTGGGTCATGCTTGGATGTGAACTATATGTGACAGGTTTTTTTGGGGCGACAGGTATGGGTTTCCTGAATACCAAATGAACCCCTAAGTCCCTGTCCTGTAGGCACTAGATCTGAGACGATTGGTTATGTCTCTGCAATGTGGCCACAATTCCACCAGGCCTATCAGAGGGCAAGATGGAGCTACCAATATATTGCTTACATCTATGCAATCTTCTCAGATCTACACAAGTGCCTAGCTAAGGGGTAGGCCGAGGCTAGGAGTTGATATGGGAGTTAAGACTGCAGCTGCTCTCCTAGCTATCTCTCTCTACTCTGGCTATTTCCTGAATAGCAGAAGCCACACCTCCTTTTTAATTAGTGAAGCACAGGTGTTCTGCATTAGGTCAGGGAACCTGTTAAATAGATACACAGAATCAGTTAACAAGCAGTATTCAACCTCTCAAATTTCAATAGCATTTCATCCGTCAAGTCCTTTTAGATTATTGGTCTCAAGGGAAATGAGACTATCATAGACTGTGCTGCAGTCTGGTCAAATGGCAGTGCAGCCCACTCTGGACCCCATAATACCCCTAGAGACATTGGTTCTGATCCCAGGTCTGCCTGTGGGTTCCCCTTTTTTATCCTACATTTCCCCTTTCATTTATCTGGACCCAATATTACCCCTAAAGACATTGGTTCTGATCCCAGGTCTGCCCGTAGGTTCCCCATTTTAATCCTACATTTCCCCTTTCATTTATCTCCCTATCTTCACCTCTCTCTGAAAAACAACAAGAAAAAGTATTAAATACCTTTGGGTCCATAGTATTTAGATCCTTGAGATCCAGGTTTAGATAACAGCGTGTTTTCCTTCACAACACTACTACTAAGAGCAATCTATTTATAATTCATAATCTATCTTGGCACTATGGACGCAGGGACAGTTATTTTTGTTAGGTACTGTGAGAGAGGAGTGTGGAGAGAGGTTGTCAGTAGGTCGCCCAAATAGCTCAGAAGAGCTTATTTAGTATGACTCACCGTTCCACAACAATAAACACAGCCGCCATCCACTTAGCTCGGACCCTGAACACTCCCTGGTTCTCCTTATTAGTCTTCCTCTGATGGAAGGAGGAGGGAAGTTGAACTCAACTAGTGAACACCATGTCAGGAAGAGGAAGAGGCAATTCACCTGAACTCAACTAGTGAACACCATGTCTGGACGCGGGCAGAAAGCCCTGGTCCACCCTCCCTATTTCCCACAGTGATCATCCAAACTAAGCCTTACCATCATGGCTCTCTCAGTTCTGGCCGCTTTGGCCAGCGCCGGGCCCGGATGAGATATGTGGGGGAAGGCGAGGCCAAGGAACAGAAATAGGACAGCACTCTGGTAAATTAATTTAAACTGACATATTCTAATGCCCCATGAACGTTTCGGGTATGAGCCCTTCTTCTGCGTTCAAGGCAACGGCAATCAATGTCACAAGAACAATACCATACAGGTGGGCATAATTATAAATTCACAGTCAGTATTGTCCCAATCAAGAGATCCCAGCAGAGGGAGCTGTGGGGGAAACATAAAAATCAAATAGAGATAGACACACAATATAAATACAATATGATGTAATTACCTAAATGTTTGGCCTATTTATAACCTACTACAACAACAAAAAACAAGAAAAAGACCATTCCTCATTATGGCCTGCTGTGGCAAGAGTGCCCAAGCGGTCTAGCCAATATGTATCTCTTTGGAGAAGTAATTTATCCCTATCTCCTCCCCTATGTGGCGCCTTCACCAATTCAATACATGTATTACAGTTTTTCTCAATTGCTAAAACACTAAAACCCATTGGCTGAACAAAGTTCTCAGTTGCCTGGACTCATTTAGCTAATTATGCAGTCTGTTGTCAATACCTTAAACCATTTCACATGGTAAAACACAATTTGCAGATCTCACTTAGACTTTTCAGCAAAACTCTAAACACATTCTCATTCTCAAAACACATTCTGCACTCTAATGCACATGTCATCCATACTGTTAAACACAAGTGGCAACAATCAAATACAAATAGAGAACACATGTCATTGATTGAACACAACCACTCAAAATTGATTTAACCTGTTTCAAATGATGCGACACAACCAATGTAAGCCAATTCAGAGAGCAAACAGGTTGTTGAAGGTGGGAAGGAGAAAGTCTGAGAATGGATAGAAGAAACAATGTGAGAGGACGAGGACGAGTGCGTATGCGAGGTGGGCGACAAGGAGGAAGAGGAGGAGGAGGGCGAGGAAGAGGAGGACGAAGAGGAAGAGGAAGACAAAGAGTGGAAATATCTGATGAAATTCGAGCTACAGTTATAGACCATGTTCTTGTCCATGGACTGACAATGAGGGAAGCAGGACTTAGAGTGCAACCCAGTTTGAGCCGATTTTCTGTGTCCACCATAGTAAGGACATTCAGAGAAGAGAACAGGTACAGTATACTACTGTATTTTTGTAATTGCAAATTTACTGTACTACACTATATGCAGCTGTTTCAATAGACATTTGTAAAGTTAATCGCTGTATGTATTGTACTGCATGAATATGTTTTGTAACTGCACAACTACTTTTGTAGAATTGCAAGGCTGCCACATGCAGGTGGAAGGACAGCTATATTCACTCGGGAGCAAGAGGCCGTTATAGTTGGCATGGTCCTTCAAGATAATGCAATACGACTCAGAGAAATCCAGGAACGAGTGATACAAGACAACACACACTTCCAGGGAATCGACAGTGAGCATTTCCACAATTGACCGTGTCCTCCATCGTAACAGGATGCGAGTGAAACAAGTATACAGAGTACCTTTTGAGCGCAACTCACCAAGGGTGAAAGAACTGCGAGCTCAGTATGTGCAAGTAAGTGTACATTCAGAAAAATTTACTGTAATCTAGATTGTCTACAGTACTAACACATACTATGTGAATGACATTACTCTTCAGTACATACAATGTATGTGAATCAGAAGTGCATACAGTAGTCCTAATTGTACTCTACAGTATAGCACTGTCTCTGTACGACTTACAAAATCCTACATACAGTATATTGTATTTCTACACAGACAATATTTGACTTGGAATCCTTGGACAGACCCCATGAGTTCATCTTTGTCGATAAAGCAGGCTTCAATCTAACAAAGAGGAGAAGGAGAGGCTGAAACATGATTGGACAGCGGGCCATTGTTGAAGTCCCTGGTCAACGAGGTGGCAATGTCACAATCTGTGCTGCTATCAGCAACCATGGTGTTCTTCATCACCATGTTACACTCGGGCCATATAACACCCAGCACCTTCTAAGATTTATTGCCAATTTAAGAGATATTTTATTTGAGCAGCAGGTTCAAGAGCAGCAGGGTCAAGAGCTAAATGAGAATCCCATTCCCACCTATGTGATAGTGTGGGACAATGTCAGTTTCCACCGAGCTGCTCAGGTAAGGGAATGGTTTACATCAATGGGCAGTTTATGAACTTGTACCTCCCTCCATACTCGCCTTTCGTGAATCCGATTGAGGAGTTTTTCTCCTCTTGGAGATGGAAAGTGTATGATAGACAACCCTACACCAGAGTAAATCTGCTGCAAGCCATGGATTTAGCCTGTGGTGATATAGGTGAGGAATCATGTCAGGGCTGGATACGGCACACAAGAGGCTTCTTCCCCCGTTGCCTCAGGAGGGACAATATTGCTTGTGATGTCGACGAAGTGCTCTGGCCTGACCCAGCCCAAAGACAAGAAGAAGCACATTGATCACGTTTACTCCTTTGATTTTTGTCCCTTTTAGCATTGTATACTGTAGTACAGTGCATTGTAGGCTGTATACTGTACAATGGACAAATTGTATGGCCCTGAACATTGTGCTTTCCATTTATTAACAGTACTGACTGCTCAATAGATTTTGACTGGTTGCAGGTTCATATCAACAAAGAACAAGAATTACAGTATCACAGAGACAAAGGACAAGTTTGTGAGACGCAGGGTACAGTACTGTAAAAATAGGGGTACAAGGAGGAGGAAGAACAAAAAACAAAATTGCAAAGAGCAAAGCAGAGTAGTAATTTCTGATAAATTTTGAGCTACTATGATAGAACATGTTTTCGTTCATCAAAAGACAATGACGGAAAAATATAAATATTTTTTTTAGATTAAAAATGTACTTCTCCCTGAGAATTGTATGTTTTGAACAATGTGTTTTCTGTTTTTCGGTGTATTGTTTACTGACTGCTTGAGAGTGTATATCATTTTGATCACTTTGTTTGTGATTTGAGAGCAGTGTTTGATTTTGAACACAGGTAAAACTGTTTTGAGGCGAATGTTTCATTTTGCCTGTCTGGAGTCAGAGGTTATGTAAATAGCGCTTGAAGATGAGGTTTTGTGTGTAATGTTTTCAGGAAATGGAGCAAGGTTTCAGAAATTGTGTTTTAGCAATTGAGAAAAACTGTAACGTAAGGCACTTAGCTCATGATTATGGCTGTTGAAATGCCTGGCAACAGGTGATTTTTCATCATGGTTACAAATGGAGCTCTTATGCTCACATATCCTTGTATTAAGTTCACGTTTGGTTTTACCCACATAATAAAAGTTACAGGAACACTTAAGGAGATATACAACATATTTCATGTTACATGTTATTCTACCTCAAACCTTTATCATCTCACCCAAATGGGGATGGATAAGAGAGTTCCTCTGATCATGGCATAACAGTGGACAGTTGTGAGAAGGGAAATTGCCATCGGGAATGATAGACATAAAATGTGATGCTTTTTTCTTAGGCAATCTGACCTTACTAAACAATCTCATAAATTTGAGGGTCTCTTATAGCAAAATCTCGGGGGGGATTCAAACGCTTTACCAAAGCTGGAGTCACTGTGTAATATGTGTCAATGTCTGTTAACCGTTTCGTTGATCGACCTTGAAATAGGACTGTAGGTGGACACCAAAGTTGCAGAGGGAGGAGAGGGATTCCTTTGACGTTAATGCAGTAATGTGTTCCGCTCAGTTTTTCTATCTCTCTTAAGGCAATTGTCCAACAATTCTTCTTTATACCCTCTTGTTTTGAATCTTTCACATAGAAGGCGAGGCCCCCAGCAGACTATGTAGGGAATTAATGGATTAATGTCAGTGACTTCTATAGCTGCATAGCCTTTAGGAAGGACATGAACTACCCACTGGGCAAAAATTGGTTGAATCAACGTTTCCACTCCATAAAAAAATACAAAGAAATTGGATTTGCGTAAGGGAATTTCGTATTTCCCCCCCCCAACTTTTAACCTAAATCCAATGACAGGGTGACATTTTTTGTTAATTTCACGTTGAATTCACATTAGCTGACAACACAACCAAATGTAAATCAAAACTAGACATTGAACTGACATCTGTGCCCAGTGGGTAGTTTTCAACGCAGAGAAGCCTTTGACCACTTCCTGGAAGTCTATGCAACCAAGTCACAGGATGAGAAGTGGAAGCACTGGCAGGTGTAATCGTCAATGAACATTGATGAGAAGAAGTTCTGGATGGGAAGAGTGGCTGACGAAGGTGTCGACTGCTTCACTGAGAGGTATTGCACCATTCTACATCCAGCTGTGAAGCCTGTAGATAAGTATGGTATGTGGTATGAAGTGAGAAAGTACAAGGTGAAGTTGAGGAGGGCAAGGACGGGAGAGCTGCTAGAGGTGCCGAAAGCAATCGACTTGGGCCCCTACAGTGGTAGGGTTTTCTACCCCGGACATGTCCTACGCTGCTTCATCTGTACCCTTGCTGACCATCATAGGTGAACTTTTAACAAGACACACCTGTTAATTGAAACGCATTCCAGCTGACTACCTCATGAAGCTGGTTGAGAGAATGCCAAGAGTGTGCAAAGCTGTCATCAAGGCAAAGGGTGGCTACTCTTGGATTAAGTCCTACTTGACAGAACGTCTCCTACCAGGTGGCGTGGCGAGAATCCGTCTCCGCACCACGTGCTCTCACCACTGATGTCCCCCAGGGCTCAGTTCTAGGCCCTCTCCTATTCTCGCTATACACCAAGTCACTTGGCTCTGTCATATCTTCACATGGTCTCTCCTATCATTGCTACGCAGATGACACACAATTAATCTTCTCCTTTCCCCCTTCTGATAACCAGGTGGCGAATCGAGTCTCTGCATGTCTGGCAGACATATCAGTGTGGATGACGGATCACCACCTCAAGCTGAACCTCGGCAAGACGGAGCAGCTCTTCCTCCCGGGGAAGGACTGCCCGTTCCATGATCTCGCCATCACGGTTGACAACTCCATTGTGTCCTCCTCTCAGAGTGCTAAGAGCCTTGGCGTGACCCTGGACAACACCCTGTCGTTCTCCGCTAACATCAAGGCGGTGACCCGATCCTGTAGGTTCATGCTCTACAACATTCGCAGAGTACGACCCTGCCTTACACAGGAAGTGGCGCAGGTCCTAATCCAGGCACTTGTCATCTCCCGTCTGGATTACTGCAACTCGCTGTTGGCTGGGCTCCCTGCCTGTGCCATTAAACCCCTACAACTCATCCAGAACGCCGCAGCCCGTCTGGTGTTCAACCTTCCCAAGTTCTCTCACGTCACTGCGCTCCTCCACACACTCCACTGGCTTCCAGTTGAAGCTCGCATCTGCAACAAGACCATGGTGCTTGCCTACGGAGCTGTGAGGGGAACGGCACCTCCGTACCTTCAGGCTCTGATCAGTCCCTACACCCAAACAAGGGCACTGCGTTCATCCACCTCTGGCCTGCTGGCCCCCCTACTTCTGCGGAAGCACAGTTCCCGCTCAGCCCAGTCAAAACTGTTCGCTGCTCTGGCACCCCAATGGTGGAACAAGCTCCCTCACGACGCCAGGACAGCGGAGTCAATCACCACCTTCCGGAGACACCTGAAACCCCACCTCTTTAAGGAATACCTGGGATAGGATTAAGTAACCCCCCCCCCAAAAAAAGATATAGATGTACTATTGTAAAGTGGTTGTTCCACTGGATATCATAAGGTGAATGCACCAATTTGTAAGTCGCTCTGGATAAGAGCGTCTGCTAAATGACGTAAATGTAAATGTAATACTTTGAAGAATCTCAAATATAAAATATACTTTGATTTGTTTCACACTTCTTTGGTTACTACATGATTCCATATGTGTTATTTCATAGTTTCGATGTCTTCACTATTATTCTATAATGTAGGAAATAGTGAAAAATAAAGAAAAACCCTTGAATGAGTCGGTGTGTCCAAACTTTTGACTGGTACTGTGAATGTAATGTTTTGTATCAATTCTTATCACCTTTTTTATCTCAAAAACTAGTGAAAATACCAAAAAATTCAAAGCCTATTGAATGTGAAATAAACAATAATAAACAAAAACAATCAGAGAACTATGCTTTTAAAGCTGATCTTGTTAAAATCAGTCATATAGAGTCCTTCAGGCCGACAGCCTTCAGCGGAAATCGTGAGTTGTGCTCTGCCCCCCACCTCATCCCTCCATCTGTCTCCCTAAGTGAGGGAGAGAGAGACAGATAGAGAAAGAGAAATAAGAAGCTAAAATAACAAAGCAAATGGCAGAGCGGACGGGTGGAAAGGGGGGGTTGTTTGTTTGGGGAAGGTTACGGCTGCATTCCAAATTGCACAATATTGTCTAAATACTTTTGAACAGAGGACCTTGGTCAAAAGAAGTGCAATATATAAGGAATGGGGAGTAATTTTGGGACGCAAACTACTTCCTCTGAAAGGGAGACACAGTAAAGGTTTTAATGGCGGAGTTAGTCGGACAGTGTTGTTTGTGATGGCCCCAAGCGCCCTGATCTCGAGACAGTGTGACCTCTATTGGTTCTAGCTGCAACTTCTATCGCCAAATTTGGTGACGTGAGTAGGACCAGCTGGGCGAATTTGGGTCTCTTGGGCGTCACTAGAATGGGTTAGCCCTCTGAGCCAAAGCCTAGTCATTAGTTTGGGGAGCTAACATGAGTCTTCAGGTTAATGAAGATGGTAATTTTCGATTGAATAGGATGCTTTTTCTTACCATGTTAGTTATCACTGCTACCTTTTAATTGGGGAGCTAGGTTGCTGTTACCTTAGCAACTAGGAATAAAATTTTTGGTTCCATATGTTATTATTCTATGTCTGCTACCATCCTTTTACAAGTCTGTATGTCGTTCTAGTTAACCTTGTGAAATGAAATACGGATAATTGGCTCAACATAATAGGTGTTCCAGCATGTTGGGAATATTTTTAAATGGGTTTGTGTGTGTGTGTGCTGTATCTTTAATTACAATTTCGTTCAAAAATAACTCCTGTTGCCTGCTGCTGCCTGAAGCCTCAGCCAATCGGCAAACAAGCAACCATGATTGACTTAAATTGCCGGAAAACGCTGTTCGTTTCATTTAATTTACACCTGCAAATTTCCATTGTCCTGTTTTCCTTGCATTGTTGTAGGAGGTGTTTGCAATATCATGTAAAATCTCAAGTCATTTTATATCATACAATTGTCTAACAATGTAGAATTTTATTCTTGCTGTTTCATATGACAAGGGAGATACTGTAGATAAGATAAGGGGAGTTGCAGGAGGGAAATCATTGTATTACAAGAGAACCATTTCCATGCACCTGTCTTTGATTCTCATCATCTCAAACGCATTCAAAAATAGTAGCCATTCTTGCTCTTCTACTTAGCCAACAGCAAGTCTCAGTTCTTAGCTTAACAATTTAATGTACGAATATGACGTGTCTACTCTTCACAGTATAAGCTGGCACTGTGTATTTGGAAACTCTTCTGTTCAAAGCGAAACACTTTACTTTGAAGTCAGACCATTCTGACGGCGGGGGCATTTGCTACTTAACACGTGAAAATGTGTTCTATTTAGGGCCCAGATAGCCTGGCTCCACTCATCGCTCCTCATGCCCCTCCTCGCCTTTCTAATTAGGCTACTGTTCGTTCCCCAGCCTTCCACTCCTCTCTTCTGCATCTTTCTCCATCTTCTCAAATCCTCCTCTCTGTCAATGACTAATACATCAGCCAGGAGCTTAGATATGTAGAGAGAGAGAGAGAGAGAGAGAGAGAGAGAGAGAGAGAGAGAGAGTAGTTTGCACACAATCTACTGTGCAAACCCAAAGCAGTCCTCTCCAGTCTCAATTTCATATTTCATTAGATGTATTCGATATCAAAACACTTGAGAAGTCGAGATGATCCTTTATTAAACCTACTGTAAACGTTTCAGATGATCCAGAAACAATTATCATTAAAGTGCCGCTGAAATTACTTTCATGCTACATTAAGAAACATATCTTTCTTTCTTTGATTGGTCTCCCTTTAGGTTATGTATTTAGGCCCAGAAGGTAGGGGACTGTGTCTGTGAGTAAAGGAGGCTCAGTTGTATCACCATGTCTATGGTTTCATTAGAGAGACTATTAGGATGAAATAGAGGCGGGAAAATGCCCGGCATGTGGTGATATTGATGTCAAGACCTCTTTGTAATGGACTCCACTATTGAGTAACACTATAGAAGGGTTGTGACCCTGCCCAAATACCCAAGGTCAAATTGGATCCCTAGGCATTTAATGGCAGGTGGGTCTCAATTTTCAAAAGGTACTGCAATTCTTTTAGATAGAGAGAGAACGAGTGTGTGTGTGTGTGTGTGAGAGAGAGAGAGAAAGAGGGAGAGAGAGAGAGAGAGAGGGGAGGAGATATAAAGAGATAGAGAGTATGTGTATTGCACACCCACATGTGCACACACACGTACACACACACACACACACACACACGTACACACACGCACACGCACACGCACACACACACACACACACACACACACACACACACACACACACACACACACACACACACACACACACACACACACACACACACACACACACACAGGCATCAATATCAGTGAATGGAGATGGATACTCTCCCTAGGGGGTTGAGAGGCATATGGTGATGGGCTTGCTCAGAGGGCATCTCTCAATGCACACACTGCAGAAATGTGTACGACAGGCAAACCCCACTCGGACTCTCAATAGCCAGCAAGACATATAAAACAGCACTCCGACAGACTCCAGTATGCTGAGCTATGGCAAACCGCAATAAATACCATGTTTGTTAGCCTACATATGTTTTTGTATTCTTTCATTAGACTATTTCAAAAAGTTGCCTAAATATATTTACCATGTTTCATGAAAAACGGGGACATACAGTACTGACTCATGAATGTCAAATAGTCAAATAGTCCTATCTGCATAAATTAAGGTTAGAACTTACCTCAAAACCTATGCAAAACCTAACGTGGATCTAGACACAGGTATCGCTAGACAATCACTATGTATTGTCCTCGTAATGCATATTTATTGATTAAGGCCAGAATTCAATTCGATCATGGATTTAAACAATCCGCCATTTAAAGACAATGTACAATTGCCAACGAATGCAGCTTTTACCGTATTTGTGGTCTCTGTGAACATGAAAACAGTGCCTTTAAAATGTGCATTGCGGACAATGTATACTGCGGTTGGTGGTGCGCCAATTTGTTGTGACTTATTTATTGATGATGCACTATCCATATATTTAGGTGGATCACATTTGTACCTGTGTATTATATTGTATGACATGACATTTTATGTATGTTCCTGCATATGGTATGTACCAACATGTTCAAATTACTGGGGGTTGTCCCAAATGGAATCCTATTCCCTATATCATTGGTACTCCCTACGAGGTCCGGAGTCTTCTGGTTTTCTATTCTACCTGATAATTAATTGCACCCACCTGGTGCTCCAGGTCTAAATCAGTCCCTGATTAGAGGGGAACAATAAAAAAAGGCAGTGGAACTGGCTTCAAGGTGCAGAGTTGAGTTTGAGGGCCCTATATAGTGCACTACTTTTGACCAGAGCCCTATGGGCCCTGGACAAAAGTAGTGCAATATATAGGGAATAGGGTGCAGGGATCTGGCTACACAAGAGGCTCCAGATGCCAAGGCGATGCCAACTGATGCCAAGGACAAGGATTTCAGCACGAGAGGGTGAGAGAAAGCAGGCACAGATGGTCCTAGCACCCCCTTTGTTTTTTATTTCAAACCTGGAAGTGCATACAGAATGCTACCAATGCCATAACAGCTAACAATATGCAGCATATCCTTAGGCTCTTAGAATAGGTGATACTTATGATATACTTGGAATATATCCATTGGTTGTAGCAGAAAAGGAAAGCAACCTCACTTAACGATATTGCATTAAAAAGCTGAGCGATGATGCAACAACACACTATGATTGGAGTAATAACCTATTAGAGCTGCAAAGACAACCGTTAAAGACCCACTAATTTGCAACAACAAACTGGCAGCCTGACCACTTGATTTGCTATAAAGATCATTTTAAATGATCAGAAACTGGTGTATAAATCACAAAGTGAGCCTTTAAAACCAGGGGATTTAATAATCTACAAACTGTGAGCAAGGGGTGCATAATCTTTCATTCTATCCCTAACCCTGGCTTAACCTAGCTTTGACCTCCTCAACCATAGGGTCAGTGTTGTATAAGCAGTCCATGTATTTACGATTCCCCCTTGTTTTACCTGGATTGTTTCATAGAATCGTGTGACTTGTAATATATACGTGGTGGTAGATAATCCATAGAAGCCTATGCATTACATAAGTGTACATCATGCGGACTGGGGGCTACTTGTGTTTTGGTGCATAGGTGCTAATTCCATACTATACAGTCATGTGATCTCCCAGGTGAATGCGTTGTTAATACAGGGTAAAATAGGGTGCTGTTCCAGGTGGTCTTTTCTGCCATCACTCTGTAGAAATGATCAGATCACACAATGTCTAATCTGCACAGCACGACTCCAAAAAAAAACTACCTGAAACGCCACCAAGGTGGTCTTGCACCTTGATCTTTTCGACAATGTTAAGTTAATGGACTGTATGCTGCAAACATTTTTGGGTGTATACCGCAAGGCTCTGTAATCAGACTTGCAGATTTTACATAGTAGCCTACAACGATGTGCCATGTTCAGGGATAAGCATAAGCACAAACAAACCCCCGAGCAACACATTCAATCTAAAGGGCAAACTAAAAGATATCTATAGGGAAAAAATCTAGAAGACATCAAATATCATAACGCCTGCTGATAGTGCCCAAATGAACATGTGAGAAAATATGTGGCAGGGGGATGTTTTGTTCTTCTTGGATCATAGGGGAACACTAAAGGAACATCAGAAGACTATGAACAGATCCCTGAGGAATGCCTATACTACTATCTTCTAGTACACTAAAGCACTTAGGGAAGGACATGAGTTATATGCCCTGGAAAGTGTGTCAGAGAGAGAAACTGCTTGACAACAGCTGAAGACAGCCTGACCTATTTACAAAATGCGATGCAGACAATATCCCAGGGATGCAGGCAGCTCACCCCGAGGAGAACATCTGCATAACGTCCAGCCATTAGGCAAAAAGCAGCAGCAAGGCGGCAGGCGGAATCTCCAAGAGAGCAATCTTCCATTTAGCACCCCTGCTCTCACTTACTACAGAGAAGAGACGCAAGCCATATTAATGTTGCCAGAACCATTTGTGTGTGGTATGGTGTGGTGTGTGTCAAGGGCGTCATGCCTACTGAAACAGAATGCGTATCCATTTGAATGCTGAAAATACAGATACTATTGTTTATTTTATGCTGAGTTCATTCTAAGACATCGAATTTGGCCATGAGTGCCTCCTCCAGAAAATAGGTTGCATGATGCCTTGTGTGTGGAATGTATACCGAGGAGCAGGCTTGTTAGCAATTCCACAATCCCTCCGAACTCCACCACAAGCAAACCCCTAGCAGCCCTCTGATATTGTGTCTATTTTACTGTCAAGTTTATTGAAAGTGTGTCGATTTTTTGTTGTTGTTGATGAATTCCAGAATGTACCAATTAGAAACTACAAATTATGATTACGATGTATGTCTTACTGTACAGTACTAGAGACTAATAGATAATAGCACTGTTAGATCAAATACTCCCTAGACTCCTACTATTCATTGTTCATTACTTACTTAATCCTCCTTCATCCCCATTGGGACATATGGCCACAATGAGGCTCCCTCCACTTCTCTATGTCCTTGGCGTCAAGTTCCTTGTTCATTGGTTTGTAGTAGCTAGCTGTCTAACAGCGCTGGGTGTGTAAGCCCCTATGGGACCACCTGTCATGGCCGACTAATTGTCTCATTGCCAGAAGGGGTCACTCTGACACTATCAATAAGGTGTCTGCTCGATCCAGCAATGGAGATAGGGCCATTTCACCATCTCCTTCTCAAGGCTGTAGTGACTGAGTGAGAATGTGTCTTTGTTTTTGTCACAGTCTTGATCTTTTAATGACGACCTATTGAATTAGCACTGATTAGCATTAATCAGACGTTGTTAATACGTTATATATGCTGCAAGCAAAGGTCATTTTCTTCATTGGGGTCATAGTGTAGCTTATTGACTTGTCATTGGTACTAACCTCTTGGGGTCATCTCTAATCGACTTATTAATTACCTGACGTGACACTCGAGTGATTTCATTGCTATGCATCGCCAGCTAATTAAAGCTTGGCCTTGTCACTCTTTCAAAGCATAAGCATAGGCATACGATTTCAATGACCTTCTACTGTACAGAGTGGAAGCGTTTAGGTGTAGTAAGTCCCAATTGTAAAATATCTGTGTCAGTAACACAAGGCTATAACAAGCCTCAGTATATCACCACAGAGTTCTTAGTACTGCAGATGGCACCTACATGCAGTTGAATAGGAAAACATTAGAGCAGATTCATACAATGGCCCCTTGAGATAGCAAAGTTCTACTTTTCCTCATGAGGACAGTTCCTCCAGGCATGTTCATGAAACATTAATGTCATCATTAGATCAGCCCACCTGCTCCTTCCCCAACTAAGAAATGAGTCACGTGATTCATTATAAGGCTATTTAAAAAAAACCCATTTTAGTCATTTAGCAGACACGCTTATCCAGAGCGACTTACGGCAGTGAGTGCGTATATTTTCATTCGAACTGGTTCCCCATGGAAATCAAACCCACAACCCTGGCATTGAAAGTGCCATGCTCTAACAACTGAGCCACACAGGACCACATTGCATCACCCTCACCAATGTACATGCAAAAACCGAACATGAAATTCCCTGTACGCGATATTTTATTTATCTATATTACTTTTCTATATTCTATTCTACTCTATATGCGCCAAGTCCTATAGGACTTCCTCTGCAGATGGGGTCCCTGGAGCAAACCACACTGTGTTAGGCTGTAAATGAGTGTGAGACCTGGTCTCACTCAAGCTGATGCCTCTCGATGTGTTACAGGAGGGGGGCTAAGATGTGTGCCTGCCTACACACATCTATATAGCAAGTACACAAATGTCTAGGGGCATTGTCCTATTGGTGCTGTTAGGTACTCAGTATTACCACACACGCACGCACACACACACACACACACACATATGCACAGACACATGCACACAATTGTTGTTCTTCGCATGAACCAGTAGTTTTCTTTTCAGTCGGATACACTGCGTAAGTGTGGATAATGTATTCGGTGCTGTGTCAAAAATGGACTCCCACCACTACAATGCGTCAGTTCAACGGTTTTGGTGTTCATATATACGTGTTGTGTCTATGTCTCAATCTAGGGTTGCACACTACTTTTGACCAGGCCCATATTCTCACTCTAATCACCATGATAACTTAGTGTGATTGACTGGATTTGAACCTGGGTCTGCTGTATGTCACACGACTGTGTTACGCTACTGAGCTAAGGGAATTCTCCAGGTTTTAGGCAAGGTTACTTATCACATGAGCTTGTATCAACGAGCCACCTCCGTTACATTAGCGCATTTCCTAAATCGACTATTGTTGTCATGCTATGCTATAGAGTTGTCAGAAACATCAGACGGGACCAGGCTGAATTAATACATTTTCCATGTAATAAACATAAAACAAAGATGAACGATCACAAATTCAGAATAATCGGATGAAGAATTGATATAAAACGGATACATAGAGACGGAAAACCCGGCCAACACTACCTCTTTCCCATGCCTGCCTATTCAGACATTACAGTACGTTTGTTTATGCTAATTTACGACATGCAAATGACCTCCACAAAGCAAACAGAGAAGGTCTACCCCAATCTCACAAGAATCTAAATTGAAGGGAAAGACAGAGAAAAAAAAAATGTCCACGATCTCCACACAAACTCTGACAGATTGACAAAACCCATATGCAAATGAACCAGGATGCTCAGTTGGAGGAAAACCACAGTGTCACCCAAAGGCCGTTTCTCTCCTCTGCTTTGCGACAGACAAAATAAAGAAATGTTCTTTCACTTCTCCTCATCAACCGGACCAGGGAATGACAAGTCAACAAAGGAGAATGCAAGAGGGGAGCATCCTAAAAAAAGGAAGCCATTGCAGGGTCCTGCTGAGCCGGTCGTAATGCCAGTTGCACAATAAACAGAGGCAGTATGAGGAAATGGAAGGAAGACATTAAATATTGATCCCATGGCAACAGTGTGTGGCAGCCACGCTATGTTCCTAACTGGGTAGCAACCGGTGCCTTAGGACAAAAAGGGTACCTTAAATGTGCCCTTTGGTTGTGCTGCCCATGCATGTCTGTTTTAAAAATGTTGGGCCAGTCTTTTGGACAATGGTCCTTTTTTAGTGAGTGAGAAACAAACAAATGTAGGACTGTCATTGTATCCTCCAGCCACTATCCTACATAATTACTTTGACAATATCAGTATGTCTCCACTATTTGTCATAGAATCTGCACAAAATGACACAAATTCTTAAAATTAAATATGGATTCATTGAAAAAGAAGAAAAGGTAAACGTGACGACGGCAGACCGTGGGAGAGGAGATCCAAGAAGAAACACAGAGACAATCTACATAAACTGACAACAGTATGGACACATGATTGTTGGATGGGTGGTGAAGCCAGTGGAAGGTTGATGTCTTTGAGGAGAAATGATCGGAACAGACAGGAGACTGACGGCTGAAACAAGGCCTGTGGCTCCTTTTCTGTCAATCAAAATGATTGACAGGTTAGACGGCATGGGGGAATCTCAGTTCCTCCAGGCACTAAAGACAGCATTCTTAGACCCCTTACCAGCGCTCAGTATAGGCCCTATAAGAGTAAATGTGTGTGTGCGTGTGTGTGTGTGAGTGCGCCAAGGGGAGGCTTACCTCCCCTTGGTGGGAGACGTTTTCCTCATCAACCTTGTACTTGTCAACTAAGACCAGAAGTAGAGACCATTTATCTTCTTGAAGGTGCATCATCAACCCTCTACAAATAAGAGCTACAACTGACCCCCATTTCTCTCCTATTGGCTACATTACACACACACAGAGAGAGAGAGAGAGAGAGAGAGAGAGAGAGAGAGAGAGAGAGAGAGAGAGAGAGAGAGAGAGAGAGAGAGAGAGAGAGAGATGTTCTCCAGTCCATTTTTCTATGCAAATGAACCAGGATGCTCAGTTGGAGGACAACCACAGTGAAGGTCTCTCTCCTAGTTATTTTTAGAATGGTTATCTGTCAATGCTTTGTGGTGCTTTGTGACAAGGCTTGCAATTAATTTGTTTTGTTGTACACAAACAGCTCGAAGAATCCATCACTGTGCTGCGCTCGCTTCAAAAGTGTCTTGCTCTTGGCCAATGACCTTTGCCAAGCTGTTTTTAAAAAAGTTTTAACATGAATTGGATATGACAAATGGGAACACTTTTTTTCTACCAAAAGATTAAGAAGGGAGAGCTTGCACTAAAGACCTGCAAAGGAACAAATAAAGTTTGGAATGATTTTTTTTAAATTTCAAGGGACACTTCATTTTTTTAACACGTATTTAATATCTCCATTTTCAGTCTGTCTACACATTTGACAATGATGATTTTCTACATTCTGTAGTCAAAAATATGTCATATAATATTGACACTGGTGATGCTTAATGAAGTGTCCTTTTAACATTCAGCAATAAGATTCATGTAAAAATGAAGCTTATAAAGCTGTGTACTACCACATTCTAAACCACAGCATTGTTATCATTGGACAATCATATGAGTTGTGAGAGATGAAATTCAAAATATTTGCATAGATTTAACTGGTTTCTATTAAACATGTCCACGGTTCTAAAATGGCCTCCAATGAGAAACATGACTTGAAAGCGTTCCACAGGGATGCTGGCCCATGTTGACTACAATGCTTCCCACAGTCGTGTCAAGTTGGCTGGATGTCCTTTGGGTGGTGGACCATTCTTGATACCAGTGGAGGCTGCTGAGGGGAGAACGGCTCATAAAAACGGAGCAAATAGAATGGCATCAAACTATGTGTTTAATTTATTTGATATCATTCCACTGATTCCGCTCCAGTTATTACCACAAGCCCGTTCTCCACAATTAAGGTGCCACCAACCTCCTGTGCTTGATACACACGGGAAACTGTTGAGCGTGAAAAACACTGGTACCTACTACCATACCACGTTCAAAGGCGGTTGGTGGCACCTTAATTGGTACCTACTACCATACCCCATTCACCCTCTGCAAGGCCCACATACAATCCATGTCTCAATTGTCTCAAGGCTTAAAAATCCTTCTTTAACCTGTCTCCTCCCCTTCATCTACACTGATTGAAGTGGATTTAACAGGTGCCATCAACAATCATTTAAGGGATAATAGCTTTCACCTGGATTCACCTGGTCAATCTATGTCACGGATAAAGCAGGTGTTCTCAATGTTTTGAACACTCAGTGTACATTTTCCATCACTCCTTTTCCTTCAGATGTTATCACGAGGATTTCTATTGTTCTCTATTGAAGCATCAATATTCTATATCGCACCATTCCATCAGTTCCATTTAATTCAATCTACAGTATATTCCGAGGGGAAATGGCCCTTCAAAGAATTATCTTTATTAAACCTCGCTATAGAAAATTCTACAGAACCATGAAAGCAGGGTGCCAGCTACATTATCCACTTATCTTGGCTATAAACAAAGCGTGAATCACTTTTCCCACAGTTCTTTGCCTGGGCCAGTTCATATCGCCCACGGTTCACTGATGGAGGTGACAGTGACACAGAGTCAAAACATGACAACACAGGAATAGGTTCATTTACTGTGCTTGTCACATGTAATTCGTTACTACTGTAAATACATGTGGCCTCTAAATGTGGCCTGTTACTGTGATCATGGGATCAGAATCCAGAGTTGAGGCATGAGTGACTATGACACTGCAGATAACTGGGATGTGCCTGTATGTGAAGAGCCTGTATTATGAGAATCGAAGATGTGGTCAACATCATCTCACAGAGGAATCTGAACCAGTTTCAGATTGTTAAGGTTTTGAAATACGTAACACGTGTATGTCCTAACACAAAATCCTTTCCTGGTGTTTTTCTTCTCAGCGGTTTAGTTGCGCTGCCACCACCTTTATTCCTAGAGTATTCCAACGACTACAATGCGCTTTCTTTTGTGTGAGAACAAAATTGTTTAGGTACAACATACACATACATACCATTTCATATTCAATTCATATTGTATTTTCCATTCATTTTTTCCATTCGTTAATTTACACATACTGTACGTATATATACCTTTGGGCTGCCTTTTGTTTTTACATAAATACAAAGTATAAATATAGCAGGTAAAGGAAGAGAAACAAAAAGAAGTGAGCCTCCCCCCAACCTCCAATCCCAACCCCACCATTCCAACATGTCTCCGTCCAACCACCCACCTCCTGTGCCAGTGCTGCCTGCCAACAGTAATTATCTCTGATTGTTTTAGAGATTCAAGGAGCTATCATCGTTAAGTAACATAGTAGATCCAAAGCATTGAATATTTACGTTCATGCACTTAGAAACACATTTTGTAACTTTGTCCCAGAAGCATTTAACTGCAGGGCACTCCCACATCATTTGAAGGAATGTGCCTGCCTGATTTAGGGGACACAGAACTATAGGCAACTCTAACAAAATGGTGTTCTGCATTCTGTTTTATTTCCAACAAGCTCTCAAAGTCTCACGCCAAAATTAGACGTTCACCCATGTTTCTCAAACGTCAAATTTCAAAGTTGTTACAAATGTAAAATGTCAAAGTGTTTAAGGTTACGTTTTGTCATTAACTCCCAATAGTTAAGGTAACGGTTAAGGTTTGGGATAGGCTTAAAACAAAAATTAAAAAAACGTTATATCGTTGGAGTCGAACTTGAAACCTTTGGAATCAGAGGCAGCGCTTAATATTGCCCCTAGTGGCTGGTTTCCACGTCATTTCCCAACATTCTCAGACAAGGATGGACGTTGAATACTGACTTGTATCACGGGTGACCTGGGTTGGCTTGGCTACAAAAGGCAATCAAGCCATTCTTCAAAACCTATTTCATTTACGACTCCAATTGCTTGTGAGCGATATAATGAAACATTTAATTTGGCCTAAAATCCCTTGAACATTGGTCAGTGTATTAAGCTGTTTTGCAAAAAGCCAAATGGATTTTCATGAATAAGTTAAGGACGCACAGTACAAATTATATGTCAGAAGCTTGTAGGGTAGTGAAGCCTAAAGTGGAAAGCCCTTTGAAAAGAAGCGTTGGGGGTGGACAAAACTCTCCTCATAAGAGGCACTAAAAATAATGTTTTTCTGTTTTTTTTAACAGGTTAAAAAAAAGGTGGGCAAACGTAACCATTCCTAATAAGCCAGCTTCAATGACACATTGTTGAACCATGAAATTAGATAAAAAGCCTTACTGGCTGAATAAGGCCACTCTGGTACACAGAGTACGTGGTTTTGTAGCTCAGTTGGTAGAACATGGGGCTTGCCATGCCAGGATAGTACACGCATGACTGTAAGTTGCTTTGGATAAAAGCGTCTGCTAAATGGCATGTATACACTGAGTGTACAAAACATTAGGACACTTGCTCTTTCCATGACATATACTGACCTGGTGAGTCAAATAAAATTAAATAAAATGTTATTTGTCAAATGTGCCAAATACAACCGTGAAATGCTTAGTTTCCAAGTAACCAACAATGCAGTTCAAGAAATGAGTTAAGTTAAGATAGTTAAGTTAAGATAAATAAATAAACTAAAGTAAAACATATTTTTTAATTAAATCCCAGTAACACAATAAAATAACAATAACGAGGCTATATGCAGGGGGTACCAGTACCGAGTCAATGTGCGGGGGTACAAGTTAGTCGAGGTAATTTGTACATGTAGGTAGGGGTAAAGTGACTATGCATAAATAATAAACAGCGAGTAGCAGCAGTCTAAAAACAATGGGCAGGGGGGTAATGTAAATAGTCCGGGTGGCCATTTGATTAGTAAATACGTTACATGTGGGGGGGGAAGCTATGATCCCTTATTAAATCCACTTCAATCAGTGCAGATGAAGGGGAGGACACAGGATAAAGAAGGATTTCTAAGCATTGAGACAACTTGTATTGTGTATGTGTACCATTCAGAGGGTGAATGGGCAAGACAAAAGATTTAAGTGCCTTTGAACGGGGTATGGCAGTAGTTGTCAGGCGCACCGGTTTGAGTGTGTCAAGAACTGCAACGCTGCTGAGTTTTTCAGGCTCAACAGTTTCGTGTGTATCAAGAATGGTCCACCACATGCGGAGAGCATTGAAGTCAACATGGGCAAGCATCCCTGTGGAACGCTTTCATGTTTCTCATTGGAGGCCGTCTGGCCTTGTGTGTTTGTGGATGTGTGCGTGCGTAAGGGAAATGGATGTTGTGTTTTGTATTGTATACTGACGCAATGCTCAGGGGATTTGAGAAGAAGGCCTTGTCTTTGTGGCAACTTCATTGCCGATGACATGATTTGTTGGCACAGTAACCAGGTCACCCGCAGCATATGACTGTTACAGTCAGCCTCTGGTGAGATAGATTTCCGCTGTGCATCCCTCTCTGTTGCACAGTGGAAGTTTGCAGACTATATGTTTCAAGTCTGCTGCTTGTTTCAGCTATGCAAAGTTGCTAACCATTATCAGCAGAGCTGTAACTACATATGAGGACACCAATGTCCGGACCTTGGTAATAAAAATAAATAATAATACAAATATATATTTTGTACACAATAAAGAAAATCAATTACGGGTCAACATTTAATATTGTTCCCAGCATTTGATTAAAGCTCAGATAGCTTAGGCTATATTATTTTTCTGACTCAGTTCTAACCGTGCCTGCCTCTTTGCTAACAAATGGGATCATGAACAGTGGTTTCTTCGTTATGTTTGCCTGCGTTCCCCGGATTTGCCATCCGGATTTGCCTTTTTAGCAGCACATTCACCACTTACTTGTTCGATATTACTGCACTGTCGGAACTAGAAGCACAAACATTTCGCTACACTCGCATTAACATCTGCTAACCATGTGTATGTGACAAATAAAATTTGATTTGATATGATTTCTCTCAAACGGCTAACACCGCCAACTCGCGGCACAGGCCGGGGGCCTGAGACATGAAACGAACTACCCCAACTCATAGTCGGGTCAAGTAGGGAACTAGATATGCAGCCGACAATGTTTTTGCGAGATACCGGACAAGAGGCCATTTTAAAACCATCCCGCGACTCATGCGGTGTCTACAGACATCCCCCAAACGAACAAAAAAAACAACTCTCGGAGAATGAGTGCACAACTGGTAAATAGTCGCTTAAAGATATGTCAGTCAGGTGGCTAGCTGCCAGCAGCGACTTCTATTGCAGTAATGTTGAAGGGCTCTGGCTAGAAGGATGAAATAAGAAGCTAACATTGAACAGAGCCTAACGCAGCAGGAGCAAAAAATCTGCTGCTTTTTGTGGCTATGACTGTGTATACTGTAGTTTTTACTGTAGTGTTTTTGCGGGCAATACTGCATTATTTACCCTAGTGTTTTTGCTTCATTATCGTTGTCATAGAAGTGGGAGCTTTCTCCTTGAGGAAACGTACTGGACAAATACTCAAATAATACAGTTTCCATAACCTGTACGTAGGTAGGACTTGAGTCTGAATGGAGAGTTTAGAGCTTCTGCTCTTTTCTATTAACTGAAGGGAACACAATATACAGTCTATACTTGGCATGTACAGTTGAAGTCTGAGGTTTACATACACCTTAGCCAAATACATTTAAACTCCGGTTTTCACAACTCCTGACATTTAATCCTAGTAAAAATTCCCTGTTTTAGGTCAGTTAGGATCACCACTTTCCTTTAAGAATGTGAAATGTCAGAATAGTAGTAGAGAGAATGATTTATTTCAGCTTTTATTTCTTTCATCACATTCCCAGTGGGTCAGAAGTTTACATACACTCAATTAGTATTTGGTAGCATTGCCTTTAAATTGTTTAACTTGGGTTAAACATTTCGGGTAGCCTTCCACAAGCTTCCTACAATAAGTTGGGTGAATTTTGGCCCATTCCTCCTGACAGAGCTGGTGTAACTGAGTCAAGTTTTTAGGTCTCCTTGCTTGCACAAGACTTTTCAGTTCTGCCCACACATTTTCTATGGGATTGAGGTCAGGGCTTTGTGATGGCCACTCCAATACCTTGTTGACTTTGTTGTCCTTAAGCCATTTTGCCACAACTTTGGAAGTATGCTTGAGGTCATTGTCCATTTGGAAGACCCATTTGCGATAAAGCTTTAACTTCCTGACTGATGTCTTGAGACGTTGCTTCAATATATCCACATAATTTTCCATCCTCATGATGCCATCTATTTTGTGAAGTGCACCAGTCCCTCCTGCAGCAAAGCACCCCCACAACATGATGCTGCCACCCCCGTGCTTCACGGTTGGGATGGTGTTCTTCGGCTTGCAAGCCTCCCCCTTTTTCCTCCAAACATAATGATGGTCATTATGGCCAAACAGTTCCATTTTTGTTTCATCAGACCAGAGGACATTTCTCCAAAAGTACGTTCTTTGTCCCCATGTGCAGTTGCAAACCGTAGTCTGGTTTTTTTATGCCGGTTTTGGAGCAGTGGCTTCTTCCTTGCTGAGCGGCCTTTCAGGTTATGTCGATATAGGACTTGTTTTACTGTGGATATAGATACTTTTCTACCTGTTTCCTTCAGCATCTTCACAAGGTCCTTTGCTGTTGTTCTGGGATTGATTTGCACTTTTCGCACCAAAGTACGTTCATCTCTAGGAGACAGAATGCGTCTTCTTCCTGAGCGGTATGACGGCTGCATGGTCCCATGGTATTTATACTTGCATACTATTGTTTGTACAGATGAACGTGGTACCTTCAGGCATTTGGAAATTGCTACCAAGGATGAACCAGACTTGTGGCGGTCTACAAAAAAAAATTCTGAGGTCTTGGCTGATTTCTTTTGACTTTCCTATGATGTCAAGCAAAGAGGCACTGAGTTTGAAGGTAGGCCTTGAAATACATCCACAGGAACACCTCCAATTGACTCAAATTATGTCAATTACAATATCAGAAGCTTCTAAAGCCATGACATCATTTTCTGAAATTTTCCAAGCTGTTTAAAGGCACAGTCAACTTAGTGTGTGTAAACTTCTGACCTACTGGAATTGTTAAACAGTGAATTAAATGTGAAATAATCTGTCTGTAAACAATTGTTGGAAAAATTCCTTGTGTCATGCACAAAGTAGATGTCCTAACCGACTTGCCAAAACTATAGTTTGTTAACAAGAAATTTGTGGAGTGGTTGAAAAACGAGTTTTAATGACTCCAACCTAAGTATATGTAAACTTCTGACTTCAACTGTATGTTTCTCACTCGTGGGTGGCACAAATTGGGATATGGGTAAAAAAAAAAAGCAATACTATTGCTAGGACATTCTGGGATTGGTCTGAGGGGAAAACTAAAACTATCTCTTATTGGCAAAGAGGTTTGTTATTGGGTTATTATTATTCTATATATTCTATAGTATTCTACAAAATTCCATCCTAAGTATTAGACATGATTGAGTGATACTGCAGTATGTAGTGTATTCTACAATGTACTACAAAATTCTATAGTAAGTACTACACATGATTGAGGGATCGTACAGTGTGTAGTATAGTATTCTAGAGTATACTACAAAAGTCTATATTAAACACTACATGATCAAGTGATACTACAGTGTGTAGTATAGTATTCTACAGTATACAAAAAAATCTAGTAAGCACTACACAATCAAGGAATACTACAGGGTGGAGTATAATATTCTACACAGTGTACGAGAAAATTCTAAAGTAAGCACTACATGATTGAGGGATAATACAGTTTGTAGTATAGTATTCTACAGTTTACAACAAAATTATATAGTAAGTACCAAACATGATCAAGGGCGGCAGGTATCCTGGTGGTTAGAGCATTGGCCAGTAACCGTAAAGGTTGCTGGATCAAATCCCCGAGCTGACAATGTAAAAATCTGTCTTTCTGGGTAAGTCTCTAAGTGTTGGATTGTGTAAGATTTGCCCATTATTCTTTTCAAGCTCTGTCAAATTGGTTGTTGATTATTGCTAGACAAACAATTTCAGGTCTTGCCATAAATTTTCAAGCAGATTTAATTCAAAACTGTGTAGATTTAGCCTTGTGTTTTAGGTTATTGTCCTGCTGAAAGGTGAATTCCTCTCCCAGTGTCTGGAGGAAAGCAGACTGAACATGGTTTTCTTCTAGGATTTTGCTTGTGCTTAGTTCTATTCCGTTTAATTTTTATCCTGAAAAATTCCCCAGTCCTTAAAGATTACAAGCATACCCATAATATAATGCAGCCACCACTATGCTTGAAAATATGCAAAGTGGTACCTGGTAATGTGTTGTATTGCATAAGCCCCAAACATAACACTCTGCCAAAATAGTATTCTTTACAGGCTTCCTTCTTTTCACTCTGTCAATTAGGTTAGTATTGTGGAGTAACTGCAATGTTGTTGACCCATCCTCAGTTTTCTTCAATTCTACAGCCATTAAACTCTGTAACTGTTTTAAAGTCACTCATGGCCTCATGGTGAAATCCCTATGCGGTTTCCATCCTCTCCAGCAACTGAGTTAGGAAGGACGCCTGTATCTTTGTAGTGACTGGGTGTATTTTTTAATTTATTTTATTTTATTTAACATTTAACTTTAACTTGACACACCATCCAAAGAGTAATTAATAACTTCATCATGCTCAAAGGGATATTCAATGTACCAATAGGTGCCCTTCTTTGTGAGGCATTGGAAAACCTCCCTGGTCTTTGTTGTTGAATCTGTGTTTGAAATTCACTGCTCGACCGAGGGACCTACCAATAATTGTATGTGTGGAGTACAGAGATGAGGTAGTCATTAAAAAATACTGTTAAACACTATTATTGCACACAGAGTCCATGCAATGTATTATGTGACTTGTTAAGCAAATGTTTACTCTGAATTTATTTAGGCTTGCAAAAACAAATGGGTTCAATACTTATTGACTGAAGACATTTCAGCTTTTCACTTTTAATGAATTTGTAAACATTTCAAAAAACATAATTCCACTTGGACATTAATCAATCAATCAATCAAATGTATTTATAAAGCCCTTCTTACATCAGCCGACGTCACAAAGTGCTAAACAGAAACCCAGCCTAAAACTCCAAACAGCAAGCAATGCAGATGTAGAAGCACAGTGGTTAGGAAAAACTCCCTAGAAAGGCCAGAACCTAGGAAGAAACCTGGAGAGGAACCAGGTTCTGAGGGTGGCCAGTCCTCTTCTGGCTGTGCCGGGTGGAGATTATAACAGTACATGGCCAAGATGTTCAAACGTTCATAGGTGACCAGCAAGGTCAGATAATAATAATCACAGTGGTTGTAGAGGATGCAACAGGTCAGCACCTCAGGAGTAAATGTCAGTTGGCTTTTCATAGCCGATCATTCAGAGTTAGAGACGCAGGTGCGGTAGAGAGAGAGGGTCGAAAACATCAGGTCCGGGACAAGGTAGCACGTCTGGTGAACAAGGCTATTGTGTATTAGCCATTGACAAAAAAAATCAAAAATCTCTTAATTCAGGCTGTAACACAACAAAATGTGGGAAAAGAAATCTCCTTATTGTCTACTAAGGAATAACTCTGGATACAGATACTAGAGAAAAGCAGAGACCAGACGCTTCTTGCGTTTTTTTCTTAAGTATTATATGAATTCGAGTCCAGATGTTTTAAGCAAGAGAAAAACAGATGGAACAGGCGGTATCTCCACGGGGCTTTGTTATAAGCCTTTTATTTCTCCAGTCCAGAGGAGACAAAGACATCCATTCTCCGTCACACATTAATGGTGTCGATTACAAAACCCACTGGCTGATGCGGAATTACAGCACACCCAGAGGCGTCATGCCCATAGGGGGCGCAAGGGCATGTGCCCCCTCAGATTTGTCCTGTTTCTTAATTTTCCAGATGTTAAATGAATGACTAAACTTAATTTTTAAGTTTGATCACAATTATTTATACAAAAAATATCTGTCAGGGTTTCTTCCAAGGTGCAGCACGGAGCAAAGGTAGGAGGTATGTTTGTAAATGAATTTGATCAAGCTATGTTAGCCTATTGATTCCTTTTTGATGAATAATAAAACCGTTTTGGTGTTTCTCTGTAATGCCTAGCAATTTTATGAAGTTGGCTTTAACTAGCCAGCTAGATAGGTTCCCAATCTCCCAACCTCAAAACTAGCTACCAAGCCATTTCAGGCTATCAGTCAAGTTAGAGTAGCTTGTCTAACTATCTGAGCTGGCATGCTTGCTGGCGAGGTTGCCAGACTTTAGAAAATACCAAAATTGCTTTAATTCTTGGGTTATGATAGAATATACCACTGTACTAAACTCCTAAGAGCAAAAACATTGTTAAAGAATCAATGTGGATCATTCATTTAAATGACAATTGAACAGGTCAATACCTATGTTTAGATAACCTATGCAGAAAAATAGACAGAAATATGTGCCTGCAGGATCTCTTGGAGATCAGAGGGGAAATGTAGTGTACACAGAGACACTGACATCTGGACCTGTGGCTCTCTCGATTGGATTGTCGCCATGTGTGGACCAGTATTGTGGTTGTGAGAGACGCTGACAGTTTTCAATGCATCGATGCCACAGTAGAAGCCATATTCTTTTTATGTGTTCTAGTGCCGATTATAAAAGGAATGCTGAGTTTCTATGGTGATACATCCTGTGGGAAAGTCAAAGTACAACAAGTCAGAGCAGATCTAGTTGATCCTTTTGTTCAAGTCATTATCCCATGCATGTATAGCTCATAACATAAGCCTGTTAGTGACTTTAAACACTTTATTGAAAAAAAAGTGTGCCACTTTAAACGAAGTACAACTTATAAAGGCTTTATGTAGCGTACATAAATTCACCATACTGTGGGAAAGGTTATGTACCCTTTATACACCATTTACTGAATATGACATAGGCTTAAAGATGACTTGTGAAGCATTGTTGTAGTGCTTATCTTTATGTTTATGTCTGCCTTGATCTTTATGTATGCTATATAAAGCCTTTATAAATAATATTTCGCTTAAACTGGGACCAAAATATGTTTCGTTTTTCTGAGGCAGTAGCCTCAAGGCTGGAGAAGCAGGTCAGTAAACAAAAGGGTTGCCAGTTCAAATTCCAGGGCTGACGGGGAACAATCTGGCGGGAGAGAGGTGCCACCTACTGCCGTTATGCCATTGAGCAAGGGACTTAATCCCTAAACTGCTCCAGGGTGCTCCTCTTTAGCTGACCGTGTGCTGACCCTGTGCTGCTTCCAGGCTCTCGTGTATGTTCATATGTCCGAAGGGGTTGGGGGAAAAAAACATAATACAGCAGACACATTTCCATTTTACAATAACAGTTGTATTGTATTTTATTATGAAATGCTTACTTAAAGGTAGACTCGAGCGGCACCGCAGATATTGCGATGAGCGAGATGCAAGACTTCGCTCTCACACAGTCACACAGTATCTGCGCATGTGCACGGGTTCACTTCACGCTGTTCAAAAGAGCGGAGAAGTAGAGCCTTGCGCTTCAACGCTCTTAGTTGTTATGGAAATTGACCCACTATGCTGTTAACTTTCTGCATCTACGTCATAACGCTGAGTCTGCATTTAATGTACTGAAAGGTCAGACACAAAGGTCCTGTGTACCCTCTTACATAGACAGTGGAGTCCGGAATTATTGGCACCCTTGATAAAGATGAGCAAAAAACGACTGTATAAAATAAATAATACAAATACTGAGCTAAAAATGTAAAAATATATTATTATATACTAATAAAATTGCTCAGAGAAATATATTTTGTTTAACAAGTAATAAAACAAATCTCAAAAAGATTGGGGCAAAATTATTGGATCCTCTATTATCAATACTGCAGCATCCTCCCCTTGCAAGGATAATAACACTGAGACTTTTTCTAAAATGTTTTATGAGATTGGAGAACACATTGGGAGGGATATTAGACCTCCATACAGAATCTTTCCAGATCCCTGATATCCTTTGTCTGTGCTTATGGACTCCTGTACTGTATGTATCTTTCTGTAACTAAAAGCGCTATAGGCCTATATGTTCCAAATAACAAATTTTACTTTTTTTTGACTGAAATAATCTTGTAATTATGAGATCCAGGGCCAAAAATCTGAAACAAAATGGAAATCCTTTACCAATTGATGTGGCTCATTTTCACTGACCTTCCTGTGAACTTTCCTGAAATAGTTTTTTTTAGGTATGTAAATCATCCTCACAAGCATGCTCACCCATACATCCTCACGCATGCTCACCACTCACCACACGCATACATACTGTACTGTTCACCAACCACTACTACTACAGTTACTATCTAACGCTTAATTTCGGTTTGTTACAACGGTTTATTGACTGCTTAACTTACATATCTAATTGATGAAAAGAAAAGGGGGCATACTGAAGTGAAACGAATGGTGACCTCCAGCTCACTTTGGTTTCTTCCCATAAACATACACGTTGCGCTGTAGATTTGAACTTCTACAGCTTATGTGTAAATATTTCATTTGAAAGATGATTATTTTAAAGACCCCATTTTAACTGTTCCAACTACTCAACTTATCGTCAAGACCTTGATTAGTTTGGGGCGGAAACAATGTTCCAACTTATTTGAAATGACTACGCAGTGAAGAGAAAAGATGATGGAGGCCGAATGATGCTTAGGTGAAGCTTCTATACATGGTCGGTCACATACACAACAATATACTCCAAATTACCGTTGCATTCCCATTATTATTTTTGTAAAATGTTCTCATTTTGACCTAAGGCTCACTGCTGAGAATCCACTCTGGCCTAGAAAGCGCAAACCTTCGGGGCACCACTGCTGAAAACATTGTGCAATTTGCAGCTTCACCCCGAGCCGTAGAGGTCTCTGATCTTTCTCTACACTCCCTGCTTTCCATTGTGTGTGTAGAACACAGTGAAAAACGCCAATGCATTGATCTTTTTTCCCTCTCTCACAGCATTTTTTTGTGAAACCAGGTCATCGAATCTATGAGTTATAGATCCCTCTCCATGACAAACTCCGGCACTAACAGCACTGTGTAGCTTTCTTTGTCCCTTCGGTTGTACGCTTCTGTTCGGGATTTAGCATGCCTTGTGCTTTGCAAGCATCTTTGTAAAGTGTTGTTCCATTAAGTCATTGGGAGGGACGGGACACAGCGTCTTCTCATTTCGTGTCAGATTCCTCGGGTCGGGGCTCTCATCTTAACAGCACTTCGTGATGCGGCAGGTGCTCCATACGTTTCCCACGCAACCACCAAAGTGCTTAATCAATAATGAAAATACTCTGGTCGGCTCCAGTGAGGAGAACGCTGGGGTTTTGAAATGGAAGGTGAAACTTGAGCTAGAGTAAAGGGGGCGACAATGGCACTCCATTCAATATTCAGCACTCCATCCATCCAACTTCTCCTTTTTCTCTTCTATTCATCTTAAACAAAAAAACCTTTGAACTATTTCCTTGGCCCATTTGTCTTCCCCTCCTTGCAGGATGCCTCTCCTGTTTCATCTCTCATCTCCTCAACGTCTCTCCTCCTCTCCTTTCTGTTTCTCTCGGGCCCTCATTTTTTGAACTCTTCTTCATCTCCAACCAAACCTTGCTACTCCTCCTGGACCTCGATGACGTGCATTGCTGCTCCCAATTGCATGTGCGAGTGGGTGTGCGTCTCTCTCGGTTTTTACATCTGCACTTTTTACATCTGCGGTCAAACCATATGGAGAGAGGTGAGGTAATGGGACCTAAATTGGGTGGCTGGAGGCTGCAGGAGAGCCATCTGGGACATAGGCCTACTGTTGTAGTCAGGCTGGGCTGACAACTGTACAGACTTTCCCACCAAACCACAGGCTATTGTCCCTAAGGGATGGGAATGTTCTCCATCTGACATGCATAATGGCTCATCTGTTGGACACAATGAGAGTGTTGCCTTCTTAGTTGGACATGAGAGTTAAACTGCTGTCGACCAAATCTAGGACTTGTTTTCAAAATGTATTTGAGGTTTTCATAAGAGACTGGTTTACTAGTTTGGTTGTGTGGGGTTTTAGGAAAATTCTATGCTCGGATTTCTCAGCACACAAAACTTTCCAATATGTGAAGTCTAACCGAAAAGGAATAAAAACAATTATAGTGAGATTAATATTGTGTGAATTCTACAGTACAAGAGGAAAGGTTGACGGATATTTGCACTCGGAGCAAAATTTCACTTGTGCCACCTTGCCATAAGAGCTAGTAGGCCTACTCCGGTACAAGATACCTCTGAGCCAAATACTTTACAGTACCATCATTTTGGGGCAAATATACACCACCATTCAAAGGTTTGGGGTCACTAAGAAATGTCCTTGTTTTTGAAAGAAAAACCATTTTTTTTGTCCATTAAAATATCAAATTGATCAGAAATACAGTGTAGACATTGTTAATGTTGTAAATGACTATTGTAGCTGGAAACGGCTGATTTTTAATGGAATATCTACATAGGCGTATAGAGGCCCATTATCTGCAACCATCACTCCTGTGTTCCAATGGCACATTGTGTTAGCTAATCCAAGTACGTCATTTTAAAAGGCTAATTGATCATTAGAAAACCACACAACGTGCACAGGAGTGATGGTTGCTGATAATGGGCCTCTGTACGCCTATGTAGATATTCCATTAAAAATCAGGCGTTTCCAGCTACAATAGTAATTTACAACATTAACAATGTCTACACTGTATTTCTGATCAATGAGATGTATTTTAATAATGGACAAAAAAAGTGTTTCTTTCAAAAACAAGGACATTTCTAAGTGACCCCAAACTTTTGAACAGTAGTGTATATATATATATATATATATATATATATATATATATATATATACACACACACACTACTGTTCAAAAGTATATATATATATATATATATATATATATACACACATATTTCAATTTTTTTATTAGTTCCACATGGCTCCAGGATCCAGATCTGAAAATTCTATTTTGAAAGGAATAGAATGATATTTCTTCCAAACCATGAATAATTCAAAAGGTTCATATGGGTGATGCTTGTGGACACTGGTGGCCCATCTGGGTCTAATAAGATATGATGACAGTGTGCTACACTCCAGAACACCTGCTTCCAGCCAGCCAGGCATCACTTTTGCTAGATCCTTTAGAGAGCCGTTTTGAATAATGGCCTGACCTATAAAAAAGGCACATCTGCTACTATGCAGATTCCCAATTGTGCCTAATATGTGATCCCTGTACAAGTGTTACCCATAATTCAATACTCCAAATGACTGCATGGCACTTATCAAACACTGTGGCACTGATTATAGTCAATTCTTGTCAAGAATGTCAACTAACCAGTTCATCAGGGACATACTATAGGCTGTCTCTAAGACATTTTCTGTCCGCAAAACAGCACCGAACTTCACAAAAAATACCTTAATACTCACAAACATTGTCGCTGGAATTAAATGACACTGTTGAGTCCATTTTGTTTTTCCAACATCCTACATTTATTAAAAAAGCAAACCTTTTGTCCCATCTTTAACAAAACACCTTACAAAGAAAGAAAGGCATACAAAACAACAGGCTGTATTCTAGCAGCATCCAAACGTTGGACTTCCCAGAAATAACCCTTTATATGTATATAGTATTTATATCTTATCTCTTGCCAACTATACAGATATTACCAATAAGGAGCCATTAATCTTTTTTAGTGCAGAAAGGAACAAAATACTCAATATTAAAATAAACAATTTGGAGGGTAAATTTAAATAAGAGTGTTAAATACAAGACACTTTCTCTGAAGTACTGTACAAAGACCATCAAACACATTTTGGCATTGAAAATACATCATTCATACACTTGGCGGTACCTTGTGTACCCGCAAGTGTTCGGGATCAACTGCATAAGAATACTTTTCTCTGTGGCAAAAATAAAAAGGTAATAATATCATGGTAGACATCATTAGTGAGAGTAGTGGACAAGGCGTGGGGTTGGAAAAGGACGAGGGACTACAACAACAGAAAAGACTACAGTATCCATACACTACTGGTTAAAGTCAGGCACATTTTTGTTCCTGCAAAATAAACACTTCCAAGAAATCCAATACAACCGCAATCTCAACAACACCACAATCAGTGCTAACCATTAATAACAGTTTTGTGACTATCACCATATTTATTGCTAGGACAATTTCTATTTTTTTTGTTCAAAACAGTGGAGTACTTTACAAAACTTACTAAAGATTAGCTTTTTTTATACAAGAACCTTGTAACACCTTAGTTGTTTCCTGGTTGTTTTATAATACATTAAAAGTCAAGGTAAAGTTGAGTCATTTTATTTGGGTGAACTTCTTTTCATTGTTGTTTACTGAGGGAACTGATACGTTTTACATTTGCCTTATTCGGCAAAAGAATATAGATTTCACATAAGTTACATTCATTTGTTTTAAATTCACATGTTCCTTCCTATAAGCAAATAGCCAAAAACATGAGGTCTGCTACATTCTTCCCTTCCTCCCCTTTATCTAAACCTTCTATAAATGTATTCCTTTACCCTCCCCCCGGCCCCTTGGTATATTTACACTAATTCATGTTGTTGTTTTGATTTCAAAACAACGCTACTACCATTAGCACGCTAACTCGCAACTTCTCGTTCTCATGCGATGGCTATTCACTTTGAATCACTGCAGACATCGTCCCTCTTGACATGCCACTGGCTCAGGTAATGTGGAGTTAACGGCCATGTTGCAGTGTGTGTACGTGTCAGTGTTTTTTTCTTTCCTTCTTTTTTTTCTCATGGCTTCTTGTTGTCGACCGAGTGTAGGAACCATTCACTGAACCTCCTGAGCTGGGCGGCTGCCGTTTGGCTCTCCTCGTGCAGACGCATGTTGTCCTGACGCAAGTGCTGGACCTGCTCCTGCAACATGGCCTTGTCCTCTTGCTCCTGTGGTGAGGGAACACACACACAGGTTATTACGCAACCTGGCATGACGGCATTGGCTTTACATATGATCGCCATTTGGCACAGAGGACAACATTTATCTTCATTATGACATAATTGTCTGGTTGTACACTGGTTTTCTGAATGAGAAGACATATAACCAGATTACAACCAACTGGTCTCTGTTACAACCAGGTAAAGATGTATATTATATGACAACGTCAACACATCATGGGAAAGCGATCATATTCTGGTTGTTTATCTGGTCCGATAAAGACATATTTTTCTGGTTGCTGAAAAGACAGACAAAACGCCATTTTACAATCAATATACAACCTGGCCATGACAACCGGTTTTGCCTGCTGGGGTTGTATGATTTACAAAATACACCAACAGAGAAGCGTACATTTTAGAACAGCTAAATTGTATAGACCATTCTAGTACATCATAGTAGTATACTGATTCATGCGTTAGCTGCACATCACTTCGGATAAATGAATCTGCTAAAATGACCATGTTATTATTGTTATATATGCTAAGTGGTTCACTGGACACGATAGCGATGTGCTTCGGGGAGTTGACTTTACCTTTCTGAGGTCGAACTGAAGCTGTCTGAGGATCTCTTCCAGTTGGAGGACTTTGCCCGTGAGCAGAGCAGGAGAGCCATCCCTATATAGAGATAGAGCGACAGGCTTCTTTAAGTTTTGCAAGTCTAAAGAGCAGTCTTATAGAAATTGAGCTCTTCGTCATGTCTGTCTTCGATGGTATATCAAAATCAGACCACTCTATGAAGCGAAGCTTAACAACTGATAAACACCGGCATTGTTTACTTGCAAACTTCAGGTGTGACCAGGTCACGGACTTAAAACATATTTAAGTGAACAGTGTTGCGGGTCCACAATCAAAATCAGAGTGAAGGTAATTTATGAAAATTGGTGTAGTTATTAGTTCATCTTAAAAAGGTCCAATGAAGCCGTTTTTATCTCAATATCAAATCATTTCTGGTTAACAATTTAGCACCTTACTGTGATTGTTTTCAATTAAAATGGTCAAAAAGAAACAAAAATAGCTTCTTAGCAAAGAGCAATTTTTTAAGCAAAGACTGCTAGGACTGTCTATGAGGTCTGAGTGGGCAGAGAGGTTCGGAACTCTTTCTTATCGGTCTATTAACTAATTTACCAAAACTCCATCCCACCAAAACAGGCTGAAATTTTAGGCAGCCTTTTCAAAAAGCTCTTACACTAGAAGGGCATTATCATAGTGTTCATAATTTCACCGTATTACACCAACCTCAGAGTGAAAAAAAAAGCACACACACACACCTTTAGAGGATGAACAATGTTTCGGCATTCATGCTTTTGTCAGTGCATTCAGTCAGTAAGTAGTGTTAAACATACGTATATGTAAGACCTTCAATAACTAAATCCCCTTCTCTGCTAAGTCAAGCTCCTTTAACTGCCTGCCCCACCCAAAGGCGCAGTACACCTACCCTGCCTTCAGAGCGGCGGCCTCCGACGCAGCCACCCTCCGACTCAGCTCATGGGAGAGCTCCATGGCTTGCTGGGCCTGCTCCACGTCCAACATGGAGCAGAGTGAACCCTGGTCCGCTGCTAAAGAAACACATACAAACAATACTATTAAAGCTGCAATATGTAACTTTTGGGCGGTAGATCTGTTCTATGTGCTCTATTTCTATGCTTCCCATTCTTGAATTTTGTTTTGCGACTTTTACTTTGTTTTTGTACACCAGCTTCAAACAGCTGAAAATACACTGAACAAAAATATAAAAAGCAACATGCAACAATTTCAAAAAGACTTTACTGAGTTACATTTCATACAAGGAAATCAATCCATTGAAAAAAAAAATAATTAGGTCGTAATCTATGGATTTCACATCACTGGGAATACAGATATGCTTCTGTTGGGTCACATACACCTTAAAAAAAAGGCAGGTGCGTGGATCAGAAAACCAGTCAGTATCTGGTGTGACCAGCATTTGTCTCATGCAGTTTCGACACATTTCCTTCGCATAGAGTTGATCAGGCTATTGATTGTGGCCTGTGGAATGTTGTCCCACACTTCTTCAATAGCTGTGCGAAGTTGCTGGATATTGTCGGGAACTAGAACATGCGTTCATACATGTCAATCCAGAGCATCCCAAACATGTCTGGTGAGTATGCAGGCCATGAAAGAACTGGGACATTTTCAGCTTCCAGGAATTGTGTACAGATCCTTGCGACATGGGACTGTGCATTATCATTGTGAAACATGAGGTGATGGTGGCAGATGAATGGTATGACAATGGGCCTCAGGATCTTGTCACAGTATCTCAGTGCATTCAAATTGCCATTGATAAAATGCAATTGTGTTGGTTGTCCATAGCTTATGCCTGCCCATACCATAGCCCCACTGCCACCATTGGGCACTCTGTTCACAACGTTGATATCAGTAAACCGGTAAGCTGGTTGGACGTACTGCCAAATTCTCTAAAACGACATTGGATGCGGCTTATGGTACAGAAATGAACATTCTATTCTCTGGCAACAGCTCTGTTGTACATTCCTGAAGTCCACATGCCAATTGTATGCTCCCTCAAAACTTGTGTCATTTTAGAGTGGCATTTTATTGACCCCAGCACAAGGTGCACGTGTGTAATATTCATGCCGTATAATCAGCTTCTTGATATGCCACACCTATCAGGTGGATGAATTATCTTGGCAAAGGAGAAATGCTCACTAAAAGGGATGTCAACAAATTTTAGCACACAATTTGAGAGAAATAAACTTTTGTGCATATGGAACATTTCTGGGATGTTTAATTTCCGCTCATGAAACATGGGACCAACACTTTACATTTTTGTTCAGTGTACAATATTTTCGGTTATGGAAAATACATTTCACAGCAGTTTAGATGGTACAATGATTCTCTACACTATACTTGTTTTGTCTCAAACTGAAATTAGGTGAACTATTAGAATTTTAGCAACCAGGCAATGGCGGAGCGATTTCTGCATAGTGCATCTTTAAATACCATGACACACATCTCGACTTTAAGAATGTCCTTAACTGCTTAGAAATGTCATATTAGAAGAGGACAGCAGTTTAATCAGGCGTTTTAGTGCTAGGCTGGAACAAAAGTATGCAGGAGAAAACGTCACCATAGAAGAGGGGTTGAGGTAACACTAGGCAGAGGTACTAGGCAGCTAGTAGTAGAAGGTGGTGGTAGAAGTACAATGGTAGTGGTAGTAGTAGCTGCTGTAGTGTGACAGAAGCATTAGCTGTTGTAGTAGTAGCTCTGGTAGTATTGACAGAAATGCTAGTAGAAACCCTAATTGGATTTGGTTTCATACTAAATAAAAGTGTAGGAGTTATAGAGGTAATAGCAAAAGCACCAATGGCAGTAAAGGTGAAAGAAGCTAGAGAAACTAGAGTAGTAGTACAAGTCAAGTAATTCCAGTGAAGAGGAAAACATTTATTAAAAAAAAAGAGTAGAGCTGTGTTGAGCAAAATGTCATGTCACCTAGTGAGTCTTTCTGACTGTCTTTATCACACAGACGACTGGCATCCTTGTCGAGCTCCAGACCTGAAAACATGAGAGGAGACAGCACATCCCTCAGATACAGTTCAGCTACCCACACGGTGTTTAGTCCACTTTCAGTGCAAGTAAGCTACAGTAGTGCTTACATGCTCCAAAAGCAATGTTCTAAGGAAAGGCACATTCTGGTGCAGCCCTTTTAAGCAGTCCATTCTTGCAACCATGGAGGTGGAGAGCATGATTAATAGGGAGCGATGTAGAGCAGAATGGATTCTGTTGAGGTGCTATGGTTAGCTTCCCCCATCCCTAAACCTTTGCCAGGGTCTATTCTAAAAGCAATAATTTTTGAGTGACAATGCTGTGCAAAAGTATTTTCCCCACTATCTAATTTTCGCTATTTTTTGCATATTTTTTCATACTGAACATTATCAGATCTTCAACAAAACCTAATATTAAATAAAGGTTTAAGATGTGATAACATTCAGTATCAACAATATGCAAAAATAGGGAAATCAGAAAGGGGGCAAATACTTTTTCACGGCACTGTATATAACAATTGGATCCAGTCTCTCGGTGGGTGAAGAGGGTCGCACGTGCAGGCGGCGGGTTAAATATGAGAGCAAACTGGACTTCACACAGTTAAGGCCCCACTCACAGTATAATATACAGTGCCTTTGGAATGTATTCAGACCCCTTGACTTTTTCCACATTTTGTTACATTACAGCCTCATTCTAAAATGGATTAAAAAAATTCTCAGCAATCTACACACGACGAAGTGAAAACAGGTTTTTACATTTTTACAAATTTATAAAAAAATGATTTGCTTAAGTATTTAGACTCTGCTCAATTTTGAGTCTCATAGCTCAGGTGGACCCTGTTTCCATTGATCATCCTTGAGATGTTTCTACAACTTGATTGGGAAAGGGGGATACCTAGTCAGTTATACAACTGAATGCCTTCAACTGAAGTGTGTCTTCTGCATTTAACCCAACCTCTCTGAATCAGAGAGGTGCGGGGGGGTGGGCTGCCTTAATCGACATCCACGTCTTCGGCACCCAGGGAACAGTGGGTTAACTGCCTTGCTCAGGGGCAGGACGACAGATTTTTACCTTGTCAGCTCGTGGATTCGATCCTGCAACCTTTCGGTTACTGGCCCAACGCTCTAACCACTAGGCTATATTGAAGTCCACCTGTGGTAAATTCAATTAATTGGACATGATTTGGAAAGGCACACACCTTTCTATATAAGGTCCCACAGTTGACAGTGCATGTTAGAGCAAAAACCAAGCCATTAGATCAAAAGAATTGTCTGTAGAGCTCCGAGACAGGATTGCGTCGAGGCACAGATCTGGGGAAGGGTACCAAAACATTTCTGCAGCATTGAAGATCCCCAAGAACACACTGGCCTCCATCATTATTAAAATGGAAGAAGTTTGGAACAACCAAGACTAATCCTAGAGCTGGCCACCCGGCCAAACTGAGCAATCTGGGGAGAAGAGCCTGGGTCAGGGATGTGACCAAGAACCCGATGGTCACATCATCTTCCCTGTGGTTCAGTTGGTAGAGCATGGTATTTGTAACGCCAGCATGGTGTGTGCAACGCCAGGGTTGTGGGTTCGATTCCCACGGGGGGCCAGTACAATTTCAAAAAATGTAAAAATAAATAATGCATGAAATGTATGAAATGTATGCATTCACTACTGTAAGTTGCTCTGGATAAGAGCGTCTACTAAAATGTAATGTATATGTAAAAATGTCACTCTGACAGAGCTCCAGAGTTCCTTTGTGGAGATGGGAGAACCTTCCAGAAGGACAACCATCTCTGCAGCACTCCACCAACCAGGCCGTTACGGTAGTGGCCAGACAGAATCCACCCCTCAGTTAAAGGGACATGACAGCCAGCTTGGAGTTTGCCAAAAGGCACCTAAAGGACTCTCAGTTTCTCTGGTCTGATGAAACCATTGAACTCTTTGGCCTGAATGCCTAGCGTCACATCTGGAGGAAACCTGGCACCATCCCTACGGTGAAGCATGGTGGTGGCTGCATCATGCTGTGGCAATGTTTTTCAGCGTCAGGGCCTGGGAGTTAGTCAGGATCGAGGCAAAGATGAACGGAGCAAAGTACAGAGAGATCCTTGATGAAAACTTGCTCCAGAGCGCTCAGGACCTCAGACTGAGGCAAAGGTTCACCTTCCAACAGGAAAACGACCCTAAGCACACAGCCAAGACAACACAGTAGTCGTTTTGGGACAAGCCTCTGCATGTCCTTGAGTGGCCCAGCCAGAGCCCGGAATTGAACTCGATCGAACATCTCTGGAGAGACCTGAAAATAACTGAGCAGCAACGCTCCCCATACAACCTGACATAGGTTCTGCAGCGAAAAATGTGAGAAACTCCCCAAATACAGGTGTGACAAGCTTGTAGCGCCATACCCAAGAAGACTCGATTCTGCAATTGCCGCCAAAGGTGCTTCAACAAAGTACTGAGTAAAGGGACTGAATACTTATGTAAATGTACTATTTCAGTTTTATTTATTTTTGTATAAATGTGAAATGTTTTCTAAAAACCTGTTTTTTCTTTGTCATTATGTGGTATTGTGTGTAGATTGATGAGGGAAAAAAACTATGTAATCAATTTTAGAATAAGGCTGTAACCTAACAAAATGTGGAAAAAGTCAAGGGGTCTGAATACTTTCCGAAGGCACTGTAAGCCTGTTATTCTCAACTCCAGCTGTAAAGACCCACATGACTGCACATTTGTGTTCTAGTGCAACACTAACACAATTGATTCAACTAGTCAACAACTCAAACAGCCCGTGGTTAGTTGAATCAAGTGCGTTAGCACTGGGCTAGAACAAATTGCAGTCCGATGGGTTGCCGAGTTGAGAATCACTGGAAGCCAGTACCCTTTCTTAGTAACCGACACGGCACAGCACGCTACTGTTACCTTCCAGATAAAGAGCATAGGACAATTCTGGATAAGGAAGAAAACAAGAAAAAACAGACTAAGCTTGTGAGAAGTCAGAATAGCCTAGCAGATGTCCGAGTCGGGATCACATATCAATTTAGAAAGCCGGGGTCTTAGTGAGGAAATTGAGGTTAAGTTTCTAGCAAAAGGGCAGCACCAACCATCCCCCACTTGCGTCTGTCTTCTCAATAGTTGGACGGTGTTGAGAGGTGACACGGATGTAGTATTTGAGGACAGAAAGGAGGGAGAAGGGGAAAGGGATGGGAGCTGTTCTCTCTAAGATTGTTCCCGCTAAGGACTGAGAAGAGGGGAGAGAGAAAAAGGGAAGTGCGAGTGAGAGTGAGAGGTAAGAGCGAGAGAGGGAAGAGAGATGAAAGTGGTTCTCACTAAAGATAAGTGTCTCACTGAAGTTGCTTCGGAGAGCCAAGCGAGAGACTGAAGCTGTGCAAATCTCACCCATAATTACACATCCCTCTTTCTCCATTTTAACAATCACTCTCTGTTTTAATTGACAGTCTCAACATTGGCTTAACGCTGATTGAAGTGAATCACAGGTGAAGTGATTACCATAGTGGAAAATAAAGAATACAAAAGAGGGCAAGGGAGAAAGTAAAGAAGAGGGAGATGTATAACAGAGTCAGGTATTCATTTTCCTTCAGTAAAAAGACAAGAACAAGAAAAACATCCCATGGCATTCTTTCTGTAATGTTCAATATGGAAAAGAAACGGTCTTAGATAAATCTTGAGGTTAAGTTATCATTGATAAATATGAATCACAACTGAAGAATGAGCGACGTAAGGAGAAAGGAATGTCTATGTCGTGTCTGTTTCGCTGCACTCTTGACTGTGAATGTGAACCATTTGTCCTGTTCTAGTATGCGTGGGTCTACGGAAACAGAAATAATGCTCGCTAGTTGCTACTAATGCAAACCACGCCCTTTGCCCCGGGCATGCTAATGAGGGCTAGCATGCGTGCTTAGCAACACTGCCTTGAGAACACACAGCGAGCACCACGAAACTAAACAAGCCAACTAAATGACACAATAATGCCAGGGTCAGCACTCCAACGACTCTCCGAGCAAATTAGTTCCCCCTCTTTTCTCTGTTGTTGACTTCTATGCAAATCGAAGGCTGCTGTGCAGCCCAATGCTAGTCAATGGAGTCCCCGGCCCCACCCCTCGTTGCTCAGGGTGAAAGGTCACCGGTTCCAACCTATCCAGTCTATAAACATCAGTTGGTCATGAAGGAAGTAATTATAATAAATACAAAATCGGGAGTACATCACTCTGTAGCTCAGGTAGTCTAGCGGGCGGCAGGTAGCCTAGTAGTTAGAGCATTAGGCCAGTAACCAAAAGGTTGCTAGCTGACAAGGTAAAAATCTGTCGTTCTCCACCTGGACAAGGCAGTTAACCCACTGTTCTTAGGACGTCATTGTAAATAAGAATTTGTTCTTAACTGACTTGCCTAGTTAAATAAAGGTTACATTTAAAACCAAGTCATTCCAGGTTACCAGAAAAACACCCCCCAGCTACCCCTGAACACAGTTGACCGAGGTAGCGAAGCTATAATTGCCAGAGAAAGTGTGCAAGTAAGGGGTGCAATTACAGCGCAAAGTGGGTTTGAGTAATTTGGCAAAATGGTTCCTTGCTGTGCGCTCCATTGTGATAATGCTTAGTTTCTCAAGTCCCCAAATACTCTCGCTCTCCTTCCACTTCCTGCTAATTAGCACCTCGCGGTAGACAGACTGAGTTCAAGGCAGACACAGACAATGGGAGAGACTGAAGATTTTGACTGGGTCAAGATGATATTGGGGATCAATTTGAATGAATGTCCAGTCACTTTAATTGGACGACGGACAATGAAATCACATCTGAACATTATGAGAAAATATCTATATTTTTTATAATGGTCTTTCACGCCAAATTAGATACCTAAATTGACCAGAGCGGTAAAAAAACATTGAGTACAATTTAGACACTGAATAAAGGCCAGGAATTGTCCTATTGAGTGAACAAAAGGATAACAGTTAACGCGCTGAAAGCCTGATGAGAACTGGGGACAAAAGATTTGACAGCACGACACCTTGGTAGCAGAAAATGTTAATCAGGTACCACTTACACCTAGCTAACATGTTCCCAGAGAATTTCTGGTAGGTTAGGGAACAATGTTTCTGGTAGGTATGGAGATAACATCCCCATAGCCTTTGTTGGTCCAGGTTTTAAGTGCTTTAAGAAAGTCCGTCCATAGGGATGTTCCGTGAAGGTTGAGTTACAACACCGATAACGTTTTCCTTTCAACATTATTCAAACGTATCTCGCTTGAATGAAAATGGTCCAACAAATGTGAAGATTCCCCATCTGAAGATTCCCTTTCACATCACAACCAAATGGGTACCTGACAAAAACATTCCATACTGTTGTAGGCAATGTTAATTGTTAGTTGGGTAAGCTTTTGGGAGCATCAAAAGGTCAAACAATGAATAAGTACACAGTTTTGTTTAATGCCATGCGGGAGTATGATGAATCTAGACGTTATATTACCTTCAAAAGCCCTTGCGGCATCAACAAGATGGGACCAATCCAGGCCAGACACTGCTTCCGGGAGGGGCATTAGACTACCATCGGCCATTTTGCAGCGGTCGGCCAGGGAGCTGTCAGAGAACCACAGCTCATCTGTAGAGATGAGACAATTCGGTTTAGATAAGTGAGCAACAGCCTCACCGATTTGGGTGAAGGGAACAGTTGGTTCTCCCTCCCTCCCCCCTCCCTCCTTTTTTTCTTTCTTTCTTTCGCCCTCCCTCCCTCCTCCTTTCTCCTTTCCTCCCACCCTCTCCTGTCTTCCAATAATGAGACATCAGTGCTCATCCATTCTCCACTTGGAACACCTGCTCCTGCTTGCAGATTAACAAAGTAATTTCGGGGTTTTAGGTTTCAAAGTCAGTAAAAACATACATTTCAAATATACAGTTTAAATAAGATGATACTCTAAATGAATGAAAGATGGGCACTTTCCACCAAAGCGTAACACAAACATCTCACACCTTAACAGACATTTTTCAGAGGCATCTGCAACTCCCCTTAAGCAAATACAATTCACCCTGTTCAATTTGCGAGTCTCCCCCCCCCTCCCAAAATGTGGAAAAAAATGCAAAACAATTGCAGTCCTGCTTGGAAAACAGCCAAGAACACGGTTACTTTTTTTTTTAACCCAATGTCACAGTCTGCTGTTGAAAGCTGATTAGAGGACGGAGACGAAGGGGGAGCTTCCCCCCGCCAGACAGACAATTAACCTGCATCTAGGGGACGCCCACAGGGGTCAGCTTTGGCGTACAGATTCACACAAACCTAGGCACACAAATGTGTGCATAAAAACACACATACGCACACATGGGTAACTTAATCTCGCACACAGCTGGAGATTCATGATCCTTAATTTTGGTTTCTGAGCCCCCCCCCACAGAGTTAAATAAGACACAGCAACCACATATTTACACACACCTCCACCCTCAAATGTGGGGGAGGGGTGTTCCTTTCATAAGGACTGGATTAGCAGCCCCTTTTTCTCATTGTGAAATACAACCAATGGTTAGAATGCTTCAACAAAGAACACAAGGAGGACCGACAGTGAAAGGGTTAATATCGTGCCTACTCAATGAGCACACACTGGGATGCTTTTCCCAGTGGAAAATATCCAATATCTTACTGTGTTTTAAAAAAAAAGACTAAGCTTTTTAAAATCGGTTTGCATCAATTTAACACCTATGAATTCTCACCTAATACAAGACAGATGGGAAATTGAAAGTGGCATACGCTGTAGCTTTTACGATAGGTCTCGTAAAGTTCAGCTTCAGACTGGCAATGGCGTTTGCATTTAATTGACCACAATGAGCTCACAGTTAGATATTTTTTATTTCTATGGCCCGCTCCTTAATTTGAAAATCAAAAATGGCTGCCCCGCCACTTTGTTCACTATAAAGCTGAGGAATGGGGCTGGAGAAATATAAAAGTGGCTGTAAATTATCACAGAGTGGGCCTTTAAGTACTTTTCAGGAGTAGGTGAACGCAGCTTTCCACTCAGCACCATTTGCCTTGTCACTACACCTCAGGAGCATTCCGTCTTTGGCAGATACATGAATGATTTCGTAACACGTGTTCCATTCCTAATTGAACGTCCGAATCAATGAAATGTACTCCCAAGGTTTCACTAATATATAATAAATGTAAAGCAGACTTTGGTACTTTAACACTGATTCGAAGGTAAAAACGGTATTTGTTGAATCTGGTGGGTTAGAGCAGGACTGGAACAAAAGCGTAAACATTCTGTAGCTCTCCAGGGGAAAGGCTGACCAACCCTATTCCCTCTCAACCATAGAGATACATTAAAGTATCTAGTATCTATCTGTTCTATTGAATTCTATGCTCACAACCGACAAGACCTAGCTATCTAGCCAGCTAGGTGGCGTAATCTCACTCACTCTTGTGTAGCGGCGCCCCATGGCTGTGGCCGAGGTTCATGCGAGGTGGCAGGGTGCTGTGGTAGGGCCCAGCGGCGGTGCTGAACAGGATATCGTTGGGCAGGGCCTGGTCCAGTAGAGAGCTCCGGGAGCTGACCAGGGACAGGGTTTTCCTGTGGCTGCTGCACAGGCTCTCGTCTGACAGGGTCCGGTACAGGGACCTCCGCGGGGACATGGGCAGGCCGCCAGGACCAGTCAGACTCTGCGGGAAGAGATAGAGAAAATGAGGGAGGGAAAAAGGGTGACAGAATATTCAGAGACATTTTACATCTCGGAGGGCTGCACAACGGAAGGAGTGATTAAAGCGCCAACTGGTATGTGCTAAACTAGGAAAAAAACAGCTTGAATCCACAAAATTGGCAAAACAGTAACTTCGGTGTACCACAGTGCCAAAAATGAGAGCCAATAATTTCCCCTCAATTATCTGACAATAGCTTCCATGTGCATAGTAGTTGGTATCAATGCAGGGCTTCAGATAATGATAGACAAATCTTCCATCTATTACAGGAGGATATGTCAAGACTATTGACTTATGTTGCTGGCAGCCATTTTCTTTTGTTCCTGTGATGTATTTTTCAATCAGTGAACAAAGAGGTCTGAAGAAGCGAGGTCTGCAGCTCGCTAGCTCCCAGATCAAATCCATTTGAATCAACCCCTTCCCATTGCACCTTCACCCTTGTTTCCTGGACACATTTTCTTCTTCTTCTAATTACCCAAGAGCCTTGCATCAAGTGGTGGGCTTTTCCCCCCCGACGCTAGTCGCCATGGCTGGTGGCAATGAACGGGAGACGTCTAAATGAACCTTTCGATAAGCGGAGGGAATCTGTGCTATGGAAAAGGTTAGCGTGAATCTGGCGCCTTAATAACCACCCTTGGTTTTAATTTCAGTTCATTTGAAAACGGTGCCAGCCTTGATTTTTAATATCACAAGCAATCCGAATGGATTATGTCAAGCGGAGGAAGGAGCCGACTGAAGGAGGGAAGGAAATTAAAGCGAGACACTCATTGTCAGAGGAGGAAACGGGGAACACTACACTAGAGAATCATGTCAGCTCTATGTATTACATGTCTATCGGCAACGTTCCAAACGTTTCCTTTCACTGAACACAGCCCAGACAGTATACGAAGGAACCGGAGAGTTGGGAGAGATAGGGAACCAATTAGTGTGGACAAAAACTAGAGGGAGCATTGGCTCACCTTGCCACGACCCCCCTCCTCGGGGGGACTGTCGGGCATCATCATCTTCAGGAAGGCCTCTCTGGTCAGGCTGGGCTGGACCTGCTGGAGCTGGCCGTCTGCACCCAGCATGGCCCGTAGCCTGCTCCCCAGGGGAGGATGGGGGATGCAATAGAGAGAGGGAGGGAGGGGGAGACGAAGAGGCGGAAGAGAGAAAAGAAAGTGAAATAGGGAAGAGAGAGAAAAAGGCAGAAATGAAGAAAGATGGTAAGGTAGAGAATGTAGTGAGTGAGAGTAGAGAGAAAGTGAGGGTAGAGAGAAAGTGAGGTGGAGAAAGGAGGGAAGAATGAGAGAGAGGGATGAGAAACAGGCAGGGAGAGGGTGTAGATAGGGGCAAAAACAAAGGTAAGAGAGTTGCATTAGAGACGAGCTTATAAGTTTATAACACCCCATTACTGGTCAAAAGCAGTACACTACATGGGGAATAGGGGGTAATTTGTGATTTGCACACAAAAGGTGAGGTAAAGGAGGGGGCAGTGACACGTGTGGGAGACTGAACAGTAAGAGCAAAAACAGTAAGACCAAAAATAGAAGCATAAAGCTAACAGAAGAAAGACCAGGCTGTACATTACACACCTCTTTGGGAAGGACACAATAATAAACATGGTCATTAGAAAGAAGGATACTACAAGAACTACTGTAAAGGGTTATTGAAGGTTGAATCTCAACACACACACACACACACACACACACACACACACACACACACACACACACACACACACACACACACACACACACACACACACACACACACACACACACACACACACACACACACACACACACACACACACACGGGGGAGTAATCTTTTACAATACGCTGTTCGGAACCAGTCAATCACAGTTCTTCAACTGGAGGGCATCTAGTTTGGGGAGTAGCCATTTCCAGGCAAACACACAGAGCGGGGGTGGGGTGTCACGGAAGGCACAGGTTGCGTTGTGTACAGACACCATGCGAGTGACAAAGTGGGTCGATTTATTTTACCACCCCAAATTCAACCGGGCTCTGCCCAATATTTATGAAGAAATGATGCACTTAACTTAAAAGAGACTTCCACACAACCAAATGGTGATTTGAATCTCAAAGAAACAGGTAAATATGATATAATCCCAATTTTATAATGTCATTTCTTAGTAAATACTATGTAAATAGAGGAATGTAAAATAAAGCGTGCATAGAGGTTTATTGAACCAAACAGGGTTCCGTAAAGCTGGGGTACCTGGATCTCAGTGTTAGAGTCTTTAGTAGGAAAGACAATACGCCTTCCACTCCACTGATGTAGAAAACCCCAAGTGAAAAAAGGAGGGAAATAATGGTAATGTACATTGAGATGTAAACAAAAGCTGTACATGGCTGATATGCAAGCATATAGCTGTCAAAATGTCTATGCTACTTAGGAAGAAAATATGGTCATACCTCAAATAACATTGGCCTTATAAAGCAGACTATGTAATAAACCTGTTACTTTTGTGTTAAACGTTTCTGTACAGGGGTAAGTACACTAACTACTTGTTCTTGCATACTTAGTACAAACTAATTACATAGTTACCTTGGAATAAGGCCAATGTGATGTAAAGTCTGGATGAAAATTCTGCTCTACTCTTGTTATCCTCCACCAACCATAACAGTTACAATGAAACCTGTCATGCCATGATATAATATAACAGCAAAAGAATGTCCATGAATGCTACTCCTACACTATATACACAAAACTATGTGGATACCACTTCAAATTAGTGGATTCAGCTATTTCAGCCACACCCGTTGCTGACAGGTTTATTCAATTTGAGCACACAGCCATGCAATCTCCATAGACAAACAGTGGCAGTAAATTGGCTTTACTGAAGAGCTCAGTGACTTTCAACCTGGAACCGTCATAAGATGCCACCTTTCCAACAAGTCAGTTTGTCAAATTTCGACACTGCTAGAACTGCCCCGGTCAATTGTAAGTGCTGTTATTGTGAAGTGGAAACGTCAAGAAGCAACAATGGCTTAGCCGCGAAATGGTAGGCCACACAAGCTCACAGAACGGTACTGCCGAGTGCTGAAGTGCATAGCGAGTAAAAAAATTGTCTATCCTCGGTTGCAACCCTCACTACCGAGCTCCAAACTGCCTCTGGAAGCAACGTCAGCACAAGAACGGTTCATTTGGAGCTTCATAAAATGGGCTTCCTTGGCCGAGCAGACGCACACAAGGCTAAGATCACCATGCGCAATGTCAAGCGTCGGCTGGAGTGGTGTAAAGCTCGCCGAAATGCGTTCTCTGGAGTGATGACTCACGCTTCACCATCTGGCAGTCCAACGGACGTAGAATTTATTTCCTTCTTAATGCGTTTGAGACAATCAGTTGTGTTGTGACAAGATAGGGTTACTATACAGAAGATGGCCCTATTTGGTAAAAGATCAAGTCCATATTATGGCAAGAGCAGCTCAAAAAAGCAAAAAGAAATGACAGTCCATCATTACTTTAAGACATGAAGGTCTGTCAATACGGAACATTTCAAGAACTTTGAAAGTTTCTTCAAGTGCAGTTGCAAAAACCATCAAGCGCAATGATGAAACTGGCTCTCATGAGGTCTGCCACAGGAATGGAAGACCCAGAGTTACCTCTGCTGCAGAGGATAAGTTCATTAAGTTCAATTCCACAAATTAACTTTTAACAAGGCACACCTGTTAATTGAAGTGCATTCCAGGTAAGTACCTCATGAATCTGGTTAAGAGAATGCCAACAGTGTGCAAAGCTGTCATCAAGGCAAAGGGTGGCTACTTTGAAGAATCTCAAATGTAGAATATATTTTGATTTTTTCAACACTTTGTTGGTTACTACATGATTCCATATGTGTTATTTCATAGTTTCGATGTTTTCACTATCATTCTATAATGTAGAAAATAGCCAAAATAAAGAAAAACCCTGAAATTAGTAGGTGTGTCCAAACTTTTGACTGGTACTATATATATATATATATATATATATATATATATATATATATATATATATATATATATATATATATATATATATATATATATATATATATATATACACACACACACACACACACACACACACACATATATATATATATATATATATATATATATATATATATATATATATATATATATATATATATATATAGTACCAGTATGGGGGCTTTGAAAAGAGGCAGACAATTACATTGATGGAAGCTGGGACAACGCACCTGGTCCAATGCATAGTGTTAAAAGTTTGGTGGGGGAGGAATAATCATCTGGGGCTGTTTTTCATGGTTCGGGCTAGGCTCCGTAGTTCCAGTGAAGGGAAACGTTAACTCTACAACATACAATGACATTCTAGCATGACAACGCCCCCATGCACAAAGCGAGGACCATAAAGAAATGGTTTGTCAAGACCGGTGTGGAAGAACTTGACTGGCCTGCACAGAGCCCTGACCTCAATCCCATCGAACACCTTTGGGATGAATTGCGACGCCGACTGCGAGCCAGGCCTAATCACCCAACATCAGTTCCCAACCTCACTAATGCTCTGTGGCTGAATGGAAGCAAGTCCCCTGCAGCAATGTTCCAACATCTAGTGGAAAGCCTTCCCAGAAGAGTGGAGGCTGTTATAGCAGCAAAGGGAGGACCAACTCCATATTAATGCCCATGATTTTGGAATGAGATGTTCGACGAGCAGGTGTCCACCTACTTTTGGTCATGTAGTGTAGATGCAGCAATCCAAACTTGTTTTGTTTTAGCTATGTGCAGTCCCTTCCATCTAAAATGTTGTTTTTATTTTGGGGCACTATGCCCACTACGGGGGCTGTTTTGTGAACAGAAAAGGTCACACAAGCCGATGGACACTTGACACTAGCTAAATGAGAGACCGTACTCGAGGACTCCGCTTCAACTCCTACTTATTAATAAGATAGGACATGTGTCAAGAGGATTCTGTCAGAGCATCAGGTCATCAGTGGTTACTTTTAATATGGCTGTCCCCTTTGAACAGAACCTGTCTAAAATGGGCAGGTTAATATGGCAGTATGACTTGCAACCTTTTCAACGGGACCAAAGCAGACAGTTTGTCAGCACGTCATCTTTCTTTCCAGTTCAGTTAACTTAACCAAGAAAGACCCTCAACCTGGCCAAAGGTTAGCAGGAAAGCACTAGTAAAGTTGACAAGCGTACCTACTTGTGGCTTCTTTATTAAAATAGGACGACAGGCTTTATTTCAACGGTTTACTGAGAGTCGAGGCTGAAAACTTGTCAGTGGGAGGGAGAAAAAGGATGTGTGGCACCGGCAACTATTATGATGCTGTAGAACATATTGACAGCGCTCCAGGAGCAAGTTTTATGTCCAAGTAAGAATACAACTCCACAAAACACTGCTTATTTACTCACCTGTAGTCTTTTGGCCTGCCCGGATCCTCCATTGGAGAGCCATCCTCGGCTTTTTTCCAGCCAATCAGATACTCTTTGCCTGGTGATTGGCGGGCGTGGACGGCAGCATTAAGCCCCACCCCTGTCACCGTGCCGCCGGAGGAGAGTATGTAGACTTTGGAAGAGTCAACCGAGGTGGAGGTCTTAGGACCACGTTCCGAGGGGCTGCCAGAGTGCCGTGAGCCACTAGGAAAACAGAGACAGAAACATGTGATCACAGTTGGCCAATTACGTCAAATATGAGTGGCTACCAAAAATCCACGGTTTGGGGTCAGTCCATTTTATATCAGTCAAGTCATGGGATAATCAGGAGGGATAATTCCCCTCCTGAATTGAACTGACCCAAACCCTGCTACCCATATCAGTGGTTCTCCTCACGATGGGCACTGTGTGGTTCTCGGAGCAGGTTTTGATCCCAACTCCTATGACTCCACTAGCCTACTACAGCAGAATTCATGCCAACCCTGCCTACGCGGACAACATAGTGATGATACGAATTGGAGCATGATGACACTGCACTGGTGCCGCTGGCAGCGAAGGGCAAATGTGTCACACCTCATTAAATGCTGCATTGTGCCCACTGCGGGGGAGGCAGGATCATGCCATGGCCACAGTGAGCCTGCCACAACATGGCAGACCGGTCATCACCTTTTAGCATAATCTTGTTCCCAGACACTTTCGCCCCAGATGCATGTCTGGTGGACCAACACATCCAACTCGGCCTTCATTAGCAAATACAGAGAGCCTGGAGAAACTCCCAGAGCACAGGCATTTGTTTAATCTACCAACCAATCATCTCCCAGAACACTTTCCCCCTAACCCTCCCCTGTACACTAGCACACCATAAGCACAGAGCCACGCCTCGCAGTCGTGTAAATGACAAATACTTTACTCAGTAGAGTACTTCCATAGAATTCTATGGCCACTCCGACTAAGGCCAACTTAGAGTGGTTGATATCCCAGGCTTATATAGGCTGTGCGCAATAGCTGGAGGACGAGGTTACTTTTAGTCTGGTCCGGCAGGAAACTGCAGTTCGGCTCATGCAGTCTGACCTAAAATGGAGAACGTTATGTCACCGCTCAGACTGAAACAGCATGAAAATTAAGACTATATCTAGTCCTATCTGACCCCAAAATTGAGGTACTAGTGTCACCCCTCAGCCTGGCCCAGCAGGAAACTGCAGATTTGGTCTCATCCCGTCTGACCCCAAAATGGAGGGCAGGAAACTGTAAACTCTGTTATATTCGATCTAACCCAAAAACGAAGGACATTAATTGTTGGAAAGGTAACCTTGAATCCAGGCTACTGTGCACAAGCTTGGAGAGGAAGTGAAAAAATAATGGATTGTGAATCTGGTGGGGAGATTCTGTGATGATGACGACATGGTGGTTTTTGCTTAGTTGCTGGCTAAGTAGGTTAGCTGGCTACTTTAGCTACGTCATTATCGATGCTGATGTACCCGGTGTCTATGTGAATAAACATTTTTATTGTGCAGGCACAGCCTTGCAACAATTACCTATTTAGCCTTACAGTAGTGGACTAGCCACCTGGAGCACCAAAATGGCTAACACTACAGGGAATCATGTCAGCTCTATTTATTACATTACTATCTGCAACATTCCAAACATTTCCTTTCACGAACACCGCCCAGACAGTATACGAATGAACCAGAGAGTCGTAGCGAGAGTGAACCAAGTAGCATGGAGAAAAACTAGAGGGAGCAGAGGCTCCCGTTCACGAGAAGTTGAGCTAGCTATAAAGAGAAGTCCGCTTAGTTAAACTCCCAAATCAACATGGAAAAGTAACACCATCACCACCACAAAAAAAAAACGCTAAGGTGGGGCCGGAAAGTTAAGAGACAAAAAAAGTCCCTTGAGTCAGATGCAGCCAAATGTAGGAAATTAACTGACTTATTCAGTAGTGCTGCTACTAGTGCTAACGTCAACGTGCATGTAGCCCATGCCAAGGGGGATGCCACAGCCCCGGGACAAAGAGTTCTAGCAGAAGTAGAGGACAGCATAGCCGACGATTGTGAGCATAGCAAAAGAAAAAGTCAGTGCAGCCGAAGCGGTAGGCAAAGGGGATCCAGGGCAGGGAGGGAGACGTGGATAACACAACATCAACATTGGGCAAACTAACTAGGCTAACTAACTAACTATACCAGTAACATGATGCCAGTCAGACAGTTTGTTGATGAATGTGCATGCCAGCCATAGTCATTTCAAGCCATATTCCTCAACTTTAGTTGAATAGGAACTACAACATATGATATTTCATATTTGAATCATATTTTTACTATGTACTTGTGTTTGTTTGAAGCCCTACTATTGTCATTAGTCAAATCCCATTTTATTGGTCGCATACACATATTTAGCAATGTTATTGCGGGTGTAGTGAAATGCTTGTAAAGTCAGTCTTTGACACAGCACAGCCACTTTTATTTATTAATTTTATGAAGATTAATTCAGACTATAAAGATATTGTTTCCACTACGCTGCTGTACTTATAATCTAGCTAAAACGATGAATACAACCGAATTTGTGTGCTAAGCTAGAGTAAAGTGAGCTGCTGAGAAAACTGCTCGTCCGGTAAGTTAGCCAAGGACATATTTTCCTACTTACCATTCACTTTACACCCAAACTTCAGGTGTCTTTTTCCTGGTTCACTGTGCTGTCTGCAGTAGTGTTGTCTACTACTTTGACATAGTGAAGCCAGCCAGTGCTCTGTCTCACTGAGTATTCTGCCTATTATACCTTCTCTGTTTTACGCTCGGCTTCAGATGATGGGATGTTGTTCAACCATGACAATTCAGGATGTGTTCTGTAGAACTCTTATAACAGTGTACAGTATGTGAGTTCTGTAGCACTATAGTACTGCATTAGCGTACAGTAGCTGTGATGCAGGTGGTGGTATTAGGGCCTGGTGTGTGTACACGTGTGTGTGTGTGTGTGTGTGTGCGCGTCGGCAGTGGAATATCCGCGGGCTGGTTGTGGTGGGCCAGTCTAGGTCAAAGTCCAGGGCTGTTTTTTTGTCCCTGTCCGTCCCTGCTTACTCATCATGCCAATGTGTAATGTGTGTACATGCCTAGAGCAAAAATAACTCGCATCCAATAATGACAGACATTGAAAACAGGGGCAGTTTGACTTCACATTATGAAGTGTCATTGGGAGTGGTTGAACTGGAATGAAAAAGGTACCAGAACTGATTTCCATTTTACAGCACCAGGGTTCATTTTAGAGTGAATATTCTACAATATAATCCGATAATCAAGCAGAACAACATTTCAGATGCTGGTACTCTGTATCGGTGAGCCGTGGCCACAATTCAAGCACTGGTCAGACAAGAGGGATCCAGTCAGCCTCTTGGTGTAGGGTGAAGTTACCCCTAGATGCTGATCATGGGTCAGTTTTGCGGTTTCCCCACTAATGGACTAGGGGAGGGGAAGCTGATCCTAGATCTGTACTTAGGGGAACTTTATCTTACCTGGACATGGAGGAAATCTCGCTCAGGTCGCCCAGGCTCCCGTCCGTTACGTGCCCAGCCGAAGTGGCCTGGGTGCTGTAGCCTTGTGACATCAACCCTTCTTCCGGCGTCCCCGCTCCGTGGTAGCCCCCCGTTCCGGTGTACTCCACTACCCACTGCTCCCCTCGGGCATCCTGGGGGACTGGTCGGCCGGCCGAGACCCCCGGTACGCCACCTCCGCTGCAGCCAGGTAGAGGGGGAGGCGGCGGGGGCATGCAAGTCGCCGTGTCGATGCCGCTGTCGGTGGACGCACCCTTGATGTAGATGAGGCCCAGGGCATCGGGGTCCATGGGGTCGCCCGAGCCGAAGCGCTTGTCGTCGCTGCTGCCACTGGAGGCATTGCTGGAGAGAGTGTTGCTGCTGGAGTGACTGGAGCCAGACTGGGAGATCAAACACAACAATAGTTAGTGGTTAGCGCCATTCATTTGTGTCGGAACATTAACGGTCAAATCCTTGCTTCCTCCGTCCTCGTTTCCTCAGTTCCTCTCAAAGCGCATTGGAGTAAAGGATCCAAGACCCCTCCCTCCGACCTCCAATGAGCTTTGAGAGGAATTGAGGAAACAAGGATTTCGACAACTAGTATACATTAAAAAACGATGATACATAAGCTATGTATTCTTACGCCACAACTCATTCAAATCTCAGATAAAAGCGGAAAAACACATTGTGGGTTTATTCACCGGTTCAGAATATATTAACCGCTTAAAACTTGAGAATTATGGAATTGGGACCCTGGAAATGTTTGGCAGCCTTTACAGTGCATATGAAACTTTAATGCGCTCTGCATAGGGAGACAAATACATTCTACCCCTCTTTCTGTTCTTCAGCAAAAGCAGCAGCATCCCTTCAAGCTTCGAACTATGCAATATTTTTCCAGGGCCAATTGTTGGGATGCTTCCTCATTCATAGTAATATTAATGAAAAAAATAATGCATATGAATCGATATTCACCATGCGTCGCCATTACTTTCAATACACATTTTAATTTATTTCAGATTAGGTGTGTGGGGGGGCGAGGGGGTAGTACAGGAGAATAAATCTGAAGCGACAGCTTGCTGTTAGCAAAAACGTCACCACCGACAAGGGTAAGCTGACCTTTTCTAGCCTGATCCGTCAAGGACGAGAGGAGGCGGGCCTCGTTCCCTGCAGGCATAGCGCTACACACCATTGTACTGTGTAGGCTTGGGGCTGTATGGGTAACCGAGCCGTTCTCTACTGCTAGGTGCGACCGTAAAGATCAGATGACAATACGTACCGTATCATGGCCTATCATGGCCCATCTGTCAAGGGTGTCGTGTTGCGGTCCAAACAGACCATGCATGTTGCTAGTTGGGGGATAAGGTGCTCTGGGAGCGCATAGGTAGGTCTACCAAAGACTTTGTCGATTAACAAGACAAAGACCTATGGGATATGTTCACCAAATGGCCATGATGTTTTGTCATTGGTTTCATATGAAACCAAAGAAACATATGATTTATTTATTTAAAGGGTCTTACAACTAACTGATTTTGTCCTGAAACATTGTTACAAGACATACTTCCTTCCCATTGACGCTCAAATGTAGTCTATTGCACGAGATGACAGACGCAACAAACTAACCCAAATCCAACATGACAAGAAAAAAGCATTACATTGTAAAATCAAAGTCAACCTGGAAACCCTCATTAAACATTGAAATAACTAACTCTTTCCAAGTATGAGTACTCACATGTTGGTATTTATTGGGGGAGTCCTTTGCTCCTTGTCTCGGCTGGCTTCTCTCCCTCATGTTCAGAATCTTCGTGGAGGGATGGTGCCACTTGGCCTCTGCAAAAGAGGAAGACAATTTGTGATTGTTTTCTTTGAGGTATAATTTTCTCATTAAGATACTTGTGGTACAATTTCTACGATACTGTCCATCAGAATTGATGTCAGATCAACTCTTCATATATTCAGGACTTGAACTGGGTAATATTCACTAGGAACCAAATGGAAGCAAACCGATTAAAGTGGGGAGGGACTACCTGAATGTGTCCAATAAGAAACACTTGTTTTCATTTCCCATTACAAAATCTTTTGCTACAGTGTGAACTAATGAATATGACTCAAGTTGCCATTACTGCCATTTTTTCAATGCAGTTCCTGAAATGCCAAAAAATGAATTGGAATGGCAGTTATTTAGTTATTCTATTTTAAGGTATAGGCTATGAAAGCACATTTGTCATGTGTTGATATCACAACATGACATGTTTGGTAAAACTTAATGTGAATGACAATCTTGAATCTGTAAGAATGACAGTTAATATTCCTTTCTGTTTTGTCTGTCTCCAGCTGACCTTTTTGCTGCATTTCTACTGACTGGCGAGTCTCTTTCATAGCACAGTTGATGATGATGATGATGATGATGATGATATTGGTGATTACATGATGATGCTTATGGATGGTGACGATGATGATGCTGGTGATGAAGAAGAGTAACCCATACCTGCAGATCTGGTCCTCTCCAGCTTGGGCTCCCCCTCTCTCCGGCCCTCTCCCTCCTTGTCGCTCGGCTGGTCCAGGTGCAGTGCAGGAGACTGGCATCTACAGGTGCACGAAAGAAGGATAGGACATAACGCTAGAGGTATCAGCAAACTGGTTTAAATCTTCAAAAGAGGGAGGCAAGATATGACGTCTTTGTTGAACATTCTAACCACGAAGAGGGTCAGTGACGCGCAGGTCAGCCATTTTTTTTGTTGTTGCCCGAACTCATTTTTTTTCAACTGACCCGCACCTTTATGATCCATTGTAGAGCTGCCAGATCCTACCACAGGGGTTGGCAACCCTGGTCCTGGAGTGAGTTAGGCACTTCATGTTTTTGATTTAACCAACCTGGAAGACCAGGTGTTTTGAATTTTGGCAATAATTTAACTGACCAATTACCTCAGATGGTAAGGTGTGGTACCTAGTTAAGAGCAAAATCCTGCAGTATCTGCAGCACTCCAAGAACAGGTTTGCCTACCCATGCCTTACCTAATCACAACTGTATCAACTTTCAATGCAATAATTACGTCAAATGAGAATTGTCCTAAACTCATTCCTCAAAGGGAAAAGAGAACGCTAACCAGCATATCATGGCTCCCAAGCATTACAATTGAGAAAATGGGTTTAAATTAATCTTCTCCCACAGCATCCTCAATGCTTTGCCATTGATTTGCATTGGAACCTTTAAAGTGCATTGTAATCCTTATCCACCCCACTTCCTGCTTTTCGCACCACTGGCCATTGTTTCACTGTTCCTGACCACTTGGCTAGTCACACTGAGCTATTTCAAACCTTTCCCTTGGTGTGTAACAGTATCCGTTAAACTGTAGGCTGCCCAGACACATTTCCACAATGTGTCGGGATGCTGTGGGGATATTGAAGGAATGCCTTGCAACCTGAGAGCCAGGGTCCGGCTGGTGCCTCTGGCCTGGCGACTATAGACTTGTCTGGACTGCAGAAGATCAAGGAATGGGGGTCCTGGAAGAACCAGGATGAGGGGGGTGGTAATGGCATTGTTCTGTCCTAGATAGAGGAGACGGCCTATCATATGACACACGACTGGTCCTACTACATATACTGAATATATGGTCACTGTATTGAATATATACACTATGCTGAATATACGTAAAGCACTTTGTGACAATGGCGGAGGTAAAAAAGTGGTTTAAAATAAATGTGATTGAATTTGATTGATTCATACACACTATTGGTCACTGTGAATGCTGAACAGTTCTGAAAATCGCTTTGGATAAAAATGCAAAATGACCATAGTATTATTTTTATGGTCCTCTTTCTGTATAGATTATGTGCCATCTATGCACAGGAGGGGATAGTCTGCTTTAAGAGGGTTGATAGGAGTGTAAATATGTATTGAACTTTCGACGTAAATATGTAGACTGTTGCACTTTTCATATGAATTTTAATTGTGCATTATGCTGCGTTTCTATGTAGTATGTACTTTGTCTTTTTAAGCACATTACCAAATGAATTTCCCCCTGTTGGGATAATAAAGTTGATCTAATCTAGGAGCAAAGAAAAGCGCCTTATTAGACGACAGCCATCTCTCCCATTCATTTGTGCTTGGGGTCAGTAGATTCCTCCAACAGATGCCATCAAATTTGGACTTGATTATTCTGAGGAACGTAAACATCTAACAAACTTTGATTTTGGACTGAACTATCCCTTTAAACTGATAGGTGGGCGGGGTTTCTACTTTTGGTACTATTCCATTGGCACCATTGCCCCAGACAAGCTCAATCAAGCGCAGATACAGTATTTGAATATTATTGTATTCAAACCCAGTCTGCTGTGTATGTAACTCTCCATCGAGTGGCGAGGCATGAGGTTGAGAGTGTCTTAAAATGTACACCATAGTGGTCTTAAAATATACACCATAGCCGTCATAAAATGTGCACCGCAGCGCTGTGCCCTAATGCACTTACCCATTAATGTATCCAGCCTTCTGGGACCAGGTGCCACAGGGTCCGGGGTCACTGGACGTGGACTGGTTGCTGGGGGAGCTGCAGTACAGCTGTCCAGGTTCCCGACTGCTACAGGAGGCCGTAGGGGATATCTCATATTCCTGCAGTACCCTGAAAACCACAAAAGAATGTTTAGGGGACGTTTAACCAAATGGGTCTCGACTGCCAAAGTGCCCCACCTGTAGGCTACAGCTTCAATGGCCCTGTTGAATGGAAAGGGTTAGTTGTTAGTTGGATTCTCAAAAGGGCGACACACTCCAGGTCTAAGGAAACACTTTGACTGTACCTAGCAGACAAAACTAAAATTTCCCACTGGGTGGGTCACTTTGGATAAACACATCTACTAAACGACCACGTTATCACTCATGTTATTCTCAAAGAGCCTTCATGACAATGTCAGGCGTGTCAATACAACTCATCACCTAGTCTGGACATATGATACATGTGCTCCTGATGTTTGTTTGTTTTGTGTATCATCATGTGCATTGTGCCAAAGGTCAAATTACACAGTGTAGATAGAATGTTTTATTTTTTATTATTCGATACTGACAATACAAATAGTAGGTCAACCTTTAGACAGTGACGATAAATTGTAACTGGACTACTAGAATCCCATCCATTTATGAAGAGTGTTTGGGGAAATACTAGGGGAACATAGAGTAAGTACGCAGCTAGGCAAGGTGTTATTCTTAGCCTGAACAGACAGTTCCAAGCTTCCATGAGAGTGGGAGATGCTCGATCCTCCGACTCGTGAAACTTGACTCCCCCACCGGCCCGGGAGGAACGCTGAGTCCTCGAAAAAAACACAGAATCCCGGATCATACGGAAAAGCTGAGATGGGATCGTAAATGTGCAACGGATAAGCGCGCAAAATAGAGGGTATATATTGTAGGGCTGGGAGTAAGGGATGAGGTGGTGTGAAAGGGAGGATAATCTTGCATATTCAGCAGCTTTGGAGCAGGCCTGCTTCGCAAGGCGTTGGCAGCTGCAAATTGAGTCCCACTCCCTCTTAATTAGCTGGCGAAGCTCCAACTAGGAGTGGAAGCCACAAAGTGTTTGAATTCAAACAACCCCCACACAAACATATGCAGTGTCTCCATGTCTTGTTTCCCTTAGGAAAACATGTCACCTTAATGGTTCCATTGTACTACCTCAGAGTCTATCACGTCTGTTTTTCTGTAGAACCAAGACAAAGTGTCACATATGACAAATATGGTATGGTAAAAGGGTGGGGGAAATGTCATGTTACATGAATCATAACCCAGAAACCGGTTTTTATATTTCCTGCTGGTAATGGTGTGGTGACTCCCGGTATGCTCCACAGTGTTAATAAGAACCAATATGTTACTATATCAACTGGTCTGGTCCGAAAAGTAGACTGAGAAGGCTAGTGTCTTGGAAATACGTGGTCATTTTCATTTTGTTACTCAATATGGTTTGATTTTCCAAGACATTTCAGTGACAATGAAATTCGAAACTTTGTTCTAAAAGCTATCCCCACCTAAGTGTAGCTCACAAGCGCTAACTAAAACCGAAATAATAAAAAAGGACAATGACTAGTGTGTCAGGACTTTAGGTTCACTAAAGCCTTAGATGGAGTTTACCATAGCACACTGCGCTTTATTACGGCCGACAATTTTAGTACTCATGACTTAGTACTCATTCTCTACCAGAAAGTTGGTTGGCCCTCTGATGTCACGTAGGCTGATACATTGCTATGTTTTCATTTATACAGCCCTTTTACATAAAGTCCCACTGTACCTAACATCATTACTAAACTTTAGACACCTGGTCTCAGGGATGGCGAACTCTGGAAATTCCTTTGGTCTCTACAGAGTTAGGTAACTCCGCTTTTAGTTTTCTTGCACCTTACTTTGTGGAACAATCTTTAAAATGTTTTTAGATGTGATGTTCTGGTGCTTCTAGGGTAATTCAGAAAGCTGATTGAGGACCTTATTACTGTGTTATTTTTTTTATGACCGTGTTTTTCTTTCTGCTTACATTTATATTTTGATGTGGGTATATTCTGTAATTTATGTAATTCAGGGTCTCATCTGTAAAAGAGATCTTGGTTTCAGTATGAATCCCTGATAAAATAAAGGCGAAATAAATTCACCATTTGGTGCCAAAGCAGGGTTGACATCTTAACTCATGACATCTTACGTTTAATGAGAGAAATATCAGACACCAGAAGAGTTTGTAGTGAAGCAAACCACCTATTTTGCTTTAAAAGTATACAAAAATACCCAACAATGAACACTAACCTCTTCTGTGTGAAGTGCAGTCCATATGAAATGCCCATGTCTCCAAGAGAGAGACATGTCTGTTAAGAACAGTTTATATTGTTGCAAACAGGTCCTTAATATACACTGACTGTACAAAACATTAAGAACACCTTCCTAATATTGAGTTGCCCCGCCCCCCCCCCCCCCTCAATTCGTCGGGGCATGGACTCTACAAGGTGTTGAAAGCGTTCCACAGGGATGTTCGCCCATGTTGACTCCAATGCTTCCCACAGTTGTGTCAATAAGGGAACATAGCTTTCACCTGGTCAGTCCATGTCATGGAAAGAGCAGGTGTTCACAATATTTTGTACACTCAGTGTAGACTTGTAAAGTCTTTCATACAGACATTTACAAGGACACGCCAATCTGAAAATAGAGTTTTCACTCCTGAGAGGACAATCTATGTCAGAGTCATTCCTGAGAAACCATTGACTAGAAGGGAATCACTTCATCTCAATTTTCCGCCACAATAAGGAAAAATGACAGCCAACAGGCTGTGCTTTTCTTTTTACAAAAGGTCAAACTCATCCCACAAAAATGCACTACTCCCACATATACACACACATACCAGTATGCTTGCATGCACACACACAGTTGTAAAAGGACATGCACACACTGATTAGATGAAACACCACACATACGCATGGCATGGACACACACGCGCGTTCAACCTGATGCACCCTTGCATAGCTGACATGTAATGCAACACTGCCCGAAAGACCAGTGCTGAGGTAGCCTTACTGTCGCTGTGTGTGTGTGCGCGCACACACGCGTCAGACGATTGAGGACAGACCACAGCAGAGGGGCAGTGCAGGGCTGCAAACAAGAGCCTCAACACTCAGGAGCTCAATAAAACATTCACATGTCTTGACGCCCTGCTAGCTAACCCCACAGCCCCCTGCCCTCAACCCCTCACCACCTTCCATGCTGTGTGCCAAGTTCAATAACAGGGGCACAACATGGGAGGTCGATCCTCAATCCTCATAGACAGAGTGAAAAAGTAGATGCTTATGGAGTGATATTAGTGCCAACAAAATTAAACATTTCATAATACAAATTCTGATCAATTCTGTTGCCACTAAAATCACTCCATAAAACATGACCAAACATATGGGCAAAAACTAGGAAAAACCTTAGTCTCTTCTGTTTGTTTTTCTGGTAGTATTATATCAAGTGCCAAAGAGTGCTTAACATCTACATTCAGCATTGATTCAGTTTTTTTTTTTAGTTCTGGTACCCACTGTGTGTGCAAATACCATCTGAAGCAATGTCTGTGAGAAACACTGCTTTAAGTATAGTAGTTACAGTATGTTAGCTGGAATTAGAGCTGGGTCGAGTTCATTAGGGATCAACGGTAGAAAACAGACAAACAGGGATGGTTTACTTAGACTTGTCAACTAACAAAAGCTCATTCCTGTTTTCCATTGCAAATCGTTTCAAAACACTCAGTTGCTTTCCCTAATGAACATGCCCCTTCCGCCATCTTGTTTTTCTTCCTGTCAGAGCAGTCTCAGTTTCCCAGTCATCTATTTGCCACTTAATTTTATGCTAATCACATTACAAAAACCTTGACCTCATTATGCACGGCCTATGCAAATGTTGTGCAGTGTCAGTGATACTAAGGATAGAGGTGCCATTGTGTCCGTCGGGAAAATTATACAATTTCACTAACAAAAACAGGTCAGCAATGAGTCCTATTCAATTATTAGCACAGGTCCTTGGGAATAGTCAGACATGATTGGTCAGCAAATCTGTATACGTATATGAAATCTGAGTGACTCTTTATGCCAAGCAAGGAAGCGTGTTTGATGTAATATACACTACCATTGAAACGTTTGGGGTCACTTAGAAATGTCCTTGTTTTTGAAAGAAAAGCACATTTTTGGTCCATTAAAATAACATCAAATTGATCAGAAATACAGTGTAAACATTGTTAATGTTGTAAATGACTATTGTAGCTGGAAACGGCAGATTTTTTATGGAATGTCTACATAGGCGTACAGAGGCCCATTATCAGCAACCATCACTCCTGTGTTCCAATGACACGTTGTTAGCTAATCCATGTATATCATTTTAAAAGGCTAATTGATCATTAGAAAACCCTTTTGCAATTATGTTAGCACAGCTGAAAACTGTTGTTCTGATTAAAGAAGCAATAAAACTGGCCTTCTTTAGACTAATTGAGTATCTGGAACATCAGCATTTGTGGGTTCGATTACAGGGTCAAAATGGCCAGAAACAAAGTACTTTCTTCTGAAACTCGTCAGTCTATTCTTGTTCTGAGAAATGAAAGCTATTCCATGCGAGAAAATGCCAAGAAACTGAAGATCTCGTACAACTCTGTGTACTACTCCCTTCACAGAACAGCGCAAACTGGCTCTAACCAGAATATAAAGAGGAGTGGGAGGCCCCGGTGCACAACTGAGCAAGAGGACAAGTACATGTGTCTAGTTTGAGAAACAGACGCCTCACAAGTCCTCAACTGGCAGCTTCATTAAATAGTACCCGCAAAACACCAGTCTCAATGTCAACAGTGAAGAGGTGACTCCGGGATGCTGGCCTTCTAGGCAGAGTTCCTCTGTCCAGTGTCTGTGTTCTTTTGCCCATCTTAATCTTTTATTTGTATTGGCCAGTCTGAGATATGGCTTTTTCTTTGCAACTCTGCCTAGAAGGCCAGGAGTGATGGTTGCTGATAATGGGCCTCTGTACGCCTATGTAGATATTCCATAAAAAATCTGCCGTTTCCAGCTACAATAGTCATTTACAACATTGACAATGTCTACACTATTTAAAAAAATGGAAAATACATTTTATTTTCTTTAAAAAACAAGGACATTTCTAAGTGACCCCAAAATGTTGAACGGTAGTGTACCTCAAGTTTCTTTTGGTGACACACTGAGCATGATTATGAGTGTCAAAGGCAGGGATACTCAAATCTGGTCTCCAAGTACTGCTGATGTAAATTCTTCGCTCTAAGCAGGGACTGATTAAGACAGTGCTCGTGAGTGGAATCTCTAACCAACCAGTGACAATGAGTTTACTCTGTTCAAAAAGAAAACCGGCAGCATTTTGGCACTCCAGGCTCAAATTGAGTACCTCTGATCTAGGGGCGTTTGAACTAGGAACTATGAGTCAATGAAGATGGAGGTGGGTGCTGAGGTATACCTGGTCCCGTCCTGTTGCTTCCTGTCGAAGGAGGTGCTACGGGAGATGGCCCCCTGAGCGTAGTGGAACATCTGCTGCCCGGGGCTGGGGCCCTGTGTGGGGGAGGCCCGGGACATGGATGGGCCGCCACCCGGGGTGGTCGAGACGCGGTGCCAGCCGGCAGCCGTGGTGGTCTTGTACTCCACCACGGGGACGCGGTACATCTCCGAGCAGCTCCTGATAGAATAAATCAAATGACAAATTAGCAATTCAGCGTCTTACAAAACAATCTTAAAACGGTAAAGTACATGTACTTACATTATACTGTAAGAGCATGAGTAAGTGTTGTTACAGTGTTATTAAGTGCATCGAATGTAAAAAGTGTGAATCCTCTTACTTGCCAAATAGGCTATACTGTAAGTCAATGGGAGAGTTAAGTTGAGATTTGGCAGATGGACTGCATTTTAAGAGTTAGGTATTTTGCGATTTTTCATCAAACCTCACTAATTGATACGTCCATTTCCAAACTGGTATAGCCTCGTTCCACCTCTTTCTTACTTGATTTAAATTTCAGAATATAGTATTAACCCAATATTCTGAGTGCAAACTTCCCATTGCATTTGGGACCAGTCGCTGCTAACTTGTGTCCAACTTCATCCCTATTTACTGCTACTTTGCTACAGTTAAATATGTTAAACATTTGCTGATGGATATGAGCTGCATTGACTAAGCCTGTGGCCGATTGACATCAATAACACTGGTATTAGTATTTTATTTGGATCCCCGTTAGTGGTTGCGAAAGCAGCAGCTACTCATCCAGGGGTCCACACAAAACATAACATTAATAGACAACATTGATTAATTTAACAAGCCCTTTAGGTCATGACTACAGAGATCATTAGCTTTGAACTAGCCAAGTCCCAAAAGTCTGGGTCCCAAAAGGCATCCTATTTCCTATTCTGAACAAAAATATAAACACAACATGTAAAGTGTTGGTCCCATGTTTAATGAGCTAAAATAAAAGCTCCCAGAAATGTTCCTAACGCACATACAGTACAAAACTATGGATAATGTTCTCACTTTCACCCTGCTTGATTCCTGTTAAAACATGATTTGGCAAGTCTCAAGTTCTCAATACAACCCAACGACTACCTTGGAATGTCCCAAAAAAATGGCACAGCACGAAAACCCGGTCTTGATTCATACATGTTGGCCCAGTCTCAAATGGCACAGGCCTATAGGGCTCTGGACAAAAGTAATGCGCTACGTACACTGAACAAAAATAGAAATGCAACAATGTCAAAGATTTTACTGAGTTACAGTTCATATAAAAAAAAAAATAAATCTGTCAACTGAAATAAATTCATTAGGCCCTAATCTATGGATTTCACATGACTGGGAATACATATATGAATCTGTTGGTCAAAGGTACCTTAAAAAGAAAGGTAGGGGTGTGGATCAGAAAACCAGTCAGTATCTGGTGGAATTTGCCCTCATGCAGTGCAACATCTCCTTCACATAGAGTTGATCAGGCTGTTGATTGTGGCCTGTGGAATGCTGTCCCACTCCTCTTCAATGGCTGTGCGAAGTTGCTGGATATTGGCGGGAACTGGAACAAGCTGTCGTACACATCAATCCAGAGCATCCCAACATGCTCAATAGGTGACATGAACAGAGTACGGCAGTGCCGTCATAACTTGATTGATGTGAAGGCTAACATGTCCTGACATGTCCCTTTTGCGGCCTTTTATGCATTCTAGTAGAGTTAATAATCACCACACACACACACACACACCACACACACACACACACACACACACACACACACACAGCGGTCTACGGCACTGCATCTCAGTGCAAGAGGAGTCACTACAGTCCCTGGTTCGAATCCAGGCTGTATCACATCCGGCCGTGATTGGGAGTCCCATAGGGCGGCCCACAATTGGCCCAGCGTCATCCGGGTTTGGCAGGGGTAGGCTGTCCTGTAAATAAAACATTTCTTAACTGACTTACCTAGTTAAATAAAAAGGTTGCACACAGACACACACACCAAAAAGTGAAGTTTGTTGGAATTACATGTCCCCATTACCAGTAAAACATAATCAAAACCTATTTCTTTCACTTACTTGCTCTGCTGTTTCATTGTACATTTGTTCAGTCGTTTCATTCTCAACCAGGATTTCATCATACATGTCAAGCAGTGAAGTTTTAGCTCTCTGTCCGTCCATGATCTCTCTTCCTCGGTGCGCACTGTCACTGTGTCCATTTCCATCTTGTCCAGCTGTGTATGTAACATTTCACGTAAACCCTGTTTCTTGTCTGCATCGAAGTAGCAGTCCTTGTACCTAGCATTGAGCATGGTGGCGACACAGTAAAGAGGCTCAGAGAGAATACCACCGAGTCGCTTATTCACAGCCTCGAGTACTTTTGTACGTTTTAACCCCATGGTCTGTGTCGGCAGTTTTGTTGAGCAGGCGTTTCAATGCCATGACAGAGGGTATCACGTCTGCTGCAGATGCAGTTGAGCTTATTTCTCGAGTGGCGCTAGGAGTGTGTTCATGTTTCCAAGTTTCAAACATGTTCTCAAATGCCATTGAAAGCAGCGGTATGAGAACCAGCAGGTTCTTGAGCATGCAAAACAGCTTTCCTCGGTACGACATCCTGGTCGGCCCATTGTGCTGTCAGACTCAGCATGCTCATGGGACTGACACGCTGGTCCAAATGTTAGTTGTGACGCCCATAGCAAGTAGCATAATGAATTCCATTATCTTGGCTTTAATGGATTTCGCCTTTGAGTTGTCTCACTGAAATGTTCTTACTCTTTCAAATGACTGCTCAACTTGAACTTGTTTAGTTGTTGGAAGTGTGGCGCTTAGTATTTTTCTGCTTTTGTTCTGTGTAGCGCTGTATTTTCGTGGCGTCATTAAGTCATCTACTTATGTTAGTATACGTATGCACTTCAGCTTGACATCGGTTTGCACATCGGCGTTAAACTAGAGGCCGATGTTGGCATTTTTAGCTAATATCGGCCGATTCCGATATGCTCACCGATATATCGTGCATCCCTAATTTACATCCCTGTTAGTGAGCATTTCTCCTTTGCCAAGATAATCCATACACTTGACAGATGTGGCATATCAAGAAGCTGATTAAACAGCATGGTCATACACAGGTTGCACCTTGTGCTGGGGACAATAAAAGGCCACTCTAAAAATGTGCAGTTTTGTCACACAACACAATGCCACAGATGTCTCAAGTTGAGGGAGTGTGCAATTGGCATGATGACTGTAGGAATGTCCACCAGAGCTGTTGCCTCACAATCACAGACCACGTGTAACCACGCCAGTCCAGGACCTCCACATCCAACTTCTTTACCTCGGGATCGTTTGAGACCAGCCACTCTGACAGGTGATGAAACGGAGGAGCATTTGTCTGTAATAAAGCCCTTTTGTGGGGAAAAAACTCATTCTGATTGGCTGGGCCAGGTTCCAAGTCCCATGCCCACCCATAGCTGCGGCCCTGCCCAGTCATGTGAAATCCATACATTAGGGCCTAATGAATTTCTTTCAATTGACCAATTTCCTTATATGAACTGTTACACAGTAAAATCGTTGAATTATTGCATGTTGCGTTACATTTTTGTTCAGTGAAAGAATAAACAACGCTTGGGACAGCTGTTTTGTAAGAGGCTATTTAGCTTAGTTTAAGTTAAGTACAAAGGGCAGTATTTTCACGGCCGGATAAAAAAACGTAACCGATTTAATCTGGTTACTACTCCTGCCCAGAAAACTAGAAATTGCATAAATTAGTTAGATTTGGATAGAAAACACTCTAAAGTTTCTAAACTGTTTTGAATGGTGTCTGTGAGTATAAAGAACTCTATTGGCAGGCCAAAACCTGAGAAGATTCCAATACAGGAAGTGCCCTGTCTGACAAATTGTTGTCCTCTCGTTGCATCTCTATCGAAAATACAGCATTTCTGTGCTGTAACCGTGACATTTTCTAAGGCTTCCATTGGCTCTCTAAGCCGCCAGAAAGTGGAATGGGGTGTCTGCTGTCTCTGGGCAAAGAACAGCAGCAGAATTGTAAGTGGTCAGCCTGGGGACAGTGAGACGGAGAGGCGCATTCACGAGACTACTCCATTTTTTTTCTTTCAGCCTTTTGAATGAATACAACGTTGTCCCGGATTGGAATATTATCGCCATTTTCGAGAAAAATAGCATAAACATTTATTTTAAACAGCGTTTGACATGCTTCTAAGTACGGTAATGGAATATTTTGATTTTTTTTTTTTCACGAAATGCGCTCGCGCGTCACCCTTCGGATAGTGACCTGAACGCACAACAAAACGGAGCTATTTTAATATACCTATGGATTATTTGGACCCAAAACAACATTTGTTGTTGAAGTAGAAGTCCCTGGGAGTGCATTCTGACGAAGAAGAGCAAAGGTAATCCAATTTTTTCTAATAGTAATTCTGAGTTTAGTGAGCCCCAAACTTGGTGGGTATCAAACTAGCTAGCCGTGATGGCCGGGACTATCTACTCAGAATATTGCAAAATGTGCTTTCGCCGAAAAGCTATTTTAAAATCTGACACCGCGATTGCATAAAGGAGTTCTGTATCTTTAATTCTTAATATAATTGTTATGTATTTTGTCAACGTTTATCATGAGTAATTTTAGTAAATTCACCGGAAGTTTTCGGTGGGTATGCTAGTTCTGAACATCACATGCGAATGTAAAAGCTGTTTTTTTGATATAATATGAACTTGATTGAACAAAAATGCATGTATTGTATAACATAATGTCCTAGGAGTGTCATCTGATGAAGATCATCAAAGGTTAGTGCTGCATTTAGCTGTGGTTTGGGTTATGTGACATATATGCTTGCTTGGAAAATGGCTGTGTGATTTATTTTGTGTCTATGTACTCTCCTAACATAATCTAATGTTCTGCTTTCGCTATAAAGCCTTTTGAAATCGGACAATGTGGTTAGATTAACGAGAGCCTTATCTTTAAATGGTGTAATAAATAGTTGATTGTTTGAGACAAATTGAATTGTGGTATTTTAGTTGGTTTTGTATTTCGCGCCGTGCAATGCCATTGGCTGTTGGCTAGGGGTTCCGCAGGCGGAACGGGGTTCCGCTAGTGGGAACGTCGGTCCTCAACAGGTTAACCTACCTCCTGGGTGTGCCGTCCTCATGGGCTGGACGATGACCACACTGACCGTGTTGGACGTGCGCAGCAGGTCGATCATCTGCTCGTGGACAGTGTGGCCACGGCCACCTTGCAGATCTCCATCAGCCGGCTGCCCGGACGAGACCCACCTGCCAGGCAAAGCCGAAGGGTCCACGTCTGCCACCACACCCCGAAGTTTACGTGGAATCCCAGCTGGCCCAGACCGTTCCGCGGAGGGTCATCTCCACTGTCTCGCAGCCCCGGGTGACAATCTAGGGTGACATGACCAAGAGAGTAAATTTCAGTCTACTTTGATCTAATGGCTTTATAGGGTTTATCCATGTGGCAACTGTTTTGAAAAGTTATGAGCATTACCTTATAAGGCCAAATGTAGATCAACCTTTACCCCAGTTAAAGTTGCTCATTACTGCCTCTCCGTGAGGTTGTGGTTTGACCTAATCCACACAAATACAAACCCTAAATAGCCACTGAAGCTGATGAGAACCTTAAATTATATCCCTTTCCATTATAAAGTTGGTTGAAAAGACTAAGGGCTCCATTCAATCAAACTTGGCAACAAAAACAGAATATTGTCCAAACGTGGCCTGAGCTGGCCTCTTGAAGTGCAGGAAACAGTTACGGGATTTGACAAAAAAAGTTTGCAACAACCAGAAGAAATACCTAGATAATTTCAGAATAAACCAGCCCAATTGCACAATGTCAAGCTCTGCAGAGATTAGGGTCGTCACGATGCCAAAGGTTAAAAAACACTAGCTCTGTTTTGGAGTGGCAACGTTTCACTATTTTTCATCCAGATTCCCCAGTTCTTTCACCCCCTTTTTAGCATCTTAAAGCCTGGGAGTCTGAGGCAAATGGCCTTGGTGACAACCCTAGCAGAGGCTTTAGACACCTTTGGATAATCCCATTTAAACTAAATTTAAAAGGGCTTGGGATAGAGAGCTCAGGGACACCCGACCCCATACGACCTCTCGTCACTCCCCAATTATCAACCAAATGAATCAATCAATTCGTGGGAAAAAACAGGAGGAAAGTACACGCCCTGGCAGGCCTTTATTACCACCAGTGATTCAAGAACAGTAACTTTTAACAACAAACATATTGTTGTGAGGCTGAGGTAAAGTGGCGGTATAATGGGGGACATCTGCTGACTAAACTGCTGTGACTTGGGCTGGCTCCCAGGACTTGAGTAATCATCTCACTGCAGTGTTCACTCATAGTAAACTATTTAGCTTAACAAGATCTTTTCACATCAGATCTTTTACAGAGCTTATCTGACTGGTCAAAATACCAATTAGTTAGGAAAAAAAAAATCTGAATTGGGCTGCCTGTTGAAACGCAGCCAAATACTGAGGTACAAGGTTTTATGCAAGTGTCTTATGATAAATATGTCTCAGGCAGCGGTGGTCAATCTTCTCTCTGGGCCAGTGTGGGTACAGCCAAGCAGTAACAAAACCATTTGATCAACTTAACCTAGTCTTCAGTAAATACTTGGAGAAGTTGAATCAGATATGTTCTTTGTGGGTCCGATTGACGACCCCTGGTTTAAACATTGAGGCGGGGTTTCCCGGACACAAATTAAGCCTTGACTAAAAATCAATCTTAATTGAAAATGCTTTTTAGTCCAGGATTAGGCTTAATCTGTGTACAGGATGTGTAGCACTGAATTATGTTGTCTTTAAGCCTCCCACACAACCTTCTTACCTCCAACCTCTGCATGATCTCCCGGACATCGTCCCAGCATCCTTCCTGCGTGGAGAACACCACACACTCGCCTCGCTCGTAGAAAAGCCGGACGCTCCCGGATGTTGCGCTCCAACCGAGGACGTCGCGGCAGTAGCAGTTGAACACCACCTCCTTGGACGCCTCTTCGATCAGCACCACAAACTCATTGGAGACGGCCAGCAAGCAGCCAATGTCCGCCGACTGGCCAAAGTCCCGTGCCACCACGGCCCAAGTGACCGCCCCGTAGCTCTGGAGGTGGGCGTTCCGCCGGGGTCGGCTGCGCTCCTTCTTCTTGACACCCAACGAGATGAAGCTGAACTTGGCCGCTGAAGAGTCCACAGGGGTGGCGCTTACAAAGTTCTCGGCCAAATCCTTCAGGTACTCTTGGCGCTGTGCGCATGGCCATGGCGCGGAACTTGTCCGACTTATGCACCGCATTCTCGCCGTTCATCATCTTGGCCAGGAGGAAGTCCCGGAACATGGCCGACTTTGTGGAAGAACACCCCCTGGGGGATAGGAGGACCGAAGGCGGGCACGTCTTTAGATCTGGTGACCGCCACACTAAAACAATAAAGACAAACAGCCATTTTAATCCCTCTGTCGTTTTGCATCATAATCTTTTCTAAGTAACACAAATAGGTCATAACCAATACATTTGAGAGAGATCTGTTCGGGAGATCTGTTCCACTTGTGTGAATATAATGGACTACACTAGCATACTTTTATAATGCTCTATTATAAATAGAGGTGTGGTTTCAGTTTTAAACAATAGGGGTCATTTCAACCCTCACAGTGGTGTAGGTAGTGACAAGTAACTGGTGTTTCTGTATGATCAGAATTCTGATTCAAGACTCAGGTCCTCTAACAGTAAGGCCCCGGAAATCATTGTAGTGGATTTTCAGAAGTTTCTTTGAATTGTACAGCAGCATATCCAAATCAAAATTAAATCAAAACAGATTTGGAGATGTTATCAACAGGGTGCAGCAAAATGCTTGTGTTTCTAGCTCCAACAGTGCAATAATAGCTAGCAATTAAAAATCGTAAAATACACAATCAAGAAAAAAAACTAGCAATGTCAAGAGACTGGAAATATATACACATACATATAATGATGTGTAAAGGCAGTATGGACAGTATTGTACAGCAGTAGTTATACAGGTTGAGCCATGACTAGAATTCAGTATATAAAGTGAATTCGGAAAGCATTCAGACCACTTGACTTTTTCCACTTTGTTACATTACAGCCTTATTTTTCACATCATCAATCTACACATAATACCCCATAATGACAAAGAAAAAAACAGTTTGAACATTTTTATTTATTAATAAAAGTAAAAAAAACGTTATTATATTTACATAAGTATTCAGACCCTTTACTCAGCCTACTTTGTTGTATCACCTTTGGCAGCAATTACAGCCTCCAGTCCTGGGTTTGAAGCTACAAGCTTTGCACACCTGTATTTGGGGAGTTTCTCCCATTCTTCTCTGCAGATCCTCTCAAGCTCGTCAGGTTGGATGGGGAGGGTCGCTGCACAGGTATTTTCAGGTCATTCCAGAGATGTTTGGTCATGTTCATGTCCGGGCTCTGGCTGGGTCACTCAAGGACATTGAGACTTGTCCGAAGCCACTCCTGCATTATCTTGGCTGCCATGCTTGGGGTCATTGTCCTATTGGAAGGTGGAATCTTAGCCCACAGTCTGAGGTCCTGAGCACTCCGGAGCAGGTTTTCATCAAGGATCTCTCTGTACTTTGCGTCGTTCATAGTTCCCGTCAATCCTAACTAGTCTCCCAGACCCTGCAGCTGAAAACCTCTCCACAGCATGATGCTGCCACCATGCTTCACTGAAGGGATGTGCCAGGTTTTCCTCCAGATGTGACGCTTGGCATTCAGGCCAAATAGTTCAATCTTGGTTTCATCAGACCAGAGAATCTTGTTTCTCATGGTCCGAGTCATTTAGGTGCCTTTTGGCAAACTCCAAGTGGGCTGTCATGTGCCTTTTACTGAGGAGTGGCTTCCGTCTGGCCACTCTACCGTAAAAAGGCCTGATTGGTGGAGCGCTGCAGAGATGGTTGTCCTTCTGGAAAGTTCTCCCATGCCCACAGAGGAACTCTGGGAGCTCTGTCAGAATGACCATCGGGTTCTTGGTCACCTCCCTGCCCAAGGCCCTTCTCCCCCGATTGCTCAGTTTGGCGGGGCGGCCAGCTCTAGGAAGAGTCTTGGTGGTTCCAAACTTCTTCCGTTTAAGAATGATGGAGGGCATGTTCTTGGGGACCTTCAATGCTGCAGACATTTTTTTTTGGTACCCTTCCCCAGATCTGTACCCCGACACAGTCCTGTCTCGGTATGCTCTACGGACAATTTCTTCGGCTCATTGCTTGGTTTTTGCTCTGACATGCACTGTCAACTGTGGGACTTATACGGACAGGTGTGCACCTTTCCAAATCATTGGTCAATCAATTGAATTTGCCAAAGGTGGATCCCAATCAAGTTGTAGAAACATCAAGGATGATCAATGGAAACAGGGTGCACCTGAGCTCATTTCGTGTCTCATAGCAAAGGGTCTGAATACTTACGTAAATAATGCATCTGTTAATTAATACATTTTTTATTTGCAAGATTCCTAAAAACCTGTTTTTGCTTTGTCATTATGGGTTTATTGTGTGTAGATTGATGAGGAAAACAATGAATTTGATCAATTTTAGAATAAGGCTGTAATTTAACAAACTGTGGGAAAAGTCAAGGGTGTCTGGAATACTTTCCGCAATGCGCTGTAAATATAAAGTGGTTAAACAGTATGTAAACATTATTAAAGTGACCAGTGTTCAATGACTATGTACATAGGGCAGTAGTCTAAGGCGCAGGTAGAGTACCGCATGGCAGCCGGCTAGAACAGTGAATAAGGTGCAGGGCAGGGAACTGAGTGGAGGCCGGCTAGTCGGGACTGTAAACGTCTGATGGCCTGGATATAGAAGCTGTTTCTTAGTTTCTCGGTCCCAGCTGCCTTCAAAAATGGTAGCGGGGTGAACAGGCTGTGGCCCGGGTTGCCGAGGGTCCTTGGGCTGAGCACACACTCCTGTGAAGCCCGTGTTGAAGATCAACGTGGCGGAGGGTGTTGTTGCCCTACCCTTACCACTTGGGGTCGGCCCGTCAGGAAGTCCAGGACCGAGTTACACAGGGAAGGGTTCAGACCCTGGGTCCTGAGCTGTAATCAGATGAACAGTATTCTTACATACAGTACCAGTCAAAAGTTTGGTACAACACCAACTATTCAAGGTTTTTTTAATTTTTTACTATTAGAATAATAGTGAAGACATCAAAAGTATGAAATAACACATATGGAATCATGTAGTGACCAAAAATGTGTTAAACAAATCAAAATATATTTAAGATTCTTCAAAAGTCGTCTTTCTTGGCCCAAGCAAGTCTTCATATTGGTGTCCTTTAGTAGTGGATTCTTTGCAGCATTTCGACCATGAAGGCCTGATTCACACAGTCTCCTCTGAACAGTTGATGTTGAGATGTGTCTGTTACTTGAACTCTGAAGCATTTATTTGGGCTGCAAACTCTGAGGGGGGTAACTCTAATGAACTTATCCTCTGCAGCAGGGGGTAACGCTGGCTCTTCCTTTCCTGTGGCGGTCGTCATGAGAGCCAGCTTCATCATAGCGCTTGATTGTTTTTTGCGACTGCACTTGAAGAAACGTTCTTAACATTTTCCGGATAGACTGGACCTTCATGTTTTAAAGTAATGATGGACTGTCGTTTCTCTTTGCTTATTTGAGCTGTTCTTGCCATAATATGTACTTGGTCTTTTATCAATAGGGCTATCTTCTGTATACTCCCCTACCTTGTCACAACACAACTGTTTGGCTCAAACGCATTAAGAAGGAAAGAAATTCCACAAATGACTTTTAAGGGACACCTGTTAACTGAAATGCATTCCAGGTGACTACCTCATGAAGCTTGTTGAGAGAATGTCAAGAGTGTGCAAAGCTGTCACAGGCAAAGGGTCGCTACTTTGAAGAATCTCAATATAAAAAAAATATTTAGATTTTTGAAACTTTTTTGGATACTACATGATTCCATGTGTTTTTTCATAGTTTTGATGTCTTCACTATTATCTACAAATATAAAAATAAAGAAAAACCCTGGAATGAGTAGGTGAGTTCAAACTTTTGACTGGTACCGTAGGTATTTATCTTGTTCAGGTGGGATTGGGCAGGGCGCAGTGCAATGGCGATTGCCCGGGTCTGTTGAAGCGATATGTGAATTGTTGTGGGTCTGGGTTTCAGGTAAGGTAGAGGTGATTGATCCTTAAACTAGCCTCTCAAAGAATTTCAGGATGACAAAAGTGAGTGCAAGGGGCGATAGTCATTTACCTTCACTTCTTGGGTACAGTAACAATGGTGGACATCTTGATGCAAGTGGAACAACAGACTGGGATATGGAGATGAAATATGTCCATAAACACTTCAGCCAGCTGGTCTGCATATGCTTTGAGGACGTGGCCCTGGCAGTCTTGCAAGGGTTAACACGCTTAAATTACTTACTCACGTCGGTCCACAAAGAACGAAAGCGTCGGTGGCCATGTCGGGGGCTTCGATGTCGTTTTCCTCGATGCGGGTGAAGGCGTTTAGCTCGTCCAGGAGCGAGGCGTAGATGTCCGCGGCGTGGCTGGTTTTCCCTTTCATAAATCGCTGATTGTCTGGAGTCTCTGTCACATATATATCATGTCTGAGCCGTTTAAATCCAAATCCACTGTGTACTGTTGTTTTGCTCTTGATTGTGTTACCGAGGTCGTAGCTGGTCTGCTTGTACACCGTCCATGTTCCAGTCACATTGCCATGGTTAAATGCGATGGTTCGCGCTTTCAGTTTTGCGCGAATTCTGCAATCTATCCATGGTTTTGGTTTGGACTAGTTCTAAATCATCACAGTGGGAACAACATCCTCTATGCACTTCCTTATTAACCCATTCTCCGAGTCAGTGTGTACGTAAATACTGTTCTCAGAGTGAGACCAGAATATTTCCAGTTCCGCATGATCAAAACAATCTTGAAGCATAGATTTCAATTGGTCAAAGCAACATTGAGCAGTCCATAACCACAGGAGCTTCCTGTTCCTGTTTGCATAGCCCCAAAAGGGAGAGTAGCAATTATCCATGGTCTGTGTTGCACATGTAGCACAGGAGATGTGTTGATAGAATTTCTGTAGCGTTTTCCTCAGATTTCCTTTATTAAAGTCCCCAGCTACAATAAATGCAGCCTCAGAATAAGCGGTTTCCAGGTTGCACCTAGAAAAGTGTAGTTCCCTGAGTGTCGGCTTGGGTGGGAATATACACGGCAGTGACGATGACCGAAGAAAATTATTTTGGGAGTTGATTCACTTGATTCAACAAATATTAAGAGGTACTTCTGAATGATTGACTCTTGTAATGATTGGATTCCAGCCTTATTGAAATTGGGCCCTTAGGTACATGAATGATTGAATAAATGCAAGTTAATGTAAACCAGCTCTACACATCTATCACACCAAGTGTTCTAGAAGTATCGGCGGTCTGCTTTGCTCACCTGTAGCAAACATTTTCTGTGCAAGGGTTGTGGACTTTGACGATGACGAACACGTGCTGGAAGTTGCGATGCGAATGTTTTGGGGAGTGAGGGAAGAGCACAGGTCCTGGAAGATGACGGTGACAATGTCATTTCCAATGTGTCTCTTCCTCAGTAGCTAAATGGCAAGAAAAGGAAACGGAAAAAGAAAAAGCCACATTAGAATTCAGAAAGTAAATGCCCTTACAGTACATGAGAGACTATGACAGTGTCTCAATGGTCTCAAAAGGCCTGATGACCTACATGGTGGTAATATATCCCATCCTTTATCATGAGTCAAGCTGTTAAGTGGTCAAGGAAAGGATATGGAGGACAGTAAAACCTGTTCATTTGGAGTCTATCAGAGGGCATGTGGAGCTACAATCAACAGAAGTGCTAAAGGCAGTGGCTAGGGTCCAGAGGTTTCTAACAGGGCGATAGCCTCCCCATCAGGAGGCCATAGTCTGATAAGTCCCTTGTGTAGGTGGTAAACAAACGGGAGATAAGCGGTGGAATAGGCCGGATCAAGGGGCTCATGTAGTGGCAGAGGCCTTTGCAGACCTTTGGGGGGGGGGGGGGGGGGGGCTTACAGCTAATCTCAGAAATCAAATGGGATCCCAGGGGAGGAATGAAACTTCAAATCCTGATAATCAATGCCCAAGACACATGCTATGCACAAGACATTTGGCCCGTTGTAATTTCCCTAGAGTTTGGAAATGACACTGGCCCTCATTCCTGTATAGGTGGCTTTCTATGAACACGGGGCAGTTTATCAACCCTGATTCCTGGACATACTCTGCAGAGGGCCACAGCTTTAAGATGGCCTAAAATCTTTATAACTGAATTTCAGACATCCAGAATTGTCCATTAATTAAAAAACGGAATTGAATTAGAGGTCGACCGATTTAACTAGGGCCGATTTCAAGTTTCATAACAATCGGTAATCGGCATTTTTGGACACCGTTTATGGCCGATTACATTGCATTCCATGAGGAAACTGCGTGGCAGGCTAACCACCTGTTAGCGAGTGCAGCAAGGAGCCAAGATAAGTTGCTAGCTAGCATTAAACATATCTTATAAAAAAACAATCAATCTTCACATAATCACTAGTTAACTACACATGGTTGATGATATTACAAGGTTAACTAGCTTGTCCTGCATTGCATATAATCAATGCGGTGCCTGTTAATTTATCATCGAATCACAGCCTACTTCGCCAAACGGGGGATGATTTAAGCACATTCGCGAAAAAAGCACAATCGTTGCACGAATGTACCTAACCATAAACATCAATGCCTTTCTTAAATCCATACACATAAGTATATATTTTTTAAACCTGCATATTTAGTTAAGAAATTCATGTTAGCAGGCAATATTAACTAGAGAAATTGTGTCATATATATATATATAAAAATAAAAAATCTATAAAAACAATAATCTGAATGCTGTTCCCAAGAGCTTTACGTAAGATACTGCTTACAACTGCAAAGCAAATAGAATCAACATGGTGCACATGACAATTCATTTATAGACCATGTTGCTATGGTCTAGATGGAAAGACCCACCCAGGCATATTTAGACACCAAGCAGAGTGGGGAATTTAATTGAGGAGTGCATGCGAAATTGTTGTCGTGGCAACATCTCCAGCAATAGCATTTCCAATTAACAAGTCACTGACTGGGGGAAATTATGCACAACTCCGAAATGATGAGTGCCAATTTCTAATATTGGAGAGCAGATTGTGACTAAAGGACCAACATGGCAAGCTACCAGTTGTAGTAAAGGGGTAGAAACTATAAGGAATGTTCATGATAATGATCACTATAATGATGATAAAAAAGGGTTGCAGTTAGAAAAATATACATTTTTCAGAGCAGCATCATTTTTTTCCGCTTGACTTGAGTTTCCGGGGGGGGTTCACTAAGCTAACATTTGGAATTGTTTTAAGATGGTCATAGCAAGGATCATTTGGCTATTTGATGTTGAATTTTAGAACCCCTTTATGTATCCCAAAAAATATTAAAACATTATCATCTGATAAAGCATTGAATTTGGACTCACTGCACTTAGCCCATAGAAACACATTGATAACTGATTCATACATGGAAAAGCAGATAGTAAAAAAAAAAAAAAAGTTTCTTATTTTTGCACATATTTAACCCAATTTTTGGGGTCTGACAAACACAGCTGTAAGCTCAGCCACCTTCCACTGCACATTTGGAAGGCCGTCCCCTGGAGGATCCGGCGGATTGAGACGCGGCCCATGCAATAAAATAGATATGCATGCTAGCAGATACCCATAGACTTCCAGTGTCCACTCACCTGTTGTCTGTTGTTGGGGGTGTAGGGGAGCAGTGTGGACACGTGGAACATCAGCTCATAGTCTTTGTAAGTGGTGTAGAGAGAATGTGTTCCAGTGGAATCCGCTGGAACACCCAAACAAAGAATTTAGGTCAGACCAGCTCAGACAGGGACATTCTAAACAACAGAATTTAAAATAATGTAATACTGTAGTCTCTGGAGAAAAAAAATGTAATACATGATCTGCAATAAGATCATTGTATAGAGCAATAATAATCCTGTGGTATTGCCAGGGACGGACTGGGACCAGAAATTGGCATTTCCAACACTCTGGACCATTCGTTTCCTTGAGGCCTCCCATTATTAGTCAAATAACAATAATACTGTTTTAAGACAGATCAGCCAATCTTGCATTTGCCTGAAATGCCCTATGGCCAGTCTGGTTCTGGGTATTTCTAAATGTCCCGTTCTCTTTCCCCAGTGCTTGGAAACGACACTGGCCATCGTTCCTGTATAGGTGGCTTTACATGAACGCTGGGCAGATTGCGTGTCATTTCCAGGAATCAGGATGGACAGACGGACACAGCTTTAAGATGGCTTAAAATCTTGACTGCTGTAACTGAATTCCAGACCTCCAGAATAGCCCATTAATCAAAAAAACTGTTATCTGAATACTTTTCCCAAGAGCCTTATGTAAGATGTTGCTTACAACTGCAAAGCAAATAGAACCAACAGAGTACACATGACAATTCATTTATAGAGAGTGTTGCTATGGTCTATATAGACAGACCCACCCGGGTTTATTCACAGACACCAAGTCGAATCAAGCTTTATTTATACAGCTCATTTCAGACATGGAATGCAACGCAATGTGCTTCACAGGAAAAAAACGAATAAAAATAACAAGGAAAAGTAAAGCTGAAATATTTACTACACAACAAACAAGAATAAAAACTAAAGTGTGACAAAAACTGAATAACTAAAAAGCACCCTAAGGAAAAGCAAAGCTAAAAACATGAGTTTTAAGATCTCTTAAATATATGTCCACAGTTTTGGCCCCCCTCAGGTTCTCTGGCAGGCTATTCCAGAGGCTGGGGGCATAATAACTATAGACTGCCTCTCCACCAAGCAGAGTGGGGAACTTAACATGGAGTGAATGCGACCAGCCCATCTTTTATTTGACTGAACTGCCCAATGGTAGAAATGGTATACAGAAATCTCTATATCTATATTAATATACACTGAGCAAAAATGTAAACGCAATATGTAGTGTCGGTCCCATGTTTCATGAGCTGAAATAAAAAAATCCCTGCAATTTTTCCATACGCGCAGAAGAAACCGTATTAATCTAAAGCTTTGCCGCTCAAATGTATTTACATCCCTGTTAGTGAGCATTTCTCCTGTGACAAAATAATCCATCCATCTGACAGGTGTGGCATATCAAGAAGCTGATTTAACAGCATGATCATTACACAGGTGCAGCTTATGTATTAAAGCCCTTTTGTGGGGTAAAATGTATTCTTATTGGCTGGGCCTCCAAGGCCCGACCATGGTTGCACCCCTTCCCAGTCATGTGAAATCCATAGATTAGGGCCTAATTAATTTTTTTCAATTGACTGATTTCTTTATATGAACTGTAACTCCGTAAAATCTTTGAAATTGTTGCATCTGTCTTATCTGTCTGTACAGTATATACACTACCGTTCAAAGGTTTGGGGTCACTTAGAAATGTCCTTGTTTTTGAAAGAAAAGCACATTTTTTGTCCATTAAAATAACATCAAATTGATCAGAAATACAGTGTAGACAATGTTAATGTTGTAAATGACTATTGTAGCTGGAAACGGCAGATTTTTTTATGGAATATCTACATAGGCGTACAGATGTCCATTATCAGTAACCATCACTCCTGTGTTCCAATGGCACGTTGTGTTAACTAATCCAAGTTTATAATTTTAAAAGGCTAATTGATCATTAGAAAACCATTTTGGAATTATGTTAGCACAGCTGAAAACTGTTGTTCTAATCAAAGAAGCAATAAAACTGGCCTTCTTTAGACTATTTGAGTATCTGGAGCATCAGCATTTGTGGGTTCGATTACAGGCTCAAAATGGCCAGAAACAAAGAACTTTCTTCTGAAACTTGTCAGTCTATTCTTGTTCTGAGAAATGAAGGCTATTCATTCCATGCGAGAAACTGCCAAGAAACTGACGATCTTATACAACGCTGTACTCCCTTCACAGAACAGCGCAAACTGGCTCTAACCAGAATATAAAGAGGAGTGGGAGGCCCCGGTGCACAACTGAGAAAGAGGACAAGTACATTAGTGTATCTAGTTTGATAAAGAGACGCCTCACAAGTCCTCAACTGGCAGCTTCATTAAATAGTATCCGCAAAACACCAGTCTCAACGTCAACAGTGAAGAGGTGACTCCGGGATGCTGGCCTTCTAGGCAAAGCTGCAAAGAAAAAGCCATATCTCAGACAGGCCAATAAAAAGAAAAGATTAAGATGGACAAAGAACACAAACACTGGACAGAGGAACTCTGCCTAGAAGGCCAGCATCCCAGAGTCGCCTCTTCACGGATGACGTTTAACACCCCTACTCTTACGATAAGTGCCATGGGATCTTTAGTGACCATAGAGAGTCAGGACACCCGTTTAACGTCCCATCCGAAAGACGGCACCCTAACACAGAGCAATGTCCCCAGTCACTGCCCTGTGATATAGACCAGAGGACAGGGTGCCTCCTACCGGCCCTCCAACCCACTTATGCGTATAATAAAAATCGTATTAAGTGTTTAAAAAAAAATCCTGGCCATGTAACGCCTCGAGCATTTTTCAGTGTATAGAGAGACGTGGACTTTTTTCTGAATGTTTTTTTTAGCAATCTACCACATTTTTTCAAACTTCCAAGTTTGCTCCCATCAAAGATAAATCATTCAAAACTGAATATTCTTCTTTTCAGTTGGTCTGTACAAGAGATGTACAGTATGTGTCCAGCTGGGCCCTCATCCTCTAATTTATTGAACATTTATCAAGCATATGATACATTAAAATGATAATACAATATAAAAAACAAATGTGTGTGTTGAGTCATGAACTCTTACTTTGTTGTCCAGCTGGGCCCGGTACTTGGTGAAGCCCTTCAGCCTGACCCTCTGGCCCAGCAGCTCCATGAACTCCTCCAGGGCGGGGCTGGCGCTCTCATTGTTGTACATCTCCTCTTCGGTGCTCTGGCCCGCCTGGCAGTACATGATGCCCACCTTGTGCTGGAAGCTCAACTGGAATGACAAAGAACAATAGGGGTGGGGTTATGACATGCCAATGTCTGCCCAATATCTGTTTATGCTATGCTAATGTGTGGAAGAACCTGAGGTTATGACCTGCCTATGTCTACCTGAATGTCTGTTTATTATACGATAATAAATATATTTTTTTTTTAAATCTCAATTCAAATCTTATAAAAGGTAACTGGCATAATGCTTATGAAACATTTCTCAAAATGCTTGGGCTCATGACCAAATTATAGCAGGTGTTATTTTTCATAAGACACGTTACTTCAGAGCAACACAGATGGGACATACAGTATTCAACGATGCATTCCTCCTTATCTACACTCTTGATTGAAATGCTCTGTAGCTCCAGAGACGGTTGCCGGTGCATGGTGTCAAATTAGGCTGAAACGCCCCTGTAAGCACTCAGGGAGGGAACGATATATCAAGCGGCGTACCAGCCCAGTGCATTTTATCTCCTGCCTATCAACACCTATTACCTGACACAGGTGCTGAGATTGTTCAGATGGCTAGCGCTAAGTGTGCTATCAGAGGAGTTGACACACACAAATAAGAAATAATTAGTGTGAGTGGCCCTCAGACCACACCTAACGGTTGGTCCTGAATAATTAATTAATCTTAGAAATGCTGTAGGATGAAACTGTTTTTTTTGTGGGGGTGTGTGTGTGTGCGAGACCAGGATCAGCAGACCCTTGCGAAACTCAAAGAAGGACGGGGGGGACGACGACGACGACGACGACGGGGGGGGGGGGGTGGGTGCTCACTGCTCACATCTAGGCAAGATGACGAGACGAGCGGTCAAAAGAAAAATGCATTAAATCGAGAAGTCTCAATTTGCTTGGCTGATCTCTTCCCATCTCTCCCTATGTCTTGGCAACACTGCAAAAATTCAGTGGGAGGGTGAGGCCATATTGTTTTGGATAAGGGGAACGGAAGCTGTGCCGCCCTTAGTAAATGATTCACACTTGAGGGGGATAGGGGAAGTACTGCTGGTAAAGCGACGTTAGATTGCCATTGATGGTTGTCTTTACTACGTATCTCCACGGTTGCTTAATGAGTAGCTAACAATAATAGCATTCCAGTCCTACTTACAGTAGATATAACCGGTGAAAGCTCATGATATTATCACATCAATGAAATGTAACATAATTAAACTTAGTTGAATTAAAGAACATGGAATTAAACTTAATCAAATTGAGGAATAAGAGAGTTGACCCCTAGACATTCCTTGAGGTCAAGATTCCTCCTCCTCGCCTCTCGCCAGCTTTGCTCCAATAGATTTACAAACCACCTGCCACGCTCCCCAAATGAAAGAGGCTTGTATGAAACTTGATCTCATCAATACTCTGATATTGCACCCTGATGCCATTTCTACCCCTGCTGTTACTTGCTTTAGGGATTGATCTGTCTTGATGCATGTCTCTGGTTACCCAGAAATCCAGTTACATGGCAATACCGCTTATTGTTTTTCCCCTGTCCAGAGATGAGTGAATATTCCACCATACTGATACTAGATACCGGAGCCATGGTAGCATAGAAATATAATTACTAGAATGGGAGAAAACCCCTCAGACGGTGGCAATTGGATTTCTTTGCATGGTAGTCATAATTGGGAAAATAAATGTCATTAAAGTCTAGCCTCGACTGAGTGTGTGAGTTGCGTATTTGTACAATTTCCTGGTTTCCCACCGTGCCAGACATAGCCCGAAAGGCAGTATGCTGTGCTTGATTGATGATAAGGGCTCAAAAACAGCAAACTCCATATCTGGGTTTTTGCTTAACACCGTAAAGCAATCACAATCTGCAGTGTAATCCCTTGTTGTAAGCGGAAATACCTACTTGTGACAACAGTGATGTATAAGATATGTGATTGTGTTAAGATGTGTCATATTGTGCACTCAGTTGCAATACCTTAGTCATTTACGGGTCACATTAAAAGCCCCAATGCAGTCAAAATCCTGTGTTTTATATGTATTTCCACACTATGGATACTGGAATAATACTGTGAAAATGATAATGCCCTTTTAGTCTAAGAGCTATGTGAAAAGATCGCCAGAAATGTCTGAAGGTTTTGGTGGGAAGGAGATTTGGCCTTCCTGGTTATATAACCAGGCGGTAAATTTGTTAATAGACCAACAAGAAAGAGAATCCCAAACCTCTGTGACAATAACATCTAGTTTTTAGTTTACCCCCCTCCCACTCAGACAGTCCTAGCAAAAGTATTGTATGAAAAATTGCTCTTTGCTAAGAAACAATTTGTTTCTCCAAGGCATTCCTAGTCAACCACCAAACATTTCTGTAATTCTTTTTTTGGATTTGTTTGGTGCTGTTGGCGGTGTGCACTTGATTCAGCAGTCCTAGCACCGGAAAGGCAAACACTGCCTATTTTGAATCATTTCATGTGTCTGAATGTAGAACTCCGCCCAACCGGTTGGCCCAGAGAACAAATTAAGCACACCTATAGGCTTACCACTGGCCAATCAGATAGCTCAGATCACTGTGTCTGCACAGTTCCCTCAGGCCACAGACACTAAAAAGTCTAGAGCGCACAGCAAAGTTGATACTATGAGATTTCAAAACTTAAAATCATGACCGGAGACACTCAACAAATACTGCTGCTGTTTTATGTGTAAGTTCATGTTGTTATTCAACACTGTCAACACTTTTTTCACTTTGATAAGCCATCAAATGTGTTCTCCCTACTTCCACTCACGCTACAACCAGCACTGCAGCTGCAATAATGAGTTTAGCAAAGTGTTTAGATAAGCTTGCGTGGTTATTATTAGCGGCTTGTGTATATTTTATTTCATTTTCTCTGATCATAGGAGTAACGACATGAATTTCGCTATTAGCTGGAAGGCTGTGTCCCCTTTTCTCAGTGGGAGGGAGGGAGAGCGGAGAGACGGTGAAAGGCTGCCTCACCGCTAGCGCTGATCCAAGAGTTTTTACACAGCACAATATACTTTAAAAAATATTTTTTTTTTAAACTTGGTTGCATCGAAGCTCTCTCACTGCTGCCCCCTCCCTCCCTCCCTCCATCCATCAGATGCAGGCCATCAGTACAGCGAAAGCTAATTACGCTCACTCAGCTGTGCCTCAAGTAATACAACAAGTTATCTATTACCAGTGTGATCATATACCAAGAACAACAACATTGGCAGGGGCTATTCAAGCTTAGCCAAAATGCATAGGGCATTTAGCCTACTGCGCAAACAGGTTAAAGAAGGATTTGTAAGCCTGGAGACAATTGACACATAGATTGCATGTGTGTGCCATTCAGAGGGTAAATGGGCAAGACAAAATAATGAAGTGCCTTTGAACAGGGTATGGTAGACTCCAAGAAGAGGGAATTTGTTAGGATCAAAAGACATGTAGAATTAGCAAAGCCCAGGTAAAAGTTAGATGAAAACCCACCTCAGTCTTCTGCCAAACCTAACCCTGGGGTAGAAATGTTATTTTTCAGCAGGTTAATTACACATGCCAAAAAACACACCAGAATGACACCAGAAAGGTTTGAATATTGCTGCCCCACCAATGATTCCCAACCAAATTGACTATTTTGACAAAAACAATGGCCCTAAGAGTTGTGCAAAGGTGGAAGAACATTTTTCAAAATGATTCACAGCTGCAATGGCTGCCAAAGGTGGCTTTCACCAAGTATATATACAGTTGAAGTTGGAAGTTTACATACACCTTAGCCAAATACATTTAAACTCAGTTGTTCATAATTTAATCCTAGTAAATTCCGTGAATTAGGTCAGTTAGGACCACTACTTTATTTTAAGAATGTGAAATGTCATAATAATAGTAGAGAGAATGATTTATTTCAGATTTTCTTTCTTCATCACATTCCCAGTGGGTCAGAAGTTTTACATACACTCAATTAGTATTTGATAGCATTGCCTTTAAATTGTTTAACTGAGTCAAACATTTCAGGTAGCCTTCCACAAGCTTCCCACAATAAGTTGGGTGAATTTTGGCCCATTCCTCCTGACAGAGCTGGTGTAACTGAGTCAGGTTTGTAGGCCTCCTTGCTCGCACACACTTTTGCCAGTTCTGCCCACAAATTTTCTATAGGATTGAGGTCAGGGCTTTGTGATGGCCACTCCAATACCTTGACTTTGTTGTCCTTAAGCTATTTTGCTTTGGAAGTATGCTTGTGGTCATTGTTCATTTGGAAGACCCATTTGTGGCCAAGCTTTAACTTCCTGACTGATGTCTGAGATGTTGCTTCAATATATCCACGTAATTTTCCTTCGTAATGATGCCATCTATTTTGTGAAGCGCACCAGTCCCTCCTGCAGCAAAGCACCCCCACAACATGATGCTGCCACCCCCGTGCTTCACGGTTGGGATGGTGTTCTTCGGCTTGCAAGCCTCCCCCTTTTTCCTCCAAACATGACATTGGTCATTATGGCCAAACAGTTCTATTTTTGTTTCATCAGACCAGAGGGCATTTCTCCAAAAAGTACATTCTTTGTCCCCATGTGCAGTTGCAAATCGTAGTCTGGCTTTTTTATGGCGGTTTTGGAGCAGTGGCTTCTTCCTTGCTGAGCAGCCTTTCAGGTTATGTCGATATAGGACTCGTTTTACTGTGGATATAGATACTTTTGTACCGGTTTCCTCCAGCATCTTCACAAGGTCCTTTGCTGTTATTCTTGGATTGATGTGCACTTTTCGCACCAAAGTACGTTCATCTCTAGGAGACAGAACGCGTCTCCTTCCTGAGCGGTATGACAGCTGCGTGGTCCCATGGTGTTTATACTTACGTACTATTGTTTGTACAGATGAACGTGGTACCTTCAGGCATTTGGAAATTGCTCCCAAGGATGAACCAGACTTGTGGTCTACACATTTTTTTTGAGGACTTGGCAGATTTTTTTATGATTTTCCCATGATGTCAAGCAAAGAGGCACTGAGTTTGAAGGTAGGCCTTGAAATACATCCACAGGTACACCTCCAATTGACTCAAATGATGTCAATCAGAAGCTTCTAAAGCCATGACATTTTCTGGAATTTTCCAAGCTGTTTAAAGGCACAGTCAACTTAGTGTATGTAAACTTCTGACCCACTGGAATTGTGATACAGTGAATTATAAGTGAAATAAATCTGTCTGTAAACAATTGTTAGAAAAATTACTTGTGTCATGCACAAAGTAGATGTCCTAACCGACTTGTCAAAACTATAGTTTGTTATCAAGAAATGTGTGGAATGATTTCAACCTAAGTGTATGTAAACTTTCAACTGGACACACACACACACACACACACACACACACACACACACACACACACACACACACACACACACATACATACATACATACATACATACATATTTTGAAAATGTGGAGTAGGTTGATGCATTTAAAAAAAAAAATCAGCACAATGTTAAGACTGTGCAAGAGGTGTGTAAACTTTCACTAGCGACTGTGTCTATGATCACTCACCCCCTGTTGGTCCAGCTTGAGGAGCTGCTCAGGGACCTTGGGCGAGCTGGTGGCCAGCCTGAGACACTGTATGTTCAGCTCTGGGACCACATACTCCAGCACCTCCTTCAGTGGTAGGCCCCTGGCCATGCCATGCTTGGCGGTGGAGGGCACGGCGTCTTCCAGGATGGCCCCTCGGAGAGTGGTGAGCTGGGGAGGACAGAGAGAGAGGCTGGAGGTTAGCTGGGGGTCTAGCCTTGACGGTTGAGTTGGATTTTGAGTAACAATTTACAAAACAACTTTCATGAATAAAGTTGCAAATTATAAATAAGTTAGAAATTACTATTTGATTATTTGCAAAAGTTTAACCCCCTAGAGTGTCCATCAAAATCCGTCAGTTTAAGCTAGAGATGTGTTTTTTTGGTTGCATGGGCTGCATCTCAATCCACCACATCGCCTATGTCACCCTTCCACATCTGTGGAGAAAAGTGGTAGAGCTACAGCACTGTTTGTCAGACCAGGAGACATCCTGAAAATCGGTATTCTCCGTCTGTAGCATCCGAACAGTTTGTCACGAGACTCGTCTAGTCGGTAACGCTGATGTACCAACGTTTGTCTGTAATGTCCAAACCATTTGGGCTACAAACTAATATGACCCCACTGTAGAAAGGGGAGACTGTCACGAACAGGATGGTGTTCTCCATTTTGCTCTACAGTATTCACAAGTGTCACGGGACTCGTCTAACGGTAACCCAAACAAATTAATGAATGTAAGTATGGAGGTAGTTGTGCCAAATTAGTAAAAAAACTACAATATTTCCTGAGCTTTCTTATATCTCCTAGATAAAGGACATACACTTCAAAACCTTATTCCTTATGGTACATTTTGTGTGTATTTTTTGCTATTTCTGAATGTGTAATTCAATGCGTTTCTATGGGCTACAGTAGTAAAAGGATGATCCATGGTATGACATTCTTAAAACAATTCCATATGTCAGCTTAGAATTCCCCAACGGCTTAGTCTTAAGAATTAAGCACTTCTAGGCATTACAATCATTACTATTCATAAGCTTTTAGTTACAACATTGAAAGTCATTCATAATGTGTAAGCATTTATAAAGGCTCATTCGTGAAAGTTGTTATTAACAGTTGACATTTTCTGCACCCATGTTTCAAGAGCAACATGATCCAAAAGAATGTTTGTAACACATTAAGTGAGTGGGAATCATTGAAGTGTTTGGCTGTCTTAAGTAATGTAGCTATGATTTTGTTATTAAAGAAGAATTCAGTTTTTTTAATGGAAAATGCTTACAAATTATGAATAGAAAATAAAGTAACCTACATCAGGAAGAAAACATATGAGACAAATGACTGTAATATTTAAGAAACATAGGTGATATATGGAGTAGTAAACTAGGATACTAGTGAAGAGTGCCTCCCCAAAGAGCTTCGATTTCCCGCTGCACACAGTTAAACGTCTCTCTCCCAGTTCTCTGGATTAAGTTGCATAGGGAATTAGCTTTTAGTAAAACTAAATAGATTAGCTTTTAGCATTAGCGTGTCATAAGAAGTGCAACCACAAACTCCCCACTTAGAGTATCTCATAGGAGAACTAACATATCGTGGGATCAAACTTTCCCCATTAACTTGCCGGATTAAAAGTTGTTTAATGTCCCATTGGTATGATAATACAAAATGTCTGCTTATCTAGTCCACTGTGCATCATCTCAGAAAAGTTGTACATTTCGGTTATGTTACGATTATCTAAAGAGTTTACATTTTGGGGGGGGTTCTATGGAAGTACTTGGTTTAGTTAGAATTCAATCTTGAGTTATTTTCTATTTCACACCATTTGTGGCCTTATAACTAATTGATTATTCATTATGTATGACGGTATGACAACATTCTACCACTTCGGAATTCATTTTTCCTGCTGGTTAGCAATGTCAGAGTCCACAGTAAGAACCTGTGTACAGCATACATTTTAGGACACTCTCAGCCTTACACGACATCTCCCCTTTTCGATTATTTACCTCGCTGGTCCGGAAGGTGACCCGGTAGTTGTACTGTGCTCCCTCCTTTCCCTCATCCAGCTTTTCCCGGCGGATACTGACCGCCACGGGGCCCAAGTTCTCATCCGTGCCAAAGTAGTTCTGGTGATCTGAGGGTAAATGGTAAACGACGGTGCAACACAAACGTTAGCTGCGGTTTGGATTATGATAACATAAGAAATCTTTATTTTCCATTAAATTCACATAAAATACACATTTGGCTTTGGCACTCTGGCTTACAGGTCAAAGGTAAAAACAGACATGCAACAAACACAGTTCAGCTTAACATGATTTGCCAGATTGGACATTCCTTTGCATTCCTTAAACTCCATGAATAGGGCCTACACATCATAGATTATAACACTAGCAAAGCCAGAAAAGTAGATCAAATTCATCAAATACATGCTAACCTATAAAGATATGCCTAAACCTAGTGTATCAATAAATCAATGAGTAGACAGATACATGTCATGTAGTAATGATCCCTTTACTAATTAATGGACATTTAGGGTTGCAAAAGACATGTAACTACAGGCTCATTTCAATAAAACCTGCACGGACTGAAACCCGCACTGTCCAAAACTGAAACCTGCACTGCAGAAAAACCAGTCTTTGTAGTTCCATTAACTTCAGTACGGGTTTCATTAAATTAAGTGTTTTTCCCTCACTCCCTAGACCAGGGGTGTCAAATGAATTTTTCCCCGGGGGCCACATTCGGACTTCAACGCGGTTCAGGGAGCCGCACCATTTCCTCGGTGTCAAAATTTACTCCTGACTCTCTAGGTTTAAATTATGTGATTATTAGCGAGCTGGACACAGTCAAGAAACTGTATAAATGTAGGTCGATTAACATTTCTACACAGTTGCGATTTGGTTTTAGTCATGTTAAAGTACACATCTATATCTATTAGTGGATTCTGACATTTCAGCCAGGCCCGTTGCTGACAGGTAAAAATCAAGCACACAGCCATGCAATCTCTATAAATAAGCTTTGGCAGTAGAAATGCCTTACTGAAGAGCTCAGTGACTTTCAACGTGGTACCGTCATAGGATGCCACCTTTCCAAAAGTCAGTTCGTCAAATTTCTGCCCTGCTAGAGCTGCCCCGGTCAACTGTAATTGCTGTTATTGTGAAGTGAAAACGTCTAGGAGCAAGAACGGATCAGCCGTGAAGTGGTAGGCCACACATGCTCACAATGAATTGGAACGCCGACTGCGAGCCAGACCTAATCGCCTAACATCAGTGGCCGACCTCACTAATGCTCGTGGCTGAAGGGAAGCAAGTCCCTGCAGCAATGTTCCAACATCTAGTGGAAAGCCTTCCAAAAAGAGTGGAGGCTGTTGTAGCAGAAAATGGGAGACCAACTCCATATTAATGCACATGATTTCAGAATGAGATGAGCAGGTGTCCACATACTTTTGATCAGTTTATATGGAGTTTGTTGTCCCACAAAAACAAAAATCCCAAGAGCGTCAATGGTCTATATTATTTATTTATTATACAGTGCATTCGGAAAGTTTTCAGACCCCTTGACTTCCTCCACATTTTGTTACTTTACAGCCTTACTCTAAAATGTATTAAATAAAAAATGTCCTCAATCTACACACAATAGATCATAATGACAAAGCGAAAACAGGTTTATAGAAAATATGGGCAAAACTATTAAAAATAAACAGAACCCTTTGCTACAAGATTCAAAATTGAGCTCAGGTGCATGCTGTTTCCATTGATCATCCTTGAGATGTTTCGACAACTTGATTGGAGTCCACTTGTGGTGAATTCAATTGACTGGACATCATTTGGAAAGGCACACCTGTCTATATAAGGTCCCACCGTTGACAGTGCAGGTCAGAGTAAAAAACAAGCCATGCGTTCGAAGGAATTGGCCGTAAAGCTCCGAGACAGGATTGTGTCGAGGCACAGATCGAGGGAAGGGTATCAAAACATTTCTGCAGAATTGAAGGTCCCCAAGAACACATTGGCCTCCATCATTCTTAAATAGAAGAAGTTTGGAACCACCAAGACTCTTCCTAGCGCTGGCCACCTGGCCAAACTGAGCAATCAGGGGAGAAGGGCCTTGGTCAGGGAGGTGACCAAGAACCCGATGGTCACTCTGATAGAGCTCCAGAATTCCTCTGTGGAGATGGGAGAACCTTCCAGAAGGACGGAGCAAAGGAACGGAGCAAAGTACAGAGAGATCCTTGATGAAAACCTGCTCCAAAGCGCTCAGAACCTCAGACTGGGGCGAAGGTTCACCTTCCAACAGGACAACGACCCGAAGAACACATCCAAAATAATGCAGGAGAGGCTTCGGGACAAGTCTCTGAATGTCCATGAGTGGCCCAACCAGAGCCCGGACTTGAAACCAACATAAAATCTCTGGAGCGACCTGAAAATAGCTGTGCAGCGACGCTCCCCATCCAACCTGACGAGCTTGAGAGGATCTGCAGCGAAGAATGGGAGAAACTTCCCAAATACAGGTGTGCCAAGCTTGTAGCGTCATACCCAAGAAAACGTGATGCTGTAATCGCTGCCAAAGATGCTTCAACAAAGTACTGAGTAAAGGGTCTGAATATTAATGTAAATGTTCAGTTTTTTTATATATATTTTTTTAAATAAATTAATCATTATGGGGTAGTGTGTAGATTTATGAGGGGGAAAAAAACAATGTAATCAATTTTAGAATATGGCTGTAACTTTAAAAAATGTGGAAAAAGTCGAGGGGTCTGAATAATTTCCAAATGCACTGTAAATTATTTATTTACTACTCAAACCACCTGAGAAGGGATTTGGTGCAGATCGGTTGAGGGGGATCGATGAGACAGCCCTGGGTGATAAAGGCCTTCTGCTACAGGCTGAGCTGGGGCTGGTTGACAGCTCTGACGACCCATAGCCAACTGGATTTTATAGACCCTTTAAAGAGACATTTCAGTGAAATTACATAATTATAGATTTGTATTACCTTGAAAGAAGTTTATGGACTAGGAGAGATGAACTAGCAGACAAAGCTAAAGTGTGGATTGTATTCTCACCTTGCCCATATCGTTCTTAAAGAAATATCAGAATGTTTTATTTCACTGAACTATCCCTTTAAAAAGACCCTTGGATCCTACCCTAGAGTCATTTCAGCAAGCCATGACATCCACCATCTCAGATTGTTCTGAAATCTTATCTGTAGCATAGAAACAGTTAAGATAGGCATTCCTGAAACATTTTATATACTTTTTTTTATCTCTAAGATAGCTAATTAATTGCACCCAAATTGCTCATTTTAATTGATAGGATACACATAATATTCAATAAAGTGCATTTGAAAAGTATTCAGACTCCTTGACTTTTTCCAGATTTTGTCATTGTAAATAAGAATTTGTTCTTAACTGACTTGCCTAGTGAAATAAAGGTAAAAAAAATTACAAATAAATTATCTGTCTGCATTTCAAAAATTATCCCGAAACTTACAGTTTCCATCATAGCTGTCGTGATTAAACACACACACACACACCACACACCACACACACACACACACACACACAACTTTACTCGCATAAAAATTGTGGATGGAAATGAGGAGTATAATGACAACAAGATGTCTGTATAGTGTACGGTTCACAGATCATAAGGTCTTACCAGAGGCATGTAAAGATCTAAAAAGGGCCTGAAATAGACACTTTCATCATGATTTATGATCTTTTCATGATTGTGATACAAATGTAAAATGCATGTCAAACATTCTTCCTCCCAATGAAGTTTCTCTGTGAGGATTGCCAGAACAATCTGAGATACCAAAAATATTTTCCACCTACGCAGGTGTGGAATTGCCCGTCTTCAAGTTTAGTTCAAGTCTGTAAAATGGCTGAAAAACAGCTATTAGCATCATCTTGGGTATTTTGTATTTTCAACCTATGGATACCGACAAATGTAGAGGGAAAAAGTCATGCGCTGCATTGCGGCAGTGACTCAAGCGTGACTAGCTTCAAGAGTTGTTCACCTCAGGCAATGTCACACACTGACATAAAGGACATCTAAGTGTCATGGAAGTCACGGTCAACTAACAAGCTATATTTATGCAGTCCAAAATGCAAAGTGGAAAATTGCAGATTTTACATGTATCCTGCTATCTCAGGTATCATGTTGATGTCTATGCCAGTAAACTATTTCCTCATTTAATGAGCAGGTCATAGATATTCAGCAACGCTCAAATGTAGCTACACATGGCTAGATTCTATGGCGTGTCTGCTAATGTTGTGCATTTGTAAACACTGCAAAGCACATCATAAATTAACTTGAAAAACTGAAAATCCCCATCTGGCTCTTTCTTTAAGTTGCTAGAGTACTTTATAGTAAGGAAACAATTTAGTAATAGGTAGGTAGTCAATGCCTCTCTTACCTTTATTGTAAAAGTACTTGTGGTAGTAGTAGGCCCCCTGGTCAATGTGTTCGATTATGTAGCGCTTGTACATGTCCCTGTGGAAGGCCTGGCTCTCCCTTGACACCTCGAGCACCGACACCCCTGCGTTGGTGCACCGGGTGCTGAGCGATGATTCTACAGAGTAGCCTTGTCCTCCACCCCCATAGCTAGGAGCATAGTCTCCGCTCCCATAGCTGGCGCTGCTGGCTTTGCTCAGGGCCACCTTTCTCTCGCCCTCGCCACCAGTCTCGTTACGGAAGTACGGGCAGCTGAGCACCAGGGTATTGCTCTTCCCATCCCCCTCATCTGTGTCCATGCTGGCCTTGTGACCCAGCTCCTCGCAGCTGCCTACGGGCGACTCACAGATGGGAATTGGCGTGGCGCTGTCTCCCAGCCCAGAAGCCGGGGCCTGGCACTGAGAGGCGGCCGATGCCCCAGTGGTAGTGTTCTTCCTGCGACCCAGATCGGCGCGGTTGGCCACCGCCTCGCTGATGTTGAAGAGGACGCTCTGCACGTCATAGTGGGCAAAGCACTTCTGGAAGCTCAGGGGCCTTCCGAAGCGCCCTCCGTCCTCCTGGTCCAGGAACTCGCCCTCGCTCTTCACGTTCCGCAGCCTCCGGAAGATGGAGGTGTCGGCCTTCTCCGCCTTCATGCGTTGGATGAAGGACTTCTCCCGCTCACGGCTGTAGAGCAGGGAGCTGTCCACGTAGTCGTAGCCCGGGATGCAGACAATGTCGCCTCGCGCAATCTGGGCGGCCGTCTGTAGGCTGGGCGACAGGGTGGTGTTGAGACGCATCAGCTCCGGGAAACTCTGTGGAGGAGGCGCGCTGGGTTGGTCCGAGCGGTCCTCCATGTGGTAGCCCCTCAGGGTGCCCACAAAGCCTTCGCTGGCGCCGGACAAACCCTGCTTGTCGAGAGATGATGTGCTCCCATACTCACGGCGCAAGGTGGCCCCAGTGTTGGGGTTGATGGTGGTGTGATCCAAGTCCTCAGCACCGATGTCGCTAATGGTGACCTCACTGTTGCTCCTCTTGATCCCGGGGAAGCCCTTCATGGGGGAGTGGCTCAGGAGGTCACACAGTGGATACTTGGTCTCTGGGAACTCGGTACTGAGCAACTCCTGGCTCTTTTGGAGGATGACCTCTGTGCTAAGTTTTGACGGTCCCTTCTGGAAGGTCGGCACCAGGCTGTCATAGCGTGGCGGAGGCTGTGACTCCCAGCCATCCTTTCGCTGGGGCCAGTCCGACACCCTCGCCCGGACACCCATCTTGGGCATGGCTGGCGTTCCTTGCACGTTGGCGTTTGGAGGTCCCATGGGCCCCTTTAACGCTTGGAGTTTCTTGTTGAACGGGTTGTCCGACTGCATGAAATAATTGGAGCCCTTTGGTTTACCACCTACTCCAGCAAGATTCGCTATGTCCTCAGTCCAGAGGCTAGGCACATTCATATCCTGTGTACAGGCACCTTACAGTCCCAAATTTCATGACTGATTTCCAATACAAGCCATTTGTTCTGGAAACTGCTACCATGTAGTATTAGACAAAAACCCAAATCTGGGGTTTCACTTCGCCAGGTCCATAATCCATAGAAAAGGATTAGATTGACAGATCTGCTTGGGTCTCTGAAGGACAGTGCAGCATAGAAGATGAAGATCCTTTCCTGGTCCACATCAAGCCAATAACAGCCACATGGTGATCCTTTGTGGATTCAGATCTTAAAGTGAGAAACAAAACATGGTTAATTTCATAAAAATTATAACATCAAAATAAAAACAGGTCTAAAATTGTATTTCACCTTCAATTTGTGCAAAGGCCTAAACATAATGAACATCAATCGCCATTTCATTGCTATTTCGGTTTAATCAATCGGATCGAAGGCCTACAAACAATGTCCATGTACCAATACTAGAACAAAAAGACATTTGTATTGCTTTGATAGGGTTTTTGGCAGCTTTTAACACATTGGGAACGGTGTGGCTGAAAGATGAAAGGCCTTTTCAAGTTCAACGGCTCATTTGCAATAATTCAGAATTAATTATTTCATGTCTCTAGGTGCTGCGAGCTACATGCCTGTAAATGGCCCACAACCTTGTTGAATTTGAAAGATTTAGCGCAGTTATCTGATCTGTATTAATGTAACATGACAAACCGTCTATGCAACAACAAAAAACATCATGCAGACAGCGAACACTTCTTAAACTCACAATGAATGCCTTCCAGGTCTTAGAGAGGAGTAACAATGTCGTGCGAATCATCCCCTCTCTCTCAAAGTCAACTATTTATCACACTGCCTCTGGACAGTGGAGTCATTTATCATTTTAAAGTTGAAGAGGGCAGGATTTCAGAAAACAGCAGAAAACAGCCAACTTAACCAGTATGTAGTTAGTCATCTTGGAATGTGATTAACCGTGTGAACATGTGACCAACATTTCAACCTTCCTGATAAGTACTGTATGCATTTGAAAGTCATACTAATAAGAACTGTGACAGCATTACTGTGAAATTGCCCTTATTAAAAATGTTAAAAAGAGTGGGTGTGTTGATGTGAAGGTAGTTACATTATTCAGAGGATTTATTTCAAAATAGGCTACAATGTTCTTGAACAAGGAGAAATGTATATTCATACCTGATTTGAATATCCATAATTCACCATTTCCTGTAGTAAACGTCGACAAATTTAACACCAGGGGGTATATTCATATTTTTTTATTTAAACTTTTTATAACTAGTCAAGTCAATTAAGAACAATTTCTTATTTACAATGACGGCCTAACAAAAGGCCTCCTGCGGGGGCTGGGATTAATAAATTAGGACAAAACACACATCACGATAGGAGAGACAACACAACACTACCTAAAGAGAGACCTATGACAACAACAGCATGGCAGCAACACATGACAACACAGCATGGTAGCAACACAACATGGTAGCAGCACAAAACAGGGAACAAACATTATTGGGCACAGACAACAGCACAAAGGGCAAGAAGGTAGAGACAACAATACATCACACAAAGCAGCCACAACTGTCAGTAAGAGTGCCCATGATTGAGTCTTTAAATGAAGAGATTGAGATAAAACTGTCCAGTTTGAGTGTTTGTTGCAGCTCGTTCCAGTTGATAGCTGTAGTGAACTGAAAAGACGAGCGACCCAGGGATGTGTGTGCTTTAGGGACCTTTAACAGAATGTGGCTGGCAGAACGGGTGTCGTATGTAAAGGATGACGGCTGCAGTAGAAATCTCAAATAGGGGGGAGTGAGGCCTAAGAGGGTTTTATAAATAAGCATCAACCACTGGGTCTTGCGACGGCTAAACAGAGATGACCAGTTTACAGAGGAGTATAGAGTGCACTGATGTGTCCTATAAGGAGCATTGGTGGCAAATCTGATAGCCGAATGGTAAAGAACATCTAGCCGCTCGAGAGCACCCTTACCTGCCGATCTATAAATTACACCTCCGTAATCTAGCATGGGTAGGATGGTCATCTGAATCAGGGTTAGTTTGGCAGCTGGGGTGAAAGAGGAGTGATTACGATAGAGGAAACTAAGTCTACATTTAACTTCAGCCTGCAACTTTGATGTGCTGAGAGAAGGACAGCATCTAGCCATACTCCCAAGTACTTGTATGAGGTGACTACCTCAAGCTCTAAACCCTCAGATGAAGTATCACACCTGTGGGGAGAGGGGCATTCTTCTTACCAAACCACATTACCTTTGTTTTGGAGTGGTTCAGAACAAGGTTAAGGGCAGGGAAAGCTTGTTGGACACTAAGAAAGCTTTGTCGTAGAGCGATTCTAACATAAAATCCGGGGAGGGGCCAGCTGAGTATAAGACTGTTTCATCTGCATATAAATGGATGAGAGCGTTTCCTATTGCCTGAGCTATGTTGCTAATACAATGTTGGAAAATACCAGTCTGAATACATCCCAAATGGCACCCTATTCACTACATGGGCCCCAAAACTTTGACCAGACGGAAAAGTCCCCCTACCCTTTGAGGATAAAGAGTCCTTATCCTTTCATCTGTGTCTCTTGCCTCATTGTATTGAATGGTACTGATTGGATGCTCATTTGAATTAAGGTTACCTTAAATAGTGTACAAAAATTATAATAAAAAATAAAAGAGTATGATAACTAGAATAAAGTTATAGGACACTTTTGAAAGCGCCACATCCATTCCACCTCCATGGACCTTTACCGACTAGTTTATAACCAAACAGTCTCAGCAAGAGCCAGACAGACTATTGCGCACTAATCAGTGCAGAAACACCTCTAACAGACGGCTGTTTAAAACGAGCATTAAGCATTCATAACATCAAGGTGTAAAAGTTATTTGCAATCACTACAAAGGCAGCCGTGCTATGATTGGACACGGAACACTGAGGGGGCCCAAGGCGGAGCAACCGATGCCATCCGCCCCCAATGATGCCCTATTCCATTATTAAAAACACCCGAATAAAATAAGGAAGAGATGGAATATGAGAAAAGGGTCCTCATTAAAAATGCATGGCCTTGATGTCCGACCGCTTGAGAGCAAACAGATCATGAAAGCGCGAGATGAAAACAGCCTGTGACATCCTTTTTTTCCCCTTCAGTACTCATCATGAATCTTCTGAAAGGTTCCTGCCTTGCCATAAGAGGACAACTTTGGTTCTAAGGCTTGAGTCAGTTATTTGATCTACAAAGCCGAATCACGTGGATACGGTTTAGAGCTACAATTTCATACTGCTTTACATATCAGTATGTATACTTCCTATCGGCCATCAAGAGTCTGACTGATGCTGCAGTTGGGTGTGATTGATGCTGGAAGTTAGGACAAGCTAAAGTATGATGCTGCACTGCATCGGACGCTTGATTCTTCAATATGTCAATGTTTGTGTTGTAATACGTCTCATATTTACTATTGTAAAGTGGTTTTTCCACTGGTGAATGCACCAATTTGTAAGTCGCTCTGGATAAGAGCGTCTGCTAAATGACGTAAATGTAAATATTTGTGGGTACAGAAAAGTACATACAGCACTAAATTAAGCAATATGTTTTTATGGAGAGACGAACAATTGCAATACAAACAAATAGTAATGATCAAGAGTCAGATAAATTGCACAAATGTGTTCGGGCATCAATCCGTCCCTAGATGGACTTTAAAATAAGACCATCTAAAAAGGGGGAAAGAAAACAAATAAAAACAGACAAACGTGGTCACAAATGAACAGATGACACCGTCCATCAAACGTCAGCCTGAATGTAGGCTACAGTCTCGCCACTGCTGGTTAATGACAGAACTGCTCCAGTTGGTTCCACGAACCAGCGGGGCACACCGAGCCGGTCGTTCACCCAAACATAACGGTAATCAATGAGGGAACAGCGCAAATGCTAGGGTAGTGACATGGTCTGGGGGCAACATTTGGCTGGGAGGCAGGGTAATGTTGTTTTGGTTGAAATCTATAGAATGGACACTCCCGTGTACCCTGACAGTGGTACAGTGAAGTGGATGTCAGTACTGGATATTGGATTCCGTGATTTGAGAGAGTTTGAGATGAATGGTGTGTGGCATCTAGAAATGAGCTAGGCCTGTACTTGTTATGTCTGTCTGCATGGCTCAAATCAATTTCACATACTGTTACACTGAACTATAGATTTATATGTGATCTGGAAATTGTACTTGAGCTATATTCTTATGCGATGAAGCTATTATTTTCAGTACTACAGTTTTTCAGTGGCATTTTGGAAATGCTCATGCAGTCCATTTATCATCAGACTTCATTAACCACGGGAACGAGCTCACTGGCGCAAGTGGCGATGTCCTTTGGGAACATTGGGTGCAGATTAGAGAAAGCAGACAGACGGACCTCCACTTGGAGGTATGATGAGGTGGGCAAAAACAATGACAGAGAAAGGAGGTCAGTGAGCAGTGGAAGCTTACGCTGTCCAGTTCCAAAAGCCCCAGAGACACACAGCGCCATCATTCCTTTGTTCTACTTTGACATGTGCACTTTTTTGATGTCATCCATTAGAATGAGTTCCAATTTAGAAAGAGATGTTCCAACCAAACAATGTCACCTGTACTGTAGTCGACACCTGCCAGCCTGTATAACCTATTATTAAAGTCTCATTCCACTCCATGAATTCAGCCCTCATGTTAAATAAAAAGGTAAACCACCCAGAATAAATATAAAGTTATTTTATTGGCTGTTTTGTCCCTGCTGGACAAAAATGGTTCAATGTGAGCTTTATCTTTACCATTAAAAATTATTCAAGAATGTAAAACATCCTGTATGTATATTTTTTTTTTTGGGGGGGGGGTTTAAAACGAGATTCAAATTCACACAGAGGGATTGACCGCAATATGCAGTGAAGCCTTCGAAATCAACGCGCTCATGTCTCCAGCGGCTGATTAGGACCGTATCCAAACCAGGGGGCAAGAATACAATGGAGTCAAGCCCGCTTCCAACACCGTACATGGGTGCATCCCTTTAACTGGCAACCCACCCTGGTACTCGCATACCCTCACACATCAATAAGACAGAGCTAAGCTAGCGGGTTCCCCATCCATCTTCACACTGCTTGTCTGTTCTGCCTTGTTAGGTGCACTAAGCACCCAGGCATTTTAGGCCCCTGGAAGAACTACGAGATACACACAGTCGCAAGCCCTAATGCCTTCCGTGTCAGGGGGAATTTCGCCAGGATTTATTCCAAGTGGAGGCAGGCAGGGTGGGGTGAGGGTGGGGGGGTACAGACGGGGATCAGTTCACATACACATTCCAGTGCGGTCCTTCAACATGCACTCCACCACGACATGCATGTGTACGTTTCATTTTGATTCCCAAAGCAGAGGCAAAATAGTATGTGTGTAGTTTAAAATGACTACTCCCTCAGGAAGGCAGGTTGGTTGGGGGGTGGGAGAGGTTGGTCGTCCGTCGAGAACATGGTTTAGTTGTGGGGCTGTAGCTAGTGAAAAGGGGCAGTGGCAGTAGGTGGGCCCACTGAAGGTATGGAGCAAGGCCGAAAATAAACAAATAGACAGTAAATGCAGAACATCAAGGAGGTGAACGTAAACACCGATGGCTCTGCAGGGGCTAAATGAAAGACGGACCCCTGGGAAGGTTCTGGGGGGGGGGGGGGAATAGTGCATCTGGACGTTAACATTGGTTTTGTTTTTGTTGTGGATATTTTCTCTTCTTTCGGTCTTTCTGCTTACTATATAAAACAGACCCCAGGGGTATACTACAAAGCAGGATCAATGAGCTTGCCAACTAACTTGCCTAAAATACTTTGAAATGGGCATAGTCTAATCGAGTCAACAACTAAAAACACAAAAGTTTAGATTACTTAATTAAAATTGATTTATGGTTGTTTATCAAAGTTAGCTGGCTAACTTATTGATCCTGCTTTGTAGTATACCCCTCAGCACCCACCCTGGGACACTTCAAAAGGTTGGGCCAAGGGCTATTTCACAGTGGTTGCTCTTCCATATCCTAATGTACATGGTACAGGTATTCATGTTGGAGTATAAAGTACTGTATCATTACTTTCAAATCAGCCTGTCTGCAGTCTCCAGCAGTTTTTGGCAAACCAAGTAGTCAGTGCGAGGGGCTGCCAATAAAGCTCTCGTTGACTTTTATTGAAAGTGGGATGGCTATGCTCTGGCTCTGCTGACTGGCCCAGTTGACTTGGATCAGCTGTTCAAATAAATCAAGGCCAGAACTCACCAGAAGCCCTTTTCACCCTGAGAGCTAACTCCCGGCCAACACAACCCTCTACAGCTGAGCTCTAGGCAAGCTGCCAGGTGGAACCAAGATAAGGGGGTTTGTTTGCATAGATAAAGCACAGATGACATCTTTCAACAAGTTATGGGAACTGTATATTGGGCTATTGTTTGATTAGCAACATGGTTCTCCAGGCTCGATCACTTAAGAGCCCACGCAAGGAGCTCCCAGCTGAGATGAAACTGCTGGACTAGGACAGTGTTGACTTTTTGTTTGTTTCTTTTAGGGGGTCTGACATTTTGTTCAACTCCCCCATCTGGACTTCTCATGCTGGGAAACACTCCCACGTTCTTCTCCTTATTTCCCTTAACAGGAAGCACTGGAATTTGGGGGCAATTAAGTGTGTTAAGGCTCAGTTATTCTAATTTCTAACTTTTAACGTAATGCCTACCAGCATGCCTTGCAGCATGCAACAATGGCACTCTCTTAGAGGCTAAGGACCAGACGGAGATGTGACTGGGATGTGACTGTGTTGTTACCAAACGACTTGGAACGAGTTTCATAACTATAGCACAAGGATGGGATGCCCAAGACCCAAAACCTTTCATCTGCAGACTGTTGCTGTGTCTACCTATAAAGGCTCAAATCACGCGCCATGCTTTTCCTGTTTCGTTTTTAAACTTCAGCACACTAAACCTGGGGGGGCCACTATGTAAGCAGCAGACTCTTCGTGAAATGGCTTAAGTTTTTGCAATTCGTTGAAATGAAGAAAAAAAACCCAGACGAAATCACCTGAAAAGGCAGCATCAATCCTTTGAGAGCATCATTTTTAAAAGATGAGCTTGAAGACAAGACCAGCATATAGGGCAGTCTCTCAGAACCAGGTTGGGAGGGAAAAAGCCCTGTTGGTGAAGGGGACATGGTCTGGAACGAGACTGTTTGAGGAAATGGACTACAGGCGAGCCTGAAGATACAGATTACAGGCTCGCAGGTTGGTCAGGCATTGTTTGGAAAGGACAGGTGCTCGAGATAAGACGGTTTACTGTGTCACTGCATCTTACCACTCGTCTTAAAAACAAAAAGTGAGGAAAACAGTAGTAGGACATGATTTTTTTTCTCCACTAAACTGTACAGCTGCTACACAAATATGAACTTTTCAGCATACACAGGCCTGTGGACAAATGTGTCTGCGTGGTGGTAACCGTTTGCTGCGTAACAAGAAACACGAAAGAAATGGGTCAGCCCTCGGTTGATGACGTCAGTTGGGTTGCCACTCATAACACGGCTGGTTTTGGGCTCGTCGCTTGCTGCTGTTGCAGACGCTTTGCTTCTGGGCACATAGGAGGGTGTGCACAAAACACACAAGAACAAGCTCGGTGCACGCACACAGCCTTGGTGTTCCCTTTCATTTCTATATTGATTTTATACTAAAAAGGGCAGTGCTATCTCCAATGACAATGGCAGCAGACACAGACGGGGAGAGCGAAACGAGAAGACGGACAGGCTGTTTTTTGCAAGCCTATTTACTGCCAGCGTTTTCCCAGAGAGATATTTGAGGAAAGCCGCCTGTTGCATTGTCTGTTGACATAAAATTAACCCCATTGGGTGGGAACGAGGAGGAATCATTCATGCTAGAATGCTCATGAAAAACAGGAGAAAGAGAGGCGGCAACTGAAGTCTCCTACAAAGATGAAAAAGGAGAAGAACAAAAAAAACAGAGCAGCAGGTAGCTTGGTCGCATTCCAGTCGCTCTGCTTTGCCTGAATGAAGTCCAGTCAGTCATCCCATATCGGCCTATAGCTAGGCCTAGTTGTCAAACAATAACACCTTTAAGTAGAAGTACATCCATCCACCCTCAAAATAATCAACCATCTGGTGACTGAGAGAGCACTGAACAGAGAGCTAGCGAGACTCCCCTCACACCCTGCTGTGAGAGGGACGGGATGTGTAGCTAGCTACCCCCAGTGTGTGTCCTCCCTGAACAAATGCCGACACCCCCCTCCCCCCTCTCCGAAACTCTCAACCCCACAACTCCTGTCCCCAATGTTCATTTGGCAAAGGAATCACCTCATTTGCATAACAACACATGTAGGCTGTCCTGCTGCATCCTCTCTCAACTGACACCATTTCGTGATCAGACGACACACACACACTGGAGTGAGGCGGGGGAAAGCACCTTCCCAGTTGGCAAGAGAAGCAAGACTTGGCAACTGTGTAGCTACAGTAGGAGAGGGGCAGATTTAGTAGTTCTACTGATTCAAGAGGAATTTTCACAAGAGTACAAGGTTTGTTTTGTCACTGGAAAATGGCAGTTGGAAGCAATTAGTTCCACGGATGAGTTATTACAGTTAAGATGGATGCATAGGAAAACCTGGGAAGTTGACATTTCCGAAACATGTACATTTGTTCTGAACATGATGATTTCTTTGACACTCCATATGGAAATGAGCCCAACACACACACACACACAACTTGGAACACTCAAACCTGGCAACGGCTAGAAGGAAAGGGGGGGGGGGAGTGATGAGATTGCAACTGTAGGGGGAGGATATGCCCTTAGCACTTAACAGTCCCACACACGCAAACACACACTTCGCATTGGTCAAAAACAATTTGGAGACATGCAAACAACCTGAGACACTAATAGCAGACAACACAGCTGCATCCTACCCAAACATATGGAATTTCATGTTTTCATGTACTGCTCTATTATTTACCTGCATTAAATTGAGGTTTAAGAGTCTATAAACACTGCAATCTTTTACATTTTAAACTTTGTGAAGAGGTAGTGACACCATGTCAAATGCAATTAACTAAATGTAATTAGGCTTTTTCTGTCTTTTTCAACAAAAATCTGGTAGCCTTTTTAATGATTCATTCACATTATGAATAATGCCACAGGCTCTTCTCTTATTACCTCCACTGGTAAAGATTTGACCCGCAATTAGGGCAGCTGCTTGTCTGTTTTTTTTTCTTCTATAGTGAATATATAGTACATGAGAGAGAGAGAGAGAGAGAGAGAGAGAGAGAGAGAGAGAGAGAGAGAGAGAGAGAGAGAGAGAGAGAGAGAGAGAGAGAGAGAGAGAGAGAGAGAGAGAGAGAGAGAGAGAGAGCGCGAGAGAGACTGACAAGAGGAAGAAAAAAATAAAATGGAGTGAATGCCTGATTGCAGCTCGTGTAGCTTCGCCCCAACTGATAATCCTCTATCCTCCTTTTGACAACGTCTCCAACTGCCGAACTGATTGGGAGGCATTAGCATGTGTATAGAGAAAATGGACACCGTGACATTCAGCTTATCAGGACGGCAGATACAACCTGATTGTGTCGCCCACAATAACCCCGGTCCACGGCGCAACCCCCCAATTTCTGAGGGACTGAAAGAGTCTTTAGAGGGGGAACAGCAGGATTGAAGAAGGGCCTTTCAATTTATTCTGGGGGGGGGGTTGGGGTGCAAAATAAAAGAACTGCACCCCTTTAAATTCCTGAGCTTTAAAAAGAAAGACGCAAAGGAGGCAAAGGATCTGGTGCTTTCAGAGCTTCAAATAGGACCTTCTATGGGCCATATGCTGTGGCTGCATATTTTTGACTTCCTGTGGATTGCAGCGAAAGAATAGGACAAAGGTACGGAGGGAGAGAGATTTTTCATAGAGATCACAAGCGGAGGTCGCGATTTTGGCCGGTGTGTATGGGTATACGTGTGTGTGTGTGTGTGTGTGTGTGTGTGTGTGTGTGTGTCTGTACATGCATGCGTGTCTGCGTCTGCACTAAATTCACCTCCCCACTCCCTTTCACTTGGGAACGTGTTTTGGAAGCGTTACCAAGTCTGACAAGAGATCATCTGGGATCAACCAAAGTCTAAGAGAAACATCCTCGACAAGAGCATGATGCTTCTGCTTAATCCTCAAGTACACCGCCACCAGTGCCTCTATTTAGACAGACTAGAGAGATCGGTCTCTAAGTCAATAAGTAACACTTCTTCATCTGTTTTACACTGGTCGTAACTGTATAAACATCTTACAATACAGGGTTTGATGCCGAGGGCTTGATTCTGTGTGCTCAGAATCAAGCCCTGAAAACGTCTGTCTGGTGCAACCAAAAACAGGCAAAAAGAGAAATATCGTTCAGTTTGTTTAGACTCTAGGGTGGGGGGGAGCTGTAAGTAATGCTAATTTAATCATTCTTCTACATGCTTAAAATGCAGTGGTATGTTTTACCGTGGTAAATATGAAAATTAAAGTGAAAACACCCCCACCTCTCAGTCATGGTTTAAACCGTTTGTATGTGGTGGCGCTGTAGTAGTAGTGCTGAATTTCGGCCACAGCTGAGCTCCTTTACGCATAGGGTTTGCTTTGTACTTCCTCACTTTCACCATTTGTTTGCCATGTATCCTTAAAAAAGCTGTTGATTTACCATTGTTGGCTTTTGTCAGGCAGCTGTTTAGTGCTCATTGCTTTGTTTCAGGTGCATGCGGGTACTGGTGTTCTACGTGCCTTAACCTGTCTGGGCTAGGGGGCAGTATTTTCACGGCCGGATGAAAAATGTACCCAATTTAAACAGGCTACTACTCTGGCCCAGAAATTAGAATATGCATATTATTAGTAGATTTGGATAGAAAACACTCTGAAGTTTCTAAAACTGTTTGAATGGTGTCTGAGTATAACAGAACTCATATGGCAGGCAAAAACCTGAGAAAATTCCAAGCAGGAAGTGGAAAGTCTGAGAATTGTAGTTCTTCTTTTGATTCTCTATCGAAGCTACAGTGTCTGTGGGGGACGTTGCACTTCCTAAGGCTTCTAAAGCCTTCAGAAAGTGGTTTGAGCATTTTCCTGTCACCGGGCAGATAATAGGAGCTCAGTTACTGAGTGGTCTGCCTGGCAACAAAGGGATTGGATATGCGCAGTCACGCCGTTCCTTCTTTTTCTTCTTGAATGAATATGCTATTGTCCGGTTGGAATATTATCGCAATATTACGTAAAAAATACCATAAAGATTGATTTTAAACAGAGTTTGAAATGCTTCTAAGTACGGTAATGGAACATTTTGACTTTTCGTCTCTCGTTCCGCGCTCGCACGTTATGCCTTTGGATAAGTGATCTGTACGCACGAACAAAATAGAGGTATTTGTACATAAATGTGGATTATTTCAAACAAAAACAACATTTCTTGTGGAAGTAGCAGTCCTGGGAGTGCATTCTGACGAAGATCAGCAAAGGTAAGAGAATATTTCTAATACTAATTCTGAGTTTAGGTTGCCCCGAACTTGGCGGGTGTCTGAATAGCTCACCATGATGGCTGAGCTATGTACTCAGAATATTGAAAAATGTGCTTTCTCCGTAAAGCTATTTTAAAATCTGACACAGCGGTTGCATCCAGGAGTAGTCTATCTATAATTCTTTAAATAATTGTTATATATTTTGTCAACGTTTATGATGAGTATTTTTGTAAATTGATGTGCACGTTCACCGGACGTTTTGGTGGGAATACATTTTCTGAACATCACGCGCCAATGTAAAATGCTGTTTTTGGATATAAATATGAACTTTATTGAACAAAACATAACATGTATTGTGTAACATAATGTCCTAGGAGTGTCATCTGATGAAGATTGTCAAAGGTTAGTGCTTCATTTAGCTGTGTTTTGGGTTTTACTGACACATGTCCTTGCTTGGAAAATGGCTGTGTGATTATTTTTGTCTATGTACTCTCCTAACATAATCTAATGTTTTGCTTTCGCTGTAAAGCCTTTTTGAAATCGGACAATGTGGTTACATCAAGGAGAAGTGTATATTTAAAATGGTGTAAAATAGTTGTATGTTTGAGAAAGTTGAATTATGACATTTTGTTGTTTTTGAATTTGCCGCCCTGATATTTCACTGGCTGTGTCCCGCAGGTGAGACGCTAGCGTCCCACCTAGCCCATAGAAGTTAAAGTATTAGATTTTCTATAAATATTTGTTTTCTTTCCTTTATCAACTGATGGTTGACACTATCACTAGACAACTAGCCTACAGCTGGACACCAATGGGCATCCAATCTATCCAACAAGTATACGTTAATGACAGCAGGCATATAACCTTCGGTTAGAAGCATTCGATTTTGCAAATGGCATAGGCCTACGTTATTTTTGGATTTGTGCCCATGAGAACGGTTTTCACTGTGAAACAGGCATAGCTACACATACAGGACATTTTCCCAGATATCTAAGATCAATGATTTATACAGGGTTTAAGTTCAATTGTTAAATGCTTAAAAATGACACTTAACACTGTCATGAATGTAATTAAATGTAAGGAAAGGTAGTGTTATGTCACATGATCTGTAAAGACCCCAAGCATTAACACATTAAGCACAATTTATTTTTACCAGTACACATTCGCTACCAGTAGGCCTATTAGGAGTTCATGGTAATACACATTGTAGACTGGTTTTATAAGTTGACCGTGTGTGTTAGGGTGATCATCCCGTTTTCCCCAGGAAAGTTTCAGCCGCATTTTAGATGTCCCAACTTTTCAAGCTACAAAAAAGGTACATTTGTCAGCAAGACGCATCAGTTAATGTAGACCTAATCAATGGCAATGGCTGAATGTTACAGATGTCCATTTCCATTCATAAATTGGTGCGAGTATACATGCGGTTATGTATACTGGAATTATTTTAGAGTGTACATGGACCCTACTTTCATTTTATTGACTTGGACAATCAGATGAAAATATCATCAATGCTAATTCATTTTGACTGTTTAAATTACGTGTTTATTATTAGGCCCATAAAATTGTGCAAGCGTGTGCACTCAATACAGACCAGCCCCCACCTTCCCTAATGTCACCGTGTATTTCGCACTCTGCTTAGGAGTCACACATGCAATATTAAAAACTAGCGTCATTGTTACTTATCGTTTCAGAGTGCATCAAATGCCACGCAAGATCTCACGCAACGTTAATGGTTTAAGCCTCCGAAAAAAAAGTCGCTGAAAGCCAGTCCCAGTGGATACAATTTTAGGATTACTTTGTCAGTCTTTTGCTCAATCACGCAACAGCAGATTCGTAAAAGCTTTTAGAAAGCTTGTCTCTTCAAAACATATTTAGGTGTCTAACCCTCAACCACTCTCCTTTGTCGTAAAATATGTGGTCCGCATTATACTAATCCACATTTAACACAAACAAGAATCACCGGCGGTTGTTCTCCACACCCCATTGAAAACTTTCCTGTCTTTTTAAATAGATCTCTGTGGGTGAGGGAGGAGTGTGAGTAAATGGACTGTGTGTGTGTGTGTGTGGGGGGGGGAAATAGCATTTCAGTCTGGTGGAGGAGTGCTGTAGATCACTGCCTCCCAAATCAGACAGCTGTCAATTATGTGTTGTCTGTGGGCAGAGAGAGGACAAGAGACAGAAATAAGAAAGAGTGAGGCTGAAATGGACAGACGCAAAGAAAAGAGAAGGAATAAGAGTGGGATTGATAAAGATGAAGAGAGGAGGGGGAAAAAGCAATACGGGGAATAATAAGAGAGGGAGAGATACAAATGGAGACCGAACGACAGACATGAAGGAGATAGAGAACAGGAGAAAGACAACGTTTTTAGGTCAACCCTTTTCTTCTCCTAACACCAAAAATATCCGAATACATATTTGGACACGTTCACTCTGCAGCCACAACAACCAGAGACTAACAAGACCTGAATGACCCTGGTGACCCCAGACTGTTTATCAACATACACTACATGACCAAAAGTATGTGGACACCTGCTCCACTCTTCTAGCAAGGCTTTCCACTAGATGTTGGAACATTGGAAGCAAGTCTCCACAGCATTCAGCCACAACAGCATTAGTGAGGTCACACACTGATGTTGGGTGATTAGGCCTGGCTCGCAGTCGGCGTTCCAATTCACCCAAAAGGTGTTCGATGGAGTTGAGGTCAGGGCTCTGTGCAGGCCATTCAAGTCCCCCCTCTCCCCGATCGACGAATAATTTCTGTATGGACCTCGCTTTGTGCATGGGGGCATTGTCATGATGAAACAGGAAAGAGCCTTCCCCAAACTTTACATTTAGCACTATGCATTGGGGCAGGTAGCGTTTTCCTGGCATCTGCCAAACCCAGATTAGTCCGTCGGACTGCTAGATGGTGAAGCATGATTAATCAATCACTCTAGAGAAAAGCTGTGCTGACATTTCGTCCACAGGCATTTTGGAACTTGGTAGTGAGTGTTACAACCGAGGAGAGACGCGCTGCGCGCTTCATCACTCGACGGTCCCGTTCTGTGAGCTTGTGTGGCCTACCACTTGGCGGCTGAGCCGTTGTTGCTCCTAAACGTTTGCACTTCACAATAACAGCACTTACCGTTGACCGGGGCAGCTCTAACAGTGCAGAAATTTGATGAACTGACTTGTTGGAAAGGTGGCATTCTATAACGGTACCATGTAGAAAGTCAATGAGCTTTTAAGTAAGTCCATTCTACTGCCAACGCGTGTCTACGGAGATTGCATGGCTCTGTGCTCAATTTTATACACCTGTCAGCTATGGGTGTGACTGAAATAGCCAAATCCACTCATTTGAAGGTGTCCACATCATTTTATATATATATGGCGTAGTTTCCACTTGAAAGAGGGGGTGTGGATAATCCTCTTCATCAGGGTGTGTGCCAATGACTGTATATATTAATGGACAAAGCCATCAGTCATGTGACACCACTCATTTCTGTGTGCAGACAGCCAAATTAAATTGGTTTAGATCGCATCTCATGGAAACATAACATGAGCAGTCTGAGCTACTCTTGAAAGTGAGGTTGCAAACTTGCTCAGCGCAGCCCCCTCTCATTGAGTAACTCATGGCTGACCGGGGTACTGCAGGCTGCCATTACAAACTCAATTATCCTTATAACTTCATCTGTGTGTGATTTTAAAATAATTGGTTCAATGACATAAAGTACTCAGACCCCTTAACTTTTTCCACATTTTGTTACGTTACAGCCTTATTCTAAAACATACACCATCGTTAAAAAGTTTGGGGTCACTTAGAAATGTCCTTGGGATTCTGCCTAGAAGGCCAGCATCCCAAAGTCGCCTCGACACTGGGGACGTTGAGACTGGTGTTTTGCGTGTACTATTTAATGTAGCTGCCTGTTGAGGACTTGTGAGGCGTCTGTTTCTCAAACTAGACACTCCAATGTACTTGTCCTCTTGCTCAGTTGTGCACCATGGGCCTCCCACTCTTCTTTCTATTCTGGTTAGAGTCAGTTTGTGCTGTTCTGTGAAGGGAGTAGTACACAGCGTTGTACGAGATCTTCAGTTTCTTGGCAATTTCTCGCATGGAATAGCCTTCATTTCTCAGAACAAGAATAGACTGCTGAGTTTCAGAAGAAAGGTCTTTTTTTTTAGCCATTTTGATCCTGTAATCAAACCCACAAATGCTGATGCTCCAGATACTCAACTATTCTAAAGAAGGCTAGTTTTATTGCTTCTTTAATCGGAACAACAGATTTCAGCTGTGCTAACATAATTACAAAATGTTTTTCTAGTGATCAATTAGCTTTTTAAATTAGCTAACACAACGTGCCATTGGAACACCGGAGTAATGGCTGCTGATAAGATATTCCATTTTATTTATATTTTTAAATCAGCCCGTTTCCAGCTACTATAGTCATTTACAACATTATTGTCAACACTGTATTTCTGATCAATTTGATATTATTTTAAATGGACAAAAAAAAGTGCTTTTCTTTCAAAAACAAGGACATTTCTAAGTGACCCAAAACTTTTGAATGGTAATATATATATATATATATATATATATATATATAAAAAAAAAAATGTATATATTAATTTTTTAAATTCTCAATCTACACACAATACCCCATAAGGACAAAGTGAAAACAGGTTAAGTATTCAGACCCTTCGCTATGAGACTCGAAATTGAGCTCAGGTGCATCCTGTTTCCATTGATCATCCTTGAGATGCTTCTACAACTTGAATTGAGTCCATCTGTGGTAAAGTCAATTGATTTGACATCATTTGGAAAGGCACACACCTGTCTATACAAGGTCCCACAGTTGACAGTGCATGTCAGAGCAAAAACCAAGCCATGATGTTGAAGGAATTGTCTGTAGAGCTCCGAGATAGGATTGTGTCGAGGCACAGATCTGGGGAATGGTACCCCCAAAAAATGTATGCAGCACTGAAGGTCCCCAAGAACACTGTGGCCTCCATCATTCTTAAATGGGTGAAGTTAGGAACCACCAAGACTCTTCCTAGAGCTGGCCGCTCGGCTAAACTGAGCAATCGGGGGAGAAGGGCCTTGGTCAAGGAGGTGACCAAAAACCTAACAGTCACTCTGACAGAGCTCTAGAGTTCTTCTGTGGAGAAGGACAACCATCTCTGCAGCACTCCACCAATCAGGCCTTTATTGTAGAGTGGCCAGACAGAAACCACTCAGTAAAAAAGGCACATGATTGCTCACTTGGAGTTTGCCAAAAGGCACATAAAGGACTCAAAGATTCTCACATAAAGATTCTCTGGTTTGAATATTGAACTATTTGGCCTGAATGCCAAGCATCATGTCTGGAGGAAACCAGGCACGGCTCATCACCTGGCCAATACCATCCCTACGGTGAAGAATGGTGGTGGCAGCATGATGCTGTGGGGATGTTTTTCAGCACCAGGGACTGAGAGACTAGTCAGGTTTGAGAGAAAGGTTAATAGAGCAAAGTACAGAGAGCGCTCAGGACCTCAGTCTGGGGCAAAGGTTCACCTTTCAACAGGTCAACGGCCCTAAGCTCACAGCCAAGACAACGGGGGAATGGCTTCGGGACAAGTTTCTAAATGTTTTATTTTATTTTTTATTTCACCTTTATTTAACCAGGTAGGCAAGTTGAGAACAAGTTCTCATTTACAATTGCGACCTGGCCAAGATAAAGCAAAGCAGTTCGACAATATACAACAACACAGAGTTACACATGGAGTAAACAACATACAGTCAATAATACAGTAGAAAAAAATAAGACTATATACAATGTGAGCAAATGATGTGAGATAAGGGAGGTAAAGGCAAGAAAATGCCATGGTGGCAAAGTAAATAAAGTATAGCAAGAAAAACACTGGAATGGTAGATTTGTAGTTTGAAGAAAGTTCAAAGTTCAAATATAAATAATATGGTGCAAAGGAGCAAAATAAATAAAATAAATAAATACAGTAGGGGAAGAGGTAGTAGTTTGGGCTAAATTATAGATGGGCTATGTACAGGTGCAGTGATCGGTGAGCTGCTCTGACAGCTGGTGCTTAAAGCTAGTGAGGGAGATAAGTGTTTCCAGTTTCAGAGATTTTTGTAGTTCGTTCCAGTCGTTGGCAGCAGGGAACTGGAAGGAGAGACGACCAAAGGAGGAGTTGGCTTTAGGGGTGACCAGAGAGATATACCTGCTGGAGCGCGTGCTACAGGTGGGTGCTGCTATGGTGACCAGTGAGCGGAGATAAGGGGGGACTTTACCTAGCAGGGTCATGTAGATGACCTGGAGCCAATGTGTTTGGCGACGATTATGAAGTGAAGGCCAGCCAGCGAGAGCATACAGGTCGCAGTGGTGGGTTGTATATGGGGCTTTGGTGACAAAACGGATGGCACTGTGATAGACTGCATCCAGCTTGTTGAGTAGGGTATTGGAGGCTATTTTGTAAATGACATCGCCGAAGTCGAGGATTGGAAGGATGGTCAGTTTTACAAGGGTATGTTTGGCAGCATGAGTGAAGGATGCTTTGTTGCGAAATAGGAAGCCAATTCTAGATTTCACTTTGGATTGGAGATGATTGATGTGAGTCTGGAAGGAGAGTTTACAGTCTAACCAGACACCTAGGTATTTGTAGTTGTCCACAAATTCCAAGTTAGAACCGTCCAGAGAAGTTATGCTGGATGGGCGGGCAGGTGCAGGCAGCGATCGGTTGAAGAGCATGCATTTAGTTTTACTTGTGTTTAGGAGCAGTTGGAGACCACGGAAGGAGAGTTGAATGGCATTGAAGCTCGTCTGGAGGGTTGTTAACACAGTGTCCAAAGAAGGGCCAGAAGTATACAGAATGGTGTCGTCTGCGTAGAGGTGGATCAGAGATTCACCAGCAGCAAGAGCGACATCATTTATGTATACAGAGAAAAGAGTTGGCCCAAGAATTGAACCCTGTGGTACCCCCATAGAGACTGCCAGAGGTCCAGACAGTAGGCCCTCCGATTTGACATACTGAACTCTGTCAGAGAAGTAGTTGGTGAACCAGGTGACGCAATCGTTTGAGAAACCAAGGCTACTAAGTCTGCCGATGAGGATGTGGTGATTAACAGAGTCAAAAGCTTTGGCCAGGTCAATGAATACGGCAGCACAGTATTGTTTCTTATCGATGGCGGTTACGATGTCGTTTAGGACCTTGAGCGTGGCTGAGGTGCACCCATGACCAGCTCTGAAACCAGATTGCATAGCGGAGAGGGTGCGGTGGGATTCGAAATAGTCGGTAATCTGTTTGTTGACTTGGCTTTCGAAGACCTTAGAAAGGCAGGGTAGGATGGATATAGGTCTGTAGCAATTTGGGTCAAGAGTGTCACCTCCTTTGAAGAGGGGGATGACAGCAGCTGCTTTCCAATCTATGGGAATCTCAGACGACACGAAAGAGAGGTTGAACAGGCTAGTAATAGGGGTTGCAATAATTTCGGCAGATAATTTTAGAAAGAAAGGGTCCAGATTGTCAAGCCCAGCTGATTTGTAGGGGTCCAGATTTTGCAGCTCTTTCAGACCATCGGCTGAATGGATTTGGGAGAAGGAGAAATGGGGGAGGCTTGGGCGAGTAGCTGTGGGGGGTGCAGTGCTGTTGAATGCAGTAGGGGTAGTTAGGTGGAAAGCATGGCCAGCCGTAGAAAAATGCTTATTGAAATTCTCAATTATAGTGGGCTTATCGGTGGTGACAGAGTTTCCTATCCTCAGTGCAGTGGGCAGTTGGGAGGAGGTGTTCTTATTCTCCATGGACTTTACAATGTCCCAGAACTTTTTAGAGTTGGAGTTGCACGAAGCAAATTTTTGTTTGAAAAAGCTAGCCTTGGCGTTTCTAACTGCCTGTGTGTATTGGTTTCTAACTTCCCTAAAAAGTTGCATATCGCGGGGGCAGTTCGATGCTAATGCAGAACGCCACAGGATATTTTTGTGTTGGTTAAGGGCAGTCAGGTCTGGGGAGAACCAAGGGCTATATCTGTTCCTGGTTCTAAATTTCTTGAAAGGGGCATGCTTATTTAAGATGGAGAGGAAGGCATTTTTAAAAAATAACCAGGCATCCTCTACTGACGGGATGAGGTCAATATTCTTCCAGGACACCAGGGCCAGGTCGATTAGAAAGGCTTGCTCGTTGAAATGTTTCAGGGAGCGTTTGACAGTGATGAGTGGAGGTCGTTTGACCGCTGACCCATTACGGGTGCAGGCAATGAGGCAGTGATCGCTGAGATCTTGGTTGAAAACAGCAGAGGTGTAATTAGAGGGCATATTGGTTAGGATGATATCTATGAGGGTGCCAGTGTTTGCGGCTTTGGGGTTGTACCTGGTGGGTTCATTAATAATTTGTGTGAGATTGAGGGCATCAAGCTTGGATTGTAGAATGGCTGGGGTGTTAAGCATGTCCCAGTTTAGGTCGCCTAGTAGCACGAGCTCTGAAGATAGATGGGGGGCAATCAGTTCACATATGGTGTCCAGAGCACAGCTAGGGGCCGAGGGGGGTCTATAGCAGGCGGCAACGGTGAGAGACTTGTTTTTGGAGAGGTGGATTTTTAAAAGTAGAAGTTCAAATTGTTTGGGTACAGACCTGGATAGCAGGACAGAACTCTGCAGGCTATCTCTGCAGTAGATTGCAACACCGCCCCCTTTGGTCGTTCTATCTTGTCTGAAAACGTTGTAGTTAGGGATGAAGATTTCACAGTTTTTGGTGGACTTCCTAAGCCAAGATTCAGACACAGCTAGGACATCCGGGTTGGCAGAGTGTGCTAAAGCAGTGAATAAAACAAACTTAGGGAGGAGGCTTCTAATGTTAACATGCATGAAACCAAGGCTATTACGGTTACAGAAGTCATCAAAAGAGAGCGCCTGGGGAGTAGGAGTGGAGCCAGGCACTGCAGGGCCTGGATTCACCTCTACATCCCCAGAGGAGCAGAGAAGAATAAGTATGAGGGTACGGCTAAAAGCTATAAGAATTGGTCGTCTGTGACGTCCAGAATAGAGAGAAAAAGGAGCAGGTTTCTGGGGGCGATAAAATAGCTTCAAGGTATAATGTACAGACAAAGGTATGGTGGGATGTGAGTACAGAGGAGGTAAACCTAGGCATTTAGTGATTATGAGAGAGATTTTGTCTCTAGAAACATCATTGAAACCAGAAGATGTCATAGCATGTGTGGGTGGAGGAACTGAGAGGTTGGATAAGGTATAATGAGCAGGGCTAGAGGCTCTACAGTGAAATAAGCCAATAAACACTAACCAGAACAGCAATGGAAAAGGCATATTGACATTAAGGAGAGGCATGCTTAGCCGAGTGATCAGAGGGTCCAGTGAGATTCAGACAGCTAGCCGGGCCATAGGTAGCAAGCTGGTGGAAGATGGGAGGGAGGTCTGTTTTTAGCCACCTCGTGCGTTTCCATCTGTGGGTTAGTGGGGTTCCGTGTGGAAGGGGGGACCTGTCCAAGTTGGCAAAATAGTTAGTTATAGTGGCCCAAGAAAAGTGTCCGATAGACCTATTCAGATCGCAGCCGAAAAGACAGCTAACGATTAGCCGGCCGCAGATGGGCGATCAGGTTATGTCGCGACGGAGGGGCCAGTTGGATAACTCCCTCGGGCAGATAACGTCGGTGGTCCAGTCGTGAAGACCCGATGGGGCTCCGCATCGGCAGTAAAACGGGTCAGGATAGGTGAGTTGTAGCCCAGGAGACACTTCAGCTGGCTAGCTCAGGAACAGCCCACGAGTGGCTGACGGAACTCCTCAGCTGGCTAGCTGGCCAGCTCCGCAATAATGTGTGTTAATTCCGTGACCGACGTTGCCAATAGTCACTCAGGTAGCAGCTAGTTAGCTGCAAGATCCAGGTGTAAATGTCCAGAGCCTGCGGTAGAAATCGGGGAAAGGAGAGAGAATAGGTCCGATATGCTCTGGTCTGAGTCGCGCTGTACAAAAACTGGCGATAGCTTTTCGAGCTAAAGGACAGCTGAGGACGGCTAACCGTGGCTAGCTGAACTTCAACGTTAGCCAGTGAAAATGGCTAACCTCTGGCTAGCTTCTGTTGTGGAATTCAGATGAGGTAAATAATACTTTCTTTTTTTTTTTTTTTAATTGGTGAGGCGGGTTGCAGGAGAGTGCTTTGAGGTTGAGTATTTGAATAAAAAAATGTAAAAAGATAAGTGAAGAAAAAAATATGTAAATATATATATACACGAGACACGACAGGACGTCTGAACTGCTACGCCATCTTGGATCGGAATGGATAAGAGGTTGGATAAGGTATAATGAGCAGGGCTAGAGGCTCTACAGTGAAATAAGCCAATAAACACTAACCAGAACAGCGATGTCATTAAGTGGCCCAGCCAGAGCGCGGACTTGAACCCGATTGAACATCTCTGGAGAGACCCGAAAATAGCTGTGCAGCGACGCTCCCCATCCAACCTGACAGAGCTTGAGAGGATCTGCAGAATGGGAGAAACTCCCCAAATGTTTTTCAATTCACTATAATGGAGGATCCTGTTTTCTGCTGACAATGCATTATGTATTGCTGTTGGCCTTACACTTTCGTGGCTTCAATGAGAGGGGGCAGTCATTCTCCCTTGATGTGTGCAATAGGCCACCACGCAATGCAAACATTTTACAATGGAAAACAAAAATGAGTTTCTTATTGGACAAGTACAGGTAGTGCCTCCCTGTTTCAGTCTGTGTTATTCTGTTTGTCACCTAACGAACATGACCTAGTTACCCACCATGTGCAGATGAAAGCAGTGCCAGCCACAAGTTGAATGATCTGCTGGACTGGTGACGGAGTGTGAAAGCAGGGTCATTCAACTACTCTCACGTGCAATAATTCACATGGGTTTGAAGTTAAATAGTGCAGATTAGACAATAATGTAATAGGGAAGAGAGTGGAAGTATATGAGGTAGAGATAAACAGGGAGAGATGGAGATTGTATGATCACAGTGAGTATGTTTATGCCTCTCTTCTTCCCCGTCTCCAGGCAACAACCAACCCGATTGGACTATTTTCTTCAGAGACAGCAACCGGTCGGCTGGGAAGGCGCGCACCGTATCATTGAAGAGGAATTTGATTGACAGAATATGCCTCTCTGTTTGGCTTAAGGCCTGTTGGGAAAACATTTTAGAGGGGGATAGACTGTAATTTAAAGCTCTTTCAAGCCTGTATAAAGTGTGGCATTGCTTCAACACATCTGGTGGTTGGGCATGTGTGTGGGAAACCAAGAGTGGGAGTGTTTTGGGGGGGGGGGGGGATAGCCAGCAGATGTTTCTACCACCTGACACTCCCATGTTAAAGAAGTGACGTGCCAACTGTTCGGCAGCCCGCTGAGCCAATGTCAACAAGCTACGAGTTCGTGGTCCACTTGAGTAAAGGGTGTGTTGCGTTTGTGTGAGTGGGTTGAAGGGGGAGATTTTTTTTCTCCCAGAGGGCCCTGTGTAAAGGAGATAAGCTGGAAGAAAAAGATAGAGATGGTGCCTTTGCTTTCAAGATTTATCATGCTGTATTCACCTCGTCATCTTAGATGGCAAGAGCCTAAAAGCAGGAAGACTTTCATGCCTGTCAGGCTAGCACACATTAATCCACGCTAAAGTGTTTGTGTGTGTGTGTGTGTGTACAGGCATGGTCCAAAAAAAATGTATCTACTGACACACAAATGATCATAAACTTTGTAACAGAATGAAAGGCTTTCTCTGGTGCAAAACATAACTGTTTAAGGTCTCGTAAATATGGCTACCGAGCTGAAGTTCAATGTAGAGCAAGTTATTTCCATTCCTTTGTCCATTCCTCATCTAGGGAAAGAAGAAAAAGCGCAGTCTAACTTTTACAAAGTCAACTGTAAGTCAACATATCCACTACTATACGGTGAAAATATAAATAAAACGGTTCATTTGTCTTCACGGACTCTCAAAACTCCCATCCTAAAGTCCATCTCACACACCCACAGGGGTGGCACAGCATGCGAGCGAGGCTGCTTGCATGCAACGCTAACGACGTAAGTAATTTAGCCATCGCTAGCTTTAATTACCGTCTCCCCCCTCCGCGGAGCCAGAACACCTGCATTATATCAACTCTGAAGTGAACGGGAAGCTTGATGCTAATGACAGACAGACCAGGGGTTCTCTTGTGGTGGTTACAGCGGCATATTAGACATTTCTGTTTGACATTTAGGTCTCGCTGAGAAAGTACAGTCGGCCTCTGAAGGACTGGGGCTTTCTTTAAGGCTAGACCCAAACATTTTAGTTGGTTGGCCTCCATGCTCTAACCTTTTCGCGTGTTTGTCTGAGCTGCATAGTAGGCTGTAGGCAAATCCTGTGGTGGCTGTCATGGCCATAGGGCTGGCAGCAAAAACAGATACGGGACGAGGATATCTGTGCTGCCTGACTAGGTTTTTCTTCGTCTTTGTTATTACAGGTCACACATATACAAGAGTAACCTGTAGAAGTGTGTGGTGCGAAAATGGAAATGTATTTTTTGCATATAGCAATGAGACACCCTCGGAGAGTGGGGTCACGGCCAGGGATCAGCCATTATTGACAGCGACCCTGGAGCAATTAGGCTAAAGTGCCTTGCTCAAGGGCAGAACAACAGATTTTTCACCTAGTCGGCTCTGGGATTCAAACTAACATCCTTGCGGTTACTGGCCCCTAGTTCTAACCACTAGGCTACCTGCCGCCCTGAGACAGGGTGTGTGTGAGTCACGAACTGAAGTTTCAGAACTCCCTCTTACAGTATGTTTGTTTTCCTGTTCCAGACTGATAGCAGAAGAGCACACCTTTACATGGTGGAGTGAATTTGTATAGCCGCACAGCAGATCTTTCTGCAAACTGACCAATGACTATTGCAGTGTTTTCCACAAGCACATGGAGAAACCAGCCAAATAGAAAAAGTAGCCGGCCAGGCTCCCCATGGATTAATTATCGGAGTAGAGGACCTTGTGCATTTCAGGTAAAATAACAACTCAATGTTTACATCCCAGGACAAATTAGCTAGCAACAGCAAAATAGCTAGATAAATAGGACAAATTAGCTAGCAACTGCAAGCTAGCTAGCTAAATTGCCATAAATGTTTAATGCTTTTCGATCTGTCCCCAAATTAATATAATTGGTTCAGAGTTTGTTTTGATATTTCAACCTGCGTGCCGTGATCCCGTTTGGTGTGGGGGGACAAAATAAATTTGCACACGATGGCGGACGCATGCTCGCGTCCGGTTTGGGCATGGTGTAATACTAGATTGCATTTTCAACCAGCAACTGTCAAGAAATAACACTGATCAAATGTTTTCACACTTTTACAGTTTTACTTGCATCAACTGTTGTACAATATGATATAAAAACACAGAAAACGTAATTTTCACTGCATTTGGCCTTTAAAGAAAGCTGTAAGAGTCAGTGGACTTCCACAGGCGTCAAGCATCCTTTTAATAGGCATTTTCTCAGCTATTTGCAATACACAGGTATGGTGAAGAATGAAGCAGGTGTTAAACATGGGCTTTGCTACACAGAAAGCAGCAGATGACTACTCCACACTTGGATGAAATCTGTAGACCTATATCAATATCTTCGAAAATATCATATACAGTGCAGTGACAAAGTATTTCCCCCCTTTCTGATTTTCTCTATTTTAAAAAAAATATTTTTGATAATGAATGTTGCTGAATGTTGTCAGATCTTGAACCAAAACCTAATATTAGATAAAGGGAACCTGAGTGAACAAATAACACAAGAATGACATACTTATTTCATAAACAAAGTTATTCAACACCCGATGCCCCTGTGTGAAAAAGTAATTGCCCCCTTACACTCAATAACTGGTTATGCCAACTTTATCTGCAATGACAGCAACCAAATGCAGAGCAATTACTTTTTCACATAGGGGAATTGGGTGTCGCATACTTTTATTTATTTAATTAATAAAAGTTATTTTTTTGTAAACTCCGGTTTCCTTTATCTAATATTATGTTTTGGTTGAAGATCTGACAACATTCAGCATAAGAAATATGCAATTCGAGAACATCCGAAACGGGGCAAATACTTCTTCCCAGCACTGTAAGCATCATTAGGAGAACGACTTTATTCAGTCAGTTTGACATCTTTTATAAACTAGTCAAGATGGCTATTTGTAATATCAGAGTACAGTAAATTGCTTATGCGCCACCACTCCGTAGCTGCATATGAAACACACCAGGGTCCAACATGAACTTTTTCTCTCACCTGGACCAGTTGGCCAAAAATCTACTGGCCTGAACAGTATATCTACTAGCCCGGACAGAATATCTACTGGCCCGAACAGAATATCTACTGGCCCGGACAGAATATCTACTGGCCCGGACAGAATATCTACTGGCCCGGACAGAATATCTACTGGCCCGGACAGAATATCTACTGGCCCGGACAGAATATCTACTGGCCCGGACAGAATATCTACTGGCCCGGACATGGTGTAGCTCTTATGGGGTCATGCAGTACCTATAGGGTTGGCATGCTTTCGCTCCATATTCAGCTATTAACAAGCTACATTTGGTTATTATATGTATTAAAAAAAGTGGTGTAATATAATTTAGCAATGCAAGTCATTACTTTATTCTTTAGAATTGTATTATATTAGTTGCATTCATTTCTGTTTCTAAAGTATGTAATTGAGAAGATGCCCCTTTAAGACAAACTTTCCAAAAGTGAAAGACGTGGCTAAAGTAGGCTAGCCAAGACAAATGCTAGCTGTCTTTTTGTAGCTTTCTTTTTGCAGACTATCAACAGTAACCAACATATGCTAGTACGTTCACTATTGGAGGTAAAACACTTTCCCTAAAATAAATAAGCTCAGAGAGTAGATTGATGGGTGCTTCTTTTTGCGCTGGACAGCTCACGTGTGCTATGTGAACGTTACTTCTGTACCTGCCAGTGGGGCGGGAGTAACAGCCTTGGGACGGAAGTAACAGCTGACGAGAAGTGCACAAAACATGTCTTATCGCCATGCTTCTGGTTTGCAATGCTCATTACTTTCAACAAATGTACTAAATCAGCCATAATTTCATGTGGTGTCGATTTGAATAATTAATGCGATTGGTTAGGAATGTATGACAATGAACCATGAGCGACCGTCGCAATGTTGCACAACCACAATACTTTGCCTTACAATATTAGCCATCATTTTCTCATCTCACTTTAATGGGAACGTAGTAGGAGATGGTATTCCCCAATTTCAATGACTATTCATGCTTAACCCAACCAATCAGGTGTGCTCCAGCTGTCCTTGTCATGCATGCTCCTCAACCCAACCAATCAGGTGTGCTCCAGCTGTCCTTGTCATGCGTGCTCCTCGTCTCTTGATTGAAAAAAAAACGTTTTTATTCTCCTCACAAAACGGCAAACTCGTCATGCTCATCACATTTCCATGGTTCGACATAAGGTAATTAACTGGCAGAATCATAAACATATATTTCTAACCACTAACCTGTCGATACAAGTGAAAGTAAGAAGCTGATCCATCTAGGTGATTGATTAAGGCATAATTCTAATGTCATATATCATTTTAAATCAGTCACTTTAAATCAAAATCAGTCACCAGACTAATAACCAAGACTAGCTAGCAGGATACTTGAAACCTATGCTGTATTTTAGTGAATAGATGGGTTAAGAAAATGACATACAGTACCAGTCAAAACTTCGGACACACCTACTCATTCAAGGGTTTTTCTTTATTTTTACTATATTCCACAATGTAGAATAGTGAAGACGTCAAAACTATGAAATAACAAATATGGAATCATGTAGTAACCAAAAGTGATAAATCAACATATATTTTAGATTTTTCAAAGTAACCCCCCTTTGCCTTGATGACAGCTTTGCACAGTCTTGGCATTCTCTCAACCAGCTTCACCTGTAATGCATTTTCAACAGTCTTGAAGGAGTTCCCACATATGCTGAGAACTTGTTGGCTGCCTTTCCTTGAGCTGGACACTGCGGTCCAACTCATCCCAAACCACCGCAATTGGATTGAGGTCGGGTGATTGTGGAGGCCAGGTCATCTGATGCAGTATTCCATCACTCTCCTTCTTGGTCAAATAGCCCTTAAACAGCCTGGAGCAGTGTTGGGTCATTGTCCTGTTGAAAAACAAATGATAGTCCCACTAAGCCCAAACCAGATGGGATGGTGTATTGCTGCAGAATGCTGTGGTAGCCATGCTGGTTAAGTGTGCCTTAATTTCTAAATAAATCACTGACAGTGTCACCAGAAAAGCATCACCACACCATCACACCTCCTCCTCCATGCTTCACGGTGGGAACCACACATGCGGAGATCATCCGTTCACCTACTTTGTGTCTCACAAAGACGTGGACGTTGGAACCCAAAGTCTCACATTTGGACTCAGACTAAAAAGGACAGATTTCCACCCGTCTAATGTCCATTGCTTGAGTTTCTTGGCCCAAGCAAGTCTCTTCTTATTATTGGTGTCCTTTAGTCGTGGTTTCTTCGCAGCAATTCAACCATGAAGGCCTGAGTCACACGGTCTCCTCTGAACAGTTGATGTGTCTGTTACTTGAACTCTGGGAAGCATTTATTTGGGCTGGAAAATCGAATTAACTTATCCTCTGCAGGAGCGGTAACTCTGGGTCGTACTTTCCTGAGGCGGTCGTCATGAGAGACAGTTTCGTTATAGCACTTGAAGAAACGTTCGAAGTTCTTGACATTTTCCGGATTGACTGACCTAAAACGTCTTAAAGTAATGATGGGCTGTCTTTTCTTATATGAGCTGTTCTTGCCATAATATGGATTTGGTATTTTACCAAATAGGGCTATCTTCTGTATACCACCACTACATTGTCACAACACAACTGATTGGCTCAAACGCATTAAGAAGGAAAGACATTTCTCAAATTAACTTTTAAGAAGGCACACCTGTTAATTGAAATGCATTCCAGGTGACTACCTCATGAAGCTGGTTGAGAGAATGCCAAGCGTGTGCAAAGCTGTCATCAAGGCAAAAGGTGGGTATTTGAACAATCTCAAATATAAAATATATTTTGATTTGTTTAACACGTTTTTGGTTACTACATGATTCCATATGTGTAATTTCATAGTTTTGACATCTTCACTATTATTCTACAATGTAGAAAATAGTAGAAAAATAAAGAAAAACCCTTGAATTAGTAGGTGTCCAAACTTTTGACTGGTGCTGCACGTTTGAAACCTTAAACAACTCTAAAACCGAAAAACACTTACGGATCTCATATATAAGGAAAGGGGGATACTAGTTTCAACTGTTCTGCCTGCGGCTACGGAACCCTGACCTGTTCACCGGACGTGCTTGTTGCACCCTCGACAACTACTATGATTATTATTATTTGACCATGCTGGTCATTTATGAACATTTTAACATCTTGACCATGTTCTGTTATAATATCCACCCGGCACAGCCAGAAGAGGACTGGCCACCCCTCATAGCCTGGTTCCTCTCTAGGTTTCTTCCTAGGTTTTTGGCCTTTCTAGGGAGTTTTTCCTAGGGAGTTTTTCCTAGCCACCGTGCTTCTTTCACATGCATTGCTTGCTGTTTGGGGTTTTAGGCTGGGTTTCTGTACAGCACTTTGAGATTTCAGCTGATGTACGAAGGGCTATATAAATAAATTTGATTTGATTTAGTGAGTTGTCCAACTGAATGTATTCAACTGAAATGTGTCTTCCGCATTTAACCCAACCCCTCTGAATCAGAGAGGTGCGGGGGGCTTCCTCTATCGACATCCACGTCTTCGGCTCTCGGGGAACAATGGGTTAACTGCCTTGCTATCTATCTAATCTATCCACCGATACACACACACACAACGTTCAAAAGTTTGGGGTCACTTAGAAATGTCCTTGTTTAATAAAGAAATGCAAATTTTTTGTCCATTAAAATTACATCAAATTGATCAGAAATACAGTGTAGACATTGTTAATGTTGCAAATGACTATTATAGCTGGAAATGGCTGACTTTTAATGGGATATATCTACATAGGCCCATTATCAGCAACCATCACTCGTGTTCCAATGGCACGTTGTGTTAGCTAATCCAAGTTTATAAAAGGCTAATTGAACATTAGAAAACCCTTTTGCAATTATGTTTGCACAGCTGAAAACTGTTGTTCTCATTAAAGAAGCAATAAAACTGGCCTTCTTTAGACTAGTTGAGTATCTGGAGCATCAGCACTTGTGGGTTCGATTACAGGCTCAAAATGGCCAGAAACAAAGACCTTTCTTCTGATACTCAGCAGTCTGTTCTTGTTCTGAGAAATTAAGGCTATTCCATGCGAGAAATTGCCAAGAAACTGAAGATCTCGTACAACGCTGTGTACCACTCCCTTCACAGAACAGCGTAAACTGGCTCTAACCAGAATAGAAAGAGGAGTGGGAGGCCCAGGTGCACAACTGAGCAAGAGGACAAGTACATTAGGTATCCTGCACATTTTCAAGTTAAAAAAGTCTCCATTTTAAGGCCTCCCAAGACGTGCAACGGTCTAAGGCACTGCATCGCAGTGCTTGAGGCGTCACTACAGAACCCGGGTTCGATCCCAGGCTGTGTCACAACAGGCAGTGACCGGTAGTCCCATAGAGCGGCGCACAATTGGCCCAGCGTTGTCCGGGTTAGGGGAGGGTTTGGTAGGGGAGTGGGCTTTACTTGTCTCATCGCACTCCAGCACATTCATTTGGCGGGCCGGGCACCTGCAGGCTGACTTTGGTCGTCAGTTGAACGATGTTTCCTTCCTCCGGGTTAAGCGTGCATTAACGTCTTATGGATGGTGGCAGTATTGAGTAGCATGGATGACTGACGTGCCCAGAGTAAACTGCCTGCTACTCACTCCCAGAAACTAAGATATGCATATTATTAGTAGATTTGGATAGAAAACACTCTGAAGTTTCTAAAACTGTTTGAGTGATGTCTGTGAGTATAAAAGAACTCATATGGCAGGCAAAAACCAGAGAAAAAATCCAAACAGGAAGTGGTTTGTAGTTTTTCAATTGATTCCCTATCCAAACTACAGTGTCTATGGGGTCATTATGCACTTCCTAAGGCTTCCACAAGATGTCAACAGTCTTTAGAACCTTGTTTGAGGCTTCTACTGTGAAGTGGGGATGAATAAGAGCTCCTGGAGTAAGAACACTGCCAGCAGGGCCTGAGGCTCAGGCCTGCGTGCTCACGTGAGAGGTAGCTCAGTTCCATTGCATTTCTGAAGACAAAGGATTTCTCCGGTTAAAACTTTATTGCGGATTTACGATAAAAACATCCTAAAGATTGATTCTATACATCGTTTGACATGTTTCTACGAACTGTAATGGAATTTTTTTTAGTTTTCGTCTGATCTGCGCGTCGTGAATTTGGATTTGTGAACTGAAGGCGCGAACAAAAAGGAGGTATTTAGACATAAAGGATGGACTTTATCAAACAAAACAAACATTTATAGTGGACCTGGGATTCCTGGGAGTGCATTCTGATGAAGATAACCAAAGGTAAGTGAATATTTATAATGCTATTTCTGACTATTGTTGACTCCAACATGGCGGATATATTGTATGGCAAGTTTTTGTGTCTGAGCGCCGTACTCAGATTATTGCTTTTTCGGTAAAGCTTTTTTGAAATCTGACACAGCGGTTGCTTAAGGAGAAGTGTATCTAAAGTTCCATGTATAACACTTGTATTTTCATGAACATTTATGATGAGTATTTCTGTAAATTGATGTGGCTCTCTGCAAAAATCACCGGATGTTTTGAAGGCAAAAGATTACTGAACATAATGCACCAATGTAAACTGATATTTTTGGATATAAATATGAACTTTATCGAACAAAACATACATGTATTGTGTAACATGAAGTCATATGAGTGTCATCTGATGAAGATCATCAAAGGTTAGTGATTCATTTTCTCTATTTCTGCTTTTTGTGACTCCTCTCTTTGGCTGGAAAATGGCTGTGTTTTTTGTGTGTAGGCGCTGACCTAACATAATCATATGGTTTGCTTTCGCCGTAAAGCCTTTTTGAAATCAGACACCGTGACTGGATTAACAAGAAGTAAAGCTTTAAAATTGTGTATAATACTTGTATGTTTGAAGAATTTTAATTATGAGATTTTTGTTGTTTTGAATTTGCCGCCCTGCACTTTCACTGGCTGTCATCATATCGATCCCGCTAACGGGATTCAAGCCATAAGAAGTTTTAAGGAGCGCGGTTTGGCGGGTCAAATTTCGGAGGATGCGTGACTCCACCTTCGCCTCTCCCAAGCCCGTTGGGGAGTTGCAACGATGAGACCGTAATTGGATCGCAATTGGATATCACGAAATTGGGACGAAAAAAGGGGTAAAATACAAACAAAACAAAAACTCAATTTTCGATTACTCCTCAGTTGAGTTTACTTCACATTTAGGTAGCTAATGTAATGGATTTGTTTGCTAGGGCAAGTCTAGATAGCAATATCTGTATTATGCCTACAGTGAAGTTTCAGTCCGCTAGGTGCATCTCTACAGTATGGGCATATCTCTGGGTGAGGTAGACATCCCCATGCAGGCACCTTATCAAAATATGATTGATTCAATGTTGCACCGTCCCATTCTCTGGGCTCTGTCTGCAATCATAACCAGTAGTATCTACCAGGAATAATAAAACATAGATTCACCAAACATCTAATATTATTCAATGAATTATGAATGACCACTGGAGTCTTTGCCACTCCATTTTTTTTTTTCTATAGAATATTTTGATATTTATTGCATTACTCAAAATCTTGCCAAAGCATATTCTGCAAGAGGGCTTAATATGATTTTTTTTATTTGAGATGATTTATATGAAAATTCGGTCATGAACATACTTTGAAATTAATAAGGGAGAGGTTCAAACGTAGGCTAAGTCTGGCATAAGCTTAATCCCACACTTTACAATAAATTGAACAGTGCTTCCTCCGACACATTGGTGCGTCTGGCTTCCGAGTTAAGCGGGAGGGTGTTAAGAAGCGTGGTTCGGCGGGCCATGTTTCGGAGGACGCATGACTCGACCTTCGCCTCCTGACCCCGTTGGGGAGTTGCAGCGATGAGACAAGCTCAAAACTTGAGAGATAAGGGGGGCCAAATAAAAAACAAAGAGGGAAAAGAGGGGTAGCAAGTGAGGCCCTACAAAGGAAGAGTAGAGGTCAGACTGAATGACAGAGAGAAAGAGCGATAACTGAGCATCTGAAAACAGAGAAATCATTAGTAGAGTGAGAGATGACAGCAGACAGCCACTGAAGAAATAAAAGATTGAGTGAGGGAGAGAGCAGACTAAAAGCCTCAAGAGACGGAGAGCAGAAATAAGACAATGACAGAGGAAGAGTGGAGCGAGTGAGTGAGAGAAAGAGAATGCATGTTTAATGCCCCATTGGGTACATCAGAACCCATCCCCGACCCGGAGGCAGGTCTGGAAAGCCTCAACCAAGACAGTGCTACTCTAACCCCCCCCTTTACTTCTCCCTCCACCCCCCACCACTTCTCTCCTCAGGGAAAATAATTTGGGGGCGGGCATGGGGCCTGCCTGCATCGAGGCTTCCTTCAGCGAACATGTCTCCTGGAGCAGTATGTCCAGAGTCTCTGAAGAGTGGTCACCTTTGACCTCTCGAGTCTTTCAGAGCTAATGATCTCATGTAGTCTGCAAGACTTGACTTTTTAAAGGAGGCAGGCAGTCAGATAAAAATGTGTATCCTCGGTTAGGAAAGAAAGAGGGGAAAAGAGCACATGAGGCTTTTGGGAAATGCTGACTTGTTATATACAGCAGAATAGTTCAAGGCAGTGACGACTATAACAATAAAATATTTTTCTGGTGTTACATTACTAGTTCAAATGCCTGTGTGTGTTTTGGGGCCGTTTGCTCTACTCTGAAAGTGCACAATGAGTGCTGAGTAAGGGAGGATTAGTCAGCCCTACAAATCCCTGCTCCCACACACACACCATATATAAACCAGACACCAAAACACAACAGTCTAGTCTAGTAACACAAACACCCACTCAACACACGATTTTCCAATTACGACAAATTCGCACATTATGACCCAGCAATCCAACAACACATGGACCATGCAGATGAGAGCCAAGATTTTCAGACATTTATGCTAGATGTCTATATCACACATGAATAGACTAGCCCCATAGATAGCCTTAACACACACGAAAACCCTTTCCCCACGAATGATAATCAGAAGAGCATTTCTGCCCATTATGGTGGGAATTTGAACAGTGCCACCACAGTGGCTCTTTCTGCGATTTGACCTATGGCCTATGAGTGTTCATGGCCTTGTTGGCCAGAAATGACCATTGAATAATCACGTATGAAGACACCATCATCCTAAATCAATAAAAAGTCGTACTATTGGGAGTGATTACTATAGCAAACTACGCAAAGGTCATGTTATATGGTGATTCCGGTCATTACCCATTCTCTGCCGTTGCAACTAACTAAACCTGTTGAAACTGCTCCCGGGTCTACGTCGCCGCACTTGATTAGTGACCATAATTCCAATTAACCTCGAAGAGGACTGGGTCGTCTTCCATTTAATGGTTCCCTTTGTCGAACGGGGTACTCCCCCATGTGACGGCGCCGGTTCATCAGCGGTTCGTCGCGAGGGCGATGAGCACAGTTAGCATGTTCACTATATCGTTTCCACAGTTGCCGGAATGGCTTCGAGTGGATGGCCGAAATGGGATATCGATGGGCTTCCTGGTTAGCGGGGTCAACTTAGTGTCAATGTTATCCGGCTGGATGCGTGTGGCAGAATTGAGTGCAATGCCAGCAACAAGAGAAAAACAGTTTTTTTGGTATGTGAAGCTGTTATAGTAAGGCAATACGTAAACCATGAATTATGAATTCAATCCATAAAAAAGCCTATGTGAAATCAAATCTCTTGCTGAGGACCCTCTACAAACACATCCAAAAGGTAGCAGAGCAGCTGCTCCCAAAAGTGAAGAAGATTTAGAAGACTTAGTTACGCAATAACATTTCAAAGGGTCGGTACCAAAAGAAATGTGTTATTGTATCCCCAAAGCTTCTTACAAAATCCCTTTTGGGAGCAGCAAACAGTGAGTAAACAGTTTAGTGTGGTGGCAGGGATAAACGTTTGGAGATTTGAAAGACATGTGGATCAGAAAAATAACCAAAATACACAGATGGTGTAAACAAAACAGAAGATTTTAAAACCTATAGGGAAACTGTAATTAAAAAAGCATGACAACAGAAACAATACTCGATACCAATCCAAAGCCACTAGGAGTAGTTCACACTGTTGGTAAATGACTACATAACGAAACATCGGTCATGAGGTCTCATGACTCTAGCTGGTTGGTAGTAGGGCTGGTGATATGGCCTAAAAATCATATTTTGATTTTTTTCAAACTTATGGTATACATCTCAATTTCTGTAACGTTTTCTCTAAATAAGCTGTTGGACAAATAAAGGTCAATGCACTGCATTTCAAACAGTCAGGAATAATCTAATGAATTCAGGGCATGTAATATTATACCTAGGCTAAATATAAGCATTCCACAATAATAACACCCACAAATAGTTTCATTATTAATCTGCTTTTTTTTTTTTCAACAATCACTGATCTGTCTTTCAAGTATGTCTATGAAAATTTTGATTTTTGGTTACAAATTTAACCAGAACCATGCGCATCCACTAATAATGTCCAACTTGTTGTAGCAGGCATTGTAGAACACAGGTCTCATACACAAGCCCTCGAGCACAAGGCCACGTGCTTGTGAGTAGACAGCTCATCTTTATAGAAGTCTAGACAACGTGGATCTATTTGCTTGCTAACGAGGTAGAACATTTGAACTGTTATGAATAGAGCCTCCTGTCCATTTCCAACTGTTTGAACAACATAGCCTGTTCACTTTAAGATATTGAAATCAAGTGGCCTACCTGGACAAGAAGATCCTTATTTCTCAGAACGAGTTGCCAATTCCTTACATAAATGTGTATTTTTATGCTAATTTATAAAAACAGACTAGACAGCTAGCACATCAGTTTGTGGCTAAAATGATGCTAGCGGTACGTGGAACCGCAATGCCACGCACGACAGAAACTAAGCATACCTTTTCCACAGTCATGTTCATTGATACTCTCGTTTTAGTAGGTTCTGCTCTGTTCTACATGTTGATAGTTGACACATAAAAAGGGTATCATCAGAAAGGTTAAGTCCTCATCTATTACAGTAAAATAGTGTCTAAGCGTTTCGGTGTCCATATGAACGACTCTGTTGGACCAAACCTCAAATGCAAATAGCGAGTTGAAACTGCTTGTCGGAAAGGAAGAAGTTGCCGTTCGTCTTTGTTGTGAGTGGCGATGTATAATTCTATACATCACCCGGCCCTAGTTGGTAGTCATGCATTAGTCTGATAGCCTGTGTCATGACTGTCCTGATCAGGTCAGGGTACAGGAGACCACCACCCTACAGATTATCTCCCAAACCCCCAACAGAGGAGGAGAGATCTAGGGGTCTGAAGATGTGGGGGTTTTATGACACCTCATGCCCATAATACAGAGAAATTCCTTTGTCCTAACAATGGAGAACTGGCCTCAGAACATTAAACATGCAATAAAGGGACTTTGGAACAATGGTTTCCGTCAGCCACAATGGTGGTTATGACGAAAAGTGGAATATTAAAATGTATGTAACTTTTGTATTTGTTTTTAAAGGTTAAGAGATGACGTTATTATGAAAACATTGTACCTTTAAGAGTTTTCCCAGTATATGCCTGATGTTTATACATTGTACGCTGTTTGGAAAATATCCAAATCAAACAGAATGTTTTGATAAAGATGAAATGTGAAATTAGTGTCTAAAATCGGATTTTTAGCCAAATCTAAGCCTTGCCCCCTTTACTTGGTCCGCCCAGAGAATTGCCCTAAAGGCTGTTACACCCACTTCTGACCCGAGGGTATAAGACAGGAGAGTGAAGAATTAACATGGAAGACTATTGACCCCAAGCTGCAGCTAAGGTCTAACAAAGTCGACGAACCCCAAAACGAAACACAAGGTTGAAGACAAAGAAATATTTTTCTACACGAGCTACGGACGAGTAGCTGTGTCTAAGCGGGTGAATTCAAGCCGAACCACCCAGCCTCCACTCTCCATTGAATCGTGGTATCGACACCATTCGAGCCGAAGCTGTGAGCTCTGAGCTACAGAGCTGTCTGTCCTCAGAAGACCCCTTTCCGATCAAGGGTGAGGATCAGACCACTTAGCCAAGAAGGACACTGACATCGTGAGGACAACCAGAGAGTTGCGCCGGAGAACTGCGGCATTTAGAAGCCTAAACGACCCACGCGGAGCTTCCCACCTGAGAACTCCAACACGTAATTACATCATTATATTCTGACCCATAAGAGCGGCAGTTCGGGGCAAGGCTAATTTTAAATAAGCATGACTGACAAATGAACCCAAATGTATATTTCTCTCGTGTACTTCCTTTCTTTCTCTCTCTTTAAAATCCCCATTTTGGGTAACAAGCGCCATAGTGTGTTGGCCCGTTATACTAAGTCCTAATCAATAGCTAGACTGTGTTTTGTGTATGTGCATTTTTATCATCATTTTAGCTTGCTAGTAAATAAATAATCAACTAAGATTGGTGTGGTAAATTCAGTGGTAAAGCCCGGGTCCGTGCAGATTCCCGGATTATACGACTTTCAGATTATGAGACTGTAGAGGAAATTGATTAATTTAGCGACTGTTGTAATCGATATTCTGATATCCTTTGAGTTAATTTGGGAAATAGAAACTCAATCAAAACAATGTTCCCATGGTGCCCCAGGTTAATGAGTTAATAATTGCTTGATTCATTGCTTAATTCATTTAATCACGCAATTATAAACCGTTAATCATTCGATGAGCAACAGTCGTCACATTAACTAATACAACGTCACGACACCTGAATAAGACGAAATTGTCAGATTCAAATCATTCCTCTAACATGCAAGCCACCACTGTGACAGTAATCAAAACCATTAGGGCAATATGGTTGTTTAGCATCCAAAGCCACTTAGGCCTCCAGTACATGTGGCCAAAAAGGGAATCAAACCCACACCCTTGGTGTTCCAAGCACTATCCTCCAACCAACTAAGTCCTTCTTGGTTCCTATAATAGCTGAACCACCAATATGGTGTCATCTTTTTCTACCTTTCGAATTATCTGCCAAAAAAATTCAAGACTGTGTTTGTGTTTGCTAGTACTCGTCCTTTAAAACTACCAGCGACAAACAACTTCCTGCCAATATCAGCACACCCATCATTTCCCTCAGCCAGCTCTGCTCGCCAGCACTTGATGAGATGACTTCCCATCCCAATTCATAAACGATATCAGTGGAGATAAAAGAGTCAAGTGATCCAGGAATGTCAAAGCAGATCCCAGACGGCTTCCAACGGCCTTCCTATTGAGATGGCACTTTCGCCTCAATGAGGGGAAGGAATGCAGGGAGGGAAGGCCGGTAATCTTCTTTTTATCTCCCGTTCCGAGGCTGGGGCCAGTAAGCCCCTTCTGCTCTGGGCCGGAGAAAACACAACACATTCCCCCAGGTTGTCTCGCCTCAGAGGAGCTGCAGTTAACCGTAGCATGGCCAGAGAGGTTATCACAAGCTTGACTTCTGAGTCAATGACATGGCAGACTTTGCTTTTCTGACTTTATATGAAAATAACTGGTAAGGTGGGCTTCGTTTTTTTATCTGAAAGATTGAAAAATGTGACTACTTTTGCATGGTATCCTTTATTTTAGCCCTTGCCCTTTAAAATGTTTCAGTCATGAAAGGTCATTAAGCCAAATGACACTTATAAGAACATTTTTATTCCCTCTTAATCGTTTACAAATATTTAATTTGGAAGACAGCTGTACAGGTGCAAGCCCTTATAAAGACTTAGTAAATCAGGCCCTGCAACTTAGCGACACTAAAGGGAGAACTTCAGGGCAGTGATTGGTCATTTACAGGACTTTTACTTTTGACATGCAAGTCCTCAGAGAATTGGAGGATTCCCGGGGTTATACAAGGGTTATGTGAGTGACCTATCATAGTTCGGCGTCAGCATCCTATAGGGATTAGGTGAATACATCGCTCTGGGAGCCAAACAAACAGAAAAGGCTTTATCGCAGCCTTCTGATTTTTTTATTTTAACCTTTAATTAACTAGGCAAATCATTGATTGAATTTAAAACTATAATTGACAGACGTGGGTCAGCCACATTGAGGGCACTTGCACCTTGACCCCCAAAATCATGAGTCCATCTGCCACCCCATGAAATTTGTTGCTGTCTACAAATGGGTCTAACAATGCCATAACCCACCCAGTGTCATGCTGTCGTTATCCCAAAAATCATTCTAATGATAGTGTATTCCAGAAAAAGGATATTGTTGCACTATTATTTATCACCATCCACTGTAAATTACAAAGAATAACAATACTTTCATATTAAAGCAGTCAGAGCAAACAAATCTTCCTTTACAGCACAAGAGAAAGGTTAAGGAGGATTACATAAATTCATTTAGGATACACGGCTCATCATCCACCCACACAAACAAAACCCACAAAGAAAAATAGAAATGTCATGGGAAATCACATCAGTGTAATATGGAGGGAATCGTAGGCCACAAACAACATAATTTGTACTCCATTGTCATCGCAAGGACATTTAGTCTACATCCTCATTAATTCTTAGACAAATGGCTCGAAAGTTATTGTCTCCTCTGGCAATGAAAAATGGAAATACTAAATGGTTCCCATGTCGTTGCTGAAATAACACAAACTGTGGGATTCTCATTTGGAGTTGATAGCTCTGAGGGACTAAATGTAATAAACTACGATTAGTAAATCGAGCAAACAAATACAACGCAAAGCATAGAAATGGAGAGTAATGTACCCCAAGGGCTAATGTATGCATTAATACAACAACAAAGTCGCTTGTCATTCACTAATAATTGCAGAACCATTGTCACTGAAACTGTCATCTGAAAAAAGCCTTGCCCAATCCTCAAATCCATTACTAAAGTGTTAAAGAGAGACACAAGAAACTTGTCAGCACAGCTGTCAAGATCCAATAGATAACTTAAAACGAGAAGGTGACCAAATGTGCTAACCTTTCTTGATTTGACCAGTTAAGACAAGCCCCAGATGCTCGTCTCTGTAGACACCCACTCTACTGCTTTGTAGCTCATCGATACTCAATAGTTACGAAGGCCTCCAAGTGCCATAACACTAAATAAACCCACAGTCTGTCTTTTGATTGCTTTTCTACAGCATACACCTCCATGACAACAAATGGTGTTGCTTCACCAACCTTTTGGCAGGTGTTTCTACAATAGCATAAGTCTGCTCTTTCTTTTCCATAGACCTATCAAGCTCGATTCATTGTTTTGTGGTTCCCCAGTGGACGCCAACCGAGGAAGTGCCTGTCAATTAGAGGTTTATTAAGAGGTGAAATTCTTCACATTTTCACCCGGAGGCGTTTGCTGACATCCTGAAAACGCCTTCAACCTTGGGGAAATTAAAGGTGGCTGTCTACTTTGAACACAGTTCGTTTTGAGCAACGTTGCACTTGTCTTTGTTAGTAGTCTGATGTAAAGTTCAAAAATGTCTTAGATCTTAAAATTACCTATACTGAGCACTCTGGAAACAAAGGGTGTACTTAGCAACTGTATCAGCCTTGGCCTATTATTACTACTAACTCAAAGATTCAATAACCATACATTCAGCCAAATTAAAATGTTACGAAAATAAACTCTCAGTACATCAGTCAAAAATTCCCTTTGCACAAACCAATTAAACAAATGAATGTACCAAGGCCCAAAGTCCTCAATTATACTTGTCAGCAACAAAAAAAAGCACACAGCATCCATTTGTCACATTTAATTTGCAACGCATCCAGTAGGTACTGCGATTGGAGGTTGATTAAAAGCTTCCCCAGCCAAAGCACAAGCATTCAGGCACACTTGAGTGGTCCACATCCATAGCAGTCCACAGCCATTTTCAAATAATAAACATGTTGTCAATAGATTATTTTCACCCAGAAAAGAAAGGAACGTGTGGATGACTTATGAATGGAGATGGGCTATCTATTCTATTGGTGGTGATAATGCTTGGTCGTCAGTTTTTAAACAGTCTTTAATAGAAACAAACGTGTCTCTGAGGAGAAGTCGAACTGGATTGCAGTGTGGGCTATGGTGTCAGGTGTCGAGGCAGATGGCTGCATGTTTGGGAAAGGCCTTGCCAGCAGCTTGATCCACTCCCTTGGGAGTCTGTGGTGCTGGCTAGAGAGAATTTCAGATGATAGCGTAGAGGCTCCAAACTGCTACAGAGACTGGGAATGGGGTTACAACAGAAGAGTAGGCTAAATGTTATCCTTCCTTACAGAAGCATATTAGAATAGCAGTAGTGTTGATTCAAGTCATTGTTATTTCTCCAAGGACCCACAGAGCCATAGCTATGAAGAAATGCTGACATATTACACACCAGAAATGATTTATTCTTCGAAAAGCTAAAAGTTCATCAAAAGGTTGCTTCAGTATTTAAATATTTCATTGGTTTAAATCCTTCACTTAAATTAAGCCAATCCACTTAACTGAACTTAAACCTTGACCGTGGGTCTGTGACCTAAGTCACCTGACCAGTTTATGGAGCCAGCCCAGACACCACGCAGGCCCACAGTCGCCGTATAGTAATTACAGCTAATAATAGATTAAACACACAAACAAGATGAGCGAATAAAGCAGTCTGCACTGGTAAACCTGTTAATCCCATTTTTCACCCCGCAAGGGCTATGGCCCCTGTGACTGACTAGCTGGGCTGGCAAAGCAGGGTGCTAAGACCAGGTGATTCACGCTTAAATGTCACCGCGATCAGTAGAGCAGAAGTGAGAGGCCTTTCCCCGAGCTGGCATCACCTCTTTAGGGCTCTCCGCTGCTATCATGGGGAAGGAGATGTTTCTTAATCGACCTGCAACTTAACTCTCTGTGGAGTTTACGGAGGTGTGGCGCCTGCCTGGCCACAGTCTCCTTTCTCCTGTAGTATGGAGAATTGGGAATGAAGGGAGATGATTGTGGAGGCAGCTCCTCCCTCCAGCTCCATGGTGAAATCAAATCATTAAAGACCCCAGGGTGGCCCAGATGCATAAGGACGTCAACGGGGGTTCCAGCATAGACTTCCGGACTCCGTGCAGGGACACCAAGAAAAGGCCTGGCTACCACTGTCCTTCGCACAGATGGCCCCGGCTCGCTAATCCCAGTCTGCGTCCATGCATTCCCTTGTTACCTGATACCGGGTCATAACAGAGCTGATAAAGGCCGTTTTAAAATGTGTTTACCCAGTTCTAAAACCCCTTGTCTGTAACACTATCATGCAGCCTTTCTAGTCATGCACATTGAAATAGGTCTACAAGCTGGCCTGCACTCAGGTTACACATGTGGATGATTCGATGTGCAGACTCTCCTATCGCCAGTGGCCATTTTCCTGTTCTGCACCAGACAGGATTTGTGTATAGAGAAAGAAAAGTGTGCGGCACAACGTTGCAGACACCTGGTTAGGAATTGAAATATATGTACAGTACACTACTGGGCAGGGTAAGTAAAAGGTCAAGTGAAGGACAAAAGGATAACTTGTTTAGTCTACAGGAGTATGACACTTAGTCCTTCCTCTCTTGACCTTGTTTGGAGGAACACAAAACACATCCGGATTGATTCTCTCTCACTCAATTATCTATAATCATGCAAACTATGCACATGATCTTCCCTGCCATGTAGGATACTGGCGATGAGAACACACTCCAATTATTTAACCTCCCTGGGGGAACCAAAGAAGCAGGAGTACAAAGAGGTGGGGAATATGGAGATAAGTAGAGAACCTCGACTCGCAAACAAGATCCAGCTAACATTACACTCCAATGCCCTACAGTAAGAAGTACTCTGGGTTTTCAAACATCAAGAGTGGGGAGGAGGAAAAGGGGAATGCAGATAGGGATTTGTGGATTACTTTCATCTACAGTGAACACCTTGCAGAGGGAACGACTTTCCCTGGCCTGCTTAAGGGTACCTTAATGCATACATAAAATACACTGAATACACTGCTCCGGAGTGTGGGCTGCATCTATAAACGGGCTTGGCTCGTCTCAGCTGTCCAGCATTCCAGGAACAGGATTAGAAAACTGAGTGGAAACAAAAGCTATGCTTTTTAATTAGCTGCCTCTGGTAAAGAAACTTGGAGCCCCATTGAGCGGGCTTGAGTGCTGACAGGCACTTTTGCAAATTCAGATAAAAGGAGCTAATCTGGCCAAACAAATCACCCTTAAGCTTGTCTTCCCAGGCGCTTGGCAATACAAATGCTATTTATTTTAGCCATATGAGGAGGGTATGCATTCTAGTATTGGTTGCCAGTTATGAGCATTTTAGGCATGTTCATGAGTGGAAGGATTATTGGAGCCAAAGGACCACAGCACTTCCCTTGTTCCCATAGCCATTTTTTGTAGGGATCCTCATAGGTTTTCTGAAAAATTAAGTCCCCAAAACAAAAAGGGATCTTGACTTGACCAAGAATAAGGAGATGATTTTGCATTGTGAACTCAGTTTGAATGATAATCTAGGCTACTGTATTCTTGGCTGCCTTTTGAAATACCAAGGTCTATCCTGGAGAAAACTACACCTTTTTTCCCCCCCAAAGTTGAGCTTTTCTGTCAGATTCGTTTTCTCATGGCCGATAAACCACTTCACAAGTCACTGTGTTTGACATCTCAAACACGCAACACATCAGCGAGCTATACGCAGATGTACTTAGCAGGTGTTTCTCCAAAAGTCTGAAATCAAAAGTACCGCATTGTAGGCTGATGAAGACAACAGCTGGACTGTCAAGGTTAGCACTGCCACACTAGGTAGAAGAAACAGACATGGCTTCAATATAACCCAAACCCTTACACAGGTACCAGCTAGAACAGTTGACAAATTGTCCTCATGTACGCTTGTGTGTATGAGACTTATTTTGATAGCATAGTGATGATGATATCACTATGTTATCATTATTACACTATCAAAACACAATTTTTAGCGACAGCCTACATACTTAGGACAGTTTCATTAGAAACTACACAAAATGTCTTGTAGAGCAAACTTAGCCAATTTGAGAAGGCATACTCAGTGGTGTAGTGGAGGGTATACGCAAGTATACGGTGTATAACCATTTATTTTTCAGTGGCCATTGCGTATACTCACTTCTTAATGTCCAGGATACATATCATGCCCAGGATGCATACCATCAGAGACAGAAATATCCATTTGAAATGTAGAAAGGGATCTAAAGATGAAACAACCATCATGGGTTGCTAATATGACTAAGACAATGCCTTTGGCTGCTAGACAATGAAAGAAAGTGGAAAGAAAACCAATTGAACAGGAGAACGCATATGAGGAAAGTTTTATAAAATAAATTGCCTCCACATTTCTATGGTGGAATTTTGGCTATAGGCTACTTTGAACAAGGTTAGAAATGCCTCATAATATGAAATCAAATGTCCAGGTTTCAAACAATTAAGGAACAGGAAAAATATAGCAATGCTAATGATAGGCCTAAACGTCCTCAGGTAGATGGAAAGGCTTTCCCAAAAACCTTCTCAATTAAACATTAACTAGCAACAATGTAGCCTATGCCTACCTTACAAAATAATATCATGATTATTATTATCAATCCAGCAGCCATTTGTTTTGCAAACTCCATCTCATGTGCTACAGAAACACCACTAACCACATTGTTAGGTACCAGAGCCCTTGAAATAAAGGGTAACTACATTAAAAAATACAAAATGTCTTAGATTTTTCCCAGATCTCAAAAGTTGTCTCCTGATGTGGTTTACGCAAAACAACAACATTAGATCTTCTATTTTCTTTTAAGTGTTTGAGCGAAAACTTGAGAAAAAAAACATGGCGCAAATCTGAAACCTGTGAATTTCTGACTCAGTTGACAGACTTATTTATGTGTTTCAATAGTAGATCTACTATTAGCAGTCCCAAGATGTACTCTTAAGAAGCCTAACGTTACCGTTACTCCTAAAGGTCAAAGGACCTCATGTTATTTTCAGAGGTAGACTGGCTCTGGCTGCCAAAACAGCCAAATGCTCCATCTAATTGCAATACGGTCCTAGAAACATAAACCACTTTACTTTCACATCCCAACAAAATTATTTCACAAATGCAAAATACACATTGTTTTAAGCAGCTTTATCACAGTTGTAGCCAATGTGACGTTTCTAGCGGCCTTCTTCCGTTACACACAGGTGTTCGGAGCACGCTAGATAGCTAAATAGCACAGTGGTCCCTCTGTCTTATGTATTTCTTCTGTAAACACTTGCTGTAACACGGAGATATGGCCTTGTGGGAACACTAACACTAACCCTATAAAAGGTGTGTATCAATTGAACGTTTCTCGCTGATATGAAAGATAAGGTCATTATACTTCCAAAACTGTACCACAAGCAATGCATGTTAAGCAGCACCCACCCGAAGCACGCGCTCCAGCAGGTATATCTCACTGGTCACCCCCAATGCCAATTCCTACTTTGGCTGCCTTTCCTTCCAGTTCTCTGCTGCCAATGACTGGAACGAACTGCACTTCTTTCTTTTTTTTAATCTCTGAAGCTGGAGACTAATATCTTCCTCACTAACTTTAAGCACCAGCTGTCAGAGCAGCTCACAGATCACTGCACCTGTACATAGCCCATCTGTAAATAACCCATCCAACTACCTCATCCCCATACTGTTATTTATTTTGCTCCTTTGCACCCCAGTATCTCTACTTGCACACTCATCTTCTACACATCTATCACCCCAGTGTTTAATTGCTATATTGTAATTATTTCGCCACTATGGCCTATTTATTGCCTCACCCTACCTCATTTGCACACACTGTATATATACCTTTCTATTGTATTATTGACTGCATGTTTGTTTAATCCATGTGTAACTCTGTGTTGTTGTTTGTGTCACACTGCTTTGCTTTATCTTGGCCAGGTCGCAGTTGTAAATGGGAACTTGTTCTCAACTGGCCTACCTGGTTAAATATATATATATATAAAAAAGTTCAGAACGAGTGTCGGGGCTCATAACACAACTCCCCTGTACAGATGACGCCTTCATCCAATGACTTATGTTAAATGTAAAGGAACGGAATCATGATCAAGGGCTAACTATCAAGGCTTTTGCATGCTTCAGTTCAGCTGGCACCTAACCAAACGAGTGTGCTCGCATATTCCCTTAAAAAACATTATATTAAAACAAGAATAAAGAAGCAAATGAACTGTTTGTCCATCATGAGGCGCCATAGCCATACACTTCCTCCAATCGTCAGAATGGATCTTAAATAACTCAAGAAATCTGTCATTAATTTTTACTTTTTAGCTGAGGAGATCTTAATCTCGCAATTTGAAATACAACAACGTTTTTTGGTGCAGTATTTCTCAAGTGAAAAAAGTCGTCTATCGTTGAATGACAAAAAAACACTTAAATTTGAGAATCCCTACTGTTGACCAATGACCGACAAAGGGGCGTAGACTTTGGCTACCGAAATTCGGCTTGCCTCAAAATGTGTGTGCAGGAAGAGCCGAAGAAACCCTTGCTGAAGACCAAAACATCACAAAATGTTATTATTTCGGACGGGAAGCATGCAGACACCTTTAAGCCTTCTGCATGCTTCGGCTAGGCGAACCAAACGAGGGTGCTTTGCATACTCCCTTTTAAGACCTTCGCTTGAAAAACAAGAAAAAAAACGCATCTTGAAACGCCTAGCCGGATACACTTCCTGAATTAATCTAAGATAAGTGAAGAAATGTCATTCATTTTAACTTTTTTTGCCTAGTTGGGCAATTTTACATCTAACTAAGATGTTTGGTGTAGTATTTAAGTAATTTATTTTGCATAAAACCATTAGTCCTTGAATTACAAACAATTCATTGAAGAATCCCTAAGGTTGACCAATCACTAATGAAGGGGCGTTATCTTCCGCGTGCCTCAAGAAAATAAATGTGCGCACGAACAGCCGAAAAAACTCGCGGAAGACCAAAACGTCATGTCGTCTTAATATATGCACGAACTGTTCCAGATGGGAAGTATGTGGACGCCTTTAGCCTACATGCACAGCTTGTCCTGACTGAAATACCAATATGGGATTTATCATTTTAGGTGTGTATGTCACTGTTTCTCAGAATTATTCACAAAAATGTTAGCATAATTTTGGCAAAATGTTTGTATACCCACTTCTCCAGGCACCACTGTTTTCACTTCTTACATTTGAATCCAACAGAACATGCAGTGAGTTTTGCAAACAATCAAAATTGGACTCAAAGGAAATAAGTTGAAGTTGGGCGAGCAATGTTATTCGTAGAATCACGAAGCCCTATCGTAACAATTCTGGCTACAAAATATCAGTCCAGTTTATAATTTATGAACTGTGTTGTGCTTCTAATGAAAAGTTAATGTAATTTGGGCTAGAGAGCCCGCTGTTGAGGGCGAACTCGCAACACAATAGAACCGAAAACCCCTTTCAGATCTCGTTGTTGTTTTCACCATTCGACACCAGATTTAGATGGTCAGGCCGACTTATAAAGTTGCATTCGTTTATGATACAATTTGAACAGCTTTCAAATCAATTCATGCCAAAGTGTTATTCTTACAAGTTTGGCTACTTTAATCGAATTACTTCAACAAAAAGCAACACCTCAATGAAAAATCTTACCTCCGACGAGATCTAGATAACTCCAATCCCATTTTATCCAAAACGATTAACTTGCAGGCTTAACATCCTAGTTGAATAATAAACTGTGTTTATCAGTGACTTTATGCAATTGTAACTAGACAAAGCCCCGTCCCTACAATTCATGAACTGTATCAATAGGCCTAGCTGTGTGTCTAATACAACTAGTTTCTGTTGAGTCTCGCTGGCAGAATCGGCAGAAGTCCCGCCTCCCCCATGCGGTCATTTGTTTAGGGATAGGCTGACCTACCGTGACGTTGTTGCTCGTTTGTTCTCTGAGATGTCAATCATCACTTGTAATTACTGAAACATATACACAAAGAATGCAGAAAGAATGAGCATACAGTAATGAAAAATGAGCATAAATAATAGTAGTGACACATTATCTTTCCAGTGCTGCTCGACAATGAATTACGTAATGGCCTAGATTGTGTCCACAAAGTAGCCTATATAAATGAAGGCTCTTAAATGGTCCATTACTGGCCCCAACTGGAAGTTTGCAAAGCCACGAATTGGACTACAAGTTGTCTTGCTTTTTGTAACAGTAATAAAGTGAATATATCTGAGCCTGACCATCTAAAATATCTACTCCTAAAGCCAATCTTCCTAGATACTCCAAATTCATTGAAAGAGTATGAGAGGTTGAACTTCTTCATGATAACCTGAAAAAGGTCTCTCTATTACAACTAATGAACTGACAAACCAATTCAATATGGAGACTGCAAATTCTTTGCTTTATTATTATTTATTTTTTTACAAAAGTAATTAAAATTATAAGTGATAGTCTGCTGTACAGCAGATTAAAATAGCAGTTTATTTATGTGCCCTGCATGCAATTCATACACAGTTGAAAGAAATAAGACACCAAGTGGAATTAAAGAGACAGAGCAAATACATTTTGATCATCTTGTATGGTATTCAATAGGGTAAGTCCATTCAGTTCAGTATTGCACTATTTGTGACCCTACATGTCTGATTGCTTCAATACAGTAATGTTATATTGTTTTATGTTGTATCATACACTCAAGTCATGTTAACAGCCAGTAACCAATGGAAAGAGTCACAAAGAAGACTGTAGTGCTTCGGCCCTCCATTGGCCATTGACATCCATCAATTATTGAGTGGAAAGCTGTCTTTGGTATGTAAAGTTTAACGGGTGTCCTGACTCTCTGTGGTCCCTAAACATACCATGGCACGTATCATAAGAGTAGGGGTGTTAACCCTGATGTCCTGGCTAAATTCCCAATCTGGCCCTCATACCATCATGGCCACCTAATCATCCCCAGCTTCCAATTGACTCATTCATCCCCCCCCTCCTCTCCCCTGTAACTATTCCCCAGGTCGTTGCTGTAAATGTGAATCTGTTCAACTTACCTGGTAAAATAAGGGTTAAATAAAACTTTTTTTTTGAGAAGGGATGAGGATACCTAGTCGAAATCCCAGTTAAGAGTTTAATATGGGGAATTCTAGCCAATTTCCCTTATTAAAGAACCATTCCCATCAAAGTATTACACAGAAAAAAAAGAAGACATGAATCCTTTTGTACAATGTGGCATCACAATACATTCATGACTCCTTTGGTCTTGTATGGATGTTTTCAGTCTCCTGTAGTGAGATTCTTGCAGACTGCTTGCCAGTGGTGTAAAGTACTTAAGTAAAAATATTTGAAAGTACTACTTAAGTAGTTTTTGGGGGTATCTGTACTTTACTATTTATATTTTTGCCAACTTTTAATTTTACTTCACTACATTCCTAAAGAAAATAATGTACTTTTTACTCCATACATTGTCCCTGACACCCAAAAGTACTTCTTACATTTTGACAGGAAAATGGTCCAATTTGCACATTTTCAAGACATCCCTGGGCACTGCCTCTGATCTGGCGGACTCACTAAACACAAATGCTTAGTTGGTAAATTATGTCTGAGGGTTCGAGTGTGCCCCCGGCCATCTGTCAAATAAAACATTTATATTCAAATTGTGCCATCTGGTTTGCTTATTATTAGGAATTAGAAATGGTTTATACTTTTACTTTTGACACTTAAGTACATTTTAGCAATTCCATTTACTTTTGATACTTAAGTCTATTTAAAACCAAATACTTTTGGACTTTTACTCAAGTAATATGTTACTGGGTGACTTTCACTTTTACTTGAGTCATTTTCTATTAAGGTATGACAATTGAGTACTTTTTCCACCACGGCTGCTTGCACACGATAATCCTGTGACTGAGGCAATGTGAAGTAAAAGTCCATTTGGAGTCAAAGTTGGGAAAAGTGGGAGAATAAGCTGATCCTAGATCTGTATCCTTATCCCACAAAGCATCTCAGAGTAGGAGTGCAGATCTAGGATGTGTCCATATAATCTTATTAATTTTGTTCTAAAAGGCAAACTAATCTGAGATCAGCACTCCTACTCTGAGACGCTTTATGTTTAGGGCCACTTTAATCTCTGGCTGGTTGGTCACTGGTCTGTGCGTCAGTGTGGCATGGGCACCACCTGGTGGGAGAAGGAACATGAGAATATGTTAAAGATTAAAATTGAGTTGTTCAAGGCAAAACCAGTTCAATCTATTTCAGACAATGGTTCACTCAGAATGTTCAGGCTATATCTGTGTTAAAACAGACATACATACACTACAAGCTTTTCCTAATGCGGTGTCCATGTATAACTTGATTTAGTTCTACAAGCCATTACATTTACCCAACTCACACCTCAAACTTGCATATGTGGAAAAGAGCCACCTCAGAAATCAGTTGGTTTGTGTGTAGAAAAATGGATGCAAGAATGTACAGTTGTGGCAAAAAGTTTGGAGAATGACACATAAATTTCCACAAAGTTTGCTGCTTCAGTGTCTTTATATATTTTTGTCAGATGTTACTATGGAATACTGAAGTATAATTACAAGCATTTCATAAGTATCAAAGGCTTTTATTGACAATTACATGAATTTGATGCAAAGAGTCAATATTTGCAGTGTTGACCCTTCTTTTTCAAGACCTCTGCAATCCGCTCTGACATGCTGTCAATTAACTTCTGGGCCACATCCTGACTGATGGCAGCCCATTCTTGCATAATCAATGCTTGGAGTTTGTCAGAATTTATGGGTTTTTGTTTGTCCACCAACCTCTTGAGGATTGACCACAAGTTCTAAATGGGATTAAGGTCTGGGGAGTTTCCTGGCCATGGACCCCAAATATCGATGTTTTGTTCCCCGAGCCACTTAGTTATAACTTTTGCCTTATGGCAAGGTGCTCCATCATGGTGGAAAAGGCATTGTTCATCACCAAACTGTTCCTGGATGGTTGGGAGAAGTTGCTCTCGGAGGATGTGTTGGTACCATTCTTTATTCATGGCTGTGTTCTTAGGCAAAATTGTGAGTGAGCCCACTCCCTTGGCTGAGAAGCAACCCCACACATGAATGGTCTCAGGATGCTTTACTGTTGGCATGACACAGGACTGATGGTAGCGCTCACCTGGTCTTCTCTGGATAAGCTTTTTTCCGGATGGCCCAAACAATCGGAAGGGGGATTCATCAGAGAAAATGACTTTACCCCAGTCCTCAGCAGTCCAATCCCTGTACCTTTTGCAGAATATCAGTCTGTCCCTGATGGTTTTCCTGGAGAGAAGTGGCTTCTTTGCTGCCCTTCTCGACACCAGGCCATCCTCCAAAAGTCTTCGCCTCACTGTGCATGTAGATGCACTCACACCTGCCTGCTGCCATTCCTGAGCAAGCTCTGTACTGGTGGTGCCCCGATCCCGCAGCTGAATCAACTTTAAGAGATGGTCCTGGCGCTTGCTGGACTTTCTTGGGCGCCCTGAAGCCTTCTTCACAACAATTGAACCGCTCTCCTTGAAGTTCTTGATGATCCGATAAATGGTTGATTTAGGTGCAATCTTACTGGCAGCAATATCCTTGCCTGTGAAGCCCTTTTTGTGCAAAGCAATGATGACGACACGTGTTTCCTTGCAGGTAAACATGGTTGACAGAGGAAGAACAATGATTCCAAGCACCACCCTCCTTTTGAAGCTTCCAGTCTGTTATTCGAACTCAATCAGCATGACAGAGTGATCTCCAGCCTTGTCCTCGTCAACACTCACACCTGTGTTAACGAGAGAATCACTGACATGTCAGCTGGTCCTTTTGTGGCAGGGCTGAAATGCAGTGGAAATGTTTTTGGGGGATTCAGTTCATTTGCATGGCGAAGAGGGACTGCAATTAATTTCAATTCATCTGATAACTCTTCATAACATTCTGGAGTATTTGCAAATTGCCATCATACAAACTGAGGCAGCAGACTTTGAAAATGAATATTTGTGTCATTCTCAACTTTTGGCCACGACTGTATGTATATTACACTACTGCAGATTCATTTTGTGTGTTTTTTTAGGTGCAGATACACTTCCTTTCAAAAGTTTGGGGTCACTTAGAAATGTCCTTGTTTTTGAAAGATAAGCACATTTTTGGTCCATTAAAATAACATCAAATTGATCAGAAATACAGTGTAGACATTGTTAATGTTGTAAATGACTATTGTAGCTGGGAACAGCTGATTCTTTTCTGGAATATCTACATAGGCGTACTTAGGCCCATTATCAGCAACCATCACTCCTGTGTTCCAATGGCACGTTGTGTTAGCTAATCCAAGTTTATCATTTAAAAAGGCTAATTCATCATTAGAAAACCCTTTTGCAATTATGTTAGCACGGCTAAAAACTGTTGTTCTGATTAAAGAAGCAATAAAATAATACCCGCAAAACACCAGTCTCAACGTCAACAGTGAAGAGTTTACTCCGGGATGCTGGCCTTCTAGGCAGAGTTCCTCTGTCCAGTGTCTGTTCTGTTGCACATCTTAATCTTTTCTTTTTATTGGCCAGTCTGAGATATTGATTTTTCTTTGCAACTCTGCCTAGAAGGCCAGCATCCCGGAGTTGGCTCTTCACTGTTGACGTTGAGACTGGTGTTTTGTGGGTACTATTTAATGAAGCTGCCAGTTGAAGACTTGTGAGGCGTCTGTTTCTCAAACTAGACACTCTAATGTACTTGTCCACTTGCTCATTTGTGCACCGGGGCCTCCCACTCCTCTTTATATTCTGGTTAGAGCCAGTTTGCGCTGTTCTGTAAAGGGAGTAGTACACAGCGTTGTACAAGATCTTCAGTTTCTTGGCAATTTCTCGCATGGAATAGCCTTAATTTCTCAGAACAAGAATAGACTGACGAGTTTCAGAAGAAAGGTCTTTGTTTCTGGCAATTTTGAGCCTGTCATCGAATCCACAAATACTGATGCTCCAGATACTCAACTAGTCTAAAAAGGCTAGTTTTATTGCTTCTTTAATGAGAACAACAGTTTTCAGCTGTGCTAACATAATTGCAAAAGGGTTTTCTAATAATTACCTTTTTAAAATGATAAACTTGGATTAGCTAACACAATGTGCCATTGGAATACAGGAATGATGGTTGCTGATAATGGGCCTCTGTACGCCTACGTAGATATTCAATAAAAAAATCTGCCGTTTCCAGCTACAATAGTCATTTACAACATTAACATTGTCTACACTGTATTTCTGATCAATTTGATGTTATTTTAATGGACAAAAAATGTGCTTTTCTTTCAAAAACAAGGACATTTCTAAGTGACCCCAAACTATAAATGGACACTTTTGTTGATCTACATACCTCAGATTTATGGACCACAGTAATTCAAGGTGCCCTTTCACGGTCTGTGCAATTCCAAATATCCTCCAGCTCCTCTTCCTCCTCCTCAAACTGCCAATGATCAGAATGAATATGATCTTGTTCTCTTTTGGGTGAAGTTTCTTTTCCCAATACCATTATTGGTGCGGGGCTGTCGGAGCACACGCAACAGTTGTCCTCAGAGCACACAATGACTCGTCCAGAACTGCGCTCGCCCATCCATGTGGAGTCTTCAGACACAGTAGACAAGCCCTTGATCTCTACAACTCGAAGGTCACTTTGGAAAGCGAATTGCCTCTTTGCAGAAGGGAAGTATATGTGGTTATTGAGGTCTTGAATCTTAGTGTGAACACTTAAACAGTTGGGCTTGTGGTTCTGTGACGGTTCAGTGCGGGTGTGGTCATGCATCATCGAGCTGCTGCAGTTTGGTTCAGTGCGTTGCTTGTTAGAGTCCAAAATGGCTACTGGAATGGAAATCTCAACCGTATCCTCATCGTGGATGCCAACAGTGCTGGAGAAAATGTTCTCATGTCCAGCAGCAAGGGCAGGACTCCTTGTGGCGCTTCTTAGGTCGTGATAGACGTCGTCTTTCTCAGGTAGCGAGATACACTGAACCAAAAGAGAAACAGACTCTGAGCTGACCTTCTGCGAGTCCTGCCTAGCTGTTTCGCAGCTCTTTTCTTCCTTCGGACTGAGGGCGAAAGTATGTCCAATCACTTTGTGAGTCTGACTGAGTGTATTTGAGTCTGCCAATTTGTATAGACTCAAAGGTGAACCATTTTGAACAGCAAAGTCCCCTGCTTCGCATATACTTTCCTCCCCTGGACTGAGGGTGAAATTCTGCCCAATCACTTTCTGAGTTAGACTGAGTGTATTTGAGCCTGACGATCTACAGTCCCCATCAGCTTCAAGATGCCTTTCCTTCTCTGGACTGAGGGTGAAAGTCTGTCCAATTACTTTGGACAATACGTGAGTCTGACCGAGTGTGTTTGAGCCTGATGGTCTGTACAGATTCAAAGGTGGACTGGCATGGTCCCCATTGGCTTCAAAAGGCACTTTCTCAGTTGTGAGGTCTTTTGCACTTATCTGTGAGATTTTCCCCCAATCCTTGGGCAGGTCAAAACTCAACATCGACCCAAGAGGGATAACGCCATAGTGGTTCTTGTCTTGCCTAATGGTCATCTCATTGGGTCCATGCGAGAAATGGTCCAGGATGGTAGGAACGGTAGGAATGCTTGACGTGCCTGAAGAGTTGCCATCCATGACACTCACCACAGAATTATTTTTGATATACAGTTGGAGTTCTGTATTAACTGGACTCCCTTGTGTGGCATGGCATTCCTTCTTATCCTCCAGTGGCCAGGTGTAAGCTCTGTGTGTGACATTGGTGGGCACGGTAGTAACCCCGTCTGGCTTGGGCATTGCGACAATTCCAGTCACAGTGTGCCTGTGTGTCAATTTCTTCCTCCTCTTCATCGGTCCCTTCAGGTTTAATGTAGAGGTGGAACTGGTTCTGGGTAAGGTGGGGAGCAAGACAGTCCTGACTTGGGGTATGAAAGTAGCGTTGATTGAGCTTGTGGAAAAGGAGGTTGACACGTGGCTCGTGTCAGTAACATGAGACGATGCCATGTCTTCAAAAACAGGACTTCCATCTGTGACTTGCAGATAGGTGCTCACCTGAAAAAAGATTACGATAATTAGATGTATTAAAATACAAAACTCTGCAAAATGTGACTTTCATGTTCATTGAAATTAAATGCTTATGCAACCATGATCAAAGACATCTTAGATTAATTTACAGAGAACCAATTTCTGATACTCGTGCATACTTTATGAAATATGTAGTTGATTCTGTATAAAAATACTGTATGTTATTTTAAGACATCACTTCAGCTGCAAGCCTTTGAAATGGGATCATACATTCCGCAAACCTTATGAAAATCACATGGAGATGAGGTGGTCTCATACCCAGCTGCAGTGGCAATGGCTTGACCATGACTAATCCACCGAGTGTGAGCCAAGTTGATGAAATACCACTTCTGGAATGGGGGACCGTACAGAAATCTTACAGCACATTCCTTTACTAATAGCTGCTCTAAGCCATTAGGATCAGCTCTCCCTATCCCAGTCCCAATCTAAAGCTTTTTAAGATAAACACAGTAGAAATGTGCCTGAACGTCTTGAGGTTCTACAAGATGTTTTGTATTATTAGCTGTGGGGATAGGTTTATCGGCCTTAAAATACACAAAAGTATGTGGACACCTGCTCGTCGAACATCTCATTCCAAAATCATGGGCATTGATATGGAGTTGGTCCCCACCTTTGCTGCTATAACAGCCTCCACTCACCTGGGAAGGCTTTCCACTAGATATTGGAACATTGCTGTGGGGACTTGCTTCCATTCAGCCACCAGAGCTTTAGTGAGATTGGGCACTGATGTTGGGCGATTAGGCCTGGCTCGCAGTCGGCATTCTAATTCATCCTAAAGGTGTTTGATGGGGTTGAGTTCAGGGCTATGTGCAGGCCAGTCAAGTTCTTCCACATCGATCTCGACAAACCATTTCTGTATGGACCTCGCTTTGTGCACGGGGGCATTGTCATGCTTAAACTGGAAAGTGGGGCCTTGTTTGGAAGGTGGCATCCTATGATGGTGCCACACTGAAAGTCATTGAGCTCTTCAGTACGAGCCATTCTACTGTCAATGTTTGTCTACGGAGATTGCATGGCTGTGTGCTCGATTTTACACACCTGTCAGCAACGGGTGTGGCTAAAATAGCCGAATCCACAAATTTTGCCATGTAGTGTATTTGTCACTTTTCGGTAGACTTGACAGTATAACATCATCATACACGTTAGGTCAACTACCTGCTTACAGACATTAACTGCAACAGAATTCAAATCTGACTGTTGTCCAAAACTTTGCATCTTCCCTTTTTAATTTGGTTGATGTTGTCTTGTGGTATGTAGATATGAATATGTGGTGATCTGTACTCACCCTATGCACAGGTTCCACTGCCTGCTTTGGCTCCACTGGCCCCTGTTGCAGACCGCCCCCTGGTGGCTGTTGGTCAAAACTGAGGATGAGGTTGATGCTGCTGCCCAGTGGGGTGACAGTAGCACAGGGCTCTTCAAGGGTAATGCTGGGCGAGTTGACTGCCACAGCCAAGGGGACGTGTGGTGTTACGTTTACTGGCTTGGCAAAGTTTTCTGCATGGTGACCTATCCCCGGTTGGGATTTTTGTGGTCCTTCAAACTGGCTTGCCACCATCAGCCTGTGCTTTGTGGAGAGGCTTTCAGAGGACTTGTTGTGTTCTGCCAGAGAGGATAATTTCTACAAAGAAAACCAAAGATTTTGTTCAATAACTCCTATTTCAAGTATTTTAAAAAAATTATTCAAGGGTTTTGTGCAAAAAGCCTTGACCCTTAGGAGCATATTTTGCCAAGATTTGGGCAGGTAGAACATCATCAGAAAGCATTTGGTCTTCTATACACATTATTACGGTAGCTTCACAACAGCGATGTAGTTCAGTGCTTTAAATGTGTCTAATTTCAATAGAACAATGGTATTGTTCTGAAAGAATTTGTTACAACGAATAAATATCATATTGGTGTGAAAGCAGGGATATCCTTTTTTTATTTATTTATTCATTCATCATTATTATTATAATTATTATACCTTTTTTAGGGGGTAGCAGGGATATCCTACCTGGGGTTGACCTTGTGAAAATCTGGTTGCGTCTCCTTGAGGGGCATCACTTCTTCTTGAATCGCTTGACCTCTCCCGACCCAGCTGGTCTTTCTGTGCCCTCCAGTACACCAGGATCCGTCCCAGCATGCTTTGCAGTTCCTCAGTCCTCTCCTTTATCTGTATAAAACAGTTGCCAGATATTTTCAGTCTCTTCTAATGGTTGGGTCATTGGGGTTTGTGCAACTAGGCTAGTTCCATTTTTTAAAAACAAGTGAAAGTACAAATCATTGAATTAATCAGTCTTTTCAAAGGCTGTGGTCCACAGGGCAAAATATGTTTGTGACCCCTGTTGTAAAAGAACTCACAATATCTGCCAAGTGATGTCGCTCCTTGATAAGCTTCTGCCCAGCAACAGCGAGCTTGTCAAACTCGTCAAACTTCTGCTCTATCGTCATATCTAGCTCAGATGGAACACTTGATTCTGCCAATCTCCACTGCTGGACTGAAGCCTCTGAGAAAATGCAAGTCTCCGTGTCCTCTGTCCATGAGCTGTAGGGGAGACATCAGAGAGAGAGAGAGAGAAAGAAAGAGGTAGGTACATTGTGTAGGTACATTGTGGTTATTACAATAAACATAATAAGCATATTCATGAGCACTAAACATATACATGTGCATTATTCAGGACAAAACAGGCACAACATTTCAGTTGTATCAAGAACTAATTGTACCAATAACAATATTTGACATCCTACTGTATGTGTAATTGCTCACATCATGGCCAGGTAGGCCCTAAGAAAGTCTTTCAGTTGTTGAAGTTGTTGGAGGTTGCATTGGTTCTCTGCCATGCTCCAGCCCAACTCCACCCAAGCTTGCTGGGTCGCAAGAATGTCCTCCCGCAAAGCCCCTGTCATGTCAGGTAGGAGGACCTGTAGTCGCAAAGCCAGTCCCTCCATCTCTTCCACCTCCTCTTTTATGACCTGATAGTCCCTCTGAAAGAAGATCATACTGTATGTTTTATGTGGAACAATTACACTTTTGCAGGTGACTTGAATATTCTTGCATCAGAGTTTAAGCCTGACAGAGGCTCAAAACCAATCAAATTTAGCGAGTTCTTAACTAATAACGCCTGTCATAATCTTATGCTAGATAATGGACATAGGGTTGCATTCTGCTATGAAAACAAAATCTATATTTTTTTTCCAGGTCTTTCATTCTACAGAGGGCTACCATGGCTAGTATGATTGAACTCATCATGTACCATGACTGGATAGGCAAGCATACACTATTGACAGGTATCTGCTGGATAGTTTGAGAGAACTATCCTTTCATTAATGATGTTTGGAGTTTTAACACAGGTGTAAAGTCTATGAATCTGAGATGAGATCTGACAATTCAAAGAAAAAAAGTTGAATACAATGCATTAGAGTTAAAGCAAACTGAAGCATACACAATATCTCTGAAGATAGTGGACTATACAGTGCATTCAGAAAGTATTCAGACCCCTTGACTTTTTCTACATTTTGTTACGTTAGACTTATTCTAAAATGGATGAAATAGTTTCCCGCCTCATCAATCTACACACAATACCCCAAAGCAAAAACATGTTTTTATGATTACAGCCTTGAGTCTTCTTAGGTATGATGCCTCAAGCTTGGCACACCTATATTTGGGGAGTTTCTCCCATTCTTCTCTGCAGATCCTCTCAAGCTCTGTCAGGTTGGATGGGGAGCGTCGCTGCACAGCTATTTTCTGGTCTCTCCAGAGATGTACAAGTCCGGCATCTGTCTGGGCCACTCATGGAGATATTGAGACTTGTCCCGAAGCCACTCCTGTATTGTCTTGGCTGTGTGCTTAGGGTCGTTGTCCTGTTTGAAGGTGAACCTTCGCCCCAGTCTAAGGTCCTGAGTGCTCTGGAGCAGGATTTCATTAAGGATCTCTCTGTACTTTGCTCCGTTCATCTTCGCCTCGATCCTGACTAGTCTCCTAGTCCTTGACTAGTCATCCCACGGCATGATGCTGCCACCACCATGCTTCACCATAGGGATGGTGTCAGGTTTCCTCCAGAAGTGACGCTTGGCATTCAGGCCAAAGAATTAAATCTTGGTTTCATCAGACCAGAGAATCTTGTTTCTCATGGTCCGAATCCTTTGGTGCCTTTTTGGCAACTCCAAGTGGGGTGTCATGTGCCTTTTACTGAGGAGTGGCTTCCGTCTGGCCACTCTACCATAAAGGCCTGATTGGTGGAGTGCTGCAGACATGGTTGTCCTTCTGGAAGGTTCTCCCATCTCCACAGAGAAACTCTGGAGCTCTGTCAAAGTGACTATTGGGTTCTTGTTCACCTCCCTGACCAAGGCCCTTCTCCCCCAATTGCTCAGTTTTTGTCCGGGCGACCAGCTCTAGGAAGAGTTTTGGTGCTTCCAAACTTCTTCCATTTAAGAATGATGGAGGCCGGCCTCCCGAGTGGCGCAGCGGTCTAAGGCGCTGCATCGCAGTGCTTGAGGCATCACTACAGACCCGGGTTCGATCCCAGGCTGTGTCACAGCCAGCCATGACCGGGAGACCCATGATGTGGTGCACAATAATGTAGAAAATATTAAAAATAAAGAAAAACACTTGAATAAGTAGGTGTTCTAAAACTTTTGACCGGTAGTGTATGTATGTATGTATGTATGTATGTATGTATGTATGTATGTACAGTTCAATTCTGAAGTTTACATACTTTAAATGTATTTGTCCAAGGTGTAAGTTTTTCACAATTCTTGACATTTAATCCTAGTAAAAATTACCTGTTTTAGGTCAGTTAGGATCACCACTTTATTTTAATAATGTGAAATGTTAGAATAATACTAGAGAGAACGATTTAGTTCAGCTTTCATTTCTTTCATCACATTCCCAGTGGGTCAGAAGTTTCTGGGCGGCAGGTAGCCTAGTGGTTAGAGTATTGGACTAGTAACTGAAAGGTTGCAAGATCAAATCCCTGAGCTGACAAGGTAAAAATCTGTTGTTCTGCCCCTGAACAAGGCAGTAAACACACTGTTCCTAGGCTGTCATTGAAAGTAAGAATTTCTTCTTAAAACTGACTTGCCTAGTTAAATAATGGTTTAAAAAAAAGTTTACATGCACTCAATTAGTAATTGGTAGCATTGCCTTTAAATTGTTTAACTCGGGTCAAACGTTTCGGGTAGCCTTCCACAAGCTTCCCACAATAAGTTGGGTGAATTTTGTCCCATTTCTCCTGACAGAGCTGGTGTAACTGAGTCAGGTTTATAGGCCTCCTTGCTCGCACACGCTTTTTCAGTTCTGCCCACAAATTTTCTATAGGATTGAGGTCAGGGCATTGGCCACTCCAATACCTTGACTTTGTTGTCCTTAAGCCATTTTGCTACAACTTTGGATGTATGCTTGAGGTCAGTGTTCATTTGCGACCAAGCTTTAACTTTCTGACTGATGTCTTGAGATGTTGCTTCAATCTATCTACATAATTTTTCTCCCTCATGATGCCATCTATTTTGTGAAGTGCACCTCTCCCTCCTGCAGCAACGCACCCCCACAACATGATGCTGCCGCCCCCATGCTTCACGGTTGGGATGGTGTTCTTCGGCTTGCAAGCCTCCCCCTTTTTCCTCCAAACATAACAATTGTCATTATGGCCAAACAGTTCTATTTTTGTTTCATCAGACCAGAGGACACTTCTACAAAAAGTACGATCTTTGTCCCCATGTGCAGTTTCAAACCGTATTCTAGCTTTTTTTTAATGGCAGTTTTGGAGCAGTGGCTTCTTCCTTGCTGAGCGGCCTTTCAGGTTATGTCGATATAGACTTGTTTTACTGTGGATAAAGATACTTTTGTACCTGTTTCCTCCAGCATCTTCACAAGGTCCTTTGCTGTTGTTCTGGGATTGATTTACACTTTTCGTACCAAAGTACGTTCATCTCTAGGAGACAGAATGCGTCTCCTTTCTGAGCAATATGACAGCTGTGGGGTCCCATGGTGTTTATACTTGCGTACTATTGTTTGTACAGATGAACGTGGTACCTTCAGGCGTTTGGAAACTGCTCCCAAGGATGAACCAAACCTTTTTTCTGATGATGCCAATTAGCCTATCAGAAGCTTCTAAAGCCATAACATAATTTTCTGGAATTCTCTAAGCTGTTTAAAGGCACAGTCAACTTAGTGTATGTAAACTTCTGACCCACTGGGATTGTAATACAGTGAATTATAAGTGAAATAATCTGTCTGTAAACAATTGTTGGAAAAATTACTTGTCATGCACAAAGTAGACGTCTTAACCGACTTGCCAACACTATAGTTTGTTAACAAGAAATGTGTCTAGTGGTTGAAAAACGAGTTTTAATGACTCCAGCCTAAGTTTGTAAACTTCCGACTTCAAGTGTGTGTGTGTGTGTGTGTGTGTGTGTGTGTGTGTGTGTGTGTGTGTGTGTGTGTGTGTGTATTCATACAGTACCAGTCAAAGGTTTGGACTCACCTACTCATTCAAGGGTTTTTCTTTATTTATACTATTTTCAACATTGTAGAATAATAGTGAAGACATCAAAACTATGAATAACACATATGAAATCATGTAGTGACCAAAAAAGTGTTATACAAATCAAAATATATTTTATATTTGAGATTCTTCAAAGTAGCCACCATTTGCATTGATGACAGCTTTGCACACTCTTGGCATTCTCTCAACCAGCTTCACCTGTAATGCTTTTCCAATATTATGGCAAGAATAGCTCAAATAAGCAAAGAGAAACGACAGTTCATTACTTTCAGACATGAAGGTCGGTCAATACACAAAACCAAGCGCTATGATGAACCTGGCTCTCATGAGGACCACCACAGGAAAAGAAGACCCAGAGTTACCTCTGCTGCAGAGGATGTTCATTAGCTTTACCAGCCTCAGAAATTGCAGCCCAAATAAATTATTCACAATTAACAGACATCTCAACATCAACTGTTCAGAGGAGACTGCGTGAAAAAACAAAACAATACTAAAGTACAACAATAATAATAAGAGACTTGCTTGGGCCAAGAAACTCAAGCAATGGACCGGTGGAAATCTGTCGTTTGGTATGATGAGTCCAAATTTGAGACTTTTGGTTCCAACCGCCTTGTCTTTGTGAGATGCAGAGTAGGTGAACGGATGATCACCACATGTGTAGTTCCCACCGTGAAGCATGGAGGAGGAGGTGTGATGGTGTGGGGGTGCTTTGCTGGTGACACTGTGATTTATTTAGAATTCAAGGCACACTTAACCAGCATTGCTACCACAGCATTCTTCAGCGATACGCCATCCCATCTGGTTTGGGCTTAGTGGGACTATCATTTGTTTTTCAACAGGATAATGACCCAACCCACCCCCAGGCTGTGTAAGGGATATTTGACCTGGCCTCCACAATCACCAAACCTCAACCCAATTCAGATGGTTTGGGATGAGTTGGACCACAGAGTGAAGGAAAAGCAGCCAACAAGTGCTCAGCATATGTGGGAACTCCTTCAAGACTGTTGGAAAATCATTCCAGGTGAAGCTGGTTGAATGGCAAGAGTGTGCAAAGCTGTCATCAAGGCAAAGGATGGCTACTTAGATTATTCAAAAATATATACTTCAACCCGATTTTAAAATGCTGTGGCATGACCTCGAGAGTGGTTCACACCAGATATCCTAAGAATATTCCTGAACTGAAACAGTTTTGTAAAGATGACTGGTCCAAAATTCCATCTGACCGTTGTGCAGGTCTGATCCGCAACTACAGAAAACGTTTGGTTGAGTTTATTGCTGCCAAAGGAGGGTCAACCAGTTATTAAATCCAAGGGTTCACATACTTTTTCCACCCTACACTACGAATGTTTACACGGTGTGTTCAATAAAGACATGAAAACGTATAATTGTGTGTTAGTATAAGCAGACTGTCTATTGTGACTTAGATGAAGATGAGATCAAATTTTAGGGCAAATTTATGTAGAAATCCAGGTTCACACTTTCTTGCCTGTGTGTGTGTGTGTGTGTGTGTGTGTGTGTGTGTGTGTGTGTGCGTGCACTACCGTTCAAAAGCTTGGGGTTACTTAGAAATGTCCTTGTTTTTTAAAGAAAAGCAATTTTTGGGGGGGAGCTTCATTAAACAGCAAAACACCAGTCTCAATGTCAACAGTGAAGAGGCGTCTCCAGGATGCGGGCCTTCTTTTTGATTGCTTCTTTAATCAGAACAACAATTTTCAGCTGTGCTAACATAATTGCAAAAGGGTTTTCTAATGATCAATTAGCCTTTTAAAATGATAAACTTGGATTAGCTAACACAACGTGCCATTGGAACACAGGAGTGATGGTTGCTGATAATGGGCCTCTGTACGCCTATGTAGATATTCCGTTAAAAATCAGCCTTTTCCAGCTACAATAGTTATTTACAACATTAACAATGTCTACACTGTATTTCTGATCAATTTGATGTTATTTTAATGGACAAAAAATGTGCTTTTCTTTCAAAAACAAGGATATTTCTAAGTGACCCCAAACCTTTGAACGGTTGTGTGTATATACATATACTGTATATACCTCTAGCTCATCCTGTTGCTCCTGCAGCCCCTCGAGTTCAGAACTATAGGGCTCACATCTGACCGCCATGTCTGTCTCAGTGTCCAGAATGTCCATGCTGAACTCTGCACACCTGGACAAGAGCTGGTTGATGTGCAGCGTCAGTGTTGAGTGCTAGTAGGAGAGAAGAGAGGGGGCATCACAGATTTTATTTGATCTAATAGGTAAAAAATCACTTTGTGCTTGTAGAATTTCGCAAACTGAAAACTAGTAACAGAAACAGCCTGATTTTATGAGCATTGACTGGTTACACTACTTCAACCAGTCAATGCTAGTAAAATCAGGCTATGTTTCTGTTTCTATTGTTCAGTTTGTAAAACTCTACAAGCACAGTGTGCTAATTTGTGGTGTTTTTTGTTAAAAGCAACAGAAAACAATAATATATGCCATTTAGCAGACACTTTTGTCCAAACGGACTTGCAGTCAAGCGTGCATATTTTACTTACGAGTGGTCCTGGGAATCAAACCCACTATCCTGGCGTTGCAAGAACCATGCTCTACCAACTACTAACAACAGAGGACCACATCCAAATAAAAAACTGTTCAATCAACTCCTACCTGACTCATAAGTTCTTGGGTGTCTTGACTTTGATAGAGGGAATGTCCTCTTTTCTCCACTGCTTCACCAAGGTCCTCCATAGGGTAGTCCATGCACCCCTGGTCATCCATTTGTCCAGTAAGGGTCTGCCATGATAGTCAAATAAATTACTCAGTATTTTGGTAGATTGTGGTTGTATTAATCTAGTAAGTTATCTGGTGATAGAATTTGAGTGTGGTTAGCTTTGCCTGCAAGGCCAGTGACCATGTCTTGTTGAGGTCTAATGGGAGTTTTAGTGGGAGTGTCTGTATCTAGAAAAAAAACACACCCCCACCTTCCTTTTATGGAGGTTTGAGAAAACAGAGTTGCAAAAAGGACATGAATAAAGCGGTATTGGAAAACCACGTAAACGGATAAAGCTGAAACCTTACCTGTCGCTCTACCTCACAATGATCAAAGTTTTCATCCTGGTCAAGACACCTCAGCAGTTCTGTCAGCATTCCTCTGTCGTTTTCCTCCAATGTCTCAGAGAGATCCTTGACATCTGGGACGCTCCAGAATTCCACGTTTTCCGTGGTTGCACTGTATTCTGACAGGCGTCCTTCGAGCCGATCCTTGTCTGTCTCATGATTGTCATCAATCTACAAAGGATAGCATGGATTTGTCTTCAATGCTGCATAAATTGTCCTCTGGGGACCAAAGAGCATCTCAGAACAGGAGTGCTGATCTAGGGTCAGGTCCCCCTATCCATGTAATCTTATTAATTAATATCTAAAATACATAACTCATCCTACATCAGCACTCATACTTTGAGACACTATGAATACAAGCCCAGACCAGTATGTAGACACAAATAATCAATACCTCCAAGTTGAGCCTCTCAGAGCTGTTTGAATAAATCATGCTTCTATGAAGTCTTCTCCTCAGAACTTCCCATAACGTTTCCACTTGGCCAAGGAGATCTTCCATCTTCATACAACCTTGGTGCTGGCCTTGGGTTGACCCTGGCTTTTCCTGTCCCAAAGCAAGGAACATGAATGTTTGCTCTAGTCTAGTATGTCATTTTGTAGGATAAAATAAAATAATTTATTCATTTCTGAATTGTAAATTATATTAATGAATTGGATAATCCTGATAATGAAAGTAGTGTCCTTGATTTATCAGATCAATTTAAACCCTTTGCCAGAATTAATGACCCCAACTCTGATAGCCCCTGCAAATCTCATCATATATATACTGAACAAAAATATAAAACGCAACATGCAACAATTTCAAAGGTTTTACCAAGTTTACAGTTCATATAAGGAAGTCATTCAATTGAAATAAATTAATTAGGCCCTAATCTATGGATTTCACATGACTGGAAATACAGATATGGATCTGTTGGTCACAGATACCTTTAATAAATGTAGGTGCATGGATCAGAAAACCAGTCAGTATCTGGTGTGACCACCATTTTCCTCATGCAGCGAAACACATCTCCTTCGCATAGAGCTGATCAGGCTGTTGATTGTGGCCCGTGGAATGCTGTCCCACTCCTCTTCAATGGCTGTGCGAAGTTGCTGGATATTGGCGGGAACTGGAACACGCTGTCGTATTCCCAAACATTCAATGAATGGCATGTCTGGTGAGTATGCAGGCCATGGAAGAACTGGGACATTTGCAGCTTCCAATAATTGTGTATAGATCCTTGCGACACAGGGCTGTGCATTTTAACGCTGAAACATGAGGTTATGGCGGCAGATGAATGGCACAACAATGGGTCTCAGGATCTCGTCATGGCATTCAAATTGGCATCGGTAAAATGCAATTTTATTTGTTGTCCGTAGCTTATGCCTGCGGCTGAGCGGTTTGCTGATATCAACAGCATAACAGCATAACCCCACCGACACCATGGGGCACTCTGTTCACAATGTTGACATCAGCAAACCGCTCACCCGCACAATGCCATACACGCTATTTGCCATCTGCCCAGTACAGTTGAAACCGGGATTCATCCATGAAGAGCACACTTCTCCAGTGTGCCATCTAAGGTGAGCATTTGCACACTGAAGTCGGTTATGACACCAAATTGCAGTCAGGTAAAGACCCTGGTGAGGATGACGAGCAAGCAGATGAGCTTCCCTGAGACGGTTTCTGACAGTTTGTGCAGAATTTCTTTCGGTTGTGCAAACCCACAGTTTCATCAGCTGTCTGAGTGGCTGGTCTCAGACGATCCCGCAGGTGAAGAAGCTGGATGTAGATGTCCTGGGTTGGCGTGGTTACACGTGGTCTGCGGTTGTGAGACCGGCTGGACATACTGCCAAATTCTCTAAAACAACGTTGGAGGCGGCTTATGGTAGAGAAATGGACATTAAATTATCTGGCAACAGCTCTGGGGGACATACCTGCAGTCAGTATACCAGTTGCACTCTCCCTCAAAACTTGAAACATCTGTGGCATTGTGTTGTGTGGCAAAACTGCACACTTTAGAGTAGCCTTTTATTGTCCCCACAACAATGTGGACCTATGTAATGATCATGCTGTTTAATCAGCTTTTTGATATGCCACACTTGTCAGGTTGATGGATTATCTTGGCAAAGGAGAAATGCTCACTAACATGGATGTAAACAAGTTTGTGCCCAAAATTTGAGAGAAATAATGTTTGTGCAAATGGAAAAAATCTGGGATCTTTTATTTCAGCTTATGAAACATGGGATCCAACACTTTACATTTATATTTTTGTTCAGTATATATTAACAAATGTACAACTTTCTGAATCCAATAGGTACCATTGCAAGGACTGAATATTATGCAATGAAAAGCTACAAGATGTACTCTCTTGGACAAGTCTAAGCAGATCGTGTTCGAAACAACATTGTCCTGGTAAATATCAGCTGGCAGGTTTTTAGTCACCTCTGGACCACTCAGACTGGCTGTGTGGTGGCTGGGGGTTGACATAGCAAGGTTGTCTTTCATCCATGACAGAGTCTTCAACCATCAAGAAACAGGAAAGGAAGAGGAAATGAGGAAATGGGAGAGGAAGAGAGAAAACAAGAGGAGGAAGTGACGTTTGGTTAAGCCAGTGGGATGCATCCAGGCCCAAATTCAATCAATTGCAGATAAAGGAAATCTACAGTACACTGGGGGTTCACTCTCGATGTTTACAACCTTCAAAGTTGTAAACCCAGTTAAAATCAACACACCCTGTTTATCACTCGAACATTGCCATTGGATATTTACTCTAAAGTATTAGTACTGTTGTAGCAGACCACAAGAAACACCAGAAATCAGTCCATAACTACCTTATCAGCAGATGTGGTAGAATTTTGCAACTGAATGCCAAGTTCTGATTGGCAACCTGGAGAACAAGTGTTCAAATGGTTTGTCTGGTCCTTTCTGCAAAGCAAGAAAACGTTACGTTAACTTAATGTTCTGTTTAAAGTGTCATCAACAATTTCATCTGGTTTCAAAAAACAAGAAGCTGATGAAAGTCTATACCTTTGCCTCTCCACACACAGTCTTCCAGTCAAGTCATTGCTAGTGGTGTCACAGGAGACTCGGGTATAGTTTTTGGAAGGCTGTTCTTCAACTTGACTAACAGTCAGCTTCCTGGGGACCACACAGTCTTTCATGTTCTACAAAAAAGGAAATGACACAGGTCATTAGTAGGTCATGTAATTAGAGTAATTCTACTATTTTACAGAGGTATCAAGTACCACCTATTCTGATGAGTTCCTCTTTTCATAACAGTTCACCCAAATTACACCCCATATTACAAAATGACATATTCGTTTTTAATCGACTGCTTAAAAGTTAAGGAAATCTATATATAATGCTGGAATTTGGGTGAACTATCTTGATTTTGTAATTTGAATGAACTTTCACCTAAACAACTTTTAACATGAATTTCCTAGTTATTTGACAAATGGATCTGCTGACCTCGAACCCTTTGAGAGGGTTCTGTTCCTCTTTGATGTCCTTTCCTATGATCCTCTGGGCCTCATGTTCCGGATCTCTGGTTTGACTCAGTGGGCCAGGTTCATCACAGGAGAAGTCTATGGCAAGGGTGGTGGGCAAATCTGGCCACTCGCTCCTGCGTGGCAAAACATTATGGGTTACTTATTGTAACACTGGTTTTATCAATGATAGTGACCCTACCCTACCTCATTCGTAAGGCCAGTTGACACTCAGTGCTAGGTTCATTGGTAATGAAATAGAATGGTTAATGTGAGTGAATGGGCCAAAATCATGATAAAGCAAGAACAAGCTCACTGTAAAAGACCAATCTAGCACATACACTACCGGTCAAACGTTTTAGAACACATACTCATTCAAGGGATTTTCTTTATTTTTTACTATTTTCTACATTGTAGAATAATAGTGAAGACATCAAAATGATGAAATAACACATGGAATCATGTAGTAACCAAAAAAGTGTTAAACAAATCAAAAATATGTTATATTTGAGATTCTTCAAATAGCCACCCTTTGCCTTGATGACAGCTTTGCACACTCTTGGCATTCTCTCAACCAGGTTCATGAGGTAGTCACCTGTAATGCATTTCAATTAACAGGTGTGCCTTCTTAAAAGTTAATTTGAGAAATGTCTTTCCTTCTTAATGCGTTTCAGCCAATCAGTTGTGTTGTGACACGGTAGGGGGGTATACAGAAGATAGCCCTATTTGGTGAAAGACCAAGTCCATATCATGGCAAGAACAGCTCAAATAAGCAAAGAGAAACGACAGTCCATCATTACTTTAAGACGTAAAGGTCAGTCAACACGGAACATTTCAAGAACTTTGAAAGTTTCTTCAATTGCAGTTGCAAGAACCATCAAGTGCTATGATGAAACTGGCTCTCATGAGGACCAACACAGGAATGGAAGACCCGGAGTTACCTCTGCTGCAGAGTATAAGTTCATTAGAGATACCAGCCTCAGAAATTGCACCCCAAATAAATGCTTCACAGAGTTCAAGTAACAGGCACATCTGTGTGAATCAGGCTTTGTGAATCAGGCCATTATGGTTGAATTGCTGCAAAGAAACCACTACTAAAGCATACCAATAAGAAGAAGAGACTTGCTTGGGCCATGAAATATGAGCAAAGGACATTAGAAGGGTGGAAATTTGTCTTTTGGTCTGGAGTCCAAATTGGAGATTGTGGTGTGGGTGAACGGATGATCTCTGCATGTATATTTCCCACTGTAAAGCATGGAGGAGGAGGTGCTTTGCTTGTGACACTGTCTGTGATTTATTTAGAATTCAAGACACACTTAACCAGCATGGCTACCACAGCATTCTGCAGCGATACCCCATCCCATCTGGCTTGGGCTTAGTGGGACTATCATTTGTTTTTCAACTGGACAATGACCCAGCACACCTCTAGGCTGTATAAGGGCTATTTTACCAAGAAGGAGAGTGATGGAGTGTTGCATCAGATGACCTGTCCTCCACAATCACCTGACCGCAACCAAAGGGAAAGGGTGGCTATTTGAAGAATCTCAATTATAAAATATATTTACATTTGTTTTTGGTTACTACATGATTCAATATGTGTTATTTCATAGTTTTGATGTCTTCACCATTATTCTACAATGTAGAAAATAGTCTAAATAAAGAAAAACCCTTGAATGAGTTGGTGTTCAAAAACTTTGAAAGGTTTTGCATGTTGTTTTTGCTGTTGTTGTAGTTTCGGTTAGAGACCTGACTCAAAATTGTCTTGAGAAAAGTCACCGTCCGAAACGTTGACAACAATAAACATGCAGAGGTAATCGTGTGTCCGGGAATAGTCTTTTACAATTAACAATATTATGCTCATTCTCCCCAGCAAACATTGGTGTATACACCCCAGTGATACACTAGGGAAATTGTTTTTCCTGAGGCTTTTATTTCCAGCACCACAAACAAGATGAGAGAAAAGCATTGTGGTGTGGAGTGTTAAAATAAAACACATACTGTATTTAGTGCTTTTTATGTAGGCAGATTGGAAACCAAGGGGTAGATAGATGTGGGGGAGAGGTCAGAAGGGTGGACACGAAGATTGAACTCTGGTCTCCAGGGCCGTGGTACATAGCGACGGGAGTGATACCACTTAACCAAGGCTTAGCACCTATTGTCATGCATTAGAGACAATATGTCCAAAGTGGATCATTTGTAGCAGCTGCGGATGCCTCTTAATCCGTTTTACTGTATATTCTTTAGGGTTTTTGAGTCATACCCACAAGTTTGAGCACTCCTCAACATGTCTAGAGCGCTTCTGCTTGGAGACGTATCACATGACTCAGAAATCCAAGGATGAACAACACTGACTGGATCCACCAGATATGCTGAATTAGCTAACAACATGTTATGCAACCATGACAATCTGAACAGACAGAAGGCTTTGTCCTTGGAGTGACTGACTGGGGCTGGCAGGAGTACAAAGTAATGATGTCACACCCCTCTGAACGGGTGAGGTCCTGGTTTCAGGAAAGTGCTTTTGTTTTAGAAATAAACTATTAAACAGAGAGGGAACAGCGGGGAGGAGTCAGAAATCTCGCAATCAAAAAGGAACACTTTGTGTATGTCGTGTCTTGTCGGTTGTCTTTAATTCAAGCGTTCTTTCTCATTGGCGCCCGTTAACCCGTTAAGGAAACCTATTTCCAGTTTTAACAGAAGAGAGCCCATTGCCGCCCTTACAACAAAAATACAAAGTTTGTGATACAGATACTCACTGGACAGAAATGGGCACACCTCTCCACACATATGCTTGGAATGTGGGTCAGTTGTTTATATTTCAAAAGTTTGATACCCTAAAACTTAGAATTCTATGGTTCAATGGGTTAAGAAATATGTTGGTGCCTCTGTAAACCATACAGTTTAAATCCAAAATCTGAGGTAGAACATTTGTAATTAAACTTCCAAAATGTAACTTTAAATGCAGAAGTGCATTTAACCCGCAGTTGCATGACTAACATGGTAACTGACCAGTTTACTTCTGTTCAATAAGCTTTATAAGCTACATCCGTTTGTATCCCTGGTTACTAGGCCATACCATACTTATGAGGCACTCTGCACACATCTGCTGAAGAAATTAGGAGCAGGTTTATCGTATAGTATAATCTCCCCTCAAAATGTCTTTCTCTATATTCATCCATATCTAATTTTGGCATACACTTGTCGCTCCAGCTCCTACACAGAACACTTTTACTGAAACACAGGGGCTTGCGAAATCCGTGTCATGCTTAAAGTTAAAGCATTGCATAATACAAAGAGAATGTCAAGAATGAATTTCCCCGAATTGATTCCATGGCGATTATCTGGACTGCATTTGCTGTGAGTGAAACTCAGACTATGGCTTATTAGGGCAAGAATAATTTCAATGTCGGCTTCAGTTGCCATTAGGGCATTGGTTCTAATGCCAGAATGTCTTGTTAGTTACACAACAAGAGTGTTAGTAGGAAAACAATACATCATCTTATTCACCGAGTATGTTTCCCAATAATCCAATTGTAAACATCAAACCTTTTCATCTGGAATACATTTTCCATGAGTTCATCCTGACGTAAACTGTTAAGTAATGTTTATCAACATGTTGAAAAGTTCGGAGTCGACGTGTGGGTTGGGTCAAAAGGGCTGCCCATTTTGTATCATTATACTGTAGCAATGGCTCACTAACTCAGTTATTGGTGACCTCCATTGATGACTTTATTCAGCACTACCAAATGTAAACGGTTTTAGGGAGTGAAAAAATAGCAATGGTGTAAAGTACTTAAGTAAATATTAAAAATACATTTTTGGGTAACTTCACTACATTCCTAAAGAAAATAATGAACTTTTTACTCCATACATTTTCCCTGACACCCAAAAGTGCTTGTTACATTTTGAATGATTAGCAGGACAGGAATATCCCTGGTAGTCTCTACTGCCTCTGATCTGGCGGACTCACTAAACACAAATGCTTTGTTTGTAAATTATGTTGGAGTGTTGGAGTGTGTCCCCTGGCTATCCGTAAGTAAATTAAATAAAACATGGGAATTGTGCCGTCTGGTTTGCTTAATATAAGAAATTTGAATTATTATTATTATTATTTTTTACTTTTACTTTTGATACTTAAGTATATTTAATCAATTACATTTACTTTTGATACTTAAAACCAAATACTTTCAGAGTTTTACTCAAGTAGTATTTTACTGGGTGACTTTCACTTTTACTTGAGTCGTTTTCCATTAAGACATCTTTACTTTTACTCAAGTATGACAATTGGGTACTTTTTCCACCACTGAAAAATAGGCTACAGGTAAGAAACCTGGTTCTCAGACGGTGGTTTCAGGAGGGAAATATACACAGTCTTCAATAAAGCCACAGAGTTGAGTGATGCGAACACATCCTCACTTGAACATTTGAACCTTGCCCCTAATTGAAGTAGTATTTGTGAGTGTTTATTTCTATGTTAATTGTATTCCAGGTTCCTGCTCAACATACATTATTCATATCATGACACAGTTGAGATCTCATTCCACCATTTTACCTGAACCAGTGAAGTGTGTAGTAATTGAGTGTTTGTGTCTGAATAGGTATTGGCTAAAGAGGTAATTGTAGGCTCCTCCCACTAAATGAGATAACGAGCTACAGATGTTTAAATGTTTGTGGGAGAGCCCCAGTGGGGAAGAGAGGTAAGCAAGGATAGACCAGTGAAGATTATTATTTTATTATCTTGGGCTTATCTTTTAGTCCATGTTTTTACCATTTTAAAGCCTGTTTTTGTATTTATATATTTATTGAAAATAAATATCAAAGTTTGGAAGAAACCGTTCCAGTTCTTTTAGTAAAACCTTTTTTTATGTGAAGGGCATCGGCCAGCCCTGTCACAGTTAAATCAGGTGTTTCAGGAGTTATGATGTTACAACCAGCATTTTCCAACCAAACGGGGACCATATGTGAACGTTGCAAACATTCTCAAAATCCTGTAATGTTAGTATTTGATATTACATTTATAGCAAATATTGCCATAATATATAGATACGGTGATAGCTGGCATCCTTGTAACACACCCCTAGATAATGTGATATTAGATCAGTGTTTCCCGAGTACCCCCAACAATACACATTGTTGTGGCCCTGGACAAGCACACCTGATTCTGCTTCTCAGGTAATCATCAAGTTGAATCAGGTGTTTTTGTCCAGGGCTACAACAAATGTGTGCTGTTGGGGGTACTCAAGGACTGGAGTTTGGAAACACTGTATAAGATCATATAATATAAGGACTTTATAGGGTATCTCAAAATGGCACCCTATTCTTTATATAATGCACTACTTTTGACCAGAGTCGCATGGCAATTGGTCAAAAGTAATGAACAACAGTATATAGGGAATAGGGTGCCATTAGAGCAGGGTTTCTCAAACTTGGACCTCAGTACTGCAAGGGGTGCACATTTTGTTTTTTGCCCAATCACTACACAGCTGATTCAAATAATCAACTAATCATCAACCTTTGATAATTTTAATAATCTGTGTAGTGTACGGCCAGAAACCAAAACGTGCACCCCTTGGGGTCCCGAGGACCGATATTGGGAAACGCTGCGTTAGAGACACAGACAAAGAAACGATATGAGCTTTAGGGACCCATATTTACCCGCTACCATCCTGGAGCAGGCCCCAACTCTCCTGCACCTCAGCCTGCTTCCGTGTCACTCTGGCAGCCAGGGTAGGGTGGAGGTCCGAAAGGCGTGAAACAGTCTCGTTCAGCATCTGGAGAGAGCGTGGTCGAGGGAGGGGATGGGGGCAGTGGAAGAAGGTGACACAATTCATTTGGTGTTGATTTACAGTCTTGGAAAACGACCCACACTCTTTAAAATGGAAGGCTATGGTTAGATGGGACACAGATGTATTTTTTTCTTTTATTTCACCTTTATTTAACCAGGTAGGCCAGTTGAGAACAAGTTCTCATTTACAACTGCAACCTGGCCAAGATAAAGCAAAGCAGTGCGACACAAACAACAACACAGAGTTACACATGGAATAAAAAAGTGTACAGTCAATAACACAATAGAAAAAAAAGAAAGTCTATATACAGTGTGTGAAAACGGCGTGAGGAGGTAAGGCAATAAATAGGCCATAGTAGCAGAGTAATTACAATTTAACAAATTAACACTGGAGTGATAGATGAGCAGATGATGATGTGCAAGTAGAAATACTGGTGTGCAAAAGAGCAGAAAAGTTCATAAAAACAATATGGGGATGAGGTAGGTAGATTGGGTGGGCTATTTACAGATGGGCTATGTACAGCTGCAGCGATCTGTTAGCTGCTCAGATAGCTAATGTTTAAAGTTAGTGAGGGAAATATAAGTCTCTCAGTATAACATCACGTCATAGAAGGCTTCTTCTATGGTTAAGGGGGATACGCCCCAAGAAGATCCAGAGAAGGTCTAGGAAGGAATAGACTAGATTATTGTGTTATGTTTCACTGTCTTATGATAGTTTCTCTGTGTTTCTCCCTACTTAGTAGGCTTGAGTACTGAGCATGTGCCAAGACCATACATTACAGTTGTAGTGCATTTCTTTGAAATTCAGTGAAACAGTGACATTCAATTCATATTTTTGGGGGTTATTTTTCAATGATAACTTTTTTAAATTACTAGTATTTCACTTGAAATGGAATTGAACACAACCCTGATGTATGAATGATGCGTTACTGCATTTCACTATAAATGTATTCATTATTTTGAGCTACATTTTTCCCCACATGCCACTCACCGTGATTTGGCTGGCAATATTGTAGATCTCTGTCTGACCGCAGCTCCCCTGGTTATCTGATCCAGACAGGACACTTCTCTACCAAACACAAAAATAATATAGAGTCAATCTTATGATAATAAGTGTAATAACGTGTAATTACAAAACAATGATCATTTGGAGAGCCTTGGGACAATTTATATTTGGGGTGATGATGTTATGATGGGGACAGTTGTACTAAGCTCATGGCGCATATATTTTTCAAGAATCAATCAATTGAAATAAACATTTAACAGCATGTAAATATTGCAGGTTGTACCTTTAAAGGATCACTGGTGCAAAATAGGACTCTTGTGCAAATTCCTATTCTGCCTTTTTACCTTCCTGTTGATGGTGCAGATGATGTTGTCAGCCTGTTGGTAGAAGGAGGAGACGTCCAGAGCCAGTTTGAGGTCTTGGTGATAGTTTCTTAACAGTGACTGGAACCTCAGGCAGCTACCAAAGAGATACAGTATCTAGTTCAGTGCTTTGGCAATGGGATCCCATGGGGGTCAAATTCCCAGATATGACTTGAAATCCAAGATGGATGCAGAATAATTCAAGTCAGACCAAGTAATGTTACAAAACATGGAACGCTGTAGTTGCATAGTAATAGCTAGGAAAACAACATGTTAACGGTAACCATAACAAATATACATCCATAGCACCAAGGACAAAGTATATGTAGCCTAATGAAGGAGCGGGACTCTAACCTAGACTCTTATAAGAAATCCCGGTATGCCCTCCGACGAACCATCAAACAGGCAAAGAGTCAATAAAAGACTAAGATTGAATCGTACTACACTGGCTCCGACGCTCGTCGGATGTGACAGGGCTTGCACACTATTACGGACTACAAAGGGAAGCACAGCCGCGAGCTGCCCAGTACCACAAGCCTACCAGACAAGCTAAGTCACTTCTATGCTCGCTTTGAGGTAAGCAACACTGAAGCATGCATGAGAGCATCAGCTGTTCCGGACGACTGTATGATCACGCTCTCCGCAGCCAATGTGAGTAAGACCTTTAAACAGGTCAACACTTACAAGACCGCAGGGCCAGACTGATTACAAGGACATGTACACCGAGCATGCGCTGACCAACTGGCAAGTGGCATCACTGACATTTCCAACCTGTCCCTGACCGAGTCTGTAATACCAACATGTTTCAAGCAGACCACCATAGTCCCTGTGCCCAAGAACACCAAGGTAACCTGCCTAAAGGACTACTGGCCCGTAGCACTCACGTCTGTAGCCATGACGTTCTTTGAAATCTGGTCATGGCTCACATCAACAACATTATCCCAGAAACACTAGACCCTCTCCAATTTGCATACCACCCCAACAGATCCACAGATGATGCAATCTCTATTGCACTCCATACTGCCCTTTCATACCTGGAGAAAAGGAACACCTACGTGAGAATGCTATTCATTGACTATAGCTCAGCATTCAACACCATAGTGCCGTCAAAGCTCATCACTAAGCTAAGGACCCTGAGTCTAAACCCATCCCTCTGCAACTGGATCATGGACATCCTGATGGGCCGCCCCAGGTGGTAAGGGTAGGCAACAACACATCTGCCACGCTGATCATCAACATGTGGGCCCCTCAGGGGTGCATGCTCAGTCCCCTCCTGTACTCCCTGTTCACCCATGACTCCATGCCCAAGCACCATCATTAAGTTTGCTGACGACACAACAGTGGTAGGTCTGATCACAGACAACAATGAGACAGTCTATAGGGAGGAAGTCAGAGACCTGGCAGTGTGGTGCCAGGATAACAACCTCTCCCTCAACGTGATCAAGACAAAGGAGATGATTGTGGACTACAGGAAAAGGAGGACCAAACACGCCTCTATTCTCATCGACAGGGCTGTAGTTGAGCAGGTTGAGAGCTTCAAGTTCCTTGGTGTCCACATCACCAACAAACTATCATGGTCCAAACACAACAAGACAGTCGTGAAGAGGGCACGACAATGCATATTCCCCCTCAGGAGACTGAAATGATCTGGTATGGGTCCTCAGATCCTCAAAAAGTTATACAGCTGCACCATTGAGAGCATCCTGAATGGTTGTATCACCGCCTGGTATGGCAACTGCTCGGCCTCCAACCACAAGCACTACAGAGGGTAGTGCGTGCTGCCCAGTACATCATTGGGGCCAAGCTTCCTGCCATCCAGGATCTCTATACCAGGCAGAGTCAGAGGAAGGCCAAAAAATTGCCAAAGACTCCAGCCACCCTAGTCATAGACTGTCCTCTCTGCTACCGCATTGGAAGCGGTACCGGAGTGCCACATCTAGGTCCAAAACGCTTCTTAACAGCTTCTACCCCCAAGCCATAAGACTCCTGAACAGCTAATCAAATGGCTACCCAGACTATTTCAAATCCAATCCAATTTTTGTCCCCCCACCCCCATTTTTATCCTGCTGCTACTCTCTGTTTATTATCCATGCATAGTCACTTTACCTCTACCTACATGTAAGTATTACCTCAATTACCTAAACTAACCGGTACCCCCGCACATTGACTCAGTACCGGTACCCCCTATATATAGCCTCGCTACTTTTATTTTATTGTTGCTCCTTGATTATTTATTTTTCAATTTGTCTTATTTTATTTTTTATTTTTTTTACTTCGGTTTATTTTAGTAAATACTTTATTAACACTTTTTTTCTACAAGCCCTTAACCAACAACTGCATTGTTGGTTAAGGGCTTGTAAGTAAGCATTTCACTGTAAGGTTGTACTGTTGTACTCTGCGCATGTGACAAATAAAATGTGATTTGATTTAGTCATAGAGAAATAAAAAAACTATAATAAATCACGAGTGGCCATGATTTATCATGAATATATCAAAGTTTAGGGGCCTGTCATTTCTTACTGTTATTGCTTTATTTTTTAATCAAAGTAAGGTGTTACTGATATATATCTTGCTCAGTCAAAAATGGAACCTACGTTTGGTTAACGGTGTTCTCTTGGGAAGGGATTTTGTTGCCTTCTATCTGTTGCAGTCTCTTCCTCTTCTCTCCCTTGTGGTCGGTCTCCACGTCAAGCGTCTCGTACTGATGTCCATCCTATAGAGGTCATTATAAAGGAAGAACCTGTGAACCAGTATACTCAATGCATGGTTCTGACACTTGAGGGCATGTACAGTTGAAGTCTGAAGTTTACATACACTTAGGTTGGAGTCATTAAAACTCGTTTTTCAACCACTCCACAAATTTCTTGTTAACAAACTATAGTTTTGGCAAGTCGTTTAGGACATCTACTTTGTGCATGACACAAGTCATTTTTCCAACAATTGTTTACAGACAGATTATTTCACTTATAATTCACTGTATTACAATTCCAGTGGGTCAGAAGTTTACAAACACTAAGTTGACTGTGCCTTTAAACAGCTTGGAAAATTCCAGAAAATGATGTCATGGCTTTAGAAGATTCTGATAGGCTAATTGACATCATTTGAGTCAATTGGAGGTGTACCTGTGGATGTATTTCAAGGCCTACCTTCAAACTCAGTGCCTCTTTGCTTGACATCATGGGAAAATCAAAAGAAATCAGCCAAGACCTCAGAAACAAATGTGTAGACCTCCACAAGTCTGGTTCATCCTTGGGAGCAATTTCCAAATGCCTGAAGGTACCACGTTCATCTGTACAAACAATAGTACGCAAGTATAAACACCATGGGACCACGCAGCCATCATACCGCTCAGGAAGGAGACGCATTCTGTCTCCTAGAGATGAACATACTTTGGTACGAAAAGTGCAAATCAATCCCAGAACAACAGCAAAGGACCTTGTGAAGATGCTGGAGGAAACAGGTACAAAAGTATCTTTATCCACAGTAAAACAAGTCTATATATATAACCTGAAAGGCCGCTCAGCAAGGAAGAAGCCACTGCTCCAAAACTGCCATAAAAAAAGCTAGAATACGGTTTGCAACTGCACATGGGGACAAAGATCGTACTTTTTGTAGAAATGTCCTCTGGTCTGATGAAACAAAAATAGAACTGTTTGGCCATAATGACAATTGTTATGTTTGGAGGAAAAAGGGGGAGGCTTGCAAGCCGAAGAACACCATGCCAACCGTGAAGCATGGGGGCGGCAGCATCATGTTGTGGGGGTGCTTTGCTGCAGGAGGGAGTGGTGCACTTCACAAAATAGATGGCATCATGAGGAAAGGAAAATGATGTTGATATATTGAAGCATCATCTCAAGACATCAGTCAGGAAGTTAAAGCTTGGTCGCAAATGGGTCTTCTGAAGGGACATTGACCCCAAGCATACTTTCAAAGTTGTGGGCAGAACTGAAAAAGCGTGTGCAAGCAAGGAGGCCTACAAACCTGACTCTGTCAGGAGGAACGGGCCAAAATGCACCCATCTTATTGTGGGAAACTTGTGGAAGGCTACCCGAAACATTTGGCCCAAGTTAAACAATTCAAAGGCAATGCTACCAAATACTAATTGAGTGTATGTAAACTTCTGACCCAATGGGAATGTGATGAAAGAAATAAAAGCTGAAATAAATCATTCTCTCTACTATTATTCTGACATTTCACATTCTTAAAATAAAGTGGTGATCCTAACTGACCTATGACAGGGAATTTTTTTCTAGGATTTAATGTACCATGTTTCATGAGCTGAAATAAAATATCCCAGAAATGTTGTGCCATTCATCTGCCGCCGTGACCTCATATTTCAGCATGATTTTATTTATTTATTTTTTATTTCACCTTTATTTAACCAGGTAGGCCAGCTGAGAACAAGTTAAAATTTACAACTGCGACCTGGCCAAGATAAAGCAAATCAGTGCGACAGAAACAACAACACAGAGTTACACATAAACAAACGTACAGTCAATAACACAATAGAAAAATCCATGTACAGTGTGTACAAATGTAGGAGAGTAGGGAGGTAAGGAAATAAATAAGCCATAGAGGCATTAACACTGGAGTGATAGATGTCCAGATGATGATGTGCAAGTAGAGATACTGGGGTGCAAAAATGATAATGCACAGCCCCATGTCGCAAGGATCTGTACACAATTCGTGGAAACTGAAAATGTCCCAGTTCTTTCATGATCTGCATACTCACCAGACATGTCACCCATTGAGCATGTTTGGGATGCTCTGGATTGATGTGTAAGATAGCATGTTCCAGCTCCCACCAATATCCAGCTACTTCGCACAGCCATTCAAGAGGAGTGGGACAACATTCCACAGGCCACAATCAACAGCCTGATCAACTCTATGCGAAGGAGATGTGTCACGCTGCATGAGGCAAATGGAGGTCACACCATATACTGACTGGTTTTCTGATCCAAGCCCCTAACATTTTTCTTAAGGTATCTGTGACCAACAGATGCATGTCTGTATTCCCAGTGATATGAAATCCACAGATTAGGGCCTAACAAATGTATTTAAATTGACAACTTTCCTTATATGAACTGTATCTCAGTAAAATCTTAGAAATAGTAGCATGTTGCGTTTATATTTTTGTTTGGTGTATATACGAACCACCTGTGTGTAATGCGTTACAAAGGATTTCTGTATGGTCATTTAATTATTTGCAGTACATAGGCTGTTGTAGGGATCCATGAGTTGTAGTGTAATGTATTAGGAATGTAGCTGTTATTCATTTATAAGCGCTGTTAAAAGTACCCATGATGTGTTTTGAATGGTTATCGCAAGTGCTTTACTGCACGATGAGCATTATACAGATGGTTATCAGAATCTGTAACATAAAAATGTGAAAATAATGTATTTTTTGCCATAGCTGTGAAATCACTACAGGCGATACATTCATTTCATTTCATTTACTTCTGCTACTTTGCAATTAATAATTTTCTGCGAGCTGCAGAGCACTACTCCATCTTTGCGGTTTCATAACCTTAAGCTCGTGGAACCTTTTCCTTGTCTGTCTCCGTTCTCTTTTGCCATGCCGGTGCATTCTGTACTGATGACCTCATGCAAAACGTTGAATGATGCATATTATCTTTCTGAGACCTCTTACATCATTGCTGTGTGTAGCTAAATCATGGAGCAACCTGCTGCTGGTTCCCTATAGTCTCCACAATAATCTGAAACCTGTTAGGCCTGCCTGGTTTTCATCTTAGACAGATGTTTGTTTTCCTGGAATGTAACGTACTGTATTTTCTGCAGAGAAATACAAACTTTGGTAACAGTTTACTTAAAACTTGCAATTATAATGCGTTATGATGCATTGATAAGCTTGTATATGAGCTTTTAGAATGTTTTACAATAACGTATCACTGTAAGCACTGTTGCGCAGGTTTCACCATGTTGCAAGACTTCCATGTACCTTGGTAGTTCAAGCCGCAGGTAGGCTACAAAAGACCACAAAACTGAATGCACATACCCTGCAGTCTTTGGATATCTTGGCTATACACAAAGCTATAAACAATGTGTCTATGTAGTCTTGGGTACTTGAAAGGTTGAAAACTTCAAGAGATGTAGACATTGTCATAAGAAACAGGGAAATGTACAGACAGATGCCCAAAAACTGACCCCTAGAGCTATACTCAATCCTGGTGAAAAAAATTGAACTTGTGTACTAAACACAGCGATGAGATAACGCAGGCTTTGTGTGACTCAGCCAGCCCACCTACACAGGGCCGAGATGAAGAGCGAAAGAGAGCCAAAACCATGATCTCATCTCAAAATAATTGCTCCTCTTTTCGCTGTTCCAGTTCCTTTTCCCATCCCACTGTCCTTTTGCTAGTTGCATGCTCAGCATTGAAAACTGTAACCATGGGACTGTTATCTGTAAAAATATCTAACTTAATTTTCCTGTTAACTTCAAATGTATGTCGTGCTTTCTGAGTGCATAAAATATGCATCTTAACATGGTATGTGATATTAAGTACACTATCTTCTTTATCTGTAAGCTTATTTTGGCATGCTTGTTCCACAAATAGTTGTTCAGTGTCACTATTAAATACAATCGGGATCCCCTTAAATTCCGAAAGGCAATCGCAAATTTTGAAATAACCCGTTTGCCAGCTGTGGATCTGGAGAAACCCTTAATCACAGGTACAACTTCAGTTTGGCATCATTATATCCACCAACGCAATGTGCCTGATTGCTATTTTCATCACGCAACCCCTTCAATTATAGAATTGGTAGTCGTTTATTCTGTGGAAATAACCAGTTCATTCGAAACGTGGCCTTTTGCCTTGCTAATGAAAGCCTGCTGATGATCTCATAGCTCGAGAGTACAGTGTGGATAATGCAACACTGAAGTAATAGTGCACACATTGTGTATTTGTGTGTGTGTGTGTGTGTGTGTGTGTGTGTGTGTGTGTGTGTGTGTGTGTGTGTGTGTGTGTGTGTGTGTGTGTGTGTGTGTGTGTGTGTGTGTGTGTGTGTGTGGAGGTTTCATGCTGGAACAATGCACGTTATGGTGTTTATATCATGTTGCTTTTGGTAACAGACAAAGAAAAAGTGTCTTGTATTGCAGGGTGGAAGGCGTTAAACGGAAAGATTCTGATGTTGTTACTCAGCTTAGTCAGTAACGCAAATTCAGTAATTATTAGTATGTGAAAAAAACAATTACGTAATGAGAGCATTACATGGTATGTGAAATGAGGGAGAAAAACAAAACATTACTAACACTGGGTTTTGTGGTTATGGATTTAATTCCCAATTCTTCTTTTGCCATTTGGCTCTGGACTTGCTTTCTTTAAAGTAAACAAGTCAATTAATTTGCTTTCAGAAAGCTTGAGAATGGGCAACAGAAACAAAGCAAATGTCCATAACAACACTGGTTGAGACATTCACCATTTCTATTTCATATAAAGCCAATTGATTTGAACCAAGTGATTTGAAATGTAAATTAGTTGGTGCTGGCTTGCAGCCTATCCTAACTCAATAACATGTGAGACACCATGAATAAAACAACTGTAATCCAAGGTTACCTTAGACTGAGAGTTGAACCTCTTATCCAAGTTGTCCTCTACTATCAAGGATGGCAGTTTTGGGTGAACACTGTTGTAGTTGCTTCGGATGGTCTCCGACGTGGAACTGACTGAGGTGGCCAGGTCAGAGTCACACAAGGACACGCCGGGGACTGTCTCGGCATTCCTGCAAATAGCAATCTTCCTGATGGACCTAGAGGATGCAGTGGGGGACACAGAATTTGTGTCCTCCTCCACTCGCTCATCCTGATGTCCCTCTGGTGTTGAAGCGTAGACCTGGGCAGCTACTTGTGGGAGTTCCGAGTTCCCAGTCCCAGGCCACCCCTGGGACTGGCCCACGTAAAGGGACATTTGGTCGTGTAGGTTGTTCTGTAGCTCCAACTTGTTTGGAGCAGCAGACTTCGGCAGATAGACGTCCACAAACTCCTGGCATTTGGCTTCGGAGGGGACAGACAGCCTGGTCCCAATGGTAAAGGGTTGGATTTTTCTGACGACACCCTCAGACATGGTTTTTGATAGCTCTGCAGTGTAGTCTAGATGGGCATACTGTGACAAGAATCACAAAACAATACAGATATCTCACCTCATATACTGCAAAGTCCAGTATCAGAAGTTCAGAATGAAAGGATAAACAAGACGAATCCTCAAATGAACAATGCTCTTTTCCCCAAAAAATTGTCAGGAGAAAAACTCACTCAAAAAGCCACCCGCCTCCTTGCACCTCACAGAGAGGAAGACAAGTACAGGACACACAATAGGACGTCCCGTCCTGTCTGTTTCTAAGTTATCAACTGAGCCTGTGTCATGTCAGGGGAAACCAATGTGAGAAGCCGAGGAGGGAGGAGTGCCTCTTCTGAGCAACCACCAAGCCAATAGTGAAAGAGAGAGACAGATATAGAGAGAGAGAGCTGAGTGAAGAGAGAGAGAGAGCTGAGTGAAGAGAGAGAGAACTGAGTGAAAAGGGAAAGTGTCTGGCTTGCTGCCTGGCTGCTCTCTTAGAAAAAAGAAAAAATAGGAAGGGAAAGAGAGGGGGGAAGTTTCATTAAAAAGGAGTGAGGTCACCACTTTCTGTCAAGGGCTGGACAGAGTCAGAGTGACTGAGGGTTGTAAAACTGGAGCTGTAAAAACTTCCTCCCCAAACAAAAAGCTCCGTGCTCAGATATGAGTAGAGTAACAGAGGGGTAAATGCTCCCTCTCGCTTGCTCACTCGCTCTTTCACTCGCTCCCACTTTCTCTCATTCTGCTCTCGCCAACTCAGTCACAGCTGGACAATGAGGTAATGCTTTTAACAAGAACAACAAACATGAAGCACCTCTAGATCTCACGTCTGCAGTCTGCCCTCTCTCTCTTTTTCTCCCTCTCTCTCTTTATCTCTCTCCATAACTGGTCAAATTGTGAAATGTTTGTTCCACAAGTACAAAAGGTGAGGGTATTTGCTTGTTCTCAAATATGCCTCAAGAATCAATTGTCTTTTCTAACAGTTTTCACACTTTTTTCATAACAATCGCCATGAGTTTGTTTTGAGGAGTAACAAAATCCAATGCAATTTTCCACTTCTTTTTCTAGTTCCACATTCACAGTCCAAACATTTACAGACACGCATAGGAAACACATTGTGCTTACTCAGGCCTCAGGCTTCCACTTGATTTGAACCAGGTGTCCTATCTACGGGTCAAACTACATCAGGCTACTGTAACATCCTCTGTACTTCTTTGGCAATCCCTTACAGGTCTTTTCCATGTTATAGGCCATAGGCATAAACTGTTTGTGGACTGGAACTTATACAATGTAGTTTGTTCTCATAGGAACAGGAGAAAATTCCTGTTTTTGTTTCATGAAGATGGATTGTGGTTTTGTAGAAAGAAGATTATTTTTCTTTTCTCTGTTCACATATTTGGCTTGTACAAGATGTATGGAAATTCCCTCTTTGATTTATGAACACGACACCATTATGCCATGCTAACTTGCTCACTCTCACAAATGAACACTCTTCTCATGTTTGTATTTTAGCCTTACACCCAATGCACCCTTTCTCTCGAGGCTCAACTGAAGTCAATTGACTTTGGGTCAACACCATGAGGACCAATAATACTTAAGGCATGAAACAGCCCTGTCCATTTACTGTTCCAAGAACCAACTGTCTTATGTACTGTAGCTACATGACCTCAAATTCCTATGACTATAGCTCATCCCCTTACCATGTCTTGACAGCTCTTGTTTTGCTGATAGCAAGAACAAAGAGTTCAGTCACATACTCCTGTGTTTTCGTGCAACACTTATACCAACATGGGTTACTAGACATTTTCATTTTGCCATGATGCTAATGAAACATTAAATGTTCCAGAATTAATTTCAACATGCAGTATCTAAATATAAATCTGACCATCTTGATCCTACCATAAAACAAACTCTATGGGGCGGTTTCGCGGACACAGATTAAGCCTGATCCTAGACTAAATTTTACTTTTAAACTAGACTAGCTAAAATTACATTTCTCAGACATGGTTTAAAATAGTCTTAGACTTGCCCTAGTCTAGATTTAGAAAAGTCTGATTTCCAGAAGGACGATTAGAATTAATGTAGATCTAAGTGAAAGCTTAAATTAAACCTGGCCAAAGGCAGGTTTAACTTCAGATTAATGGATATTGATCAAAGAGCACCACCAAGGCTAGACAGAAGGGTGGTTATAGACAGGAGCAACACACTGAATGATTTTGATTAAATCAATTTTCGTGACCGTTTCCGTATATACCGTATATGCAGCTGTCGTGTCTTTGGCATCATTAAACTGAAGACATATTTATCAAATAACTCTCTGTAATTATTATTACGCGATTAAACTGATTAATCGCGTAACTGTAATTAACTAGAAGGTCGGGGCACCAAGGAAAATATTCAGATTACAAAGTTATAATTTTCTTAATATAACTTTCAGATATTATAATATCTGATCTATTAGTCTTCGGATTAATGATATATTCTTTACCTCGTCAGTCTCATTCCAAACGTCGTAAATTGTTGGTTATCTGCACGAACCCAGTCTTCACTATGAGTCATCCATACATCAATTGTCTTAAAATAATTTATTTACTAACTAAGTAATTCACAGAAATGCATAATAAACAGTAGCTATGGTTACAAGGAAATGATAGGAGAATGTGCCCTAGTGGGCTAAACCGGCATGGCGGCTTGTTAGACAAAAGGGTGATAAGAGTTGATAATTATAACAATTGATATGCTAATCCTCTGCACATGAACGCTCACTCATTCGGGAACAATTGCAATCAATATATATATTTACACTCAGTGTGTCGTCGGGATCTTTGTTGAAAAGTTCTGTTGGAGAGTTTGTCCTCGCGTTCTCTCTCTCTCTCTCTCTCTCTCTCTTTCTCGGTTAGAATGGATATTTCAAAGTGAAATTCATTAATGTCGTTATAGGACAGATGTTTCGTCGGTCTTCGCGTTCAATGATACCGAATTTCTAGCTGCAGACTAGTAATTAATATCAAAGACTTGTTATTATTCTGTCGGTATCGATAGTCTAAGAGTTTAACCACGTGGTATGGTTAAAGTTCAGAACGAGGAATGCATGGTCAAACCTTGGCCCTCTCGTTATCGAGGTAAGCTGGTCTCCAACCTTTAGCCACTCGTAATGGAGGTAAGCTCGGTCTCGTGATAGAAACCCTGGGTGGGGTTATATTCGGAATAACAGAAAAAGGCTGTCTCATACCGCCAGGTCCCTTCTGTTCATGGGGGCGTGCCGATGACTTGGTGAAACTTTAAACAGAAATACAATTCTCTCACATTAACATCTTACAAGCATCCCAAAATATTCCAAATAGCTTTATCCTTATTCATTAATTTTATACAACCATTAGATGTAAGTCTCACAACTGAGGCTATAATATAAACAGCGCCATGGTAATGTGGCCATATTGTCTCTCATGAGTTTCACAAAATTGTACCAAACGGACCAGTTCGTAGCTGGATTCTTCCCCGATCTTTTATACCTTCTCCAGAACATAAATGTCGTTCGGTTCTCCAGTCCTGTGAGGTGGAAGAATTCCTGCGTTCTTTCTATGAAACCCACTCTGTCTCAAAACTGTGGCCATGAGGCAGGACATTCTTTTAGAAATATACGACCGCTCTCACAGAGCCTGGGTAGGGGGAGGTAGGGGGATGGTGCATAGAAAACCCAAAGAGGGCAACGTCATGACACAGCTGACATTGAGGTTTTTGTGCTTTGTGAGGTATTGTTCGTTTTGACTCTACTACGCCTTTGCCTAGCTCGTTTGTGAGAACCAGTTATAGCCTTCAGTCCTAGTATTGATTCACCTACCTGTTTGCCTACCTGTGTATGACTTTTACTTTTGATTTTGCCCCCCCCCCCTTTATTCAGGGACACATTATTCAATTTCTGTTAGTCACATGTCTGTGGATCTTGTTCAGTTTATGTCTCAGTTGTTGAATCTTGTTATGTTCATACAAATATTTACACATGTTAAGTTTGCTGAAAATAAACACAGTTGACTGTGAGAGGACGTTTCTTTTTTTGCTGAGTTTATATTATGTCATGTTTTGTGTGGACCCCAGGAAGAGTAGCTGCTGCTTTTGCAACAGCTAATGGGGATCCTAATAAAATACCAAATCGAAGAGTCGTTTCCAGTGTCTCAGAAACACGTTGCAATTTCAACCAAGAAGATGCAGCATTGTCATAATTGCAACAGCAGTGCTTTACAAATACCTTAAACAGCATGGCAGCCCAGATCCTTCGCACTGAAGATGAAGATTACCCATTTGTTCCCATGGCTTGAGGCAGAATCTTGACAGAAATGGTGAACACTGCAGAGATGCTTTTGCTATAAAGCACTTCTGACAACAAAGAAGTGATATAAGCACACAATAGCCATGGATTGGTAACAAAAAGGTTTTTAATTCACAAATGGAAATATCGGGATACCAAACTGGTGCTGGTTCGAGAAAAACATTGGTACTGCTGATGCTTCATGTTCCTCTCCTCCTCCTCTATTGCCAACTAAACATGATTTTCATCTTCATATCATGCTCTTCTTTTAAATGCATTCGTTTTTGCTCAGGAAATTCCATGGTCAGTTTCTCATGCATGTCTTTGTGTCACTAACCGGGGCTGGAAGACAATCCTCCCTCCTGGCTGCTGCCTTCATCCTGTCTTATCCCCTCCAAGCTATGGTGATCATCTGCCTCTAGAAATGTCTTCAAGAGTTGAGCTGATACATCATTTTTTATTATGGGAGTGCAAGAGATGACTGACAACATTACATATTCCCTGCAGTCCAGGGATGTCACACATGTTGAATGAATGTGTCCTACAAAATGAGGACTGGAACGGTCCCACATCTGAACTGTCCAAATGGCCATCACCAGGGTTAGAGTTTTATGTGTTTACACAGTACCTTAGATATATAAATTATATTAGTAATTACAGAGAAGATTAGCATGGTCACTTCTGGTGGCTTATCCATTGAAAAAGTGTCATCCTACAAATACCTAGGTATATGGTAGGATGACAAGTTATCCTTTAATAAAGTTCATACAGATAATCTTGTGACAAAGCTTAAATTTAAATTAGGTTTTTATTTTCGTAATAAGGCTTGCTTCCCGCTTATGGCTAAAAGAAGCTTGTTCAGGCCACTTTTCTCTCTGTAATTGATTATGGTGACTTGTTGTATATGCATGCAACCTCCATCTTACAGAGACTGGACTCTGTTCATCATGCATCCTTGCGCTTTATTACACATGCCAAGTCACTCACCCACCATTGCACCTTGTGCCAAATGGTAGGTGGGACCTCACTTTATGTGCGCAGAAAGATACATTTGTATGTGTTCATCTACAAAGCCCTTTTGGGTAAACTCCCTCTTTACCTCTGTAGTCTGGTCTCCTTCACCACCAGCAGTTACCATACCCGGTCTGCTAGGTGGTTGCTACTTAACCTCTTTGGTATAGGGGGCAGTATTGAGAATTTTTGGAAAAAATATGTTCCCATTTTTAACTGCCTCCTACACCAACTCAGAAGCTAGAATATGCATATTATTGTTCAGGTTTGGATAGAAAACACTCTGAATTTTCTAAAACTGTTTGAATGGTGTCTGTGAGTATAACAGAACTCCTATGGCAGGCAAAAACCTGACAAGGCTTCAAGCAGGAAGTACCCTGTCTGACAAGGAGTCGTGCGTCTTACCTCTTTTTATTGAAAAGTAAGGATCTTAGCTGTAACGTGACAATTCCCAGGGCTCCAATAGGCTCTCAGAGCCCGCGAAATAACTGAAGGTTTACGAGGGAACCTCAGGTTGAAATATATTATCGCCTTTTGTAAGTGGATGCTCGGAGGACCTTTCAATGATGCGCGTGCATGAGTCGCTTCTGAGGAGAAATTTTATTCGGCTGTTTAGGCTCAATGCATACTCCCGGTCGGAATATTAACACTTCTCTATGACATAAATGGCATAAAAATTGGTTTTAAACAGCGGTTGACATGCTTCGAAGTACGGTAATGGAATATTTAGACATTTTTGACACGCCAATGCGCCATGCGCGACACCGCGAAGAAGCATTCTAGAACTCACGAACAAAACGTCGCTGTTGGAACATAACGATGGATTATTTGGGACCAAACCAACATTTGTTATTGAAGTAGAAGTCCTGGCAGTGTATTCTGATGAAGAACAAGCAAGGTAAGAACATTTTTCTTATAGGAAATGTGATTTTGGTGGAGGCTGAACTGGGTGGGTATCTAAATAGCTAGCCCTGTAATGCCGGGCTATGTACTTAGATTATTGCAAAATGTGCTTCATCCGAAAAGCTATTTTAAAATCGGACATATCGAGTGCATAGAGGGGTAATGTATCTATAATTCTTAAAATAATTGTTATGCTTTTTGTGAACGTTTATCGTGAGTAATTTAGTAAAATCACCGGAAGTGTTCGGTGGGAATGCTAGTTCTGAACGTCACATGCTAATGTAAAAAGCTGGTTTTTGATATAAATATGAACTTGATTGAACAGACATGCATGTATTGTATAACACAATGTCCTAGGTGTGTCATCTGATGAAGATCATCAAAGGTTAGTGCTGCATTTAGATATGGTTTGGGTTTATGTGACATGATATGCTAGCTTGAAAAATGGCTGTGTGATTATTTCTGGCTGGGTACTCTGCTGACATAATCTAATGTTTTGCTTTTGTTGTAAAGCCTTTTTGAAATCGGACAGTGGGGTTAGATTAACGAGATTCTTGTCTTTAAATAGCTGTGAAATAGTCATATGTTTGAGAAATTGAAGTTATAGCATTTCTAACGATTCAAAAATCGCGCCACTGGATTGAAGTGGCTGTTACGTAGGTGGGACGAAATCGTCCCACATAGCCCAGAGAGGTTAAAGTCCCCAGGACATTCACAGTATTAGGCAAGACTGCCTTCTCTTCTTGTGCACCAGAGACATGGAATAGTCTACAATCCATGCTTCATCTAGATATGTAAGGCAACAATGTAAGGCGTGTTCTGTGCCAAAATACACATATCATTCATTAGTTCCCAGTAAACCAAAAACCTGTTAACTTCGTACATCTAGACGTTCCGCTAGCGGAACACCGCTCCAATATCCAATGATAGGGCGTGGCGCGAAATACAAACTCCTCGAAAATCCGAAAACTTAAATTTTTCAAACATATTTTACACCATTTTAAAGACAAGACTCTCCTTTATCTAACCACACTCTCCCATTTCAAAAAGGCTTTACAACGAAAGCAAAACATTAGATTATGTCAGGAGAGTACCCAGCCAGACATAATCAGACACCCATTTTTCAAGCTAGCATATAATGTCACAAAAACCAAAACCACAGCTAAATGCAGCACTAACCTTTGATGATCTTCATCAGATGACACTCCTAGGACATTATGTTATACAATACATGCATGTTTTGTTCAATCAAGTTCATATTTATATCAAAAACCAGCTTTTTACATTAGCATGTGACGTTCAGAACTAGCATTCCCACCGAACACTTCCGGTGAATTTACTAAATTACTCACGATAAAGGTTCACAAAAAACATAACAATTATTTTAAGAATTATAGATACAGAACTCCTTTATGCAATCGCGATGTCCGATTTTAAAATAGCTTTTCGGTAAAAGCACATTTTGCAATATTCTGAGTAGATAGCCCGGCCATCACAGGCTAGCTATTTTGACACCCACCAAGTTTGGTACTCACCAAACTCAGATTTACTATAAGAAAAATTGGATTACCTTTGCTGTTCTTCGTCAGAATGCACTCCCAGGACTTCTACTTCAACAACAAATGTTGGTTTGGTTCCAAATAATCCATAGTTATATCCAAATAGCGGCGTTTTGTTCGTGCGTTCAAGACACTATCCGAAGGGTGACGCGCGGACGCGTATCATGACAAAGAATTTCAAAATATTCCATTACCGTACTTCGAAGCATGTCAAACGCTGGTTAAAATCAATTTTTATGCGATTTTTCTCGTAAAATAGCGATAATATTCCGACCGGGAGACGTCTTTTTCGTTCAAAGACTGAAAATGTAAAATGGCCTCTTCAAGTGCATGTGCGCGCACATCTCATTGTTTTCAGATCGACCACTATCGAAATGCGCTACTGTTTTTCAGCCATGGACTGCAAAGTCATCGTTCAACGTTCTGGCGCCTTCTGAGAGCCTATGGGAGCCTGAGAAAGTGTCACGTTACAGCAGAGATCCTTTTATGCATATTCTAGTTTCTGGGCAGGAGTAATAAAAAGATTAACGTACAGACGCCCAGCGGGACACTGGAGGGAAATGGACAAAAACGAATGGGATCTTATTGGCACCGTACGAAACATATACACAATGTACTATACCACTCATTTGGACGCCGTTTCATTCAAAACAATATTCCAAATGCCATATAGAAAATGCCAAGTGTAACACAGCAAAAATCCAATAGATCGCGAGCGCGCTCCACCGTACATTTTCATATTGCAAATGCACATCAAGTCAAGACCCAATGGTCAACTTTTGAAAATTTAAAAAAAAATTTCAAACTTATTACCCCCTTAAAAAAGTGCTTTCTGGACCGTTTTTCAAAATTCTTTGGATTTGTTTGTCAATTACACGTATAAGAACTGTATGAACATACTTTTGTCATTTTATTGTCATAATCTTTCTTTTTTTTACTTGTCCATAAGGCATATGTTTTGTCCATTTGCAATATGATTTCAAAGGAAGTCAAAAGTCAAAGTCAAAATTCAGTCAACCATTGCCAAATGCCATAAGAAATGTCCAAATGCAATATGAAAGTATTAAATGTGCCAAATCAGGGTGTTTTGTCCATTTGCAATATGATATCATAGGAAGTCAAAAGTCACTTCTTTTTTTGCCTAATGCCATAAGAAATGTCCAAATGCAATCTGAAAGTATTGAAAGTACCAAATCAGGATGTTATGTACATTTGCCATGTACGATCATAGGAAGTCGGTTTCCAAACCCAATAGTCAGTGAACCATGGGGGATGCTCCCTACAAAACCGTAGACCACTTGCTCCCCCCTAAAGGCATTACAAACCATTTTAAAAATGTGCTTCTGATAAACCATTCCAATCACCAGGTGCACGGCTGTCCATTTGCAATATGTTTCAATTGGCATTTACCATCACGAATTTGACATGCTCAAAAATACTGCAGAAATGCAAAATTGACTGGCCCGATGAACTTGGGATGGCCGGGCAGTGATAGTGGTTCCTCTCCATTGCACATTGTATTGTTTTCATCATGTCCATTTGGTGATGTTTTTTCACTATTGAATCATATTGCAAATGTACTGTCCATTTGCAATATGTTTCAATAGGCATTTACCATCACTAATTCGACATGCTCAAAAAAAGCAGGAATGCAAAATTGACTGGCCCGATGAACTCGGGATGGCCGGGCAATGACTGTGGTTCCTCTCCATCGCTCGTTGGTGTTGATTTCAGAATGTCATTTTGGTGATGGTCTATCACTGTTTAAACATATTGCAAATGGACAAAATTCAGCCAGCAAGTCACTGTCCATCAGTCAATTAGATATCATTCTGACACCAAACTGATACCATCTGACACCAAACCCACTTTTTCCAACTCGTTTAGAAGCCAACTCTCACATATTTCAGAGCAGGCCCATAATTCACAGTGCCTCCAGTTTAAACCATAATAAAAACGTAAAACACGTAGTTACGTTCTAGCTGCGGGTCCAGTCTGATATTATGTGTGGCGACCCCGAATCCCGAGTTTCGGCTCGATAGGTCAATGGGCCGAGGCAGTTTCAATGCACCTAGTCTTGCGACTCTGGGACTTTTCTATATGTCATCATTTTCGTAATGGTCAAAATGAATCGAAGTTATTGCAAATGTACGAGGCTGTTTGGACGTTCACCCGCCGCTCTACCCTCAGGCGTGTGGTCAAAGACTGCCCGTCTCCTTCTCCCCTCACAATGTTGGCCCACTCCAGGGCTTTCCCTGAGAGGCACGAGACGAAGGCAGATACCCTCTCACGGCCCAAAGGAGCCGGGTGGACGGTTGCCAGGTAGAGCTCTAGCTGCAATAGGAAACCCTGGCAGCATGCAGCCGTCCCATAGTACTCCCGGGGAAGGGCGAGACGAATCCCACTTGGACCGGGTGGAGGGGAGGTGAGTAGTGCAGGCCCTGGTTGTGCTGGGGGAGGTGCTGGAGGAACTCCCTGTCTCTCCCAGCGGTCCATGGTTTGGAAGACGCGGTCCATGGCGGTGCCGAGATGGTGGATCATTGCCGCTTGCTCCTGGACGCGCTCCTCCTGCTGACTCCACATGGCGGTGTGGGATTCTGTAAGGGGGTGCGTAACTGGTGGCAAGGAAGTCAGATGCAGGAGAGCAGAACTAGGCTGTAGCCGGAGCAGTTTAATCCAAAAACCAACGGCATAACAATACAACAGAATATGGGTACAATACCCGACACGCACCAGTAAGCAAGTGCACAAGCACTAACAACAAACAATCCCACACAAAGACATGGGGGGAACAGAGGGTTAACCTCTATGGGACCGGCGGGACGAATTCGTCCCACCTACGTAACAGCCAGTTGAATCCTGTGGCACGATTTTCAAAACGTTTGAAATGCTATTACTTCAATTTCTCAAACATATGACTATTTTACAGCTATTTAAAGACAAGACTCTCGTTAATCTAACCACGCTGTCCGATTTCAAAAAGGCTTTACAACGAAAGCAAAACATTAGATTATGTCAGCAGAGTACCCAGCCAGAAATAATCAGATACCCATTTTTCAAGCTAGCATATAATGTCACAAAAACCCAGAAGACAGCTAAATGCAGCACTAACCTTTGATGATCTTCATCAGATGACACACCTAGGACATTATGTTATACATTACATGCATGTCTGTTCAATCAAGTTCATATTTATATCAAAAACCAGCTTTTTACATTAGCATGTGACGTTCAGAAAAAGCATACCCCCCGCAAACTTCCGGGGAATTTACTAACAATTTACTAAATTACTCACGATAAACGTTCACAAAAAGCATAACAATTATTTTAAGAATTATAGATACATTAATCCTCTATGCACTCGATATGTCCGATTTTAAAATAGCTTTTCGGATGAAGCACATTTTGCAATATTCTAAGTACATAGCCCAGCCATCACAGGCTAGCTATTTAGACACCCACCCAGTTTAGCCTTCACCAAAATCACATTTCCTGTAAGAAAAATGGTCTTACCTTTCCTGTTCTTCGTCAGAATGCACTCCCAGGACTTCTACTTCAATAACACATGTAGGTTTGGTCCCAAATAATCCATAGTTATGTTCCATCAGCGACGTTTTGTTCGTGCGTTCTAGACACTATCAGTATGGTAAATCACGGTCGTGCGCATGGCGCATAACGTGACAAAAAAATTCTAAATATTCCATTACCGTACTTCGAAGCATGTCAACCGCTGTTTAAAATCAATTTTTATGCCATTATTCTCGTAAAAAAAGCGATAACATTCCGACCGGGAATCTGCAATTAGCTAAACAGCCGAAGGAAAATACTGCACTGGGTCGAATCGGGCACGCGCCTAATTCCATTGTCCTCTGATTGGCCACTTGGAAAAGGCGATAATGTGTTTCAGCCTGAGGCTGCCTCGTCATCGTTCATGTTTTTCCCGGGCTCTGAGAGCCTATTGGAGCCGTAGAAATTGTCACGTTACAGCTAAGATCCTGACTCTTCAATAAACAGAAGCAAGAACAACAACACCTTGTCAGACAGGGTACTTCCTGCATGAAACCTTCTCAGGTTTTTGCCTGTCATAGGAGTTCTGTTATACTCACAGACACCATTCAAACAGTTTTAGAAACTTTAGGGTGTTTTCTATCCATATATAATAAGTATATGCATATTCTAGTTACTGGGTAGGATTAGTAAGCAGATTAAATCGGGTACGTTTTTTATCCGGCTGTGTAAATACTGCCCCCTAGCCCCAACAAGTTAAATACACAACAAATAATGAGGGGAATGGAAACCAGGTAAAAAGGAAAACAAGACAAAACAAACTAAAAATTAAAAATGGATCGATGATGGCTAGAAGACCGGTGTCGCCGACCGCCGAACGCAGCCCGAACAAGGAGAGGAAACGACTTTGGTGGAAGTCTTGACACTTAGAGACTTATCCAGAAAGACTCACAGCTGTAATCACTGCCAAATGTGATTCTAAGATTTATTGTGAACACTTATGTAAATGAGATATTTCTGTATTTCATTTTCAATAAATTTGCAAAAATACCTAAAAACACGTTTTCACTTTGTCATTATGGGATATTGTGTGTAGAACCAGTGATTAATGAATTCAGGATGTAGCTTAGCAGAAGATCCAGGATATGTTACTGCTGTTGACTCTACTGGGAGTGCTGTTATCAAGCTCACTCAATGAAGCTAACTCTCAAGACGGTACGTCTCGTGTGTGTGTGTGTATGTTCATACGTGTACTACTATTACTGCTCAGTGTAATCTGATGTAATTTGCACTGCATGCACTGCATCTGTACTATGGTCAAGTTCACATTGTTACACAATAAAACACTGAATGAAACATTATTATGAAACATATATGATGTAATTGAAACACACTTAAAAATGTAAGATCAATAATAAAACGACTAAACATGTGTAATGCTTGATAGTTTATTGGAGGATCACAGTGTGACACGTCAACCATACAACATTGACACCAGAAATTCTGATCATCAATGTAAATCCACTGTCTTGACCAATCAACTACCATGTGTCAGGACATAAAGTACATGTTTATGGATAAAACATATATTCTTCATTATGTTGATGAGTTCTTCTCAGTACCAAAGTACCAAAGAACTGTATTACTGTTTCATTTTTTGTTAGTCAACGATTGATGGATGGATGTTGGAATGATTCATTGAGGTATTGTTAGTGATGTCTTCAGAGGTGATAGCTGATTCCATATGGAGACTGAAAAGGATCCTCGGCATCCCCATTCTGGTCGCTTCTCACCCCACAATTTCCTTGGCTTTGTTCCAAAGCTCGCGCCAAACTGGAATACAGTTTTAAATATGCTTCATAGAAAAGACATTTTTAAAAAGGTAAACATTTGAAAATGACTACGACATGTTCAATAAATATCCCATTTACCATTGACTACCTTTTAAACCTATTGTTTTTAGGCCAGTATTTGACTATCATTTAAAAAAGAATTTGCCTCTATGAAACATGATGCTAATAAACAGTAGAGATGGAGTTGGCCATGTTGCTCCCTCCTCTTTCCCTATCACCCTCTGCAAACCTCCCGTTGTGACTTTACTGTTGCTCAGAAAGACAGACAGATAGATAGATAGCTCACATGGTGCTTCATCTTCAGAGGCGCTGGTCTTCAGAGCAGCCAACTTTGCCAATAATGCAGCCTTTCCACCTTTTAGATCATCCTCCTGCAGGAGAGCTGAGGAAGAAAGATTTTTCATTTAACTAAATTATATCAAATTAAATCTGGGCAGTAAAGTAGTACACATTCAAAAACAAGACATACCTTCCTCAGAGTTATCTTCATTGAGGGAGCTTGCTAACAGGACACCCACTAGAGCGAACAGCAGTAACATACTCTGGATCTTCATCCTTTACTAAATCACATAGAGCACAATATGTTAAGACACACAAGACACACAATGGGTCTTTTTACTCTACCAAATGAAAGATCAGCAAGTTAGTATGGATCCCAGGTCTACCGTGTTACATTATACACATGTCCACCTATATCTCTCCATCCATTCCTACCTGTCCACTTGTATACACCTGCCCACTCTTATACACCTTTGCAAAGAAGATTCTCAGTGAAAACAAACATACCTCTTACAGTTGGACGATGCTGTCTGATTGATGGCTGTTTATCTGGATGATGTCTTCTGGTCTTCAGTAGTAGTGTGGTGTCTCTCTGCCCTCTACAGCCCTGTTTTATACTCTTTCTGCAGCTACTGTACCTGCCCCATCCATCCACACCTCTCACAGCCGAATAACAAACAAGATGACATTACAGATAAGGCGATAACGGCAGTCATGCATAGCCTGAAGTGTATGACCTCCCTCCAGGCATATTTTTGGTTGATATTATGGTTTCCTAGTAATTCCAACAGAATTTGTGAACTGGAGCAACAATAGGGTTTTTAATTTACAAATTGGAGTAACACTTTACTTTAACCTTGTATACATAATACATTCATTTCACATTTAGGAAACCAATCGTTAAACCTTTTTATTGATTTTATTTAAACTTTATTTAATCAGGTTAGTCTTGTTGAGATAAAAATGACCTATTCAAGAGAGACCTGGAACAAGACAGCAGCATCAACACATCAGTTTCAGACAAACAGTCAGATGACATCAACCAGATGAAAAATATCAATATAAAAAGCAGCATGCCAGTAAAGTACATGTACACAACACTAAATAAGAATGAACTAGTATTTAAGTCTGTGTTTTGCTAGCTATGTCCACCAAACAGTCTGCAGAGATCACAATGGTCAATTAGACGTCTCTTGTTAGTGACAAAACGAAGGGTTGCATGATACAGTTATAAGCCCTCAAATCAAGTCACATTTTATTTGTCACATGCCCCGAATACAACAGGTGTCGACTATACAGTGAAGTGCTTACTTACAAGCCCTTAACAAACAATGCTGGTTATAAAATAAATAAATAAAGTAACAAATAATTAAAGAGCAGCAGTAAAATAACAATAGCGAGGCAATATACATGGGGTACTGGTGCAGAGTCAATGTGCGGGGGCACTGGTGGGTCGAGGTGATTGACGCAACGCAATATATACATGTGGGTAGAGTTATTCAAGTGACATATGCTAAGATAATAACAGAGAGTAGCTGCAGCATATTAGATGCAAGTAGTATGGGTAGCCATTTGATTAGATGTTCAGTAGTCTTATGGATTGGGGGTAGAAGCTGTTTAGAAGCCTCTTGGACCTAGACTTGGTGCTCCGCTACCGCTTGCCATGTGGTAGTAGAGAGAACAGTCTATGACTAGGGTGGCTGGAGTCTTTGACAATTTATTGGGCCTTCCTCTGACACTGCCTGGTATAGAGGTCCTGGATGGCAGGAAGCTTGGCTTTGTTATGTTGTTGTCTTATGTCTCTCTTTATGTGGTGCTGTGTTTCTTGTCGTATTTTATTAATTTGTTTTACTCCCAAATATTGATGCTAGGGATTCTGTGGCTAAAGAAAACAAATAACTATATAGACAAAGGGCATGCCTGTCTTGTCCCTCTTGATAACTTGAATGATTCAGAGAGAGTGCAGACACGACTCGGTGAAACATAAGATATTACAGTTTTTAATGTCCCGTTGGTAGGATATACGTGCTTTCAGCTCGTCCCATTTATTTTCCCAGTGTTCGAACATTAGCTAGCAGGACGGAAGGCAAGGGCAGATTAGCCACTCGTCGCCTGATCCTTAGAAGGCACCCTGATCTTTTTCCACAAAATCTCAGATACCTTCTCCAGCGAATCACGGGGATCTGTGCTTGGTCGGGTGTTTGTAGTAGTATATCCTTCCTGTCTGACTCATTGAAGAAGAACTCTTTGTCCAGTTTGAGGTGAGCAATCACAATCATTCTGATGTCCAGAAGCTCTTTTCGGTGATAAGAGACGGTAGCAGCAACATTATGTACAAAACAAGTTACGAACAACGCGAAAAAAGAAACATAATAGCATGGTTGGTTAAGAGCCGATAAGACGGCAGCCCTCCCCTCTGGCTTCATCGTAATATTGACTCAGGGGGATGAATACTTATCTAATCAAAATATATTAGTGTTTTATTTTACATTTATTAATTAGACTTTTCATAATTTTTCTTCCACTTTGGCATAACACTATAGTTTGGTAGATTGTTGACAAAAAAATGACAGTTTAATCAATTTTCATCCCACTTTGTAACTTAACAAAATGTGGAAAAAGTCAGTGTGTGTGAATACTTTCTGAAGGGACTGTATTTGTCCAAAAGTAGTAAAATAAATGGCAGAGATTGTTCTGATTCAGATACATCAAGTAAAATGTCATCCGCATACAATGATATCACTTGTTGATCTCCATCAATCTCTGTGCCATGGATTTAGCCATGAGTTCTAAATATTGATGCTAGGGATTCTGTGGCTAAAGATTTGTCCATTTGTTTGTATAGATACTTTGGCGGATTTGTACAATTGCTCAATCGAGGAAATAAATATCGGACCAAAACCAAACGTTTTTTATAACAGCCACCAAGAATGCCCATTCCACCCTATCAAATGCTTATTTTGAATCTATTCATAATTAAACATTTGTGGCATTCAAGTTCTTGTTATGAATGATTATACTGAATAGAGTTGCAGAGATTGTCTATAGACATCATGTTCCTTATAAAGCCTGTTTGATATGAGTCACTCAATTTTTATATTACTGTCTCTATGCAAAAAGCTAATACCTTAGCAATGATTTTGTAATCAACATTCAAAAGTGATACTGGGCGGAAGCATCTGCATGACAATGAATCCTTATCTTTCTTTTTACAGTAAAGAAGGTGATTGTAGCTAAACATAGCAATTGGGGAAGTTACATAGAGTAGGCAGTAGGAAGCACCCCCATCCATTTATATGCAGATGATCAAGTCTTATACTCAGCTGGCCCCTCCATAGGTTTTGTGTTAAATGCTCTACAACAAAGCTTTCTTAGTGTCCAACTGTCATGACTTCCGCCGAAGTCGGCTCCTCTCCTTGTTCGGGCGGAGTTCGGTGGTTGACATCACCGTTCTAGCCATCTCCGCTCCACTTTTCATTTATCCATTCATTTTGTCTTGTTCCCTACACACCTGGTTTTCATTCCCCAATCACACTACATGTAATTATTCCTCTGTTCCCCCTCATGTCTTTGTGTGTGATTGTTTCGTGTTACGTGTCATTTTTGACTTGCTATTTCTGGTGTGCGTTTATTTCCGTGTTTTTTTATTCACGAGGTATGTTAATTTGTTTGTACTTTATTATTGTGACTGTTTGCGCGTTTTTGCACTTTGGCATATTGGATGGAGGTTTCGACGCAGTGGCGTCCATCTGTTGGTTTCTCCTGCCTAAATAAAGTGCCCACCTGTTCACGACTCTCTGCTCTCCTGCAACTGACCGCTCCCAGTACTCACACCATTGACACCAACAAGCTTTCTCTGCCCTTAACCTTGTTCTGAACACCTCCAAAACAAAGGTCATGTGGTTTGGTAAGATGAATGCCCCTCTACCCACAGGTGTGATTACTACCTTTGAGGGTTTAGAGCTTCAGGCAGCCACCGCATACAACTAATTGGGAGGGTGGCTAGATAGTACACTCTCCTTCTCTCAGCACATATCAAAGCTGCAGGCTAAAGTTAAATCTAGACTTGGTTTCCTCTAATCGCTCCTCTTTCACCCCAGCAGCCAAACTTATCCTGATTTAAATGACCATTCTACCCATGCTAGAGTACAGAAACAGAATTTATAGATCGGCGATTAAGGGTGATCTTGAGCGGCTAGATGTTCTTTACCATTCGGCCATCTGATTTGCCACCAATGCTCCTTATAGGACACATCACTGCACTCTATACTCCTCTGTAAACTGGTCATCTCTGTATAGCCGTCGCAAGACCCACTGGTCGATGCTTATTTATAAAAGCCTCTTAGGCCTCACTCCCCCCCTATCTGAGATATCTACTGTAGCCCTCATCCTCCACATACAACACCCATTCTGCCAGTCACATTCTGTTAAAGGTCCCCAAAGTACACACATCCCTGGTTCGCTTGTCTTTTCAGTTCGCTGCAGCTATCAACTGGAACGAGCTGCAACAAACACTCAAACTGGACAGTTTTAACTCAATCTTTTCATTCAAAGACTAAATCATGAACACTGACCGTTGTGGCTGCTTTGTGTGATGTATTGTTGTCTCTACCTTCTTGCCCTTTGTGCTGTTTTCTGTGCCCAATAATGTTTGTACCATGTATTGTGCTGCTACCATGTTGTGCTGCTGCCATGTTGTGTTGCTACCATGCTGTGTTGTCATGTGTTGCTGCCTTGCTATGTTGTTGTCTTAGGTCTCTCTTTTTGGAGTGTTGTGTTGTCTTTCTTGTCATGTTTTTTTTTTTATTACTCCCAGCTCCTGTACCTTCAGCAGGCCTTTTCATTTTGGTAGGCCGTCATTGTAAATAAGAATTTGTTCTTAACTGACTTGCCTAGTTTAACAAAGGTTAAATAAATAACAGCCATGCAATCTCCACAGACAAACATTGGCAGTAAAATGGCCTTAATGGAGAGCTCAGTGGCTTTGGCACCGTCATGGGATGCCGCCTTTCCAACAAGTTAGTTCGTCAAATGTATGCCCTGCTAGAGCTGCCCCGGTCAACTGTAAGTGCTGTTGTTGTGAAGTGGAAACGTCTTGGAGTGGTAGGTCACACAAGCTCACAGAAGGGGACCGCAGAGTGCTGAAGCACATAGCACATAAAAATCGCCAGGACTCAGTTGCAACCCTCACTACTGAGTTCCAAACTGCCTCTGAAAGCAACATTAGCACAATAATTGTTTGTCGGGAGTTCATGAAACAGTTTTCCATGGCCAAGCGTCGGCTGGAGTGGTGTAAAGCTTGCTGCTATTGGACTTTGGAGCAGTGGAAATGCGTTACCTGGAGTGATGAATCACTCTTTACCATCTGTCCAGGAGAACGCTATCTGCCCCAATGCATAGTGCCAACTGTAAAGGTTGGTGGAGGAGGAATAATGGTCTGGGGCTGTTTTTCATTGTTCGGAACTGGAACACCGACTGCGAGCGAGGCCTAGTCGGCCAACATCAGTGCCCGACCTCATTAATGCTCTTGTGGCTGAATGGAAACAAGTCCACACAGTAATGGTTCAACAGCTGGTGGAAATCCTTGCCAGAAGAGTGGAGGCTGTAATAGCTGCAAAGGCAGGACCAACTCCATATTAATGCCCATTATTGTAGAATGAAATGTTTGACGAGCAGGTGTCCACATACATTTGTTCATGTAGTGCATATGAATTACCTGGGTGTACTGATGCCATGTGTTCTGGATTAGGCATTTAAAATCAATTACTTTCCTTTAATAGATAAGATTGAATCCGATCTTCAGAGATGGAGATATCTCCCCATTTCTTTGTTAGGTAGGGTCAACATTATCAAAATGAATATATTTCCAAGGTTGATGTATTTATTCCAAGCCCTGCCAGTTTCAATTCCATCCAACTTTTTATAGAAAACAAATGCCCTGCTCTCCAACTTTATTTGGAATGGAAAGACCTCATGTCAAATTGATAGTTTTACACTTGCCCTATAAAACTGGAGATCTTGAAATACATCGTATGAAAATGTATTACTGGGTAGCACAACTGCGCTGACTTAAACAATGGACAGCAGACTATCCTTGTGCAAGGAGGGGTATCAAAGCCACAACAGTAATACCCAAGATCTATATATTTTCACTACTTCAAGTCCAAGGTGTTGAAGATAAAACAGATCATCCAATGATTCTCAATTCCATTTGTATTTGGGAAAATGTACACACATTCATAAGGTGTAAAGAACCAATATCGCAAGGCACCCCTATTTGGAATAACCCCACCTTATCTCCAGTGTTTAATGACACCACCTTTACGTCCTGGTTCCAAAGTGGCATCATTAATTTTGTGCATGTGTACTGTGATCGATCTCTACTGTCATTAATTCAATTACAAGAAAGACTTGGATTATCCAAAGCCGATTTCTTTAAATTCTTACAACTCAGACATCTTTTTGAATCGTTTCAACAGAATATGGACGAGCCTAAGGCATCTGGCATAGACAAATACTGAATGAAGCTGCTGAAGCTGCTTATCTTTTTTAAACAGAAATTTGCATCCTGCAGTACAAACTCAAAAAAGTTCTGGGACACTGTAAAGTCCATGGAGAAAAAGAGCACCTCCTCCCAGCTACCCACTGCTCTGAGGCTAGGAAACACAGTTACAGTGGGGGGGAAAAGTATTTGATCCCCTGCTGATTTTGTGTGTTTGCCCACTTACAAAGAAATTATCAGTCTATCATTTTAATGGTAGGTTTATTTGAACAGTGCGAGACACAATAACAACAAAAAAATCCAGAAAAACGCATATCAAAAATGTTATAAAATGATTTGCATTTAATGAGGGAAATAAGTATTGGACCCCTCTGCAAAACATGACTTAGTACTTGGTGGCAAAACCCTTGTTGGCAATCAGAGAGGTCAGACGTTTCTTGTAGTTGGCCACCAGGTTTTCACACATCTCAGGAGGGATTTTGTCCCACTCTTTTTGCAGATCTTCTCCATGTCATTAAGGTTTCGAGGCTGACGTTTGGCAACTCGAACCTTCATCTCCCTCCACAGATTTTCTATGGGATTAAGGTCTGGAGACTGGCTAGGCCACTCCAGGACCTTAATGTGCTTCTTCTTGAGCCACTCCTTTGTTGCCTTGGCCGTGTGTTTTGGGTCATTGTCATGCTGGAATATCCATCCACGACCCATTTTCAATGCCCTGGCTGAGGGAAGGAGGTTCTCACCCAAGATTTGACGGTACATGGCCCAGTCAAATGATGTGGTGAAGATGTCCTGTCCCCTTAGCAGAAAAACACCCCCAAAGCATAATGTTTCCACCTCCATGTTTGACGGTGGAGATGGTGTTTTTGGGGTCATAGGCAGAATTCCTCCTCCTCCAAACACGGCGAGTTGAGTTGATGCCAAAGAGCTCCATTTTGGTCTCATCTGACCAACACGTTCACCAGTTGTCCTCTGAATCATTCTGATGTTCATTGGCAAACTTCAGACGGGCATGTACATGTATTCTTGAGCAGGGGTACCTTGCGGGCGCTGCAGGATTTCAGTCCTTCAAGGCGTAGTGTGTTACCAATTGTTTTCTTGGTGACTATGGTCCCAGCTGCCTTGAGATCATTGACAAGATCCTCCCGTGTAGTTCTGGGCTGATTCCTCACCGTTCTCATAATCATTGCAACTCCACGAGGTGAGATCTTGCATGGTGCCCCAGGCCGAGGGATATTGACAGTTCTTTTGTGTTTCTTCCATTTGCGAATAATCGCACCAAATGTTGTCACCTTCTCACCAAGCTGCTTGGCGATGGTCTTGTAGCCCATTCCAGCCTTTTGTAGGTCTACAATCTTGTCCCTGACATCCTTGGAGAGCTCTTTGATCTTGGCCATGGTGGAGAGTTTGGAATCTGATTGTTTGCTTCTGTGGACAGGTGTCTTTTATACAGGTAACAAACTGAGATTAGGAGCACTCCCTTTAAGAGTGTGCTCCTAATCTCAGCTCGCTACCTGTATAAAAGACACCTGGGAGCCAGAAATCTTTCTGATTGAGAGGGGGTCAAATACTTATTTCCCTCATTAAAATGCAAATCAATTTATAACATTTTTGACATGGGTTTTTCAAGCCCCCACCATCTCTCCTTCACCCATTTCCAGATAGCTGATGTTCTGAAAGATCTGCAAAATCTGGACCCCTACAAATCAGCCGGGCTAGACAATCTGGACCCTCTCTTATCTGCCGAAATTGTTGCAACCCCTATTACTAACCTCTTTCATATCATCTGAGATTCCCAAAGGTTGGAAAGCTGCCGCGGTCATCCCCCTCTTCAAAGGGGGAGACACTCTAGACCTAAACTGCTACAGACCTATATCTATCCTACCCTGCATCTTTAAGGTCTTTGAAAGGCAAGTTAACAAACAGATTACCGACCATTTTGAATCACACCGTACCTTCTCCTCTATGCAATCTGGTTTCAGAGCCGGTCATGGGTGCACCTCAGCCACGCTCAAGGTCCTTAACGATATCATAACCGCCATCGATAAGAGACATTACTGTGCAGCTGTATTCATCGACCTGACCAAGGCTTTCGACTCTGTCAATCATCACATTCTTATTGGCAGACTCAACAGCCTTGGTTTCTCAAATGATTGCCTCGCCTGGTTCACCAACTACTTCTCTGATAGAGTTCAGTGTGTCAAATCGGAGGGCCTGTTGTCCGGACCTCTGGCAGTCTCTATGGGGGTGCCACAGGGTTCAATTCTTGGGCCGACTCTCTTCTCTGTATACATCAATGATGTCGCTCTTGCTGCTGGTGATTCTCTGATCCACCTCTACGCAGACGACACCATTCTGTATACTTCTGGCCCTTCTTTGGACACTGTGTTAATTAACTAACCTCCAGGCGAGCTTCAATGCCATACAACTCTCCTTCCGGTCCCTCCAACTGCTCTTAAACGCAAATAAAACTAAATGCATGCTATTCAACTGATCATTGCCCGCACCTGCCTGCCCATCCAGCATCACTACTCTGGACGGCTCTGACTTAGAATACGTGGATAACTACACATACCTGGGTGTCTGGCTAGACTGTAAACTCTCCTTCCAGACTCATATTAAGCATCTCCAATCCAAAATTAAATCTTGAATCGGCTTCCTATTTTGCAACAAAGCATCCTTCACTCAAATCAAATCAAATCAAATGTATTTATATAGCCCTTCTTACATCAGCTGATATCTCAAAGTGCTGTACAGAAACCCAGCCGAAACCCCCAGACAGCAAGCAATGCAGGTGTAGAAGCACGGTAGCTAGGAAAAACTCCCTAGAAAGGCCAAAACCTAGGAAGAAACCTAGAGAGGAACCAGGCTATGAGGGGTGGCCAGTCCTCTTCTGGCTGTGCCGGGTGGAGATTATAACAGCACATGGCCTAGATGTTCAAATGTTCATAAATGACCAGCATTGTCAAATAATAATAATCATAGTAGTTGTCGAGGGTGCAACAAGTCAGTAACTCAAGAGTAAGTGTCAGTTGGCTTTTTCATAGCCGATCTTTGAGAGTATCTCTACCGCTCCTGCTGTCTCTAGAGAGTTGAAAACAGCAGGTCTGGGACAGGTAGCAGGTCCAGACCTGCAGGTCTGGGACAGGTAGCACGTCCGGTGAACAGGTCAGGGTTCCATAGCTGCAGGCAGAACAGTTGAAACTGGAGCAGCAGCACGACCAGGTGGACTGGGGACAGCAAGGAGTCATCAGGTCAGGTAGTCCTGAGGCATGGTCCTAGGGCTCAGGTCCCCCGAGAGAAAGAAAGAGAGAATTAGAGAGAGCATACTTAAATTCACACAGGACACCAGATAAGACAGAAGAAATACTCCAGATATAACAGACTGAGCCTAGCCCCCCAACACAAACTATTGCAGCATAAATACTGGAGACTGAGACACGAGGGGTCGGGAGACACTGTGGCCCCGTCCGACAATACCCCCGGACAGGACCAAACAGGCAGGATATAACCCCACCCAGTTTGCAAAAGCACAGCCCCCACACCACTATATATTCATCCAAGGGCCAGTCGTGCTGCCCTGTTCTGAGCCAATTGCAATTTTCCTACATTTTAGAAAAAGGCTCAGTTTCATTATTGAAAACAGGGGTGCCAATAAGTATTACTTGTAAAACAAAATCTCTCAGCAATTGAATTAATATAAAATATGTATACAGTACCAGTCAAAAGTTTGGACACACCTACTCATTCAAGGATTTTTCTTAATTTTTGCTATTTTCTAGATTGTAAAATAGTAGTGAAGACATAAAACTATGAAATCACACACATTAATTTTACTTAAGTAGGCAAGTAAGTTAAGAACAAATTCTTACTTTCAATGATGGCCTAGGAACAGTGGGTAAACTGTCTCGTTCAGGGGAAGAATGACAGATTTTTACCTTGTCAGCTCAGGGATTCGATCTTGCAACCTATCGGTTACTAGTCCAACACTCTACCCAGTAGGCTACCTGCCTTCCCATTACATATGTAATCATGTAGTAACCAAAGTGTTAAACAAATCAAAATATATTTTAAATGTGAGATTCTTCTAAGCCACCCTTTGCCTTGATGACAGCTTTGCACACTCTTGGCTTTCTCTCAACCAGCTTCATGAGGAATGCATTTCAATTAACAGGTATGCCTTGTTAAAAGTTAATTTGTGGAATTTCTGGTCAGTCAATGTGGAAAATGTCAAGAACATTGAACGTTTCTGCAAGTGCAGTCGCCACTAGAGGAAAGGCAGACCCAGAGTTACCTCTACTGCAGAGGATAAGTTCATTAGAGTTACCGGCCTCAGAAATTGCAGCCCAAATAAATGCTTCACAGAGTTCAAGTAACAGACACATCTCAACATCAACTGTTCAGAGAATAATGTGTGAATTAGGCATTCATGATCAAAATGCTGCAAAAGAAAACACTACTAAAGGACACCAATAAGAAGAGACTTGCTTGGGCCAGGAAATACGAGCAATGGACATTAGACCGGTGTAAATCTGTCCTTTGGTCAGATGAGTCCAAATTTGAGAGTTTTAGTTCCATCCTCCGTATCTTTGTGAGACGCAGAGTAGGTGAACGGATGATCTCCGCATGTGTTGTTCCCACCCGAGTGGCGCTGCGGTCTAAGGCACTGCATCTCAGTGCTAGAGGCATCACTACAGACACTCTGGTTCGATTCCAGGGCGTATCACAACCAAGCTGTGATTAAGAGTCCCATAGGGCGGCACACAATTGGCCCAGCATCGTCCGGGTTTGGCCAGTGTAGGCCGTCATTGTAAATAAGAATTTGTTCTTAACTGACTTGCCTGGTTAAATAAAAAAAATACACAAATGTAAAGTATGGAGGAGGTGTGATGGTGCTTTGCTGGTGACACTGACAGTGATTTATTTAGAATTCAAGGTACACATAACCAGCATGGCTACCACAGCATTCTGCAGTGACACGCCATCCCATCTGGTTAGTGGGACTGTCATTTGTTTTTCAACAGGACAATTACCCAAAATCCACCTCCGGGCTGGGTAAGGGCTATTTGACAAAGGAGAGTGATGGAGTGCTGCATCAGATGACCTGGCCTCCATAATCACCCGACCTCAACCCAAATCGTATGGTCATGTTAACATTGAATGAAAAACACTGCTAGACATGTATGTGTGAAAGGACTATTTTATTGGAGGATCACAATACAACATTGCCATCATGAATGGATGAATGAATGTAGGGCAATGTTAGTTATGTTGATTCCATATGGAGACCAGGAAAGAATCGTCCGTGACCCCATTCTGGTACCTCATCATCCATGATGATGACGATGATGACGATGATGGAACCATGATGCTAATCAACAGGAGACATGGAATTAGCCTTCACCCTTTTTATTAACTTCTCTTTGGCATGCATGATGTTCAGATAGATAGGCTCAGAGATGGAAAGATAGATACAGTAGATAGCTATATGTACATACGTTGTGCTTCATCTTCTGCAATGGCATTCACAAGTCCATTCTCCACCTTCTCCATGGCACTATCCTCTTGGGGAAGATCTGTCATCATATCAAATTATTTCAGATTAAAACCAGAAGTAGTAGTACACACACACACACACACATGCACACAATAGACATACCTTCCTTAGAGTTATCTTCATTGAGGGAGCTTGCTAACAGGACACCCATTATAGAAAACAGCAGTAACACACTCTGGATCTTCATCCTTTACTGAAGCATATAGAGCATGGCGTGTTAAAACACACACACAGATCATCATCTTCTAGAAAATGAGATAAACCGTGTTGTTAGCATGTCACATTATACAGTTGTCCACCAATATACTCTTGTATGCAACAACCAGTCCAGCCATACACACCTGTCCACCTGTATACACTCCTGTCCACCTGTATACATCTGAGAATATGCTCAGTGAAAGCAAACTTACCTCTGATAGTTGGAATATGCTGACTGATTGATACCTGGTTGTCTTGATGTCTTCTGGACCTCAGTAGTAGATGAGTGTCTCTCTGCCCCTTGCAGTCCTGTCTTATACTCTTTCTGCTGCTTACTGCCCCACCTCTCACAGTTGAATAACAAACAAAATGACACTACAGCTGTGACAATAACCAGAGTTACACACCCTGGAGTGTATTCCCTCCCTCCAGGCAAAAATAGGCTGAATCAACATTAGGGTTTCCTCGTAATTTAACTGACTTTATCAATGTAATCATGTTGCATCAAAATGGCTAGTTGGATAGATTTGCAAAAAGTGAGTTCTCTTGTTTTTTTTTATTTTACTCCCTTGTCTCATCGCTGCAATGTAACGCTCCAATGGGCCCGGGAGGCGAAGGTAGAGTCATGCATCCTACGAAACAACACCCACCCGCTTAACCCAGAAAACAGCCGGCACCAATACGTCAGAGTAAACACCGTTCACCTGACAACAGAGGTCAGCCTGCAGGCGCCTGGCCGGCCACAAGGAGTCAAGTAAAGGCCCCCTGGCCAAACCCTCCTTTAACCCGGACGACACTGGGCCAATTGTTCGCCGCCCTATGGGACACCCGATCACGGCCGGTTGTCAAACCCAGGTCTGTAGTGACACCTCTAGCAATGCGATGCAGTACCTTAGACCGCTGAGCCACTCGGGAGGCCTGAGTTGTCTCATGTTTACCAAGATTTTGAGCAAAATCAACGACACGATTTAACCTATGAAAGAAGAAGCTTGCAAGTTTACTAGATAACTACAGTAGTTAGCGTGCTAACCAAACAGACTTGCTAGTTTAGCTAGTCAAACCAATCACTCTGGCTTGCTATTATAAAAATCGAACTCAACAATACCAATAATGTTTTCAATTCAACTTTTTCTTTCAAAAGCAGCTTAAACAAAACATGTAAAAGTTAACTATAGCCATTGAATTCTACCGTGCAAATATTCATGGGTTTCATGTTTCCTCCCATTATTGTTTTTAACGTTTTGAACTGATGCCCAACTGAGTATTCTACTCGATGCATCGTCAAGGAACGCTGATGAAGATTTCATCAAAGTGCATTACAGTGGCTTAGAAATGCAATGACATTCAAAAGGATTCAAATAATTAGCAGGAAAACCCTTTTGTCATCATTTTGATGTCACCAGATTGACTTTAGAGTAATGTTAGCTAACTATCTAAGATTGAGGGGAGGCCACCAGATTTTAGCTAGCTAACCTTAGTATTGCTAGCTATTTTTGACAAACTTTGATAGTATCAGAACTCAGAACCCAGATGCTCACAGATGTTTATTGACCAAACAGGAGGCAGGCAAAATACAGGTTGAGGGCAGGCAGACGTCCGTAATCCAGGGCAGAATCACTAACGTACAGAACGGCAGGCAGGCTTGCGGTCAGGGCAAGCAGACTGGTCAAAACCCAGGGAAACTAGGAAACAGAAACTTAGGAAGATGGGAAAGCACACTGGTAAGACCTGACAAGACAAACTGGCAACAGAGAACAGAGGTATAAATGCACAGGGTGTAATGGGGAAGATGTGCGACACCTGGAGGGGGGTGGAGACAAGCACAAAGACAGGTGAAACCGATTAGGGTGTGACAGCTAGCTAATGACATTGCCCTCAGTTTAAAGTAAATCTGACAACATGATAATGCAGGCAAAGTTGTTTCATACTTAATATTTAACTACTTTGACAACATCCCTGGGTCGCTCGTCTTTTCAGTTCGCTGCAGCTAGCGACTGGAACGAGCTGCAACAAACACTCAAACTGGACAGTTTTATCTCAATCAGGTAGCCTAGTGGTTAGTGTTGGACTAGTAACTGAAAGGTTACAAGATCAAATCCCTGAGCTGAAAAAGTAAAAATCTGTTGTTCTGCCCCTGAACAAGGCAGTTAACCCACTGTTCCTAGGCTGTCAATGAAAATAAGAATTTGTTCTTAACTGACTTGCCTAGTTAAAAAAAGGCTAAGACTCAATCATGGACACTTACTGACAGTTGTGGCTGCTTTGCGTGATGCATTGTTGTCTTTGTGCTGTTGTCTGTGCCCAATAATGTTTGTACCATGATTTGTGTTGCCACCATGCTGTGTTGTTATGTGTTGCTTCCTTGCTATGTTGATGTCTTAGGTCTCTATTTATGTAGTGTTGTCTCTATAGCTGTGATGTGTGTTTTGTCCTATATATATATATATATATATACACTGCTCAAAAAAAAGGGAACCCAATGTAACTCCAAGTCAATCACACTTCTGTGAAATCAAACTGTCCACTTAGGAAGCAACACTGATTGACAATAAATTTCACATGCTGTTGTGCAAATGGAATAGACAACAGGTGGAAATTATAGGCAATTAGCAAGACACCCCCAATAAAGGAGTGCTTCTGCAGGTGGTGACCACAGACCACTTCTCAGTTCTTATGCTTCCTGGCTGATGTTTTGGTCACTTTTGAATCCTGGCGGTGCTTTCACTCTAGTGGTAGCATGAGACGGAGTCTATAACCCACACAAGTAGCTCAGGTAGTGCAGCTCATCCAGGATGGCACATCAATGCGAGCTGTGGCAAGAAGGTTTGCTGTGTCTGTCAGCGTAGTGTCCAGAGCATGGAGGCGCTACCAGCAGACAGGCCAGTACATCAGGAGACGTGGGGGAGGCCGTAGGAGGGCAACAACCCAGCAGCAGCACCGCTACCTCCGCCTTTGTGCAAAGAGGAGCAGGAGGAGCACTGCCAGAGCCCTGCAAAATGACCTCCAGCAGGCCACAAATGTGCATGTGTCTGCTCAAATGGTCAGAAACAGACTCCATGAGGGTGGTATGAGGGCCCGACCTCCACAGGTGGGGGTTGTGCTTACAGCCCAACACCGTGCAGGACGTTTGGCATTTGCCAGAGAACACCAAGATTGGCAAATTCGCCACTGGCGCCCTGTGCTCTTCACAGATGAAAGCAGGTTCATACTGAGCACATGTGACAGACGTGACAGAGTCTGGAGACGCCGTGGAGAATGTTCTGCTGCCTGCAACATCCTCCAGCATGACCGGTTTGGCGGTGGGTCAGTCATGGTGTGGGGTGGCATTTCTTTGGGGGGCCGCACAGCCCTCCATGTGCTTGCCAGAGGTAGCCTGACTGCCATTAGGTACCGAGATGAGATCCTCAGAACCCTTGTGAGACCATATGCTGGTGCGGTTGGCCCTGGGTTCCTCCTAATGCAAGACAATGCTGGACCTCATGTGGCTGGAGTGTGTCAGCAGTTCCTGCAAGAGGAAGGCATTGATGCTATGGACCGCCCGTTCCCCAGACCTGAATCCAATTGAGCACATCTGGGACATCATGTCTCGCTCCATCCACCAACGCCACGTTGCACCACAGACTGTCCAGGAGTTGGCGGATGCTTTAGTCCAGGTCTGGGAGGAGATCCCTCAGGAGACCATCCGCCACCTCATCAGGAGCATGCCCAGGCGTTGTAGGGAGGTCATACAGGCACGTGGAGGCCACACACACTACTGAGCCTCATTTTGACTTGTTTTAAGGACATTACATCAAAGTTGGATCAGCCTGTAGTGTGGTTTTCCACTTTAATTTTGAGTGTGACTCCAAATCCAGACCTCCATGGGTTGATAAAATTGGATTTCCATTGATTATTTTTGTCTGATTATGTTGTCAGCACATTCAACTATGTAAAGAAAAAGTATTTAATAAGATTATTTCATTCATTCAGATCTAGAATGTGTTATTTTAGTGTTCCCTTTATTTTTTTGAGCAGTGTTTGTTCTTAACGAACTTGCCTACTTAAAAAAAAAACGCTTCAGGCACTATAGTGTAATTTCGACTAAACAGTAGTTAGCCTCCGTCCAGTGTGTCTACGCAATCAATGGCCGACTCTGTGATGCTGAACGGCCATGTGATGGTTGTTAGGTTCTAAATAAATAGTAAGAAATTGACGGACACTATAAAAGCTCCAAGTTTTTTCACCCAAAGGATCGAACAGCTGAACAGACAAAGCCATTTTTCCACTAGTGGTAGATCTACAAACGATATACCGCTGTCGATCTACTAACGATATACCGCTGCCAGGCCAACGTCGGCGAGATGTATGTGTGCTGTCGGGACGCAACCGAGTGACGGAGGTGCAACCTATGAATACAGAGCATTATAGGGAAATAATTCACGCTCTAGAATGCCCTCCAAGCAAATCAAAAAGTATTCAATGGTATAAGTACATATCTTCAAATTTTTATTAGGCCCACACTAATTGTGGTTGTATTGTGAATTAAAGAGCAGGCAACACATTTTAATTTAACCTTTATTTAACTAGGCAAGTCAGTTAAGAACAAATTCTTATTTACAATGATGGCCTACCCTGGCCAAACTCGGACGACGCTGGGCCAATTGTGCGCCACCCTATGGGACTCCCAATCACAGCCGGATGTGATACAGCCTGGAATCAAACCAAGGACTGTAGTGACGCCTCTTGCACTGAGATGCAATACCTTAGACTGCTGCGCCACTCGGAAGCGGTAAATGAATAATATGAAACAAGCATCTTGGAGTCACTCAGACAAAAATACAGGCTATAAGACAGGCATAATACAGAAATATTTCTCACTACAATGAATATAGGTGAAATTACATAGATGTGTACATTTGATTGTACAAGGTTTTATAAGCATTTTGATAAATCGGCTACTCTGAAATTTGTGCTATTTCACTTGAGGACAAGCAGTGGAGGGTTTTCTCCTTAAAAAGAATCTTGCCCTGAACGGGTTTCGAAGTCTCACAGCAACCATATGCCGATACTATGGAGTAGGTCACTTTAATGAATCACACCACAAATCCAGGATAGCAATAGTGGGTTAATTACTGATATTTGACAACACCACGAGAGTCTTCGCCTTTGACTTTTATTATGTTTGAATTCAAAGTTACATGTTATATTATCCTCCTACTTTTATTAGTGAAAGTACATCAGTGGTGTGGAGGCTGTGCTTTGGCAAAGTGGGTGGGGTTATATCCTACCTGTTTGGCCCTGTCCGGGGGTTTCATCGGATGGGGCCACAGTGTCTCCTGACCCCTCCTGTCTCAGCCTCCAGTATTTATGCTGCAGTAGTTTATGTGTCGGGGGGCTAGGGTCAGTCTGTCACATCTGAAGTATTTCTCTTGTCTTTTCCGGTGTCCTGTGTGAATTTAAATATGCTCTCTCTAATTCTCTCTTTCTCCTTCTTTCTTTCTCTCTCTCTCGGAGGACCTGAGCCCTAGGACCATGCCTCAGGACTACCTGGCTTGATGACTCCTTGCTGTCCCCAGTTCACCTGGCCGTGCTGCTGCTCCAGTTCCAACTGTTCTGCCTGCAGCTATGGAACCCTGACCTGTTCACCGGACGTGCTACCTGTCCCAGACCTGCTGGAACCCTGACCTATTCACCGGACGTGCTACCTGTCCCAGACCTGCTGTTTTCAACTCTCTAGAGACAGCAGGAGCGGTAGAGATACTCTCAAAGATCGGCTATGAAAAAGCCAACTGACACTTACTCTTGTGTTGCTGACTTGTTGCACCCTCGACAACTACTATGATTATTATTATTTGACAATGCTGGTCATTTATGAACATTTGAACATCTAGGCCATGTGCTGTTATAATCTCCACCCGGCACAGCCAGAAGAGGACTGGCCACCCCTCATAGCCTGGTTCCTCTCTAGGTTTCTTCCTAGGTTTTGGCCTTTCTAGGGAGTTTTTCCTAGCCACCGTGCTTCTACACCTGCATTGCTTGCTGTTTGGGGTTTTAGGCTGGGTTTCTGTACAGCACTTTGAGATATCAGCTGATGTAAGAAGGGCTATATAAATACATTTGATTTGATTTGATCAGTGAATGACATCAGTGGCCTAGTAAAGGAAGCATCATACTCAAATATACTGGCACACTCCACTTAGACCGTGGGGAACAAATTAAACCAAGCTGTTGGATGGTTTAACGTTCTGCCTCTGGTTGTCAAATTGACCTGTTGAACATGTACAATTGGATGGTGGCTCTACCGTTTAAAGTCTCTGATGGGTTGATTTGTTATTTTGTTACCGGATATACTTATCTGCTCAGCTGGCCATCCTCAGCATCGTGGCTAAATTGGCCAGGTTGGCTTATGAGAAAAGCTAGCGGCTAGCCATTTTAAACCAATGGTTTAAACCATGGTCTAAGTAAAAGTTCACAAGTATGGTCCCAAAGTGTTACCTAAATGCATTTGTTTACATACAAAGTATCAAATCACAACAAAAACATAAACAATGGTACCATAGGTCTTTACTTTTAGCGTTAAGATGATGTAGTTGTACAGCTGTATGGGAGACCGGGGGCAATTGTACTTTTTTAGTCTTTTACTCCGTTGCTCAGAGACCTCTTGAAGTAGGCCAGTAATTTAAAATAAGAAACTTACATCTGTCTCTTAATCATTCATAGGTCTGTACAGAAGATGGTCGGATTACAATATTGATTTAATCCGAAAGGTCTTGACCTTACACATGTCCCCGTGCCAGGGGCAATTGTAACAGTAGCTGGGGTCAAATGTAACATAAAAAAATAAAAATAATAAAGAACTCCATTAACTTAACAAATGAATGATTAAATTATTAGATATATTTAGTGTCGTCCTGGTTACGGGAGGGTTTGGCCATATGGGATGTCCTTGTGCCGTAGCGCTCTAGCAATTCCTTGTGGCGGGCCAGGCACATGCACGCTGAATTTTCTCAACAACTGTACAGGGTTTTCTCCAACACATTGGTCCGGCTGGTTAAGCGAGCAGTGTGGCTTGGCAGGGTCGTGTTTCGGAGGCGCTCGGCTCTTGACCTTTGCCTCTCCCGATTGCGGGAGACAAGACTGTAACTACCAATTGGATATCATGAAATTGGGGATTAAAAGGGTTAAGTACAAAAAAATGTAAAGTTAGTATTTCTATAATTCATACCATCTTAAAGTAAAAATCACGTTTTCATAATTTGGCTGCTTGGCTCCGGGTCATTTTAAAACTGCGTTATAATTTCCCCTAACCCTAGCAGCTATGACAAAACCTCATGTGCCTAGCGAGAGACAATAATCGTGATATGTCAATCATGCCAATGTTTAGCCAAAATATAGTGATAAAAATTATGCTAGTTTGAATTCTTGGACATCAATGCTGAGGACAGTATAATACATATACAGCTGGTGGAAAAAATTACTTTCACCCTTAAAAAAAAACATTTGTCCATTAAACAAGCAAATAGTGAGATATTTGAAAACTTTTTGAAACCTTTCAAGCAGGGAGAGAAACTAAATAGCCATGTACTGAGTGAGATTTATCACTTTTGCTTGCTTCTGTTTGGAGAAATCCAAAGTGTTACAATTAGCCCTGGTCACCCCAACTAAACTCAGAAAGGCATTAATACTGAAAATCAGATTAAAACGTTGAGGGGAAATTACTTAAATGTTACACATTGCACCTTTCACTTGACTTAGAGACCACTTATAAACATGGTAAGCCCTTGATCTTGCTTTTCGTGAAAATCTATTTCCTCAGTTAGCCATTTTGTTAGAAATTATTTTTCACAAGAAATGGGAGGGAGCTTGGTCAGGAAATCTCAGGATCACAGTTTATGGTATTAATCCTTAGTGTGTATAGAGTAATTCATCTTGTAACTCAGAAAGATGCCACTGAGTAAATAGTCCTTGGAATTTTCTTAGAAAATAATTATATTTAATTAGCCAATACCCGGAGGAAGGGGGATCTGAAGTATGATGCAAATGCAATACCTGGCCTAGAGCGTGTTCTGGCCCGGATAACCTGGTGTAACTAATGTCAGGCCTGCAGTGAGTTCTCTAACAAAGTAAGCCAATATCATTCATTACTTCCCAGTAAACCAAAAATTTGGTAAGATAAAGAAAGTGGTAAATATATAAATGAATTAACTTCACCACTGTTTTAATTTTACCATGTTCCCAATAGGCCTTTGAAGTCCACAACCGTCTGACCACAACCTCTGTAATCACAAAGACCACAACACTGTAAGGGCTTTCACACAAGACTGTTATGATCCAGATGGATTGCAAAACAACATTTTAAAAACGATGTGTTCTGGCCTGGAGTGCAACTGTCATTTCAGGATTAGAAGGTCTGCTTAATGGGAACTCATAATATTGGCTTATCTTGGCAGAGAAAACACTCTAGGCCAGGTATCTGCCTCCCACCGAACATTGAAAAAAATGCAGTTAAATATATATATATAAACAGTTGAAGTCGGAAGTTTACATACACCTCAGGCAGATACATTTAAACTCAGTTTTCACAATTCCTGACACTTAATCCCAGTAAATAGTCCCTGTTTTATGTCAGTTTGGATCACCACTTTATTTTAAGAATGTGAAATGTCAGAATAATAGTAGAGTGACTATGCATATATGATGAACAGAGAGTAGCAGTAGCGTAAAAAGAGGGGTTGGCGGGTGGTGGGACACAATGCAGATAGCCCGTTTAGCCAATGTGCGGGAGCACTAGTTGGTTGGGACAATTGAGGTAGTATGTACATGAATGTATAGTTAAAGTGACTATGCATATAAGATAAACAGAGAGTAGCGGGGGGAGGGGGGGATGGGTACACAATGCAAATAGTCCGGGTAACCATTTGGTTATCCTGTTCAGGAGTCTTATGGCTTGGGGGTAAAAACTGTTGAGAAGCCTTTTTGTCCTAGACTTGGCACTCCGGTACCGCTTGCCATGCTGTAGTAGAGAGAACACTCTATGACTGGGGTGGCTGGGGTCTTTGACAATTTTCAGGGCCTTCCTCTGACACCCCCTGGTGTAGAGGTCCTGGATGGCAGGCAGCTTTGCCACAGTGATGTACTGGGCCGTACGCACTACCCTCTGAAGTGCCTTGCGCTCCGAGCAATTGCCATGCTAGGCAGTGATGCAACCAGTCAGGATGCTCTCGATGTTGCAGCTGTAGAACCTTTTGAGGATCTCAGGACCCATGCCAAATCTTTTTAGTTTCCTGAGGGGGAATAGGCTTTGTCGTGCCCTCTTCACGACTGTCTTGGTGTTTTTGGACCATTCTAATTTGTTGTTGATGTAGACACCAAGGAATTTGAAGCTCTCAACCTGCTCCACTACAGCCCCGCTGATGAGAATGGGGACGTGCTCGGTGCTCCTTTTCCTGTAGTCCACAATCATCTCCTTAGTCTTGGTTACGTTGAGGGATAGGTTGCTATTCTGGCACCACCCGGCCAGGTCTCTGACCTCCTCCCTATAGGCTGTCTCGTCATTGTCGGTGATCAGGCCTACCACTGTTGTATCGTCAGCTAACTTAATGATGGTGTTGGAGTCGTGCCTGGCCATGCAGTCGTGGGCGAACAGGGAGTACAGGAGGAGACTGAGCACGCACTCCTGGGGAGCTCCCGTGTTGAGGATCAGCGTGGCAGATGTGTTGCTACCTACACTCACCACCTGGGGGCGGCCCACCAGGAAGTCCAGGATCCAGTTGCAGAGGGAGGTGTTTAGTCCCAGGTCCCTTAGCTTAGTGATGAGCTTTGAGGGTACTATGGTGTTGAACGCTGAGCTGTAGTCAACGAATAGCATTCTCACATAAGTGTTCCTTTTGTCCAGGTGGGAAAGGGCAGTGTGGAGTGCAATAGAGATTGCATCATCTGTGGATCTGTTTGGGCGGTATGCAAATTGGAGTGGGTCTAGGGTTTCTGGGATAATGGTGTTGATGTGAGCCATTACCAGCCTTTCAAAGCACTTCATGGCTACGGACGTGAGTGCTGCGGGTCTGTAATCATTTAGGCAGGTTGCCTTTGTGTTCTTGGGCACAATAAGTTGGGTGAATTTTGGCCCATTCCTCCTGACAGAGCTGGTGTAACTGAGTCAGGTTTGTAGGATCCTTGCTCGCACACACTTTTTCAGTTCTGCCCACACATTTTCTATAGGATTAAGGTCAGGGTTTTGTGATGGCCACTCCAATACCTTAACTTTGTTGTCCTTAAGCCATTTTGCCACAACTTTGGAAGTATGCTTGGGGTTATTGTCCATTTGGAAGACCCATTTGCGACCAAGCTTTAACTTCCTGACTAACCAAACTAGCATTACTAATGGCAATACAATAATATTGCTAGCTCCCTTCTCGTCTAGTTTAACCTACGTAGTTGCTCGCTAACTTACGCATTATTATACTCACCCTAGCTAGCATTAGACACAATGCTTCTACTAGCTAGCTTAAAGTGGCTAGCTCACGGGAAAGCAAGCTAATCACACTAGCATTCCTACCTGCACATATGGTTGCATTAGTATGGCTAGATAACTCGGGAATGAGTTCCCTACCTGCCCAGACTGTAGTATTGCTAGCTCCCTTCTCTCGTTTAGTAAACCTACTTTCACTCATTTGTGTTGACTAGACTGACCGGTCATGGGAAATTTTGAACAATGCACCAATGCTGTTCCCTTCAGCTAGCACCTTGCTAGCTATAACTTACCCTTAGCCTCACGAGGTGGTTGCTAGCTGGCTTGCTTCATGGCTATAGCATTCATACACAGTGCTCACTTCAGCATATAATGAGCTCGCTCACGCCTGTCAAGGCTAATTCACAGCAATGCTGAAAAGCCAGCTACTACTGGCCAGACAGCTTCTCTTGTTTTCGTTGGCTAAACTAACCAGTTACACCACACGGTGTTATGGTCAAAAGAGACTCTTAAGACATTAGCCGAAGGCAACTGTGTGAATAGCGTTGTCTTCGGCTAATGTGCTACTAGCTAGCTAGGCTATTAGCCAGCTGGGTGAACATTAGCTAGCTAACACCAAAAGCCTCACGGCCAAGTATCAACTAGCACACGCTTAATCTGTTTAATCAATGCTTTCCGTTGAGGTCATAAAATGAATGTCCCACTGGGCACTGACGTCAATTCAACATCTATTCCACATTGGTGTTCTACATTATTTCATTGAAATGACGTGGAAACAATGCTGATTCAACCATTGTGTGGCCAGCGGGGTTGCACAGAGATGGTTTCAATGTTTGGAATTTTCCCTTTGATATAGTGTCTGACTTGTAAATAGTGGGGAAGTTCAAATGAGTAATTTTAACTGGTTAAATGATGCAAATTGCCTTTCTATGTATAGGTCTTCAATTGTGTCCAGACCCTTCTTCCATTCAACAAACATCTTATCAGACAGTAATTGAACAAAATAATGATGAAAACATACTGTATTAGGTTGTATACAGAGGCATCAAGTACCTTATAAACAGGCTTATTCTAGTTTAGAATTGTTTAAAGAGTTTCTTAAAAAGTTGTTTGGGCACTCTGCTTTGGAGAAAAGCATGGCTGGAAGGAGAGGTATTTGTTGTGGTCCTGAATTCTATATTTAGCCACAGGGGGGTGTCAGTGTCTAACACATCAGGGATGCTCAAATGCCAGTTGTTTAACTCCATGGTGTTTGCAGCCCAGTAGTAATGTATAAAGATGGATAGGCCTAGGACTGAACTTTCCTTGGACTTTTGCATATGAGCTTTACAAATACGATGGGCTTTGTAACTCTAAATATATGGCATGATTGTTGAGTCCAGTGCTTTAAAAAATGAATTGGTATGAAAAATTAGGAGATTCTGGCAAAGATAAGTTTTTTTATGGCATTAACCTTTTCATGTGAAAGTTCAAAATATCTTTAACGTTCCCCCCAGTGTGAGTTTTATTATGCGCGTGATGTCCAAATGCGCTCACTCTTAGGGTTAACAGGACAGCGCTGCCCTCAAACCAAAGCATTCTGCCTGCTAATTATGTATATGCTATGTTTCAACTTGTCAATTTGAAATCATTTTTTAAACAACTGTTTTATTTTCAAACAACAGTTTGAAATTAGGAGCATTCCACCTTAATTTACATAGAAGTAGCCCATTTCACAGTGGCAGACAATTTACATATGAGGCATGCTATGCTAATGTAGGTTGAGGATTAGCTACATTAAGCCAGACAAACCTCTCTCTTCGATGAGAGCCCAAGCGCTCCACCAGTGTTTCTCCCAGGTCAAGTATGCAGACATTTGCGCATCTCCAGTCAGAACAGAACAGAACCTGCCCGAGTCAGTAATGCCCAGAGCACTCAGGACCCCCTACCGGCAAAGGATGAACTGAAAAGAGTCATGATTAAACAAGCCTCTCATTCACATCTCGTTATTATCGGGGGCAGGCAGGACCCCTTACCAGCGAACAATAAACTGAAACCTCAAAAGAATCATGATTCTATGTCGTTCACCAAAGGGGGTTTATTGGAGCTCTCATTTGTGACTGAGACCTGTAAAACTGTGCTTTAAACAATGTACATTTGTTGATTGCTAATAAGATTGTTACTTATTTTTCTTTCTTTTTTTAGGGGGTAGATCTGTCATGGTTCCACCTGTCACCAGAGGGCGGCAGAGACCGTCCTAACGACACTCATGCGTGTTCTATTTACTCATTATGATTTCCCTGTTAAAAGAGGTGTGTTTTATGTTGTTTGTCACTGATGTTTGAATTATGTGCCGTGTGTGTTTGTCTCCTGAGTGACTTTTCAAGACTTAGTGTTTGTTGTTTTCCCAGTGTTGCTGTGACCCTTCCGTTACCATTTCTCAGTAAAGTATTATGTTTATCCTTAACCACTGATTCCTTGTCTGGTCTCTTATCTGCACCTGGGTCCAACCTCACCATGTCACAGCAAGCTTCAGCCTACAACATGGACCCAGCAGAGATCACCCAGATCAAGAATGTTGTAACCCAAGAACAACTCAAGAACAACTCTTCCAGATATCAGAAACCCTCCGGGCACCTACCGACTCCCTCCAACCACAGTCCAACTCCAACCCAGGAGGAGCCAATGCCCAAGTTTCATCACCCAGTGCTCAAGGCGTTGTTGTAGTTCCACCAGGGAACCTGCACCGGGAACCCAAGATCCTCAGCCCTTGAGTGGTATGACATGCCCAGAGCTGACGGGAAACGGAAGGGCTCGCCAGGACAAGGGGAGACCCTGACGAGCTGTGCAGTCACCCCCGGCTAACCAGTCCCCCTCTGTCACTTCCTGCAAACCTTCACTGGGACAACCGTCAGCACCAGATTCAAGCCTTCGTGGACTCCGGATAATTTAAATGTCCCAACCCTCTGCAGATTCAAGCCCTCGATGAGCGCACCATAGGATCCGGCCAGGAATAACAGACCAAGCCTCCGGGAGGCCTTCAGTAAGAGGCAAGCCACCACCCTCACTCCCTCATCGTCCACACGACTGCGCCATAGAACTCCACAGGATCTCATTACGGTATCTCTGAGCAGTCAAATTGCCATTGATAAAATGCAATTATGTTCGTTGTCCGTAGCTTATGCAGGCCCATACCATAACCCCACAGCCACCATGGACACTCTGCTTCAATGTTGACATCAGAAAATCACTCGCCCACACAACGCCATACAAGTGGTCTGCGGTTGTGAGGCCGGTTGAACATACTGACAAATTCTCTAAAACAACATTGGAGGTGGCTTACGGTAGAAATATTAACATTCAATTATCTGGCAACAGGTCTGGTGGGAATGTGGCATTATGTTGATAAAAATGTACCTTTCAGAATGGGTTTTTATTGTCCCCAGCACAAGGTGCACCTGTGTACGGATCATGCTGTATAATCAGCTTCTTGATATGGCACACCTGTCAGTTGGATGGATTATCTTGGCAAAGGAGAAATGCTAACTAACAGAGATGTAAACAAGTTTGTGCACAACATTTGAGCGAAATAAGCTTTTTGTGCATATGAAACATTTCTGGGATCTTTTACAGTGGCAAGAAAAAGTATGTGAACCCTTCGAAATTACCTGATTTCTGCATAAATTGTTCATAAAATTTGATCTGATCTTCATCTAAGTCACAACAATAGAAAAACAGTGTGCTTACACTAATAGCACACACATTATTGTATTTGTTTTATCTATATTGAATACATACATAATTTAAACATTCAGTGTAGGTTGGAAAAAGTATGTGAACCCCTAGGCTAATGACGTCTCCAAAAGCTAATTGGAGTCAGGAATCAGCTAACCTGGACTCCAATCAATGAGACGAGATTGGAGATGTTGTTTAGAGCTGCCTTGCCCTATAAAAAACACTCACAAAATTTGAGTTTGCTATTCACAAGAAGCATTGCCTGATGTGAACCATGCCTCGAAAAAAAGATCTCAGAACACCTAAGATTAAGAATTGTTGACTTGCATGAAGATGGAAAGGGTTACAAAAGTATCTCTAAAATTCTTGATGTTCATCAGTCCACGGTAAGACACATTGTCTACCAAAAAGCACTGTTGCTACTCTCCCTATGAGTGGCCGTCCTGCAAAGATGACTGCAAGAGCACAATGCAGAATACTCAATGAGGTTAAGAAGAATCCTAGAGTGTCAGCTAAAGACTTACAGAAACCTCTGGAACATGCTAAGATCTCTGTTGACAAGTCTACGATACGTAAAAAACTAAACAAGAATGGTGTTCATGGGAGGACACCACGGAAGAAGCCACTGCTGTCCCAAAAAACATTGCTACACGTCTGAATTTCGCAAAAGAGCAGTAGTCGATGAAACCTTAAGAAGTGCATCAAAAGACACTTTTATAGTATACTTTAAATACATATGGTACATTTAAAAAATAAAATAATTCAATGCCTAATTTTTTGGGGAAAATAAACAGTTTTGGGACTTTTTTGCTTTGTGTTGGCCACTTAGTAGTATTTGATACCTTATTAGTATGGAGTTGGAGTAGTTTATTATTATTATTATTATTATTACATGTACAGATGTAGGATCTTAATTTGTCAATTTTCTCACAGCAGGAAAATACTCCTGCAGTAACAGAAAATGTGGATTATAATTTATGAACATTTATGTATGGGTTGATACATTTTTAGTTAGGGCAAATCAAGCCTGACATTTTTAAGTGGTCATTACAAACTTTAGAAAACGTTTTAAACCTTGAAACCCATTCTGAAAGGTACATTTTTATCAACACAATGCCACATTCCCACCAGTCTTCCCTGTGGCTCAGTTGGTAGAGCATGGTGTTTGCAACGCCAGCATGGTGTGTGCAATGCCAGGGTTGTGGGTTCGATTCCCATGGGGGGCCAGTACAAAAAAAATAAAAAAAATACATGAAATGTATATATTCGCTACGTAAGTCGCTCTGCATAAGAGCGTCTGCTAAATGACTTAAATGTAGAAGCTGAACAGCACATACAAGTCAACAAAAATAATTTAAAAAAACAATTAAATACTAGAAAATGACATTTCCTAAAGAAAATATGTGTGCTTGCTAGTTTAGAAGGATTTATGGTTGTGAAATAGTAGTGGTAGTGACTGCAGTAGTAATGGTAGGAATAGGCTTGTCATAGGCTACGGGTTAGTTAAAGTGAATTATTTGGGGGTGGTTTGTAGGTGTGGAGTTATTATAGTTGGTTAAAGTGGGCTAGTACAGTAGGCTGGAGTGAGTACTAGAGCATCATAATGGGTATCTTCAACCTAGCATAAGCCATAAAATGTGTTTTATCTCTCAAAACAATTTTGTTTAGACTGTTGAAGCCTGCATTCCTCCATTGAAATTAATGGGGATACAACAAGCTTTCTATCTAGGGTGACAGGTAGCCTAGCAGTTTGAAAGAGCGAGCAAGCAACTGGAGAGTTGCCAGTTCAAATCCTGGGTCTGATGGGAAAAATCTGGAAGTGAGCTGCCTGCTGTTGTGCCCTTGAGCAAGGCACTTAACCCCCACAACAATTGTTCCACAGACACCCAGTGTGGCAGCCCCCTGCTCCAACCTCTCCTTGTCTGTCTTTGTCTGAACTTCAGTAGTGAAAGTGGGAGGTTAGTAGAGGGTGATGGCAGAGTGAAAGTGGGAGGTTAGTAGAGGGTGATGGCAGAGGGTGTAACATGGCAAATTCCATCTCTTCTGTTGATTAGCATTATGTTCCAGACTTGGACCAGAAATATTTATTTTCATTTATTCGTAATTGAGGTAGTCAAATACTGGTCTTACAACAATAGGTTTTTATAAGGTAGTCACTTAAAATTGGGATCTTTATTGAAAAGGTTTTTTACAAATATATTTTCCATAAAGCATTTCTAAAACTAAATTTAATCCACATATTTTGGATGAGGAGTAGACCAGAATGGAGATGCATGGATCTTCATATGGAATCAGCTATCCCCTCTGATGTAATTGCTAATATTACTTCAATCAATCCATCATCCACCTATCAATGATTGACACTTTGGTACTGAGAAGAACTCATCCACATTCTGAAGAATATATGTTTTATTCATAAATATATACTTTGTCCTGATATTTTAAGTCCTGATACAGGATAAATTATTGGTCAAGTTAGTGGATAAATGATGATGATCAGAATTTATGGTAGCAATGTTGTATGGTTGACATGTTGTATGGTGATCCACCAATAAAGTATCAAGAGTTACACATGTTTAGTAGTGTCTTGGAGTTACCACTAGACCACAGGCTCCGCGCTGGTTTGTCTTCTAACATTGCAAGACAGTCAATGGAGTTTTAATATCAAGGTCACAAGGCTTTAACATTAAGTTGATTAGAACTTCCAGAATTTGGTTAAAAGGAGGTTGTTAGCGAAATGATTCTGTCAGAAACGTCTTGATTCTGCCTTTTGAAATGTAAAGCTTATGAAATGTTATGCATATACAAACTCTTTCTGGGTAACAAGCCATGTTCTTATTAAGTTGTGAGATTAGGACAGGATACAACATTAGAACAAAATGGAAACAGGTAATAGCATTTTCCAGCTTTGATACCACTTTATTGCTTCTTTCATTAAAGAAATTGTGAAATTGCAGAGTTGTCTATACTTCTAATAAGGTAATTGTCTTTCTTGTAAATGGTAACTACTGGTAATTACAATGGCTATTATCTACATGTTGTTACCCAATTAGAAGGAATGTACTACCACAATTTGTTACCACAAAATCCATACTTTGAAGGAATAATTCTTAGTGTATTAAATGCACTACAAGCTCAATGTGAATTGAGTACCACAGTATGAATCATAGTACCCATAAAACCTAACGGTAGAACTCAGAAATGGTTCCAAACGTGTTTTCACCATACATTTTTGAGCTGGGGATTTTAGAACTACTTCATATAAGGTCTGTGTTTCATGTTGGCTTAACCTGCCGTGATGTTTTGATAACCGCGAAAATCTCTCTCGGACAAGGTAACTTTCATTAATATATTCACCTGTAATTACCCCCCAAAACAAAATGCTAATTAGCCAATAATGTGTCTATCATACAGAACTATACATCTTGTTGCAAGCTTTGACATGTAGCTAGGTAAACAATGAACCTAGCTAGGCAAACAACGTGAAAGATCATACACGTCACATAACGTTAGCTAGCGAGTAGCCAGCTAACATTAGTTAGTTAAACAACAATGAACATAGTGCCAAATCATGTCGTTGCTATCCCTGCATGAATCTGCTGGAAGCTAACCAACCAGGTTCAATGTTAGCTAGGTAACATTAGGCTCTAACTAGCCAAGTAAACGGCTCGGGGTATGAATAATAACATCATACACATAACGTTAGCTAGGGAGCCAGCCAGCTAAAGCTAGCTAGCTAACAGTACACTTTAGCTTAAGACATGTAGCTAGCTAGATAAATAATGAACCTAGCTAGGTAAACAACGTGTAAGATCATACACATCACGTAACGTTAGCTAGCGAATGAGCCAGCCAGCTAACATTAGCTAGTTAAACAACAATAGACATAGTGCCAACTCATGACGTTACTGTGCCTTGCATGAATCTGCTGGTAGTGGTAGCTAACAAACCAGGTACGATGTTAGCTAGGTAACAGTTAGGCTCTAACTAGCCAAGCAAACGGCTCTGGGATACGAATAATAACATCATACACGTAACGTTAGCTAGGGAGCCAGCCAGCTAACGTCAGCTAGCTAGCTAACAGTTCACTTTAGCTTGAAATGAAACCCCTTTCTGTCAAAATTAGAAACGTTTAATATCTAAAAATGGAGCTACCTAGACTATCTGACCCATATATATCATCATGCATGATGGACGCTGTCATGGATGCCATGCCCATGGTTGCCCTTAGTTTGAAGATGTAATCCGGAGACAGGTGTTTTCTCCATCTCCTTAGCTCTCATACTCTAATTCCACTGATTTCAAAACTCGATCCTCCAGAAAGTGGCGATCAACACTTATGCAGCTCCACTACACGATACATAAAAAAAAGCCACGTTCGACAGGATTACCAACATAGACTGACCAGCTCAAATAGACAGAAGCCTTCTATATGGCAGACCAATCTTAACTCCTCTCTCGGCATTTCCAGCCCAATCATTTTCTCAGCCAATCATGGCTAGTGGGAAGGTTGCTGACTTTTTCTGTGGCTTACCAACTGGGCTCGTAATGTAAAAATTTGATTCGTATTTACAGATGGCATACAAGTTTGTTATTAAGGCACATGAAAGTGTTCCAGAAGGCATTTCTGCCAAACAAAAAGCATTTTGATGAAAAAAAAGTTTACGTTCAAATAGCTCTCCTGTGAAGTAGTGACCCGCGACATACGCCTAGTTTCCTGAAATGAGTCACAAATGTGTTTTCTGTTCAGATAAAGATGATGATACAGCATTGGAAAAAAACTACCACTGACCAAATGTCTCTTTGTTTTCCAGTCCAAAGGTAGTGCATCCCTCAGGCCATCCGGTGCATGGACATCCTGTGCCAGTGTAATCCGGTTATGGAGACTACAGAAGATCGAGCCTGTGGACGGACAGGTCAGTAACTCATCAAATGTGATACAAAATTGTGTAAAACATTTAATTTGTTGATGCATCAACATTTTGACTTTGTCGCCTTTTCCCATGTTTTAGACATGAGGCGTGACATGAGGAACATCAGGCTCTCCCCACGAGAAGCAGTGCATGATCGACGCCACCCTCAGCAAGGAGATCTGCTGGAAGTGATGCACTCTCTCACTGTGGGGGTTATGACATCATTTCAACATCACAGATATGAATTCCCAGTGTGCCTATGATAAAATGCAATGTTAATTGTGTTGTACTACTGAATGAAACTGTGAGGAGATGCACTGAGACCAGCCTTTGTGATTGAACTTACGTTAACTGCATTACATTAGTTGGCTGCTTTGAGCAAAACTTGTATGTAATATAATCTATTCTAGGAGCCTTAATATTTGTGTATGATCAATTCCCACTATGCCTATGATAAAATGCAATGTGAATTGTGTTGTACTATCAAACCAAATTGTTATTTGTCATGTGCGCCGAATACAACAGGTGTAGTAAACCTTACAGTGGAATGCTTACTTACAAGCCCTTAACCAACAATGTAGTTTTAAGAAAATACCTAATAAAAGTAATAGATAAGAATAACAAATAATTAAAGCGCAGCAGTAAATAACAATAGCGGGGCTACATACAGGGGGTACCGGTACAGGATCAATGTACGGGGGCACCGGTGTCGAGGTAATTGAGGTAATATGTACATGTAGATAGAGTTATTAAAGTGACTATGCATAGATAATAACAGAGAGTAGCAGAAGCGTAGAAGAGGGGGGATGCAAATACTCTGGGTAGCCATTTGATTAGACGTTCAGGAGTCTTATGGCTTGTGGGTAGAAGCTTCTTGGACCTAGACTTGATGCTCCGGTATCGCTTGCTGTGCGGTAACAGAGAGAACAGTCTATGACTAGGGTGGCTGGAGTCGTTGACAATTTTTAGGGCCTTCCTCTGACTCTGCCTGGTATGAAGGTCCTGGATGGCAGCAAGATTGGCCCCGGTGATGTACTGGGGCGTACGCACTACCCTCTGTACTACTGAATGAAACTGAGGCGATTCAGTCAGACCAGCCTTTGAGATTGAATTTATGTTAACTATATTACTTTAGTTGGCTGCTTTGAGCAAAACTTGTATGTAATATAATCAATTCTGGGAGCCTAGTGTGTGTGTTTGAACTATGTGGAATATATTTGGACCATTGGCTTCCCTGAAAACAGGTACTGTCAGGAGGAGGATCTTGAGTCTGTCAGAAGTCGTCACGCTGATGGGAATGGTGGTGGAAGCTTTGGTAAGGTCTCTTGCACCGTAAGAACACTTGACCTTCATCACTGCTGTGGTGCATACCAGACCATCGGGTGAGGCACCCAGGATCCCAGACCCCGTGGCCCAAAGCCCTGACTCCTGCACATCCATCCCTGTAGCCATTGACCTTGATGCCTCACCGGAAGGTCTGATGCCCACCTCTTCGTTATGTGTGCCCCACTTTACAGACATCCCATCCAACAACTGTGATCTGAGGACCCTTTTTAGCAGTGGCGGAGTAACGCGCTTGGCCCTAACCACTGCTCCATAATTGCTGCCATCACCCTTTCTCTCCTCATGGTGTGCCAATTGGGGTTGGTCGGCCGATATTGTGAACCACCAAAATAGGCTATACTTATGAGCTCCATGGAGGCATTTGCATGTGGTAAAGAGAATCTCCGGTCACCTGCCAAAAGGAAAGATGTTAAGTACCACGTCTTTCAATGCATGACTTTGAACACCTTGAAATGTATTTGTTGTAAGAAATGTGCTATATAAATAAAGTTCGATTTGATTGATGACATTACAGCTGTAGAATAATTAATAAACACATTTTCACGAGTTTTTCCATAAACTTTTAATTTAACTTGGGATTTTTTCATTTGACTTATCAATCATATAGTGAGAAGGATCCAATAAATCAAGACTGTGAATGCATGTACCACCCCAAATAAATAAATACTGTGCCTTTGAAGATTTGTCTCTGGTCATGCAACTACAATACAGGTTGGATGTCTAAACAAAGTAACTTGTGAATGTCAATAGATTTTTTTAATTCATTCTCATCAATGACAACATTCTAGAACTGAGTTATCACTCATCGAAGTCTGGCATCTGGGGCAATCTGGTTAATGATTATAAAAGGTGGCTCTTTCCTTGTAGAATGTTGACAGCTGTATAGAACACACTGTATTGCTAAGAAGCTAAAACTTAACTTAATAGCTACACTCACCAACACAGGATAGACTTTATCCCTCATGCTGGCCTTGACCAAACCAGTGAGTTGCCCCTCACTATAGCTAGACTTCTCCACATGGCCAGACTTATAGTGTTCTTCTCCCCTTTTAATGATCTTATGCTCAGCCTTGAAAAATGCCATAAGTTTTGAAATAGACACCAAAGTAGACATACTGTACAAACAATTATCTAGGCTAAGTAAAACAAAATCATTGTTTGATCTACTGCTCTACTAACTAGCTACCTTAAGTGTAGTCAGTGGCTGGTTAAGACAGGGAAAGGGGCATAAGAAGTTCATGGATTGGACACAGTTCTCTGATCGCGCTGGTGAACAGTAGCTGACAATGTCGACAAGTGATGATGTGCAGGAGCTTCCTGCTGGAAGTTGTAGTCTTGCTGTGGTCTTCTCTGTTGCTAATTAGCATTTCACATTTTTGAGAGTAAAGGCAAAAATATTAATAAAACTCACCTTGTCCGAGAGAGAATTTACACGGTTATCTAAACGTCACGCCAGGGCAAGCCTACACAAGACACAGAGCTTATACAGTGGCAAGAAAAAGTATGTGAACCCTTTGGAATTACCTGGATTTCTACATAAATTGGTCATAAAATTTGATCTGATCTTCATCTAAGTCACAATAATAGACAAACACAGTCTGCTTAAACTAATAACACACAAACAATTATACATTGATCTGATCTTCATCTAAGTCACAACTATTTCTGACTTTTGTTACTCCTCTACTTGGCTGGTAACTGTTTGTAATGATTTGTGTGCTGGGCGCTGTCCTCAGATAATCACATTGTATGCTTTCGCCGTAAAGCCTTTTTGAAATCTGACACAACGGTTGGATTAACAAGAAGTTCATCTTTAAGCTGATGTATAACACTTGTATGTTATATGAATTTTTATTATGAGTATTTCTGTTTTTGAATTTGGTGCTCTGCATTTTCACCGGATGTTGTCCAGGTGGGACGGTAGCGTCCCACATACCCTAGAGAGGTTTTAATCTGTCCACAGAATATTTTGGCAGAAGCTCTGTGGAACATCCAGGTGCTCTTTTGCGTACTTCAGATGTGTAGCAATGTTTTTTTTGGACAGCAGTGGCTTCTTCCGTGGTGTCCTCCCATGAACAACATTCTTGTTTAGTGTTTTGCGTATCGTAGACTCATCAACAGAGATGGTTGCATGTTCCAGAGATTTCTGTAAGTGTTCAGCTGACACTCTAGGATTCTTCTTAACCTCATTGAGCTTTCTGCACTGTGCTCTTGCAGTCATCTTTGCAGGACAGCCACTCCTAGGGAGAGTAGCAACAGTGCTGAACTTTCTCCATTTGTAGACAATTTGTCTTACCGTGGACTGATGAACATCAAGGCTTTTAGAGATACTTGTGTGACCCTTTCCAGCTTCATGCAAGTCAACAATTATTAATCGTAGGTCTTCTGAGATCTCTTTTTTTCAAGGCATGGTTCACATCAGGCAATGCTTCTTGTGAATAGCAAACTCAAATTTTGTGGGTGTTTTTTATAGGGCAAGGCAGCTCTAAACAACATCTCCAATCTCGTCTCATTGATTGGACTCCAGGTTAGCTGACTCCTGACTCCAATTAGCTTTTGGAGAAGTCATTAGCCTAGGGGTTCACATACTTTTTCCAAACTACACTGTGAATGTTTAAATGATTTATTCAATATAGACAAGAAAAATACAATAATTTGTGTGTTATTAGTTTAAGCACACTTGGGTATTGTGGATGACTTCCCATACCTGAGCAGCCTGAACAGCAAAGACAGCGGGGCTCAAAAAGGACATCAAGGCAAGATTGGGAAAAGCTTGGGTTGTCTTCTCCAAACTCCATACCAAACAGTACAGCCTTAAAACAAAGGACCACCTGTACAACAGCAATGGAAGTATGTCCTGTTGTATGGGTCTGAATGTTCACGGGTCGTCAAAGCGAACATGAAGAAAGTTGAGGCATTCCATAATGGATGCCTCAGAATAATCTGCTGCATTTCCTGGCCAAATAAAATCACCATCCTCGAACTATACAGGAAGGCCACAAGCCAGAACATCCCCCATCAAATCAAGGTCAGAATAATGTGTTTGCTTGGCCATGATTTCCGGATGGAGCAGGATCACAAACACAAACATGGCCCTAAGGTGGACTCCACCAGGGAAAAGAAAACCTGGTAGGCCTAAAACTACCTGTCCCAGAACTGTGGTGGATGAGCTGGCCAAGATTAGTTTCTCGCAGGACAAAGCGCAACCTGGGCCAAGGACAGAGAGCGGTGGAAGGACCTCATTGTAACCTCATGTCCCATAGGGGTTGAAGAGGAGTAAGTACACTATATATGAAAAATATGTCGATACCCCTTCAAATTAGTGGCTTTGGCTACTTCAGCCACACCCATTGCTGACAGCTGTTTAACATCGAGCACACAGCCATGTAATCTCCATAGACAAACATTGGCAATGGAATGGACTTACTGAAGAGCTCAGTGACTTTCAACGTGGCACTGTCATCGGATGCCACCTTCCCAACAAGTCAGTTCTGCCCTGGTAGTGCTGCCACGGTCAAATGTAAGTGCTGTTATTGTGAAGTGGAAACATCTAGGAGCAACAACGGCTCAGCCGCGAAGTGGTACGCCACACAAGCTCACAGAACAGGACCGCCGAGTGCTGACACGTAACGCATAAAAATCGTCTGTCCTCGGCTCCACCATTCACTAACTAGTTCCAAACTGACTTTGGATGTAATGTCAGCACAAGTACTGTTCATTGGGAGCTTCGTGAAATGGGTTTCCATGGCTGAGCAGCTGCACACAAGCCTAAAATCACCATGAGCAATGCCAAGCGTCGGCTGGAGTGGTGTAAAGCTCGCCACCATTGGACTCTGGAGCAGTGGAAACGCATTCTCTGTAGTGATGAATCATGCTTCACCATCTGGCAGTCTGACGGACGAATCTGGGTTTGGCATATGCAAGGAGAACACTACCTGCCCCAATGCAACTGTAAAGTTTAACCTGTTACGGCTAGGGGGCAGTATTTACACGGCCGGATAAAAAACGTACCCGATTTAATCTGGTTACTACTCCTGCCCAGTAACTAGAATATGCATATAATTATTGGCTTTGGATAGAAAACACCCTAAAGTTTCTAAAACTGCTTGAATGGTGTCTGTGAGTATAACAGAACTCATTTGGCAGGCAAAAACCTGAGAAGATTCCTTACAGGAAGTGGCCTGTCTGACCATTTCTTGCCCTCCTTGATCATCTCTATCCAAAACAGGGGATCTCTGCTGTTACGTGACACTTCCTACGGCTCCCATGGGCTCTCAGAAGGCGGGAAAAAGCTGAATGATGTAATTCCATCCCCAGGCTGAAACACACTAGCGCTTTTGGCAAGTGCTCTATCAGAGGACAATGGGCTTAGGCGCGTGCACGAGTCGACCCCATGCTTTTATTTTCTTTCGTCTTTTATCCTAAACACAGATTCCCGGTCGGAATATTATCGCTTTTTTACGAGAAAAATTGCATAAAAATTGATTTTAAACAGCGGTTGACATGCTTCAAAGTACGGTAATGGAATATTTAGAATTTTTTTTGTCACGAAATGCGTCGTGCTCGTCACCCTTCTTTACCATTCGGATAGTGTCTTGAACGCACGAACAAAACAGAGGATATTTGGATATAACTATGGATTATTTGGGACCAAACGAACATTTGTTATTGAAGTAGAAGTCCTGGGAGTGCATTCTGACGAAGAACACCAAAGGTAATAACATTTTTCTTATAGTAAATCTGACTTTGGTGAGTGTTAAACTTGCTGGGTGTCTAAATAGCTAGCTAGCCTGTGATGGCCGGGCTATCTACTCAGAATATTGCAAAATGTGCTTTCACCGAAAAGCTATTTTAAAATCGGACATATCGAGTGCATAGAGGAGTATCTATAATTCTTAAAATAATTGTTATGCTTTTTGTGAACGTTTATCGTGAGTAATTTAGTAAATTTTTTGTAAATTCACCGGAAGTTTGCGGGGGGTATGCTAGTTCTGAACGTCACATGCTAATGTCAAAAGCTGGTTTTTGATATAAATATGAACTTGATTGAACAAAACATGCATGCATTGTATAACATAATGTCCTAGGTGTGTCATCTGATGAAGATCATCAAAGGTTAGTGCTGCATTTAGCTGTGGTTTGGGTTTTTGTGACATTATATGCTAGCTTGAAAAATGGGTGTCTGATTATTTCTGGCTGGGTACTCTGCTGACATAATCTAATGTTTTGCTTTCGTTGTAAAGCCTTTTTGAAATCGGACAGTGTGGTTAGATTAACGAGAGTCTTGTCTTACCTTTGCTGTTCTTCGTCAGAATGCACTCCCAGGACTTCTACTTCAATAACAAATGTTGGTTTGGTTCCAAATAACCCATAGTTATATCCAAATAGCGGCGTTTGGTTCGTGCGTTCAAGACACTATCCGAAGGGTAAAGAAGGGTGACGCGCCCGACGCGTTTCGTGACAAAAAATAGCAAAATATTCCATTACCGTACTTCGAAGCATGTCAACCGCTGTTTAAAATCAATTTTTATGCTATTTTTCTCGTAAAAAAAGCGATAATATTCCGACCGGGAGTCGTTGTTGTCGTTCAAAGAGAGAGAAAGTAAACATGGTGTCGGCTCGTGCACGCACCTCCAGTCTCATTGTCCTCAGATCGACCATTATCCAAATGCCCTAATGTTTTTCAGCCATGGTCTGCAAAGCCACCATTCATCGTTCTGGCGCCTTCTGAGAGCCTATGGGAGCGTTAGAAAATGTCACGTTATGCCAGAGATCCCCTGTTTTGGTTAGAGATGATCAAGAAGGCCAAGAAATAGTCAGAGAGAGCGCTTCCTGTTTGGAATCTTCTCAGGTTTTGGCCTGCCAAATGAGTTCTGTTATACTCACAGACACCATTCAAACGTTTTTTTATCCAGCCGTGATAATACTGCCCCCTAGCCCCAACAAAGAGTGCTCCTAATCTCAGTTTGTTACCTGTATAAAAGACACCTGTCCACAGAAGCAATCAATCAGATTCCAAACTCTCCAAAATGGCCAAGACCAAAGAGCTCTCCAAGGATGTCAGGGACAAGATTGTAGACCTACACAAGGCTGGAATGGGCTACAAGACCATCGCCAAGCAGCTTGGTGATAAGGTGACAACATTTGGTGCGATTTATAAATAAATAAAATAAAAATAAAATAAAATAAATAATATTCGCAAATGGAAGAAACACAAAAGAACTGTCAATATCCCTCGGCCTGGAGCACCATGCAAGATCTCACCTCGTGGAGTTGCAATGATCATGAGAACGGTGAGGAATCAGCCCAGAACTACACGGGAGGATCTTGTCAATGATCTCAAGGCAGCTGGGACCATAGTCACCAAGAAAACAATTGGTAACACACTACGCCTTGAAGGACTGAAATCCTGCAGCGCCCGCAAGGTACCCCTGCTCAAGAATACATGTACATGCCCGTCTGAAGTTTGCCAATGAACATCAGAATGATTCAGAGGACAACTGGTGAACGTGTTGGTCAGATGAGACCAAAATGGAGCTCTTTGGCATCAACTCAACTCGCCGTGTTTGGAGGAGGAGGAATGCTGCCTATGACCCCAAAAACACCATCTCCACCGTCAAACATGGAGGTGGAAACATTATTCTTTGGGGGTGTTTTTCTGCTAAGGGGACAGGACAACTTCACCACATCATTTGACGGGGCCATGTACCGTCAAATCTTGGGTGAGAACCTCCTTCCCTCAGCCAGGGCATTGAAAATGGGTCGTGGATGGGTATTCCAGCATGACAATGACCCAAAACACACGGCCAAGGCAACAAAGGAGTGGCTCAAGAAGAAGCACATTATTAAGGTCCTGGAGTGGCCTAGCCAGTCTCCAGACCTTAATCCCATAGAAAATCTGTGGAGGGAGCTGAAGGTTCGAGTTGCCAAACGTCAGCCTCGAAACCTTAATGACATGGAGAAGATCTGCAAAAGGAGTGGGACAAAATCCCTCCTGAGATGTGTGCAAACCTGGTGGCCAACTACAAGAAACGTCTGACCTTTGTGATTGCCAACAAGGGTTTTGCCACCATGTACTAAGTCATGTTTTGCAGAGGGGTCCAATACTTATTTCCCTCATTAAAATGCAAATCATTTTATAACATTTTTGATATGCGTTTTTCTGGATATTTTTGTTGTTATTCTGTCTCTCACTGTTCAAATAAACCTACCATTAAAATTATAGACTGATCATTTCTTTGTAAGTGGGCAAACGCACAAAATCAGCAGGGGATCTAATACTTTTTCCCCCCACTGTAACAGTGTTTCCTAGCCTCAGAGCAGTGGGTAGCTGGGAGGAGGTGCTCTTATTCTCCATGGACTTTACAGTGTCCCAGAACTTTTTTGAGTTTGTACTGCTGGATGCAAATTTCTGTTTAAAAAAGCTAAGCAGCTTCAGCAGCTTCATTCAGTATTTGTCTATGCTAGATGCCTAAGGCGCGTCCATATTCTGTTGAAACGATTCAAAAAGATGTCTGAGTTGTAAGAATTTAAAGAAATCGGCTTTGGATAATCCAAGTCTTTCTTGTAATTGAATTAATGACAGTAGAGATTGATCACAGTACACATGCACAAAATTCATGATGCCACTTTGGAACCAGGACGTAAAAGTGGTGTCATTAAACACTGGAGGTAAGGTGGGGTTATTCCAAATAGGGGTGCCTTGCGATATTGGTTCTTTACACCTTATGAATGTGTGTACATTTTCCCAAATACAAATGGAATTGAGAATCATTGGATGATCTGTTTTTTCTTCAACACCTTGGACTTGAAGTAGTGAATATATTTTAGATCGTAAGATATTACTGTTGTGGATTTGATACCCCTCCATGCACAAGGATAGTCTGCTGTCCATTGTTTAAGTCAGCGCAGTTGTGCTACCCAGTAATACATTTTCATACGATGTATTTCAAGATCTCCAGTTTTATAGGGCAAGTGTAAAACTATCAATTTGACATGAGGTCTTTCCATTCCAAATAAAGTTGGAGAGCAGGGCATTTGTTTTCTGTAAAAAGTTGGATGGAATTGAAACTGGCAGGGCTTGGAATAAATACATCAACCTTGGAAATATATTCATTTTGATAATGTTGACCCTACCTAACAAAGAAATGGGGAGATATCTCCATCTCTGAAGATCGGATTCAATCTTATCTATTAAAGGAAAGTAATTGATTTTAAATGCCTAATCCAGACTGCATGGCATCAGTACACCCAGGTAATTCATATGCACTACATGAACAAATGTATGTTGACACCTGCTCGTCAAACATTTCATTTTAAAATTATGGGCATTAATATGGAGTTGGTCCTGCCTTTGCAGCTATTACAGCCTCCACTCTTCTGGGAAGGCTTTCCACTAGCTGTTGAAACATTACTGTGTGGACTTGCTTCCATTCAGCCACAAGAGCATTAATGAGGTCGGGCACTGATGTTGGCCGATTAGGCCTTGCTCGCAGTCGGTGTTCCAGTACCGAACAATGAAAAACAGCCCCAGACCATTATTCCTCCTCCACCAACCTTTACAGTTGGCACTATGCATTGGGGCAGATAGCGTTCTCCTGGACAGATGGTAAAGAGTGATTCATCACTCCAGGTAACGCATTTCCATTGCTCCAAAGTTCAATAGCAGCAAGCTTTACACCACTCCAGCCGACGCTTGGCCATGGAAAACTGTTTCATGAACTCCCGACAAACAGTTATTGTGCTAATGTTGCTTTCAGAGGCAGTTTGGAACTCAGTAGTGAGGGCTGCAACCGAGTCCTGGCGATTTTTATGTGCTATGTGCTTCAGCACTCTGCGGTCCCGTTCTGTGAGCTTGTGTGGCCTACCACTCCAAGACGTTTCCACTTCACAACAACAGCACTCACAGTTGACCGGGGCAGCTCTAGCAGGGCATACATTTGACGAACTAACTTGTTGGAAAGGCGGCATCCCATGACGGTGCCAAAGCCACTGAGCTCTCCATTAAGGCCATTTTACTGCCAATGTTTGTCTGTGGAGATTGCATGGCTGTTATTTATTTAACCTTTGTTAAACTAGGCAAGTCAGTTACGAACAAATTCATATTTACAATGACGGCCTACAAAAATGCAAAAGTCCTGCTGAAGGTACGGGAGCTGGGAGTAATAAAAAAAAAAATACAAGAAAGACAACATAGCAAGGCAGCAACACATGACAACACAGCATGGTAGCAACACAGCATGGTAGCAACACAGCATGGTAGCAACACAACATGGTAGCAACACAACATGGCAGCAGCACAACATGGCAGCAGCACAACATGGTAGCAGCACAAAACATGGTACAAACATTATTGGGCACAGAAAACAGCACAAAGGGCAAGGTATAGACAACAATACATCACGCAAAGCAGTCACAACGGTCAGTGTTCATGATTTAGTCTTTGAATGAAAAGATTGAGATAAAACTGTCCAGTTTCAGTGTTTGTTGCAGCTCGTTCCAGTTGATAGCTGCAGCGAACTGAAAAGACGAGCGAACCAGGGATGTGTGTGCTTTGGGTACCTTTAACAGAATGTGACTGGCAGAACGGGTGTTGTATGTGGAGGATGAGGGCTACAGTAGATATCTCAGATAGGGGGGAGTGAGGCCTAAGAGGCTTTTATAAATAAGCATCGACCAGTGGGTCTTGCGACGGCTAAACAGAGATGACCAGTTTACAGAGGAGTATAGAGTGCAGTGATGTGTCCTATAAGGAGCATTGGTGGAAAATCAGATGGTCGAATGGTAAAGAACATCTAGCCGCTCAAGATCACCCTTAACCGCCGATCTATAAATGATGTCTCTGTAATCTAGCATGGGTAGAATGTCAATTTGAATCAGGATAAGTTTGGCTGCTGGGGTGAAAGAGGAGCGATTAGAGGAAACCAAGTCTAGATTTAACTTTAACCTGCAGCTTTGATATGTGCTGAGAGAAGGACAGTGTACTGTCTAGCCATCCTCCCAATTAGTTGTATGCGGTGGCTGCCTGAAGCTCTAAACCCTCAAAGGTAGTAATCACACCTGTGGGTAGAGGGGCATTCATCTTACCAAACCACATGACCTTTGTTTTGGAGGTGTTCAGAACAAGGTTAAGGGCAGAGAAAGCTTGTTGGTGTCAATGGTGTGAGTACTGGGAGCGGTCAGTTGCAGGAGAGCAGAGAGTTGTGAACAGGCGGTCACTTTATTTAGGCAGGAGAAACCAACAGATGGATGCCACTGCGTCGAAACCTCCATCCAATATGCCAAAGTGCAAAAACGCACAAACAGTCACAATAATAAAGTAAACTAATTAACATACCTCGTGAAAAAAAAAACACGGAAATAAATGCACACCAGAAATAGCGAGTCAAAAATGACACGTAACACGAAACAATCACACACAAAGACATGAGGGGGAACAGAGGAATAATTACATGTAGTGTGATTGGCGAATGAAAACCAGGTGTGTAGGGAACAAGACAAAATTAATGGATAAATGAAAAGTGGAGCGGAGATGGCTAGAACGGTGATGTCAACCACCGAACTCCGCCCGAACAAGGAGAGGAGCCGACTTCGGCGGAAGTCGTGACAGTTGGACACTAAGAAAGCTTTGTTGTAGAGCATTTAACACAAAACCCGGGAGGGGCCAGCTGAGTATAAGACTATCATCTGCATATAAACGGATGAGGGTGCTTCCTACTGCCTACTGTATGTAACTTCCCCAATTGCTATGTTTAGCTACAATCACCTTCTTTACTGTAAAAAGAAAGATAAGGATTCATTGTCATGCAGATGCTTCCGCCCAGTATCACTTTTGAATGTTGATTACAAAATCATTGCTAAGGTATTAGCTTTTTGCATAGAGACAGTAATATAAAAGTTGAGTGACTCATATCAAACAGGCTTTATAAGGAACATGATGTCTATAGACAATCTCTGTAACTTTATTCAGTATAATCATTCATAACAAGAACTTGAATGCTACAAAAGTTGAATTTTGAATAGATTCAAAATAAGCATTTGATAGGGTGGAATGGGCATTCTTGGTGGCTGTTATAAAAAACGTTTGGTTTTGGTCCGATATTTATTTCCTCGATTGAGCAATTGTACAAATCCGCCAAAGTATCTATACAAACAAATGGACAAATCTTTGAATCATTCAAGTTATCAAGAGGGACAAGACAGGCATGACCTTTGTCTAAATAGTTATGTGTTTTCTTTAGCCACAGAATCACTAGCATCAATATTGAGAACTCATGGCTAAATCCATGGCACAGAGATTGATGGAGATCAACAAGTGATATCATTGTATGCGGATGACATTTTACTTGATGTATCTGAATCAGAACAATCTCTGCCATTTATTTTACTACTTTTGGACAAATACAGTCCCTTCAGAAAGTATTCACACACACTGACTTTTTCCACATTTTGTTAAGTTACAAAGTGGGATGAAAATTGATTAAACTGTCATTTTTTTGTCAACAATCTACCAAACTATAGTGTTATGGCAAAGTGGAAGAAAAATTATGAAAAGTCTAATTAATAAATGTAAAATAAAACACTAATATATTTTGATTAGATAAGTATTCATCCCCCTGAGTCAATATTACGATGACGCCAGAGGGGAGGGCTGCCGTCTTATCGGCTCTAAACCAACCATGCTATTATGTTTCTTTTTTCGCGTTGTTCGTAACTTGTTTTGTACATAATGTTGCTGCTACCATCTCTTATCACCGAAAAGAGCTTCTGGACATCAGAATGATTGTGATTGCTCACCTCAAACTGGACAAAGAGTTCTTCTTCAATGAGTCAGACAGGAAGGATATACTACTACAAACACCCGACCAAGCCCAGATCCCCGTGATTCGCTGGAGAAGGTATCTGAGATTTTGTGGAAAAAGATCAGGGTGCCTTCTAAGGATCAGGCGACGAGTGGCTAATCTGCCCTTGCCTTCCGTCCTGCTAGCTAATGTTCGAACACTGGGAAAATAAATGGGGCGAGCTGAAAGCACGTATATCCTACCAACGGGACATTAAAAACTGTAATGTCTTATGTTTCACCGAGTCGTGTCTGCACGATGACATTAAGATTATACAGCTGGCGGGGTATACACTCCATTGGCAGGACAGAACAGCAGCCTCTGGTAAGATATGAGGCGGGGGCCTATGCATATATGTGAAAAACAGCTGGTGCATGATTTCTAAGGAAGTCTCAAGGTTTTTCTCACCTTTTTTTTAAAAAGTCATTTAGCAGACGCTCTTATCCAGAGCGACTTACAGTAGTGAATACATACATTTAATTTTCATTTCATGCATTTTATATATACATAAATATTTTTTTGTACTGAGGTGGAGTATCTTATGATAAGCTGTAGACCACACGATCTACCTAGAGAGTTTTCATCTGTATTTTTTGTAGCCGTCTTCATACCACCACAGACCGATGCTGGCACAAAAAAACTTCATTTAATAAGCTTAATACCACCATAAGCAAACAAGAAAATGCTCTTCCAGAGGCGGCGCTCCTACTTGCCGGGGACATTAATGCAGGGAAACTTAAATCAGTTTGATATAATTTCTATCAGCATGTTAAATGTGCAACCAGAGGAAATGGTTGTCTAAGGAGATTGCATGGCTGTTATTTATTTAACCTTTATTTAACTAGGCAAGTCAGTTTAGAACAAATTCTTATTTACACTGACGGTCTACCAAATTGCAAAAGACCTCCTGCGGGGCCGTGGGCTGGGAGTAAAACAAATTAGTAAAATACGACAAGAAAGACAACACAGCACTACATAAAGAGAGACCTAAGACAACAACATAACAAGGCCAAGCTTCCTGCCATCCAGGACCTCTATACCAGGAGGTGTCAGAGGAAGGCCCTAAAAATTGTCAAAGATTCCAGCCATTGGTGGTCATAGCTAGCAAAACACAGACTAAAATACTGGTTCATTCTTATTTAGTGTTGTGTACATGTACTTTACTGGCATGCTGCTTTTTATATTGATATTTATCATCTGATTGATGTCATGTGCCTGTTTGTCTGAAACTGATGTGTTGATGCTGCTGTCTTGTTCCAGGTCTCTCTTGAATAGGTCATTTTTATCTCAACAAGACTAACCTGATTAAATAAAGTTTAAATAAAATCAATAAAAAGGTTTAACGATTGGTTTCCTAAATGTGAAATGAATGTATTATGTATACAAGGTTAAAGTAAAGTGTTACTCCCATTTGTAAATTAAGAACCCTATTGTTGCTCCAGTTCACAAATTCAGTTAGAATTACTAGGAAACCATAATATTAACCAAAAATATGCCAGGAGGGAGGTCATACACTTCCGGCTGTGCATGACTGCCGTTATCGCCTTATCTGTAATGTCATCTTGTTTGTTATTCGGCTGTGAGAGGTGTGGATGGATGGGGCAGGTACAGTAGCTGCAGAAAGAGTATAAAACAGGGCTGCAGAGGGCAGAGAGACACCACACTACTACTGAAGACCAGAAGACATCATCCAGATAAACAGCCATCAATCAGTCAGCATCGTCCAACTGTAAGAGGTATGTTTTTTTCACTGAGAATCTTCTTTGCAAAGGTGTATAAGAGTGGGCAGGTGTATACAAGTGGACAGGTAGGAATGGATGGAGAGCTGTAGGTGGACATGTGTATAATGTAACACGGTAGACCTGGGATCCATATTAACTTGCTGATCTTTAATTTGGTAGAGTAAAAGAACCCACTGTGTGTCTTGTGTGTGTTAACATATTGTGCTCTATGTGCTTTAGTAAAGGATGAAGATCCAGAGTATGTTACTGCTGTTCACTCTAGTGGGTGTCCTGTTAGCAAGCTCCCTCAATGAAGATAACTCTGAGGAAGGTATGTCTTGTTTGTGAATGTGTATTACTTTACTGCCCGGGTTTAATCTGATATAATTTAGTAAAATGAAAAATCTTTCTTCCTCAGCTCTTCTGCAGGAGGATGATCTAAAAGGTGGAAAGGCTGAATTTTTGGCAAAGTTGGCTGCTCTGAAGACCAGCCCCTCTGAAGATGAAGCACCACGTGAGCTATCTGTCTGTCTTGTCTGTCTGTCTGTCTGTCTGTCTGTCTGTCTGTCTGTCTGTCTGTCTGTCTGTCTGTCTGTCTGTCTGTCTGTCTGTCTGTCTGTCTGTCTGTCTGTCTGTCTGTCTGTCTGTCTGTCTGTCTGTCTGTCTGTCTGTCTGTCTGTGCAACAGTTAATTGTCAACGGGAGGTTAGCAGAGGGTGGTAGGGAAAGTGGAGGGAGTAACTTGGCTAACTCCATCTCTACAGTTAATTAGCATCATGTTTCAAGAGGCAAATAATTTTTTTAATGGTTGTCAACTACTGGTCTTATAACAGTAAGTTTATAAGGTAGTCACTTATAATTGGGATATGTTTAAAAAATGTTGGAGTCATTTTCAAATGTTTAGCTTTTAAAAAAGGTATTTTCCATAAAAAATATTTAAAACTCTATTCAACAGTTTGGGGCGAGCTGTGGAACATAGCCAAGGAACTTGTTGGGTGAGAAGCAACCAGAATGGGGATGCCAAGGATCCTTTTCAGTCTCCATATGGAATCAGCTATCACCTCTGAAGACATCACTAACAATACCTCAATGAATCATTCCAACATCCATTCATCAATGATTGTCAAAAAAACAAAACCAGTAATACAGAATTGGTACTTTGGTACTGAGAAGAACTCATCAACATTCTGAAGAATATATGTTTTATCCATGAACATGTACTTTATGTCCTGACACATGATAGTTGATTGGTCAAGTTAGTGGATTTATATTGATGATCTGAATTTCTGGTGTCAATATTGTATGGTTGACGTGTCACACTGTGATCCTCCAATAAACTATCAAGCATTACACATGTTTAGTCGTTTTTTATTAATCTTACATGTTTAGCAGTGTTTCAATTACAACATATATGTTTCATAATACTGTTTTATTGCGTGTTTCTATTCAGTGTTACAATGTGAACTTGACCATAATACAGATGCAGTGCATGCAGAGCAAATTACATCAGACTACACTGAGCATAATAGTAGTACACATATGCACACACACACTAGACGTACCGTCTTGAGAGTTAGCTTCATTGAGTGAGCTTGATAACAGCACTCCCAGTAGAGTGAACAGCAGTAACATATCCTGGATCTTCTGCTAAGCTACATCCTGAATTCAAAAATGGGAAAACAAAACATTTGTCACTTATCTACACACATTACCCCCATAATGACAAAGTGAAAACATATTTATTGGTATTTTTGTTAATTTATTGAAAATGAAATACAGAAATATCTAATTTACATAAGTATTCACAATAAATGTTAGAATCACATTTGTCAGTGATTACAGAGTCTTTCTGGATAAGTCTCTAAGAACTTGCACACCTGGATTGTACAATATTTGCCTTTTATATTATTTTCTAAATTCTTCATGCTCTGTCAAATTGGTTGTTGATGATTGCAAGACAACCATTTTCAAGTCTTGCTATAGATTTTTAAGCAGATTTAAGTCAAAACTGTATCTCGGCCACTCAGGAATATTCACTGTCTTCTTGGTAAGCAACTCCAGTGTAGATTTGGCCTTGTGTATGATGTTATTTTCCTGCTGAAAGGTGAATTAATCTTCCAGTGTCAGTTGGAAAGCAGACTGAACCAGGTTTTCCTCTAGGATTTTGCCGGTGCTTATTTCCATTCCGTTTCTTTCTTATCCTCAAAAACTCCTCAGTACATTGTACTTAAAAATTTGGAGAGTGATACTCAGTTATGTGTTGCATTGGATTTGCTCCAAACATAATATTTTGTATTCAAGAAAAAAGTGAATTGCTTTGCCACATTTCTTGCAGTATTACTTTAGTGCCTTGTTGCAAAGAGGATGCAAGTTTTGAAATATTTGTTATCTGTACAGGCTTCCCTCTTTTCACTCCGTAAATTAGGTTATTAGTAACAACAATGTTGTTGATCCATACTCAGTCTTCTCCTATCACAGCCATTTAACGCTGTAAATGGTTTAAAATCACCATTGGCCTCTTGGTGAAATCCCCGAGGGGTTTCCTTCCTTTCCGGAATCTGAGTTAGGTAGGACGTCCGTATCTTTGTAGTGACTGGGTGTATTGATACACCATCCAAAGTGTAATTAACAACTTCACCATGCTCAGAGGGATATTCAATGTCGGCGTTTTTTCTACCCATGTAGCAATAGGTGCCCTTCTTTGCGAGGCATTGGAAAACCTCCCTGGTCTCTGTGGTTGAACCTGTGTTTGAAATTCACTGCTTGACTGAGGGACCTTACAGATAATTGTATGTGCGGGGTACAGAGATGAGGTAGTCATGTGAGAAACTATTATTACACACAGAGTGAGTCCATGCAACTTATTATGTGACGTATTAAGCAAATTTTCATTCCTGAACTGATTTAGGCTTGCCATAACAAAGGGGTTGAATACTTATTGATTCAAGACATTTCAGTTGTTCATTTTTAATTAATTTGTGATTTTTTTGGGGAAAAAAACATAATTCCACTTTGACATTATGGGGAATTGTGTGTAGGCCAGTGACAAATCTCAATTTAATCAATTTTAATTTCAGGCTGTAACACAATAACATTTGGAAAAAGTCGAGGGGTGTGAATCATTTCTGAAGGCACTGTAAATATTTTGCTCTAGAGTTTGTGAAGGAGCTGATAATACTGCCATCCACTGCTGATGCTGAAATTTCGGATATTCTGAATATGGATTTGTTATTTTCCATAGGAGTGAGAGTTGTGGTCTTGAGACAGTTCCCTGACAGAGTCTACAAGGACATTTTTAATAGTGGTGGATATAAAATTACAGTCTTGAATTAGAATCCCATTAACTTTTAATTTGGGATGGTTTTTGGACTTTTCAGGTTCTCTCCTTGTTAGTTTGTTGAGGTTTTCCCAAATCATTTTGCCATTTCCTTTCATTTAATTGATCACTCTGAGTAAGAACTCTGCTTTTGCTTTTTTATACTCCTTACCACCTTGTTTCTCAGTGCTGTAAATATATGTCTGTCATCATTCTGAACAGTCTTCTGTGCTTTTTTCAAGGAAAAGATCCCGTTCTCTCATCTGCAATGAGAGGTCCTTGTTGAGCCATGGTAGAGAGGTTTTTCGTCTTGGCTTACGTTGGAATTTCCTGGTAAAAGAGGTATTCACTTTGTCAAAAGCTGACAGAATGTTATGTATACAAACTCTGGGTCTTCATGCCATAACAGATCAGACCAGTCAATTTGACTTATAGCTGCATCATAGTTACTCTGCTCACTTTTAGGGATTCTTTGATCTTACTGTTGCACATTGATATATTTATTACATATCTTTCTAGTGAGTTTTCTGAACATTAAAGTAGCATTGTGGTCAGATATGCCAGTTGCTAAGTTAAGGGACTTAGTTATTCGCTCAGGTCTGTTAGTGAACACTATACCAATTTGAGTCTGTGATGTATGTGTTGCTTTGGTTGGTCTGTGTATTACTTGAGTCAGCTTTAAATGGTCTGTGATCACTGAGTTTTTTCTTGCAAGTTTTATTTTCCCAGTTTATATTGAAATCGACCATGAGGATGATCTCTTTCTTATGATCACATTCTTTTATATGGTCAAAAACAAGGTATCAGAAGTTGGTGGTCGAAAAAAGCCAATAATTTTGAGTGACATACGAAGGGAGGGGAAAACATTCAACCCCATACATTCAAGGTCATTGGCATGTTTCCATTCAATATGATTGCATTTAATATTATCTTTCATGTACATAAGCAACACACCTCTCTGCCCTCTCCCCCGTCCCTCCTGAATATGGAGTATCCTGGAACATTAAAGGCAAAAATAGGACAGCATTTTCAATAACAAAATGAGGTCTGCCAAACAAAAACCTGACAGAAAAATAATTTATTAGAATGCTGTAAGTACAGGAAAAGTTTGCTCAGTGGGAAATCAATATCCAACAAGTCAATGACAACTGTGTTGAATTTGGACTTTGTGACAGCACCTACAGACACTATTTCCTTGCTGGAAATTGGTTAAAGGGACAATCAGCAGTTGCTACATACATTTTTGACTCATAATTAATGATATGTACACATTGTTTCTGTTGTAACCCATAAGAACCCAAAATATAAGCTTGTTTTACTCTAATGTTTGGAAAATAAGTATATGTAAACAAACACTATTATGCCTCAAAATATTGCTAAAACTATAATTTTAATATAATGGATGGTCAGTTGTCACATCCATAGCTCTGTCTATAATTTTGAGAGTGGTTACATTTCTACAGACTGTTGCCTCTGCTACCACATGACAAGCAGTGACAATGCATCAAGTCTTGAACCAACAGGACCCTGAACAGCTTCTACCCCCAAGTCATAAGACTACAAATAGCTAGTTAAAAAGTTAACCAAATATCTAACCGAACTATCTGCATTGAACCTTTTTGCACTAACTTTTTTCACTCATCACGTATACTGCTGCTACTGTTGATTATTTGTCACATTATTCATAGTTATATTTTTTTCCAATATGGCGTAGCAGTCAGACGTCTTTGTCTTGTTGTGTCCTGTGTATAGATATTTTTTTCTCTGTATATATTTCGTATATATTTTTTTATATTTTTAACCTCAATTTCAACATACTCTCCTGCAACACACCTCACCCAATGTGGTATGGATCTGCTATTTTCTATACTTTCGAACCGGAACCCCCAACAGAAGCTAGCCAGCTAACTAGCTACTAGCTAGTAGTCAGTTAGCCACTGCTAGCAGTCATCAGCTAACCTCAGCCCGGACAACTCCTGCCAGTCTGCACAGCGCTATTCAACCCAGCGCATATCGGATTGCTTCCTCTCTACCACATCTCCACATCTCCGGATTCCTACCGCAAGCTCTGAACCTTTTCACCTGGATCGTCGCAGCTAGCTAGCTGCTATCCGAGTGGCTACTCCTGGCTAACATCTCTGTCCCGAAGCATGCAGTAGTTAGCCTGGAGCTAGCCTGGTGTTAGGCCCGTCTCTCGGCTAGCTGAAGAGGTCCATCAGCCACTCCTTGGGCCACAATACCTTTTTTGCCAATTGGACTGGGCCCCTTTTACTGCCAACACGGAGCCCCGCCGATCCATCATGACTGGTCTACTGACGTAATCCACCCGAGGAGGTTTCAACAGACTCCTCCGTCGTTACGTCCCCTGAAGGCCCGTCTGCTAGTTGCGGCCCACTACCGGATCATCGCAGCTAGCTAGCTGCTATCCGAGTGGCTACTCCTGGCTAATGTCCCTCTCCTGAAGCAAGCACCAGTTAGCCTGGAGCTAGCCCAGAGCTAGGCCCACCTCCCAGCTAGCTGAAGAGGTCCATCAGCCAATTTCTTGGGCTACAATACCTAGTTTGCCAATTGGCCTGGACCCTTTTACTGCCCACACGGAGCCCTGCTGATCCATCATGACTCATCTGCGGACGTAACCATCCGAGGGGGCTACAACTGACTCTTCCATTGCGACGCCCCCCTAAGGCCCTTCTGCTAGCCTGCTATCCCTGGCCCGCTAGCTGTCTGAATCGGCGTGTCTCCAGCTCGCCTAGCTACTCACTGGACCCTATGATCGCTTGGCTATGCATGCCTCTCCCTAATTTCAATATGCCTTGTCCATTGCTGTTTTGGTTAGTAATTATTGTTTTATTTCACTGTAGAGCCTCCAGCTCTGCTCGATATACCTTAGCTAGCCCTTTTGTTCCAACTCCTACACATGCGGTGACCTCACCTGGTTAAAATGGTGTCTCTAGAGACAAAACCTCTCTCATCGTCACTCCAACGTATCCACATCCTACCATACCCTTGTCTGTACATTATGCCTTGAATGTATTCTTCCGCGCCCAGAAACCTGCTACTTCTACTCTCTGTTCTGAACGCACTAGACGACCAGTTCTTATAGCCTTTAGCCGCACCCTTATCCTACCCTTCCTCTGTTCCTCTGGTGACGTAGAGGTTAATCCAGGCCCTGCAGCGCCGAGCTCCACTCCCATTCCCCAGGCGCTCTCATTTGTTGACTTCTGTAACTGTAAAAGCCTTGGTTTCATGCATGTTAACATCAGAAGCCTCCTCCCTAAGTTTGTTTAATTCACTGCTTTAGCACACTCTGCCAACCCGGATGTCCTAACCGTGTCTGAATCGTGGCTTAGGAAGGCCACCAAAAATCCTGAAATTTCCATCCCTAACTATAACATTTTCCGACAACATAGAACTGCCAAAGGGGGCGGAGTTGCAATCTACTGATTTCTGTCATACTATCCATGTCTGAGCCCAAACAATTCGAGCTTCTACTTTTAAAAATCCACCTTTCCAGAAACAAGTCTCTCACCGTTGCCGAAGCCTCCTCCATTTCTCCATCACCCAAATCCAGATAGCTAATGTTCTGAAAGAGCTGCAAAATCTGGACCCCTACAAATCAGCTGGGCTAGACAATCTGGACCCTCTCTTTCTATAATTATCCACCGCAATTGTTGCAAGCCCTATTACTAGCCTGTTCAACCACTCTTTCGTATCATCTGAGATCTCCAAAGATTGGAAAGCTGCCGCGGTCATCCCCCTCTTCAAAGGGGAAGACACTCTAGACCCAAACTGTTACAAACCTATATCTATCCTACCCTGCCTTTCTAAGGTCTTCGATAGCCAAGTTAACAAACAGATCACCGACCATTTCGAATCTCACCGTACCTTCTCCACTATGCAATATGGTTTCCGAGCCGGTCATGGGTGCACCTCAGCCACGCTCAAGGTTCTAAACGATATCATAATAGCCATCGATAAAAGACAATACTGTGCAGCCGTATTCATCAACCTGGCCAAGGCTTTCGACTCTGCCAATCACCACATTTTTATCGGCAGCCTTCATTTCTCAAATGACTGCCTCACCCGGTTCACCAACAACTTCCCAGACAGAGTTCACTGTGTGAAATCGGAGTGCCTGTTGTCCGGACCTCTGGCAGTATCTTTCGGGGTGCCACAGGGTTCAATTCTCGGGTCGACTCTTTTCTCTGTATACACCAATGATGTCGCTCTTGCTGCTGGTGATTCTCTGATCCACCTCTATGCAGATGACACCATTCTGTATATTTCTGGCCCTTCTTTGGACACTGTGTTAAAGGAGGCAGGCTATAGATAGAGGGAAGTGTTACCCCTGTAAATATTATGTGTAGACAAAGGGAGCCATTTTATCGTTTTGTGTTCCCTTTTTGACCATGGCCTTTTGGTCATCTCCTTAGTTTCTGTTTATTATTTTTACACAGTTGTTTCAGCGTTGGACGCTACATTGTACTGGAATTATTTGGTTGGGCGAAAGAACCTATTTAGTGACAATAGAAAAGGAACCACAATCACTGCCTCCGGTCTGTTCATTTCATGCCTCCCGCCTGTGCAAGGGTGTTTCGGACTAGCTGATCCGTCACAACTGGTGGAGAATGCAGGCACCTTGAGGCAAGACCACAATCAATCCCCTTTTCGGTGGCTGTAATTCTTTTTATCTTTCGGAAGCCCACTACACCCGCTGACAGGCATGAGCGAAGAGTTGCTAAGTCAGCTAACGGCCTGCGCCATCGCCCAACGGGAGACCCTAGACCTCCTCAGGTCCGAACTAGCAGACAGACCATCTCCCAGGGATCGTTGGATGCCCAACGTCAGCGCGCTGATTCCACGTCTGTTGGAGGACGACGATGTGGAGGCCTATCTTCTGGCCTTTTAACGATTGACTCAGTAAGAGAGATGGCCTCAGGACGACTGGGAAGGATTCCTTGCCCCCCTGCTCAAAGGCAAAGCACAGGCGGTGTACTATGACATTGAGGAAGGGGCTGGGGGTCTGAAGGCGGAGTTTGAAGGGGGAGATTCAGTCCCGCTATCAGCTGAATCCCGGAGACTGGGCTCAAAAGTTTCATGACTGGAAGTGCACCGAAGAGGAATCCCTGAGGGGCCAGCTCTACCAACTTATCCATCTGGTAAGGGTATACCAAACGCTACCAAAAAACCCGAGTCAGCTTCCATACCTCTGCCGGGAAGACCACCCTGATCGTTGGTGTTGTTCCCAAAATTCGCAGGGTGGTGGACCGGAATGGGAAGAATTGGATATGATGTTGCCCCACCTCATGTTTGCGCTCTGGGATGTCCCCCAGGCATCCACTGGCTTCTCGCCTTTCGAGCTGCTCTGTGGGTGGCCCTGTCGCGGCATCCTTGACTTGACCGAGGAGCCCTTCGAGAACCAACCCTGCCTGTACCATTCCCTCATCGAACACGTCACATTCATGAAGGACTGAATGGCAGCGATATGGCCGGTGGTGAGGGGAACTCAAGCCTGGTCGTACAATAGAGTGGCCCAGCCGTGACAGTTCCGCCCAGGAGATAAGCTACTCCTCCTCACCCCCACGCTGGAACACAGGCTCCGGGTTCAGTGGCAAGGCCCATATGTGGTGACAGAGCAAGTCTCCCCAGGTCAACTAGTCAGCCAGGACGACAGCGCCCTCAGCAGATATACCACATTAACCTGTTGAACGCATGTTTGGAATGAGAGGCACAGGTGCTAATGAGGCAGATGAAGATGAATGCCCTCCTGAAAAGGTGCCTTTTGGCACCACTCTTACGGCTGCTGAACAACCTTGAAAAACTTCTATACCTGGCCTAGAGCGTGTTCTCCGCCAAGATTGGCCAATATTATAAATTCCCTGTAATCCAACCTGGTAAGCCTGAAATGAAAGTAATGCCTAGCCTGGAGCACAACATTTAGACATTTTGTTATGCATGTTGATGTGGATAGAATCTCAATCATAACAGTCTCATGTGAAAGACCTTATAGTCTTGTGTTCTTTAATGTGATAACAGAGGCTGTGGTCATACAGTGTTGTAGTCTTCAAAGGCCCATTATATGCTAGGAACATGGTAAATAAAGACAGTAGTGAAGTTAATTCATTAATTTATTTTCCACTTTCTTTAACTTAACAGGTTTTTGGTTTACTGGGAACTAATGAATGATATCTGTGTGTTTTGGCACAGAACACGCTGTTGCCTTACATTACAGTTACATCAGGTTGTCTGGGCCAGAACACGCTCTAGGCCAGGTATTGAATTTGCATCATACTTCAGATCCTCCTTCTACTGCAAGATAAACATAATTATTTTCTAAGGCGATTTTCAATCATTCCAAGGACTGTTTACACAGTGGCATCCTGCTGAATTACAAGGCAACATGGCAGCATACATAACTCTATACACGCTAGGGATTAATCCCAGAAACTGAGATCCTAAGATTTCCTGACCAAGCTCCCTCCCGTTTCCTTTGAAAAATAATACTTTCCAACAAAATAGATGATACACCGTTTCTGCAAAAGTATTTGAGGAAATAGACATTCGCAACATTGATCAATATGATGTTACACTGACAATAGAGAGAGCACGGGATTGCCGTGTTGATAAGCAGTCTCTCAGTCACATGAAAGTTGCTATGTATAACATTTTCAGGTAATTTCCCCTTTTTACTATGACTTATTAATGCCTTTATGAGCTTAGAATGGGTGAACTAAAACATCCTCTTAACACCAAAACTAAGGACTAAGGCTCTATTGTTTATGGTTTTGTTGTGATTTGATACTTTGTATGTAAACAAAAGCATTTACAGTGCATTCGGAAAGTATTCGACCTCTTGACTTTTACCACATTTTGTTATGTTAAATCCTTATTCTAAAATGGATTAAATAGTTTTTTGTCCACCTGTGGTAAATTCAATTGATTGGACATGATTTGGAAAGGCACACACCTGTCCATATAAGCTCCCACAGTTGACAGTATATGCCAGAGGTTGAAGGAATTGTCCATAGAGCTCCAAGACAGGATTGTGTCAAGGCACAGATCTGGGGAAGGGTACCAACACATTTCTGCAGCATTGAAGGTCCCCAAGAACACAGTGGCCTCCATCATTCTTCCTAGAGCTGGCCGCCCGGCCAAACTGAGCAATCAGGTGAGAAGGGCCTTGATCAGGGAGGTGACCAAGAACCCGATGGTCACTATGACAGAGCTCCAGAGTTCCTCTGTGGAGATGGGAGAACCTTCCATAAGGACAACCATCTCTGCAGCTCTCCACCAATCAGGCCTTTACGTTAGAGTGGCCAGACGGAAACCACTCCTCAGTAAAAGGCACATGGCAGCCCGCTTGGAGTTTGCCAAAAGGCACTTAAATAGTCTCAGACCATGAGTAACAAGATTTTCTGGTCTGATAAAACCAACTATCTTGCCAAGCGTCACGTCTGGAGGAATCCATGCACCATCCCTACGGTGAAGCATGTCGCTGGCAGCATCATGCTATGGGGATATTTTACATTTCTATTGAAATTACGTGGAAACAACGTTGATTCAACCAGTGTGTGCCCAGTAGGATGCAGCTACCTAGAAGCACAACACTTGGCTCTCAGGCCAGCCTAATGGCATTTCCAAATGTGGTCACTATGTACATTGCTACAACACAACCAATACAAAAAAGATTTACCACCCGAGAACAGATAAATAATAGAAAATCCAAATAATTGTAGCAGCACAAATGTCACATACACGCTCAAATGCGTCTTGGGGGCTGTTTAAATTTGTCAAACTAAACAAGCTTTGAAACTCATTGTGGAACATCAGACTGATACAGTAATTTTTCTCACTGTCCTCATTTCTATGTTGATGTTTCCTTGATTTTTTCCCTTCTGTGTCTCCATTTTCACAGACACTCAAATATCACGTATGTATATACTTTTATATTACTTGGCCTATTGACCAACAAGACATCCTCTTCTTCTTCTTCAGTGCAATGGTCAAGATACTCTGAGGAAGCATCAGCTTGACATCGAAATGTCAGTCATCTGTATCCACATCCTGAACAATGGAGTAAGGTGAGTTAAAATAAATTAATATTCGGCCTCAATTTAGTCTTTTTGGAAGTCTTTCTTGGTAGGCCCTTTTCACATTTCTGTTTGACAATTAAAAAAAAAAAAGTTTTTCTACTTCACAAACAACTCAATATAAAAAACAAAACACCCACTATACAAAACATTCTCCAAGGTGATCAACATATGTCCTCCAAATTCTTTCAAATGTCTACATTTTTTGTTTAACTTTATAAAATACCATATCTAAAGGGATGCATCTAGATAGTTCTCTCCTCCAGTTTGTTATTGAGGGAAATACGAGGCTTTCCTGTTGATGGTTCTACATTTTTTTGCAGCAATTAGACTTAGATAACAAATCTTTCTCTGGAATTGATCTCAAGTATTTACATTTCCCAACAGACTTAATCATGGAGATGGATGAATATAAATTGTTAGACACAATGAAATGATAGCACAGACATTATCACAAAATGGTGTAAGTTTGTTGCAGGACCACAGGATATGTAATAGGGTTCCTTGGTGCTTTTTGCATCTCCAACAGAGATGTGACATTTCTGGGTGCATTACATGCATTTTGGCAGGAGTGTAGTAAGTCCTATGAATTATCTTAAATTAAAATAGTGTCTTAGGTTGTAGGAACAGGTATGAGCATTTTCACATATCTGTGACCAACGGTTCTCCTCAATTTCTTCCTTTAGATATTTTCTCATTTTTTCATAATGGGTTCTGAAACATCAGGTAGAGTTTCAATCAACCCTTTATATAACTTGGCAATTAACTTCTTTGGCGTTTATTTTATTTGTATTTTATTTTACCTTTATTTAACCAGGTAGGCTAGTTGAGAACAAGTTCTCATTTGCAACTGCGACCTGGCCAAGATTAAGCATAGCAGTTAGACACATACAACACAGAGTTACACATGGAATGAACAAAACATACAGTCAATAACACAGTAGAAAAAAGAAAACAAAAAGTCTATATACAGTGAGTGCAAATTAGGTAAAATAAGGTAATTAAGGCAATAAATAGGCTATGGTGGCAAAGTAATTACAATATGGCAATTAAACACTGGAATGGTAGATGTGCAAAAGATGGATGTGCAAGTAGAGATACTGGGGTGCAAAAGGAGCAGAATAAATAAATAAATAAAGTATGGGGATGAGGTCGATAGATGGGCTGTATACAGATGGGCTATGAACAGGTGCAGTGATCTGTGAGCTGCTCTGACAGCTGGTGCTTACTTAAAGCTAGTGAGGGAGATGGGAATCTCCAGCTTCAGAGATTTTTGCAGTTCGTTCCAGTCATTGGCAGCAGAGAACTGGAAGGAAAGGCGACCAAAGCAGGAATTGGCTTTGTAGGTGACCAGTGTGATATACCTGCTGGAGCACGTGCTACGAGTGGGTGCTGCTATGGTGACCAGCGAGCTGAGATAAGGCAGGGCTTTACCTAGCAGAGACTTGTAGATAACCTGTAGCCAGTGGGTTTGGCGACGAGTATGTAGTGAGGGCCAGCCAACGAGAGCGTATAGGTCGCAATGGTGGGTGGTGTATGGGGCTTTGGTGACAAAACGGATGGCACTGTGATAGACTGCATCCAGTTTGTTGAGTAGAGTGTTGGAGGCTATTTTATAGATGACATCGCCGAAGTTGAGGATCGGTAGGATGGTCAGTTTTATGAGGGTATGTTTGGCAGCATGAGTGCTTGAGAATGAGAACATATCAAGACTGTTTCAAGGACAGCTTTTTTCCATCTACGTAACATTGCAAAAATCTGAAACTTTCTGTCCAAAAATTACGCAGAAAAATGTATCCATGCCTTTGTTACTTCTAGGTTGGACTACTGCAATGCTCTACTTTCTGGCTACCCGGATAAAGCACAAAATAAACTTCAGTTAGTGCTAAATACGGCTGCTAGAATTCTGACTAGAACCAAAAAATTTGATCATATTACTCCAGTGCTAGCCTTCCTACACTGGCTTCCTGTTAAGGCAAGGGCTGATTTCAAGGTTGTACTGCTAACCTACAAAGCACTACATGGGCTTGCTCCTACCTATCTTTCCGATTTGGTCCTGCCGTACATACCTACATGTACGCTACGGTCACAAGACGCGGGCCTCCTAATTGTTCCTAGAATTTCTAAGCAAACAGCTGGAGGCAGGGCTTTCTCCTATAGAGCTCCATTTTTATGGAATAGTCTGCCTACCCATGTGAGAGACGCAGACTCAGTCTCAACCTTTAAGTCTTTACTGAAGACACATCTCTTCAGTAGGTCCTATGATTAAGTGTAGTCTGGCAAAGGGGTGTGAAGGTGAACGGAAAGGCTGGAGCAACGAACCGCCCTTGCTGTCTCTGCCTGGCCGGTTTCCCCTCTTTCCACTGATTCTCTGCCTCTACCCCTATTACAGGGGCTGAGTCACTGGCTTACTGGTGTTCTTCCATGCCGTCCCTGGGAGGGGTGCGTCACTTGAGTGGGTTGAGTCACTGACGTGGTCTTCCTGTCTGGGTTGGTGCCCCCCCTTGGGCTGTGCCGTGGCGGAGATCTTTGTGGGCTATACTCAGCCTTCTCCCGGGATGGTATGTTGGTGGTTGGAGATATCCCTCCAGTGGTGTGGAGGCTGTGCTTTGGCAAAGTGGGTGGGGTTATATCCTACCTGTTTGGCCCTGTCCGGGGGTTTCATCGGATGGGGCCACACTGTCTCCTGACCCCTCCTGTCTCAGCCTCCAGTATTTATGCTGCAGTAGTTTATGTGTCGGGGGGCTAGGGTCAGTCTGTCACATCTGGAGTATTTCTCTTGTCTTTTCCGGTGTCCTGTGTGAATTTAAATATGCTCTCTCTAATTCTCTCTTTCTCTTTCTTTCTTTCTCTCTCTCGGAGGACCTGAGCCCTAGGACCATGCCTCAGGACTACCTGGCTTGATGAGTCCTTGCTGTCCCCAGTTCACCTGGCCGTGCTGCTGCTCCAGTTCCAACTGTTCTGCCTGCAGCTATGGAACCCTGACATGTTCACCGGACGTGTTACCTGTCCCAGACCTGTTGTCCCAGACCTGCTGGAACCCTGACCTATTCACCGGACGTGCTACCTGTCCCAGACCTGCTGTTTTCAACTCTCTAGAGACAGCAGGAGCGGTAGAGATACTCTCAAAGATCGGCTATGAAAAAGCCAACTGACACTTACTCTTGTGTTACTGACTTGTTGCACCCTCGACAACTACTATGATTATTATTATTTGACAATGCTGGTCATTTATGAACATTTGAACATCTAGGCCATGTGCTGTTATAATCTCCACCCGGCACAGCCAGAAGAGGACTGGCTACCCCTCATAGCCTGGTTCCTCTCTAGGTTTCTTCCTAGGTTTTGGCCTTTCTAGGGAGTTTTTCCTAGCCACCGTGCTTCTACACCTGCATTGCTTGCTGTCTGGGGGTTTAGGCTGGGTTTCTGTACAGCACTTTGAGATATCAGCTGATGTAAGAAGGGCTATATAAATACATTTGATTTGATTTGAGTGAAGGATGCTTTGTTGCAAAATAGGAAGCCGATTCAAGATTTAATTTTGGATTGGAGATGCTTAATATGAGTCTGGAAGGAGAGTTTACAGTCTAGCCAGACACCCAGGTATGTGTAGTTATCCACGTATTCTAAGTCAGAGCCGTCCAGAGTAGTGATGCTGGATGGGCGGGCAGGTGCGGGCAATGATCGGTTGAATAGCATGCATTTAGTTTTATTTGCGTTTAAGAGCAGTTGGAGGGACCGGAAGGAGAGTTGTATGGCATTGAAGCTCGCCTGGAGGTTAGTTAATTAACACAGTGTCCAAAGAAGGGCCAGAAGTATACAGAATGGTGTCGTCTGCGTAGAGGTGGATCAGAGAATCACCAGCAGCAAGAGCGACATCATTGATGTATACAGAGAAGAGAGTCGGCCCAAGAATTGAACCCTGTGGCACCCCCATAGAGACTGCCAGAGGTCCGGACAACAGGCCCTCCGATTTGACACACTGAACTCTATCAGAGAAGTAGTTGGTGAACCAGGCGAGGCAATCATTTGAGAAACCAAGGCTGTTGAGTCTGCCAATGAGAATGTGGTGATTGACAGAGTCGAAAGCCTTGGTCAGGTTGATGAATACAGCTGCACAGTAATGTCTCTTATCGATGGCGGTTATGATATCGTTAAGGACCTTGAGCGTGGCTGAGGTGCACCCATGACCGGCTCTGAAACCAGATTGCATAGCGGAGAAGGTACGGTGTGATTCAAAATGGTCGGTAATCTGTTTGTTAACTTGGCTTTCAAAGACCTTAGAGATGCAGGGTAGGATAGATATAGGTCTGTAGCAGTTTAGGTCTAGAGTGTCTCCCCCTTTGAAGAGGGGGATGACCGCGGCAGTTTTCCAACCTTTGGGAATCTCAGATGATACGAAAGAGAGGTTGAACAGGTTAGTAATAGTGGTTGCAACAATTTCGGCAGATAAGAGAGGGTCCAGATTGTCTAGACCGGCTGATTTGTAGGGGTCCAGATTTTGCAGCTCTTTCAGAACATCAGCTATATGGAAATGGGTGAAGGAGAAATGGTGGGGGCTTGGGCGGGTTGCTGTGGAGGGTGCCGGGCAGTTGACCAGGGTAGGGGTAACCAGGTGGAAAGCATGGCCAGCCGTAGAGAAATGCTTATTGAAATTCTCAATGATAGTGGATTTATCGGTTGTACAGTGGGGGAAAAAAGTATTTGATCCCCTGCTGATTTTGTACGTTTGCCCACTGACAAAGAAATGATCAGTCTATAATTTTAATGGTAGGTTTATTTCAACAGTGAGAGACATAATAACAACAAAAAAATCCAGAAAAACACGTCAAAAATGTTATAAATTGATTTGCATTTTAATGAGGGAAATAAGTATTTGACCCCGTCTCAATCAGAAAGATTTCTGGCTCCCAGGTGTCTTTTATACAGGTAGCGAGCTGAGATTAGGAGCACACTCTTAAAGGGAGTGCTCCTAATCTCAGTTTGTTACCTGTATAAAAGACACCTGTCCACAGAAGCAATCAATCAGATTCCAAACTCTCCACCATGGCCAAGACCAAAGAGCTCTCCAAGGATGTCAGGGACAAGATTGTAGACCTACACAAGGCTGGAATGGGCAACAAGACCATCGCCAAGCAGCTTGGTGAGAAGGTGACAACATTTGGTGCGATTATTCGCAAATGGAAGAAACACAAAAGAACTGTCAATATCCCTTGGCCTGGGGCACCATGCAAGATCTCACCTCATGGAGTTGCAATGATCATGAGAACGGTGAGGAATCAGCCCAGAACGACACGGGAGGATCTTGTCAATGATCTCAAGGCAGCTGGGACCATAGTCACCAAGAAAACAATTGGTAACACACTACGCCTTGAAGGACTGAAATCCTGCAGCGCCTGCAAGGTACCCCTGCTCAAGAATACATGTACATGCCAGTCTGAAGTTTGCCAATGAACATCAGAATGATTCAGAGGACAACTGGTGAAAGTGTTGGTGAGACCAAATTGGAGCTCTTTGGCATCAACTCAACTCGCCGTGTTTGGAGGAGGAGGAATGCTGCCTATGACCCCATGAACACCATCCTCACCGTCAAACATGGAGGTGGAAACAATATGCTTTGGGGGTGTTTTTCTGCTAAGGGGACAGGACAACTTCACCACATCATTTGACGGGGCCATGTACCGTCAAATCTTGGGTGAGAACCTCCTTCCCTCATCCAGGGCATTGAAAATGGGTCGTGGATGGGTATTCCAGTATGACAATGACCCAAAACACACGGCCAAGGCAACAAAGGGGTGGCTCAAGAAGAAGCACATTAAGGTCCTGGAGTGGCCTAGCCAGTCTCCAGACCTTAATCCCATAGAAAATCTGTGGAGGGAGCTGAAGGTTCGAGTTGCCAAACGTCAGCCTCGAAACCATAATGACATGGAGAAGATCTGCAAAAAGAGTGGGACAAAATCCCTCCTGAGATGTGTGCAAACCTGGTGGCCAACTACAAGAAACGTCTGACCTCTGTGATTGCCAACAAGGGTTTTGCCACCAAGTACTAAGTCATGTTTTGCAGAGGGGTCAAATACTTATTTCCCTCATTAAAATGCAAATAATTGTATAACATTTTTGATATGCGTTTTTCTGGATTTTATTGTTGTTATTCTGTCTCTCACTGTTCAGATAAACCTACCATTAAAACTATAGACTGATCATTTCTTTGTAAGTAGGCAAACGCACAAAATCAGCAGGGGATCAAATACTTTTTCCCCCCACTGTAACAGTGTTTCCTAGCCTCAGAGCAGTGGGTAGCTGGGAGGAGGTGCTCTTTTTCTCCATGGACTTTACAGTGTCCCGGAACTTTTTTGAATTTGTAATTCAGGATGCAAATTTCTGTTTAAAAAAGCTCAGCAGCTTCAGCAGCTTCATTCAGTATTTGTCTATGCCAGATGCCTTAGGCTCGTCCATATTCTGTTGAAACGATTCAAAAAGATGTCTGAGTTGTAAGAATTTAAAGAAATCGGCTTTGGATAATCCAAGTCTTTCTTGTAATTGAATTAATGACAGTAGAGATCGATCACAGTACACATGCACAAAATTCATGATGCCACTTTGGAACCAGGACGTAAAGGTGGTGTCATTAAACACTGGAGATAAGGTGGGGTTATTCCAAATAGGGGTGTCTTGCGATATTGGTTCTTTCCACCTTATGAATGTGTGTACATTTTCCCAAATACAAATGGAATTGAGAATCATTGGATTATCTGTTTTTTCTTCAACACCTTGGACTTGAAGTAGTGAAAATATATAGATCTTAGGTATTACTGTTGTGGCTTTGATACCCCTCCTTGCACAAGGATAGTCTGCTGTCCATTGTTTAAGTCAGCGCAGTTGTGCTACCCAGTAATACATTTTCACACAATGTATTTCAAGATCTCCAGTTTTATAGGGCAAGTGTAAAACTATCAATTTGACATGAGGTCTTTCCATTCCAAATAAAGTTGGAGAGCAGGGCATTTGTTTTCTATATAAAGTTGGATGGAATTGAAACTGGCAGGGCTTGGAATAAATACATCAACCTTGGAAATATATTCATTTTGATAATGTTGACCCTACCTAACAAAGAAATGGGGAGATATCTCCATCTCTGAAGATCGGATTCAATCTTATCTATTAAAGGAAAGTAATTGATTTTAAATGCCTAATCCAGACTACATGGCATCAGTACACCCAGGTAATTCATATGCACTACATGAATAAATGTATGTGGACACCTGCTCGTCAAATATTTCATTCTAAAATAATGGGCATTAATATGGAGTTGGTCCTGCCTTTGCAGCTATTACAGCCTCCACTCTTCTGGCAAGGCTTTCCACTAGCTGTTGAACCATTACTGTGTGGACTTGCTTCCATTCAGCCACAAGAGCATTAATGAGGTCAGGCACTGATGTTGGCCGACTAGGCCTGGCTCGCAGTCGGTGTTCCAGTTCCGAACAATGAAAAACAGCCCCAGACCATTATCCCTCCTCCACCAACCTTTACAGTTGGCACTATGCATTGGGGCAGATAGCGTTCTCCTGGACAGATGGTAAAGAGTGATTCATCACTCCAGGTAACGCATTTCCACTGCTCCATAGTCCAATAGCAGCAAGCTTTACACCACTCCAGCCTACGCTTGGCCATGGAAAACTGTTTCATGAACTCCCGACAAACAGTTATTGTGCTAATGTTGCTTTCAGAGGCAGTTTGGAACTCAGTAGTGAGGGTTGCAACTGAGTCCTGGCGATTTTTATGTGCTATGTGCTTCAGCACTCTGCGGTCCCCTTCTGTGAGCTTGTGTGACCTACCACTCCAAGACGTTTCCACTTCACAACAACAGCACTTACAGTTGACCGGGACAGCTCTAGCAGGGCATACATTTGACGAACTAACTTGTTGGAAAGGCGGCATCCCATGACGGTGCCAAAGCCACTGAGCTCTCCATTAAGGCCATTTTACTGCCAATGTTTGTCTGTGGAGATTGCATGGCTGTTATTTATTTAACCTTTGTTAAACTAGGCAAGTCAGTTAAGAACAAATTCTTATTTACAATGACGGCCTACCAAAATGAAAAGGCCTGCTGAAGGTACGGGAGCTGGGAGTAATAAAAAAAAAACATGACAAGAAAGACAACACAACACTCCAAAAAGAGAGACCTAAGACAACAACATAGCAAGGCAGCAACACATGACAACACAGCATGGTAGCAACACAACATGGCAGCAGCACAACATGGTAGCAGCACAATACATGGTACAAACATTACTGGGCACAGAAAACAGCACAAAGGGCAAGAAGGTAGAGACAACAATACATCACGCAAAGCAGCCACAACGTGTTCATGATTTAGTCTTTGAGTGAAAAGATTGAGTTAAAACTGTCCAGTTTGAGTGTTTGTTGCAGCTCGTTCCAGTTGATAGCTGCAGCGGACTGAAAAGACGAGCGAACCAGGGATGTGTGTACTTTGGGGACCTTTAACAGAATGTGACTGGCAGAACGGGTGTTGTATGTGGTGGATGAGGGCTACAGTAGATATCTCAGATAAGAGGGAGTGAGGCCTAAGAGGCTTTTATAAATAAGCATCGACCAGTGGGTCTTGCAACGGCTATACAGAGATGACCAGCTTACAGAGGAGTATAGAGTGCAGTGATGTGTCCTATAAGGAGCATTGGTGGCAAATCAGATGGCCGAATGGTAAAGAACATCTAGCCGCTCAAGATCACCCTTAACCGCCGATCAATAAATTATGTTTCTGTACTCTAGCATGGGTAGAATGGTCATTTAAATCAGGATAAGTTTGGCTGCTGGGGTGAAAGAGGAGCGATTAGAGGAAACCAAGTCTAGATTTAACTTTAGCCTGCAGCTTTGATATGTGCTGAGAGAAGGACAGTGTACTGTCTAGCCATCCTCCCAATTAGTTGTATGCGGTGGCTGCCTGAAGCTCTAAACGCTCAAAGGTAGTAATCACACCTGTGGGTAGAGGGGCATTCATCTTACCAAACCACATGACCTTTGTTTTGGAGGTGTTCAGAACAAGGTTAAGGGCAGAGAAAGCTTGTTGGTGTCAATGGTGTGAGTACTGGGAGCGGTCAGTTGCAGGAGAGCAGAGAGTCGTGAACAGGCGGGCACTTTATTTAGGCAGGAGAAACCAACAGATGGAAGCCACTGCTTCGAAACCTCAATCCAATATGCCAAAGTGCAAAAATGGCCAAACAGTCACAATAATAAAGTACAAACAAATTAACATACCTCATGAATAAAAAAACACAGAAATAAACGCACACCAGAAATAGCGAGTCAAGAATGACACGTAACACGAAACAATCACACACAAAGACATGAGGGGGAACAGAGGAATAATTACATGTTGTGTGATTGGGGAATGAAAACCAGGTGTGCAGGGAACAAGACAAAATGAATGGATAAATGAAAAGTGGAGCGGAGATGGCTAGAACGGTGATGTCAACCACCGAACTCCGCCCGAACAAGGAGAGGAGCCGACTTCGGCGGAAGTCGTGACAGTTGGACACTAAGAAAGCTTTGTTGTAGAGCATTTAACACAAAACCTATGGAGGGCCAGCTGAGTATAAGACTTGATCATCTGCATATAAATGGATGAGGGTGCTTCCTACTGCCTACTCTATGTAACGTCCCCAATTACTATGTTTAGCTACAATCACCTTCTTTACTGTAAAAAGAAAGATAAGGATTCATTGTCATGCAGATGCTTCCGCCCAGTATCACTTTTGAATGTTGATTACAAAATCATTGCTAAGGTATTAGCTTTTTGCATAGAGACAGTAATATAAAAGTTGAGTGACTCATATCAAACAGGCTTTATAAGGAACATGATGTCTATAGACAATCTCTGTAACTTTATTCAGTATAATCATTCATAACAAGAACTTGAATGCTACAAAAGTTGAATTTTGAATAGATTCAAAATAAGCATTTGATAGGGTGGAATGGGCATTCTTGGTGGCTGTTATAAAAAACGTTTGGTTTTGGTCCGATATTTATTTCCTCGATTGAGCAATTGTACAAATCCGCCAAAGTATCTATACAAACAAATGGACAAATCTTTGAATCATTCAAGTTATCAAGAGGGACAAGACAGGCATGACCTTTGTCTAAATAGTTATGTGTTTTCTTTAGCCACAGAATCACTAGCATCAATATTGAGAACTCATGGCTAAATCCATGGCACAGAGATTGATGGAGATCAACAAGTGATATCATTGTATGCGGATGACATTTTACTTGATGTATCTGAATCAGAACAATCTCTGCCATTTATTTTACTACTTTTGGACAAATACAGTCCCTTCAGAAAGTATTCACACACACTGACTTTTTCCACATTTTGTTAAGTTACAAAGTGGGATGAAAATTGATTAAACTGTCATTTTTTTGTCAACAATCTACCAAACTATAGTGTTATGGCAAAGTGGAAGAAAAATTATGAAAAGTCTAATTAATAAATGTAAAATAAAACACTAATATATTTTGATTAGATAAGTATTCATCCCCCTGAGTCAATATTACGATGACGCCAGAGGGGAGGGCTGCCGTCTTATCGGCTCTAAACCAACCATGCTATTATGTTTCTTTTTTCGCGTTGTTCGTAACTTGTTTTGTACATAATGTTGCTGCTACCATCTCTTATCACCGAAAAGAGCTTCTGGACATCAGAATGATTGTGATTGCTCACCTCAAACTGGACAAAGAGTTCTTCTTCAATGAGTCAGACAGGAAGGATATACTACTACAAACACCCGACCAAGCCCAGATCCCCGTGATTTGCTGGAGAAGGTATCTGAGATTTTGTGGAAAAAGATCAGGGTGCCTTCTAAGGATCAGGCGACGAGTGGCTAATCTGCCCTTGCCTTCCGTCCTGCTAGCTAATGTTCGAACACTGGGAAAATAAATGGGACGAGCTGAAAGCACGTATATCCTACCAACGGGACATTAAAAACTGTAATATCTTATGTTTCACCGAGTCGTGTCTGCACGATGACATTAAGATTATACAGCTGGCGGTGTATACACTCCATTGGCAGGACAGAACAGCAGCCTCTGGTAAGACATGAGGCGGGGCCTATGCATATATGTGAAAAACAGACCGATGCTGGCACTAAAACCGCGTTTAATGAGCTTCATACCACCATAAGCAAACAAGAAATCACTCTTCCAGAGGCGGCGCTCCTAGTTGCCGGGGACTTTAATACAGGGAAATTTAAATCAGTTTGATATAATTTATATCAGCATGTTAAATGTGCAACCAGAGGAAATGGTTGTCTGTGGAGATTGCATGGCTGTTATTTATTTAACCTTTATTTAACGAGGCAAGTCAGTTTAGAACAAATTCTTATTTACACTGACGGTCTACCAAATTGCAAAAGACCTCCTGCGGGGCCGTGGGCTGGGAGTAAAACAAATTAGTAAAATACGACAAGAAAGACAACACAGCACTACATAAAGAGAGACCTAAGACAACAACATAACAAGGCCAAGCTTCCTGCCTTCCAGGACCTCTATACCAGGCGGTGTCAGAGGAAGGCCCTAAAAATTGTCAAAGATTCCAGCAACCCTAGTGTTAGACCGTTCTCTCTACTACCGCACGGCAAGCGGTAGCGGAGCAAAAAGTCTAGGTCCAAGAGGCTTCGAAACAGCTTCTACCCCCAAGCCATAAGACTACTGAACATCTAATCAAATGGCTACCCAGACTACTTGCATCGAATACGCTGCTGCTACTCTCTGTTATTATCTATGCATATGTCACTTGAATAACTCTACCCACATGTATATATTGCGTCAATCACCTCGACCCACCGGTGCCCCCGCACATTGACTCTGCACCAGAGCCCCATGTATATTGCCTCGCTATTGTTATTTTACTGCTGCTCTTTAATTATTTGTTACTTTATTTATTTATTTTATAAACAGCATTGTTGGTTAAGGGCTTGTAAGTTAGCACTTCACTGTAAGGTCGACACCTGTTGTATTCGGGGCATGTGACAAATAAAATGTGACTTGATTTGAGGGCTTATAACTATATCATGCAGCCCTTCGTTTTGTCACTAACAAGGGATGTCTAATTGACCATTGTGATCTCTGCAGTGCTGTTTGGTGGACATAGCTAGCAAAACACAGACTAAAATACTGGTTCATTCTTATTTAGTGTTGTGTACATGTACTTTACTGGCATGCTGCTTTTTATATTGATATTTATCATCTGATTGATGTCATGTGCCTGTTTGTCTGAAACTGATGTGTTGATGCTGCTGTCTTGTTCCAGGTCTCTCTTGAATAGGTCATTTTTATCTCAACAAGACTAACCTGATTAAATAAAGTTTAAATAAAATCAATAAAAAGGTTTAACGATTGGTTTCCTAAATGTGAAATGAATGTATTATGTATACAAGGTTAAAGTAAAGTGTTACTCCCATTTGTAAATTAAGAACCCTATTGTTGCTCCAGTTCACAAATTCAGTTGGAATTACTAGGAAACCATAATATTAACCAAAAATATGCCAGGAGGGAGGTTATACACTTCAGGCTGTGCATGACTGCCATTATCGCCTTATCTGTAATGTCATCTTGTTTGTTATTCAGCTGTGAGAGGTGTGGATGGATGGGGCAGGTACAGTAGCTGCAGAAAGAGTATAAAACAGGGCTGCAGAGGGCAGAGAGACACCACACTACTACTGAAGACCAGAAGACATCATACAGATAAACAGCCATCAATCAGACAGCATCGTCCAACTGTAAGAGGTATGTTTGTTTTCACTGAGAATCTTCTTTGCAAAGGTGTATAAGAGTGGGCAGGTGTATACAAGTGGACAGGTAGGAATGGATGGAGAGATGTAGGTGGACATGTGTATAATGTAACACGGTAGACCTGGGATCCATATTAACTTGCTGATCTTTCGTTTGGTAGAGTAAAAGGACCCACTGTGTGTTTTGTGTGTGTTAACATATTGTGCTCTATGTGCTTTAGTAAAGGATGAAGATCCAGAGTATGTTACTGCTGTTCGCGCTAGTGGGTGTCCTGTTAGCAAGCTCCCTCAATGAAGATAACTCTGAGGAAGGTATGTCTTGTTTGTGAATGTGTACTACTTTACTGCCCGGATTTAATCTGATATAATTTAGTAAAATGAAAAATCTTTCTTCCTCAGCTCTTCTGCAGGAGGATGATCTAAAAGGTGGAAAGGCTGAATTTTTGGCAAAGTTGGCTGCTCTGAAGACCAGCCCCTCTGAAGATGAAGCACCACGTGAGCTATCTGTCTGTCTGTCTGTCTGTCTGTCTGTCTGTCTGTCTGTCTGTCTGTCTGTCTGTCTGTCTGTCTGTCTGTCTGTCTGTCTGTCTGTCTGTCTGTCTGTCTGTCTGTCTGTCTGTCTGTCTGTCTGTCTGTCTGTCTGTCTGTCTGTCTGTCTGTCTGTCTGTCTGAGCAACAGTTAATTGTCAACGGGAGGTTAGCAGAGGGTGGTAGGGAAAGTGGAGGGAGTAACATGGCTAACTCCATCTCTACAGTTAATTAGCATCATGTTTCAAGAGGCAAATCATTTTTTAAATGGTAGTCAAATACTGGTCTTATAACAGTAAGTTTATAAGGTAGTCACTTATAATTGGGATATGTTTAAAAAATGTTGGAGTCATTTTCAAATGTTTAGCTTTTAAAAAAGGTATTTTCCGTAAACAATATTTAAAACTGTATTCAACAGTTTGGGGCGAGCTGTGGAAAATAGCCAAGGAACTTGTTGGGTGAGAAGCAACCAGAATGGGGATGCCAAGGATCCTTTTCAGTCTCCATATGGAATCAGCTATCACCTCTGAAGACATCACTAACAATACCTCAATGAATCATTCCAACATCCATCCATCAATGATTGTCAAAAAACAAAACCAGTAATACAGAATTGGTACTTTGGTACTGAGAAGAACTCATCAACATTCTGAAGAATATATGTTTTATCCATGAACATGTACTTTATGTCCTGACACATGATAGTTGATTGGTCAAGTTAGTGGATTTATATTGATGATCTGAATTTCTGGTGTCAATATTGTATGGTTGACGTGTCACACTGTGATCCTCCAATAAACTATCAAGCATTACACATGTTTAGTCGTTTTTTATTAATCTTACATGTTTAGCAGTGTTTCAATTACAACACATATGTTTCATAATACTGTTTTATTGCGTGTTTCTATTCAGTGTTACAATGTGAACTTGACCATAATACAGATGCAGTGCATGCAGAGCAAATTACATCAGACTACAATGAGCAGTAATAGTAGTACACATATGCACACACACACTAGACGTACCGTCTTGAGAGTTAGCTTCATTGAGTGAGCTTGATAACAGCACTCCCAGTAGAGTGAACAGCAGTAACATATCCTGGATCTTCTGCTAAGCTACATCCTGAATTCAAAAATGGGAAAACAAAACATTTGTCACTTATCTACACACATTACCCCCATAATGACAAAGTGAAAACATGTTTATTGGTATTTTTGTTAATTTATTGAAAATGAAATACAGAAATATCTCATTAAAATAAGTATTCACAATAAATGTTAGAATCACATTTGTCAGTGATTACAGAGTCTTTCTGGATAAGTCTCTAAGAACTTGCACACCTGGATTGTACAATATTTGCCTTTTATATTATTTTCTAAATTCTTCATGCTCTGTCAAATTGGTTGTTGATGATTGCTAGACAACCATTTTCAAGTCTTGCTATAGATTTTTAAGCAGATTTAAGTCAAAGCTGTATCTCGGCCACTCAGGAATATTCACTGTCTTCTTGGTAAGCAACTCCAGTGTAGATTTGGCCTTGTGTATGATGTTATTTTCCTGCTGAAAGGTGAATTAATCTTCCAGTGTCAGGTGGAAAGCAGACTGAACCAGGTTTTCCTCTAGGATTTTGCCGGTGCTTATTTCCATTCCGTTTCTTTCTTATCCTCAAAAACTCCTCAGTACATTGTACTTAAAAATTTGGAGAGTGATACTCAGTTATGTGTTGTACTGGATTTGCTCCAAACATAATATTTTGTATTCAAGAAAAAAGTGAATTGCTTTGCCACATTTCTTGCAGTATTACTTTAGTGCCTTGTTGCAAAGAGGATGCAAGTTTTGAAATATTTGTTATCTGTGCAGGCTTCCCTCTTTTCACTCCGTAAATTAGGTTATTAGTAACGACAATGTTGTTGATCCATACTCAGTCTTCTCCTATCACAGCCATTTAACGCTGTAAGTGGTTTAAAATCACCATTGGCCTCTTGGTGAAATCCCCGAGCGGTTTCCTTCCTTTCCGTAATCTGAGTTAGGTAGGACGTCCGTATCTTTGTAGTGACTGGGTGTATTGATACACCATCCAAAGTGTAATTAATAACTTCACCATGCTCAGAGGGATATTCAATGTCGGCTTTTTTTCTACCCATGTAGCAATAGGTGCCCTTCTTTGCGAGGCATTGGAAAACCTCCCTGGTCTCTGTGGTTGAACCTGTGTTTGAAATTCACTGCTCGACTGAGGGACCTTACAGATAATTGTATGTGCGGGGTACAGAGATGAGGTAGTCATGTGAGAAACTATTATTACACACAGAGTGAGCCCATGCAACTTATTATGTGACGTATTAAGCAAATTTTCATTCCTGAACTGATTTAGGCTTGCCATAACAAAGGGGTTGAATACTTATTGATTCAAGACATTTCAGTTGTTCATTTTTAATTAATTTGTGATTTTTTTGGGGAAAAAAAGATAATTCCACTTTGACATTATGGGGAATTGTGTGTAGGCCAGTGACAAATCTCAATTTAATCAATTTTAATTTCAGGCTGTAACAATAACATTTGGAAAAAGTCGAGGGGTGTGAATCATTTCTGAAGGCACTGTAAATATTTTGCTCTAGAGTTTGTGAAGGAGCTGATAATACTGTCGTCCACTGCTGATGCTGAAATGTCGGATATTCTGAATATGGATTTGTTATTTTCCATAGGAGTGAGAGTTGTGGTCTTGAGACAGTTCCCTGACAGAGTCTACAAGGACATTTTTAATAGTGGTGGATATAAAATTACAGTCTTGAATTAGAATCCCATTAACTTTTAATTTGGGATGGTTTTTGGACTTTTCAGGTTCTCTGTCACGTCGGACTTGGACTGGCTGATAGGTGGAATCAAGTGCAGGAGACAGAGGTGCTGGAGGTGAGTGTCTTTTAATAATCCTTACTCACACACACGCCGAAAAGCACAGGGTGCTATACAAAGTTCCAGTATTTGTTAACTGCGCCCGTACAGTACAAAATATAATTCCTAAGGCAAGGAGCGCAGTCCGGTAAATCCTTCTACAAAAAAACTGTCGATCACACAACGTGGACAATAAACAATCCCGCACAAAATCCCAACTGAAAACACACATTAAATAAGTCCCCACTAATGACATACACAAAACAGGTGCGGAACAGACAGACAAAACTAAACGACACAGAAACAACGATCGGTGGCAGCTAATAGGCCGGCGACGACGACCGCCGAGCGCCGCCCGACCGAGGAGGGGCGCCACTTTTGTTGGATTCTGTGACAGTACCCCTCGAGCCGCGCGCCGACGCCGGCCTCGGGGACGGCCCGGAGGGCGAGGCGCCGGCCGATCCGGTCGGCGACGGTGGAAGTCCAGCAGCATAGAGGGGTCCAGAACGTCCGCCGCCGGAACCCAGCACCTCTCCTCCCGACCGTACCCCTCCCAGTCCACGAGGTACTGCAGGCCCCCTACCCGACGTCGGGAGTCCAGGATGGCTCGGACTGTGTACGCCGGGCTCCCCCCGATGTCCAGGGGGGGCGGGGGGGCCTCCAGCACCTCACTGTCCTGCAGCGGACCAGCTACCACCGGCCTGAGGAGAGACACATGAAACGAGGGGTTAATACGGTAATACGAAGGAAGTTGTAACCTGTAACACACCTCGTTTATCCTCCTCAGGACTTTAAACGGCCCCACAAACCGCGGACCCAGCTTCCGGCAGGGCAGGTGGAGAGGCAGGTTCCGGGTCGAGAGCCAGACTCTATCCCCCGGGTTAAACACGGGGGCGTCACTGCGGTGGCGGTCAGCGCTCTCCTTGTGCCGTTCGCTCGCCCTCCTTAAACATTCCTGGACCGCGTTCCAGGTCTCCTGAGAGCACTTGACCCATGCCTCCACCGCAGGAGCCTCTGTCTGGCTCTGTTGCCATGGCACCAGGACCGGCTGATACCCCAGCACCACCTGGAAGGGTGACAGATTAGTGGAGGAGTGGCGCTGAGAGTTCTGGGCCATCTCGGCCCATGGCACGAACTGCGCCCACTCCCCTGGCCGGTCCTGGCAATACGACCTGCCCACATCCTGGTTGATGCGCTCTACCTGCCCATTACTCTTGGGGTGGAACCCCGAGGTCAGGCTGACCGAGACCCCCAGCCTCTCCATAAACGATTTCCATACCCTGGACGTAAACTGGGGACCCCGATCAGATACGATGTCCTCGGGCACCCCATAGTGCCGGAAGACGTGAGTGAACAGGGCCTCTGCGGTCTGCAGGGCCGTAGGAAGACCGGGCAAAGGGAGCAGACGGCAGGACTTAGAGAACCTGTCCACAACGACCAGGATCGCCGTGTTCCCCTGAGACGGCGGGAGATCCGTAAGGAAATCCACCGAGAGGTGAGTCCAGGGCCGCTGTGGAACAGGGAGGGTGCCTAGGAGCCTCGAGGTAGGTGCCTAGGAGCCTTACACTGAGCGCATACTGAACAGGACGAGACATAACGCCGGACATCCTCAGCCAAGGTGGGCCACCACTACCTCCCCTTCAGGCCCCGCACTGTCCGTTCTACCCCAGGATGACCCGAGGAGGGTATAGTATGGGACCATCGGATCAGGCGATCGCGAACACCAAGCGGAACGTATTTCAGGCCCACGGGACACTGCGGTGGAGTAGGTTCTGACTGACCCGCCCGCTCGATGTCCGCAATCACCTCCCATACCACCGGTGCCACCAGACAGGAGGCGGGAAGTATGGGAGTAGGATCGATGGTCCGCTCCTCGGTGTCGTAGAGACGCGACAGTGCGTCAGCCTTCCGGTTCCGGGAACCTGGAATGTACGAGAGAGTGAAGTTAAACCTTGTAAAAAACATGGCCCACCTCGCCTGACGGGGATTAAGCCTCCACGCTGCCCGAATATACTCCAGGTTACGGTGGTCGGTCCAGATGAGAAAACGGTGACGTGCCCCCTCAAGCCAATGTCTCCACACCGTCAAAGCCCTGACCACGGCTAACAGCTCCCGGTCCCCCACATCATAATTGCGCTCCGCCGGGCTCAGCTTCTTAGAAAAGAACGCGCATGGGCGGAGCTTCGGAGGAACGCCCGAACGCTGCGACAGCACAGCTCCTACCCCAGCCTCGGACGCGTCCACCTCCACTATGAATGGCAAAGAGGGGTCCGGATGCGCCAGGACAGGTGCATTGGTAAACAGAACCTTCAGACGATGGAAGGCTCTGTCCGCCTCTGCTGACCATCGTAGCCGCACCGGCCCCCCCTTCATCAGTGAGGTAATGGCTTTCTCCTATAGGTAATGGCTTTCTCCTATAGAGCTTTCTCCTATAGAGCTCCATTTTTATGGAATGGTCTGCCTACCCATGTGAGAGACGCAGACTCAGTCTCAACCTTTAAGTCTTTACTGAAGACTTATCTCTTCAGTAGGTCCTATGATTAAGTATAGTCTGGCCCAGGAGTGTGAAGGTGAACGGAAAGGCTGGAGCAACGAACCGCCCTTGCTGTCTCTGCCTTGTCGGTTCCCCTCTTCCCACTGGGATTCTCTGCCTCTAACCCTTTTACAGGGGCTGAGTCACTGACTTACTGGTGTTCTTCCATGCCGTCCATGGGAGGGGTGCGTCACTTGAGTAGGTTGAGCCACTGACGTGGTCTTCCTGTCTGGGTTGGCGCCCCCCCCTTGGGTTGTGCCGTGGCGGACATCTTTGTGGGCTATACTCGGCCTTGTCTTCGGACGGTAAGTTGGTGGTTGTAGATATCCCTCTAGTGGTGTGGGGGCTGTGCTTTGGCAAAGTGGGTGGGGTTATATCCTGCCTGTTTGGCCCTGTCCGGGGGTATCATCGGATGGGGCCACAGTGTCTTCTGATCCCTCCTGTCTCAGCCTCCAGTATTTATGCTGCAGTAGTTTATGTGTCGGGGGGCTAGGGTCAGTCTGTTACATCTGGAGTATTCTCTTGTCTTATCCGGTGTCCTGTGTGAATGTAAATATGCTCTCTCTAATTCTCTCTTTCTCTCTTTCTTTCTTTCTCTCGGAGGACCTGAGCCCTAGGACCATGCCTCAGGACTACCTGGCATGATGACTCCTTGCTGTCCCCAGTCCACCTGGCCATGCTGCTGCTCCAGTTTCAACTGTTCTGCCTGCGGCTACGGAACCCTGACCTGTTCACCGGACGTGCTTGTTGCACCCTCGACAATTACTATGATTATTATTATTTGACCATGCTGGTCATTTACGAACATTTTAACATCTTGACCATGTTCTGTTATAATATCCACCCGGCACAGCCAGAAGAGGACTGGCCACCCCTCATAGCCTGGTTCCTCTCTAGGTTTCTTCCTAGGTTTTTGGCCTTTCTCAGGAGTTTTTCCTAGGGAGTTTTTCCCAGCCACCGTGCTTCTTTCACATGTATTGCTTGCTGTTTGGGGTTTTAGGCTGGGTTTCTGTACAGCACTTTGAGATTTCAGCTGATGTACGAAGGGCTATATAAATAAATTTGATTTGATTTGATTTGATTTAATGGGAGCTGCTACCTGGCCAAAACCCCGGATAAACCTCCGATAATAATTACCGAACCCCAAGAACCGCTGCACCTCCTTCACAGTGGCTGGGGTTGGCCAATTACGCACAGCCGTCACGCGGTCACACTCCACCTCCACCCCCGAGGTGGAAATGCGATATCCTAGAAATGAGACGGCTCCTTTG